>NC_090265.1:865840204-867040204 GCF_040414725.1 Anabrus simplex | reverse complement strand
AGTAATTAGTTTTCTCACCACTAGTAAAATCACTAGTCAATGTTCATAAAGATTTTCAAGAATTCACTCATTAACACTCGTGAAGACTTTCAATAATGTTATAGTTCATCAATGGCAAAAATTGCAAGTCTTTAAGTAATCACTGTCAAAAATCACAAGACTATGCTCATGAAAACTTCGAATAAATTTAGAGTTCATCACTCGTGAATATTACAAGTCTTTGAATGATCACTGGCGAAAAGTTAGAGTCCATCACTGGTAAATATTACAAGTCTTTGAAAAATCACTGGGGAAATTTAGAGTCCATCAATGGTAAATATTACAAGTCTTTGAATAATTACTGACGAAAATTTAAAGTCCATCACAAGTCTTTGAAAAATCACTGGTGAAAATCACAAGTCTATGCTCACGAAAATTTTGAATAATGTTAGAGTTCATCACTCGTAAATAACACAAGTCTTTGAAAAATCACTGGTGAAATTTTAGAGTCCATCACTGATAAATATTACAAGTCTTTGAAAAATCACCGGAGAAAATTTAGAGTCCATCACTCGTAAATATTACAAGTCCCATTTATAAAGACAGAAAAATTCAGAGTTCCTCAACACTCGTAAATGTTACAAGTCCCATTTATGAAGACTTAGAAGAATTCAGAGTTCCTCAGTGAGACTATAACTACACGAAGATAGCTTCCGACGATAATGGCAGCGAGTAGAGCCTCGTTGACTACTCGACTGTGTCCGTCTGACTGAAATATCAGGCTATATTGAGCTCTCCTTATTTTTTGTTTGGGGACATCTACGTCACATATGCCGTGAAGCTGGTTATCTCCTGAATCCCTCAACGGATTTTCTTGAAATTCAAGCGTAGCGACGTTTATGTAATTCCCTTTAAAATGGCATGTTGATCAAGTCGCTACCACAATTATTATGGGAGTTTAAATTTTTTCTCCATCGAATGTTCGGGAAGGTGTGACGCTTGAATCTGGAACATACGAGTTCAGGATAGCTGCACGTGGCATGACAGGCGGGTGATCTAACTAGGCCCTGCGGCTACGTCACGCATACAGCTGTTCTCAGCTTGCTCGCTCGTCCTTCTGAATGTAAACAAACCAGGCTTGCACGGAGTAATACGCGTGGTGATAATATACGATCAACTCTCAAAAAATATGCATGTACAGGTCGTAACCGGTACAGTATATGTTGGTGGCACTCGCTGTCTCACCAGTGTATATACTGAAGGGGATGGGGGCAGGAGAGACAAATGGTTTGCATGGATGGAAAATATCAATATAATTATTCAAAAGTGTTAAAAGTGAATGATACGTTAAGTTGATTTTCAAAATTTAGAAAAGATCGAACGTTACTCAGTTGTACAGGAGTGCGGGGAGAGTGAAGTGGATTTCCAACACCGTATGTAATAATGATAGGGATGTGGTCACTAGCGTATGTGTCCGTTAAAATTTGCCACGTGATAATAGGTGCAATAGAGTAAGGCATAAATTTAGGTCAACAGCACTGGGAGGGTATACGGGCAAAGATGTTCTGGTAGGGGAGCCGTAGTTAAGAATAATTAAATCATGATGTTCAGGAGCTAAAACAAGGTTCGAACCTTTAGGGGTATCATTTATGCTTCCCCATGCCGTGTGTTGATAATTAAAATAGCCGAAGGAAATGATATTCGACAAGGGATCAAATTGCTGGTAAAAATGTAACCATTGTGTTTCTGAAATAAAAAGATCAGGGGGACAATGAATGTTAATGAGATGTAAATGGTTTTGAGTAATTCCGACGATAAAGGTGTTTGGGATATGAAAGGGAATGATTGAGATTTGATAAGGTAAAGTATGGTGTATTCATACTGCAGCCTCACCGTAGCCTGGGCCATCATGGCGTTCAATGTTATAACCTGGGAGAGAAAAATTACTTTGGGCTGTAAACCATGTTTCATATATTGCCAGATTATGTGAAAGGGTTCCGTTAATAATTAATTGAAGTTCATTTATATTACGCTCCTAGCATTCCCTTGTACGATATTTATCAATATAATAATTAAAGAAATCAAATAAGCGGTCGCGTAATTGGTATACGACGTGGGAGATTTGTGTGTTATATATTAAGGATGGTAATAGAAGAAAAATAATTTGCTGTATATCGAACCTGCTTCGGCGAAATCAGAAGGCCAGCGCCTCAACCCTCAGAGCCACCCAGCCTGGCACAAATAACTTTGCCTCATTTGAATTGAAAATTTCCCGTTCTGTTTTTCATACTCACTACATTTATTGGTTCAAGAGAAATTTGTGATCTTAAAAAACTTGTTTAATTATTGTCCTATAACCAACAACTAGGTTCTTTTTTATGTTAGGATTTTTTAATAGCCATGCATTAGTTATTTATTCCTACTTACAGTCCTCTTTACCTTCACAGGCTTCCTTCTCAGGTCTTACTGAAGAATTGTTCCAGAAAATGATGGGGAATAAACAGCAACAGTATTCTGAAGGATTGCCATGCTACCCTTACATTGCACTTCTACTCCAGTAAGGCCTACGGCTATGTAAGAAAGGTATTCAATGCATGCTTGCCTCATCCACGTACTCTTAGGAAATGGTACCAACATTTTGATAGCTCTCCTGGCTTCACAAAAGAAGCTCTAACAGCCCTAAAGCTTAAAGTGGAAGAAGGTAATGCAACAGGTAAACCTGTCCTTTGTAGCCTCAGCATTGATGAAATATCCATCAGGAACAAGATAGAAAAGGATGGAAAGGCCACATGTGGTTATGTGGACATTGGGACTGATGATGATGATGATTCACTCCCAGAAGCAAAGGAGGCCCTTGTGTTTCTGGAAAATGCCAACAATGACCACTGTAAGATTTCCACAGCTTATTTTTAATCAATACCTTGTCAGGAGAAGATAAGGCAAATTCACTAACTACTACTCTGACCATATTGCATGACACTGGTATTCGTGTAGTCAGTTCAATGTTTGATGGGGCAGTCAGCAACTTGTCAATGGTAAGATTTCTGGGCCTTGATATTCACCAAGCCAACGAGAAAACCTCATTTGAGCACCCAGTGTTTATATTTCTACATGTGAGCCACATGCTGAAATTGGTGAGGGATTCTTTGGCTTCTTTGGGCACAATTTTTAACCGTGAAGGTAATGCCATAAAATGGACATATGAAGAAAAACTAGTGGAAATACAACTAGAAGAGGGATTAACGCTTGCTACTAACAAGGGAACATCGGCAATGCTTAACTCGCCGATCGCGATGAAACTTGGAAATCACATTGAGGTACAATGAAATAAAATAAGAAATGATCAAAACACACCCAAAGTTCACCGGGCAACATCACAATGACATACAATGACCCCAAATAGATTTCATTTTTCAAATTAACTTGTTGCTAAAGATGTAAAGTTTATTGAATTAATTATAGTTTCATTTAAGAATAGGGTGTACACATTTTTCTACTAGATGCTTGTCTGGTACCCTTGTTGATCCCACCCCTCATAGTTGCTTGGGTAATGGGTCCTTCCTACTCAATATTCACTCTTACACATTTGTTATTGGTTAATTGATTCTGTGCTTTTGTGGCATTTTATTTTGTTTGCTTCTTTGTTGTGATACGTCTCCCCATGGCTTTACTAACCGGACGCCATTTTGATATAACTAGTGTTAGGGGCGTGACAGTTGGTAGCGCGTCGTGTGGTTTCCTTGTTGAAGCTACGCTGACGGCTAGCAGTATTAGGCCAGATAAGCATCCAAGAAAAACATGAACCACCAATAAATACTGACCTAGAAAAATTGTACGCTGAGGTGAATTTTACTAACTGTTTTGGTATTACTTCTTGTTTCATGTATCATTCCATGATGGCTGGACGGTCAATAATCGACCCGAGAATGCTGAGAAGCGAGGAGCTGGCTTACGAGCTGGAGATTCGTGGTTGCGAGTCCAGTGGAACCAATGCTGTCAAAATTCAAAGACTGAGGGAATGCGCCCTTTTTCCCATAATGGTACATGAGTTGGACCGGCAGTCAATCGGTGAATCGATTGCCCTTATTCTTGATAATATTGATGAATTAACTTAATTATATTCTTCTTTTGCTGACGTTACGCCATCTAAAGCACAGTTGAAAAGAGTTAAAGTTAGGGTAGATCACTACTTAAATCGAATCAAGTATTTGCATAATTTAAACCTTAATCTTGGTCATCGTCAAGAAATTTTTGAACTATTATCCAAGGCCATTTCCTTATCGTGTGATGTCCACGTAATTGAGATGTTTGTCGATGTACAAAAGATTACATTGATCGATGTTGATACCCAGGCGAGTAGGGTCATACATGTTAATTCACCCAACTCTGGCCCGGGTGGTGTACTGTCTTCCAGAATTGAAGGTAAATTTCAAGGATGCTTACCTGTTAATTCTTTCGTTGTACCTCCTCCTGTGAGCTGCCTCTGTGGATCAGCGGTAGAGTGTCGGCCTCCGGATCCCAAGATAGCGGGTTCAAACCCGGCAGAGGTAGTCGGATTTTTGAAGGGCGGAAAAAAGTCCATTCGACACTCCATGTCGTACGATGTCGGCATGTGAAAGATCTCTGGTGACACATTTGGTGTTTACCCGACAAAATTAATTAAATCTCAGCCATAGACGCCCAAGTTTCGGTTTACTCGGTCTGCCATCTAGTGGGGGCCTAGAGTAAAACGGAACGTCGAAATTGACGAGCAGACAGCCAGATGGCGTCAAATTGAAATGTCTGCACACGGTAGCTTAGGCCATACGATTATTATTATTATTATTATTATTATTATTATTATTATTATTATTATTATTATTATTATTACCTCCTCCTGTCTTAGATTTATTTAAAGGCTTGGTTGATTTCTCTGTAGATTCTATCGAAGAAACTAGTCGATATTTAAGATTCAGGATTGAATGATTAAAAACCACATTTTTAATTAACTTCCATAAATGACTTCCGTGTCTGCTTCCCTCACTGTCAGGGCATGTTAAAGGATGAGTTACGTGATGCTATTACTGAAAACGTCACAGTGCAGGGTTTTCATGACAGCATATTGAATAAGAATATTCCCTGGACTGCCCAACAGTTCCTTTTTGAAAGTTGTTGCTTTCGGAGGTAATCTTTAAATGAGAAATTGACGAACTATATCAAGAATGTCAAGTACTATTGCAAGGTTTTCAGGCAATCCATTTCCGAAAATAATTTGGTGAATCATTTAGTAAGGTGCATATCGCCGCTTCTTACATGTGCTTTACTCACAGACCTGTAACCCTTAAAGAACTCTAGGCTGCTTGTGTTGAGGCAGAGAGTGTACGTTATAAGGATACGTGCCGTGTGGCGAACGTTCCTCCAACGTCGCATTGACCTCAGATTGCTTCCCAGACGTTACCTCCGGCTATTAAGCCTGTTAGGAAATGTTACGCATGTGGTGCCAGAGATCATCTTCGGGACATGTGTCCGAGGATGAAACAGCCAACTAAATCCAAGAATAACACTAACCCCAATTTTGCGTCTTTAATTTGTGGGTCCAAACAACATGGTAAATGTTTGTGTCCGAATAATTCCAAACCTCTGAAAAAATTTCCTCATAATCAACCGAGAATGTGACTAGCCGACACAAAAGAAACAGTGAGTCTTCCTTCATTCTCAACAAATTACATGAACTTGGGTAAATCGTCTAATGATGAATTGTGTCATTTTGATTGCCAATGTATTTCGGCCAATACATGTGTTAACTTGCCTTTACTCCAGCTGAGATCAACGGTGAGCCAGTGTCGCTCTCGTGGATTCTAGGAGCGTGTATTCCTTGGTCAGTATGTCTTCCTGAGCTTCAACCGGTAATAGTTAATTGTGTCACTGCTAATGATTCAACTGTATCTGTTAATGGGTCTGTTGTTATCAAAATTAGGATTCTCAACTTCACCTGGAAATTTAAATTAGTGGTAGTTAAGGAATTATATTGTAACGTTATTTTGGGAACTGATTTCTTGACACATGTTGGTTTGGTTATTGACCTTCAGGAAAGAAAATTAACTTTCAAGTTTACTCCTGATTCTAAAGTTCCATTGATTGGCAGGCATATTATTGGCTCAAGCTTCATTTCTTCCATTGAAACGTTTGCTATTGATGACTCCTCTAAAATTAATCTGTATCATTTACCTACTGAGCAAGCGGTACAAATTCGTGAATTACGTGCTAAATTTCCGGATGTTTTCACTGATAACCTTGGACTGACTAATGTTCTCGAGTATAAAATGGACGTGTCCGACGACATTCCTGTCAGATCATCTCCTTATCGCTTGGATCCTCCCCAGATGATAATTTTGAAGGAAATGATCAAAGATATGCTCAATGAGGGTGCCATCCGTCCATTTACCTCTGCCTATTCCTCACCAAAGTTTCTTGTGCCCAAACCTAACGGTGGTTATCGTCCGGTCATTGATTATCGTGTCTTGAACCGCAAGGTTGTTCTTCAATCGGTGCCGTTCATTCTTGCTCTTGTTGGATCTATGGAGCGAAATTTTACACGTCGTTCGATTTGAACAGTGCGTACCTTCAGGTTCCCCTTGCCGAAGAGTCTCTTCATCGCACTGCCATTGCAACCGACTGCAATTTTTATGACTTCTGTCGCGTTCCGTTGGTACAATCGACTGGGACTGCAGTTCCTACTCTCCTTCTTGAATCAATCCTATCGGACATTAAAATTTCAGTATGTGTACCATTATTTGGATGATCAGATTATTTATACCGAACCCTTCCAGGAACATGTCCAACATATTCATGGGGTCCTTACTCGGTCAAGGAAAGCTAGCCTAGCTGTCAAAATTGCTAAGGTCTCCTTTGCTAAACCACAGATTTCCTTTCTGGACCACACTGTGTCTCCCGAAGGAATTGCTAACGATAAAATTCGAACTTAAACGATTCACGACTTCCCTCCTCCTAAAAATCAGAAAGACTTTGCTCGTTTCATTGGCATGGCTAACTTCTTTCGTAAATTTATACCTAATTTCGCTGACATTGCTACCCCTCTCAGTGCGTTAAGTCGAAAGGATGCTAAGTTTGTTTGGGACCTGCTCCAGAAAGAAGCTTTCGAAAAGTTGAAAATTGCACTGTCTAACGCTCCTGTCATGGACATACCATATTTTTCGAAAAAATTATTGTACAAACTCACGCTTCTTGTTCCGCTTTTTCCGGAGATCATCTTCAGGAATCTGAATTTGGTAGAGGCTCCACTGCTTACGAATCTCGTGCGTTGAGTTCATTAGAATCTAAGTATTCCGTGTATGAACCTGAATATTTGGCGGTCATCTTTGCCCTGGAAAAATTTCGTATGTATATTGAACATAATCCTTTCCTCCTGGAAACTGATAACACTGCCATTAGTTGGGTTCTGAATCGCCCGCGTTGGACTGATCGTCTTCCTACATGGGTAATTCGTATTTCTGTCTTCAAATTTGAGGTACGTCACATCAGAGGGACTGAAAATGTCTTTGCGGACTGTCTAAGCCGTATGTTTGGTGACTCTCCTGTTGGGAATAGTGAACCTCTAACTGTTGATCTTAACCATGTAATTGTGTCTCTGGTTGTGTCAATGCCATACTAACCGATTTTACCCTGTTGTATCAAGACATTAGTAAGCATCAGAGGGACGACCCTGAGTTGAAATTGATCATCAATGATATCAAACTGGTAAACTTGTTGAAATCTATTGTATGCTCAATGGTGTGTTGTGTTGTAAAGCGTGTAACGACAAGAAATGGAAACTTGTCTGTCCTCAACCCTTGATCCCTGTAGTTTTCAAGTGTTAACATCATTCTGCTATCGGCGGGCATCTTGGTATCATTAAAACGCGTCAAAAGACCAGAAACCTCTTCATTTGGAAGGGTATGGATTTTCAAATTGCTCACATGGTTGAATCTTGTCATGTGTGTGCGATCACTAAACCGTCGTTGAACACTAAGATTGGTATGTTAGCATCATTCCAAGCTTCCTCGGCAATAGGAAGATTATATGTAGATTTCATTGAACCGTTACCTCGTCCGAGGCGGGCGTCCAGATTCATACTTGTGTGTGTCGACGGATATTCCCGTTTTTCCTGGACCTTCTCGACTCGTTCAGCTAATGCGCCTACTGTAATCAAGTGTTTGAACTCCATCTTTTGTTCCTTTGCCCACCTAAGTTTTTGATAACGGATAATGCTTAGTACTTCTCGTATAATTTGTTCAGGAAATTCTGTTTCGACTTGTCGATTTCCCATATCACCTCGCCTCCCCATCATCCTGCCCTATCATATTCTGAGAGAGTGAATCGTAACATTAAGTCAGCGTTGAATGAATTTCATCATAAAGATCATCAAATTTGGGATTCCACTCTACACTGGTTAACATATGCATTAAATTCCGCTGTTCATGAATCTCATATGCAAACTCATATGTCACTTATGTTACTTTTCACTCCATTTCCCCCCATTTCGAATCTGCTGAAGATTGATGAGCTACTTCCTGAGAGAAAAATCCTGAGGAGATTAAAAGAGTGTGGAAGAACGCCAAAGTGAGATTAAAAGTTTCATATGCTAAAGTTGAGAAGCAGTATAACAAGGGCCGTCGACCTACTGACCTGGCTGTTGGTAATGAAGTCTTTGTCAAGTCTTTGAATGGTACGCGGTATGTTGAGCTACTAATTTTGGCCTTCCAGCGCCCAGACGGTTCTGCGGTGTTTCAAGATGATAACCCGCCACCACATCGCTCCCACGTCGCCCGGGAATTGTTCCAGGAACATGCAGCGGAGGTCCAACGACTGCCATGGCCACCCAGGAGCCGCGATATGAACCCTATCGAGCATGTCTGGGATGTCCTGGAACGCAAGCTCCGTGCCATGGATCCTGCACCCACGAACAACCCAGCATTGGTGGCCGCTCTGCAAACGATTTGGTGTCAGCTGCGTCCAGAGGACTACCAGGGACTTGTCTACGAACTTCCACGGCGTCTCACTGCAGTTCGCAGTGCCAGAGGAGGCCCCACACGCTATTAATTGAATATCTCATGACATTTGCCTAGATAGGTGCTGGTAGTGTTTCTCTTTGGTACCAACAACGTAAAGCAGGCTGGTATAAGTACCAACATACTTGGGGATATGTGGGATTTGGTAAATACAGCACGGATGAAGTTTAAGGAAACGATTATGATCAGTGAAATATTGTGTAGGAGGGATTCTGACTGGAGGGCGATTGGGGATTTAAATGAGACTATAGAGTAGTTATGTGGTAAACAGGGAATGATATTTCTAGATACTAATGGGTGGTTAGGTGATAGGGATCTGCACTCAGATGGGCTTCACTTAAACCGTAGTAGTACGTATAAGTTAGGAAATTTGTTTGGAATTGTTATAGGGAGGTACGTTGAGGGAAGCTGGTTGGTCTATGGAGCGGTGATAACGGTACAGGAACCTGGAAGTCAAGTGGGGATGTCATAAAACTGTTAGTTTTGAACTGTAGATGTATTATTAAGAAAGGAATATAACTAGGTAATTTAATATATATACATACTTACCAGATATTGTAATAGGAGTTTAATCATGGCTGAGAAATGGTATAATAGATGCAGAAATATTCTCACGGGACTGGAGTATGTATCGTAGAGATGGGATAGGAATGGTAGGAGGGGAGTATTCATTCGGGTGAGAGAAGGATTTGTAAGCTACGAAAAAGTTAAAGATGACAAACATGAAATTTGTAAGGCTCATTTCTATAGATAATAATCAACTTGATGTGTTTGGAGTGTACAGACCGGGTAAGGGTACCGCAGACGCTGATTAAGAATTGTTTGATAAGATAATCAGCTTGGCCTATGTGGGAAACGACATGGAAAGGAATGTGATTGTAGCGGAAGGTCGTAACTTACCAAATGTCAACTGGGAAGGTAACGCGAACGACAGGATGCATGACATACAAATGGCAAATAATTTAACAACTATGAAGTAAAATGGCACTCTGCCTCTTTAATATTTTTGGGTAGGGAGAAAACGCCTTGCCCTCCCAAACTCGGCGTCACTGGCTATTGTTTTCGAGTACATTTTTTGTTAGAGTCACTACGTTGAACATAGCTACTCATTCAGTCCTGCGATGTGGAAGAAAGCCATACTGATTTTTATTGGAAACATTACACTGTTTTATGTAATCCATTAATCTTACTTTTACTAATGACTCGGTTAATTTTTAAAAGGAAGACAAGGTACACACGGGTGTGTATGTAATTTCCTGCGTCTGATCTATTCCCACTTTAAAAAATTGATATTGTGGTAGCAATTTTGCATTTGTCTGGTACTGCTCTATTTACTAACGACATGTAAACAAAGGGACAAATAATCATAATAAATGATCACGACGCTTTTTCAAAAAGACGTTATTACCGAGCTTGATAACTGCAGTCTCTTAAGTGCGGCCAGTATCAAGTAATCGCTAGAAAGTGGGTTCGAGCCCCACTGTCGGCAGCACTGAAGATGGTTTTCCGTTGTTTCCTATTTTCACACCAGGCAAATGCCGGGGCTGTACCTTAATTTAAGCCACGGCCAACTCCTTCCACTTCCTAGGCCGTTTCCATTCCATCGTCGCTATAAGACCTATCTGTTTCGGTGCGACGTAAACCAAATAGCAAAAAGACGTTATTGATTCCATGGTCTGTAAAATTATATGTGTCATTCGAGGATTTAATAATTCTCACACTTTCATTTTCTGCAGTCGGTCTAAGGAACATTGACTGACAAGGCGAATTTTGAATGTCTGAAGAAATACTATTTCTTTTGTGGGCGGGAGTTATTCCACTTCGTCCTGCACCCCTTTCGTATAATACAGATGTTTTAGGTAGTGATATTTATCACATATATCTTTTGTAGAAGTATAAGTAGTATTTCCAACTTTCGGTTCAGACATCTCTCGAGTTAGCAGATTTTCCAGAATATCCTTAACTGTAGGCCACATCTGTCTGTTACTGTTTCCTTTTGCAATTGCATATTGTAATATGTACGGTATATAAATATTTTAAGGCCTCTTTTCAATTTGATCACTCTTCTACTACCTGCTTCATGTTGTCCTATTATTTCAGATGATGGGTTTTTTATATATTTTTTGCATATACACTTTTTCAATATACACGTTATATATTGATGTTCTGTGATATACATTTCTAACAATAGAGTACACAATTATTAATTACTCATTAAAGACAGACTTTGTAACTTATATACTTTTACTCAAGAACGCGGTTGAAATAGCACTTCTCTTTACACAATATAAACATAACCATGTGATCCACATCCCTTACGACCATCAATTGGCAGAAATAACTTAACAGATCACGTCTTAAGAAATCGTTAGTAACTTTAAAGTCTGAGCAGGGCGAGTCTTTGATATTATAAGTCGTTCTTGTACATGGTCTGAAGTCTGAATTCAAAGAGAAATGAGGATGTGTGAGCGGAATGCCAGAAGAATTAATCAGAGAGCTTAAAATCCCCAACCAGGTCGGGAGTCGAACTCGGGACCTTCTGAACCGAAGGCATCAACGCTCACCGTTCAGCCAAGGAATCGGACAATATTAACAATAGTCACTAATAATAATGATGTTGTTGGCGTTACGCCCCACCAACTACTTTTACTGTTTTCGGAGAAGCTGAGTTGCCGGAATTTATTCCTGCAGCAGATCTCTTACGTGCAAGTACATGTATTCACACGAGGCTGACGTATCTGAGCAACTTCAAATACCGGAAGGCCAAATCAGTAGGCCAACCGTCTGAACCACTCTGCCCGGCACGCATCACTGTGTGAATCATGCTGTAAGAGAGCGAATGGAAACAGTTTTGACCATTGATCGGTCTTTAATAGTCTGCTGTTTTAAAGCATTTGTAAATCGATATATCAGTGTTTCTTTTTTAACAGTGAAATAAAGGACCTTACAGGTCTAATTAATCAGTACCGGTAGTATTGTTCTTATTTCGATGTGCCTTTAATTATTTTTTATTATCTCCTGTTCAGTATTCCCTTTCGGGTAACATATTGCATGAATGCATTTGGATAATGTAGTGACGTATGATGATACCGACTGCATGCTTTCGACATCAAATTCCTGCTACTCATAGCCAGTCTAAATGTTTATGGCTGTGGCTGAATGTGAAGTTTCCTTTCTTCCTCATATAGGTAGTTCTGCGCACTGATACTCTTTGGTCCTGCGCTCTGATAAACCTCATTGGTTACGATATTGCCACTGTGGTTATGATAATGTTGACCTCCAAGTGCTATTCCAAAAATTGCTCCATTATAACTTCTCGCCCCTTTTCGTTAATCTGCTCTTGAACATGTTGACGCACAGAACGCTTCAATTAAAACATTTTCCTCATATTCAGGCAAGTATGACGGCTACGGGCCTCCCTGAAGGAGTCCTTCTCAGTCCTATTTTATTTACACTTTATTCGATGTCCTTCGAGAAAATTATAAACCGCAGTGCTCGCATGATACAATTCGCCGATGATCTAGTGACATATTTTAGTCTCTCATCCCTTGAACCTATTTACGCGTCGTTACATACGACGCTTTCTGATTTTACTACTTTGCTTCACGATCATCACTTAGAAGTGGCTTACGATAAATGTCGAGTGGTTCTTTTCTCTTGGTCCCAGCGTACTGATCACCCGCCTATACGATTTCAAGGTTTTCGATCCCGATCGTCCAGTCGACTAAATATCTCGGTATTTACCTCGACAGGAAATTATTATGGCACTCTCAGGTTAAACATCTTGTGGGAAAGCCTCTTCCAAAAAAACCTCTATTTTCTGCCCTACACCAGATATCTTGGGGATCGGATCCCAGTACTATGCTCCTGTTATATCGAAATATTATTCGTTCAATCTTGGATTATGGCTCGGGGTTCACTGACACAGCGGCCAAGCAGAAGCTTGCTCAATTGGATTCACTTCAGGTTCAATTTATTAAACTTTGTATTGGAGCTGTCCAATCGTCCCCCAACAATGCAACATTGGTCGAGGCTGCGTAATTCCCATTAGTTCTGAGGAGAAAATTGCTTGCCTACAAGTTTCTACTAAGGAATCTCTCTCAACTCACACCCAGTCTGCCCTAAATTATCATTGCTAGTACGTTAGGATCAAGATAAAGGTACACCTCTACACCATTACCCAGCACTTGTCTGGGCATATTATTACTTTCATTCCCTTCGCACTTCTATTATTCATACCCCGTCAACAACTAATTACATTCTTCCCTATCAAGCAAATTATTATGTCCCTGCTCTGATTTTACCGCCTTAGGTATCTCAATCCATTGGCCCGGCCCGGACAGACGGTGCTAGGAAATATGTCCGTCTAGCTTTGTCCCAGGATGTTCATTCCCTTTCACCAATGTTCTTTACTGACGGATCCAAAACTCACACCCCTCCAGGCGTGGGGGTGGCTTTTTCTCGCCCGAGTTACTCATTTCCAAATAATTTTCACTTCCATCGTTGACAACTATTTTATTTTTTGCCATGCGTCAAGCCTTACTATACATCAAGTATTCGCATCTCGATAGTGCCTACATTGCTACAGATTCCCTGAGTGTGCTCCAAGCCTTACATAATCCCAGTTTCCGGTCCAATTGGTATATTCAAAATCTTCGTAAAATCTGTTTCGATCTACACCAACTAGGTAAAAGGATTACCTTACTTTGGGTTCCGGGCCATTCAAATGTTTCGGGTAATGAACAGGCGGATGCCTTAGCCAAATACAGCAGAGGCAATACGCGACACTCAGCGAGATATCTAGGGACAGCTATTAGAGCTCCCTCTCTAGCGGATGGACCTGAGAACTAGGTACTGATTCTGTCATAATGGCACGTGTGTGTGTGAAGTTTTTTGGTGTTATTTATGCGTTTTCAGTGAGATGACATAGTAAATTAGTAGCGTGTGTCATTCCTTGATATCTACTCTCAACATGAGGGGAAAGGTATGTGCTGTGTTTGGCTGCTGTAACTATGAAATAGAGAAGAACACGCGGTCTTTCCTTCGTTTACCTCGTGACAAGAAAATGTAAGTTATATTGTGTTTGCATATATATTCTTCCAGTGACAAAGATATTTCTTCAGTACTTCATAATTTTCTGACCTGCTCGACCCATATTTTAACTGGCTTAAAATATAATACGCATACTTTATTGTAAAGTGCAGCAGTTAACCTTCAACACCGATGTGTTGTTGTAGGTGTGATTTGTGGGTTTTGAAATGTCACAGAAGTCATTTGGATAAGATGTACAAGAAAGAAGGGACGTTACGCTTATACAAGAATTAAGAGGAAAATTGTCCTGCTTTTAAATGTTAATTCATTGCATCATGTGTGTAAGGAATGAGCCGAAATTTTTATTGACAAGTTTCTTAATGTGATGCTAGAATGTTTTGAATGAAAAAAAGACAAATCTAACCGTAATAGTTCAGGCAGGAATGCTAAAACAAAAAGGTAATGCATAAATGAAAGATCAAGCCATTTCACAGCAGTCCATTTCACATCTTGTTTATATGTATAATTTCTGTCTTTAAATAGTAACCTTTTAAATAATTCTTCATTCATTTATCCAGAATTGCTTTAGCAACTGCGAAGTTAATATCTCAATAACACTTTCTTTCTAGACGTAATTTATTTATCCATTTTCGTATATGCATTTCCATTGATATTAGAAATTAGCGCGACTTTTCAGGTCAAGTCACTAGGAGCGCCACCATGGAATTGTCTACCATTTTAACAAGGCTAAATCCGTAAGTGTCGCGTATTGTGTCTACGGTATTTGTCTTAGCTCAGGCAGCAGCTCAAGGTCAGTGTGTTGCGTACCATTTGGCGTTACACTTCACTGATTATTGGAGCGGTTGTCGAGAGAAAATAAGACAGTTATGGCAGGATGAGTGGAGTCACCCCTTTTGTCGTACAGGACGGAGTTTGTTTACGATCCTTCCGAACGTCCCACACTCTCCGTGGTTTACTAAACAATACCATACTAGACGCCACATTACTAATATTATCCGTTTGCGGCTAAATCATATGTGCACGCCTGATCAATTATTTCGTATGAAGTTGGTTGATTCTAACCTCTGTAAATGTCGTACTTCGGTTGGTACAATTAATCATACTTTGTTTCAGTGTCCGTTGCTCGATGTTAGTAGGCGAAAATGGTTACAGAAACACCTCCTAGAAAATAAGGCCTAACAACAGCGTGGTGACGTCACGCTAAGGAGGCGATGGCAATGCGGAAAAACACGGAATATGGTTAAACACAGACATAATTTAATTTTTCCCAATGGAATGATTTATTTACTAACAAATAGCGTTTCAAATTTATATTTCAATTTAAATAGGCATTACATGATCTTAAAATGAAATTAGCACGTATAATATTAGCATAGGCCTAACATCTAAGCTGAAGTAGCATCACTGGCAGGATTTGCAGTATTTCCTCCCTTAAGTTCATGGTTTAATGAGAATTTCACCTACCATCGATGTTACCAATTGCCATTCTGTTCAAAACCTTGAACTTTATGTTTTATGTATTCCATAAAATACGTAAGTTTCTGTCCTAATATTGAACTACCATTCAGACAGGTGCCTACTCTTTTAAAAGTATTGACTTGTGGCAACATTAAATTGCTACTATGTCTCATAAATTTGTAAAAATCGCACGGTGCAACAGCCCTGAAGTGCTTGGCCTTGGCCCTGCTCAGCCCGAAGGCCTGCAGATTACGAGGTGTCTTGTGTTCGGCAGGACGAATGCTCTCAGCCGTAATTCTTGGCTTTCTAGACCTGGGCCGCTATATCACCGTCAGACACCTCGCAAATGTAATCACGCAGGCTGAGTGGACCTCGAACCAGCCCCCAGATCTAGGTAAAAATCCCTGATTTGGCCGGGAATCGAACCCGGGTAAGAGGCAAGCATTATATCCCTTCACCACGGGATCGGCTATAAATATGTAAACATGAGGAGATATCAGACAGAAGGTTGAACAAATAACAAAAAAAACATACACATACTCCTTTCTGAACTAAGAAATGTTTAAACTGTGACTATTAAATTAACTATGGGGACATAATCCTCGGTGTTCAATTCACCAACTAGGACTAGAATTAACTTATTTCTTGTAACTTTCTACACATTGTTACACTCATTCCTTGTAATGCAGCTATGATGTTTCGTAACTAAAGAATATACCGCGTTTGTATTAGTAATTTTGTCCACATATACATTAGAAATACTTTGTACTTGAATAAAACCCGTTTAGAATAAAGGCCATGCCCTATTAGATGATCACTTATGCTATGCAGTATGGTTGCCTTGTATCGACGTACAGAAAAATTACTTACGTTCCCTTCATCACAGTACAACAACCATCAGGTAACAACATGTTTATTGTACTTTTCAGCTGTGTAAGATTGTGGATTGGAATTCTGTGTAGATATGTACTACTTTCGGTGGCTCTGTTTATTGCTCCTCTTTCTATTCTACATGCTTGACTGGTTATTCTCCTCACCAGCCAGAATGTGACTATAAATATGATGGGCAGTTTGGAAAGATATAAATAAGAGGCTACAAATTACACAGAAGCGACAAAGCTAATATAGTCGGAGGGGTGGCAGTTCTGGTAAGGAAAGACATTAAACATATGGAACTAGACTTACCAGAGCTGGTCGAGCTGGAGGCATGCGGAATTGCCATGCCAGTGCGAGGAACACTCATCAATGTCATATCGGCATACGCCAGACCTAAAAGCCTTAACACACAAGACATTGAAACGGTACTATTCCTAAACGAAACACGATCCTAGGAGGAGACCTAAATTCGAAACACGCTAGCTAGGGCGGCCTGCAACCTAACGCAGACGGCACAAGGCTGTACAACCACATGCTATCCCAGGACTATGTGGTAACAGCCCCCAGTGAACCCACGTTCCTAGCGCCAAACGATCAGGTCGACGATATACTAGACATAGATCTACTGCGACATATTCCTCAAAGACACAGCATAAAAGTCATAAACGACCTAGGGTCGATGCATCAACCAGTAATATTTACACTGGAAGCGAACCCAGAGGAATATGAGAATAACCCCAAGCGCCGACTCAACTATAAAGCAGCCAAATGGGGTAAATTCGAAAGAAAACTCGATTCACTCCTACAGGGGACTGAGGACATACAAATAGTAAACCCAGCCCAAACGGATGAATCCTTAAAAACTTATAAATGCGATCCACGCAGCCACAACTGCGAAATCGAAATACCGGCCCACATTAAAGATCTAATACACAAGCGCGACCAACACAAGCGCAACTGGGCCCGATACCACCGCGATGAAGACCGGATACGTAAAAATGAACTCAGAACTGAAATCGAAACCGAACTAATGGAGTACAGGTCGCGGATCTGGAATAACAAACTGAGTACGTTTGACACAAATACCAAACCAGTGTGGAACTTAGCGAGATATTTCACGCGAGAAACACACGCGATCCCAACAATCAAGGGACATAATGGACCAGTATACGAAAACCATGATAAAGCCGAGGTGATAGCTGACTCACTGGAAGCCCAACGACGAACCGTCATCGCTTTCATTAGACAAACAGAGGCCAAGGTAGCGGAATTCCTAGCAAACGCACCTAAGCCCGAGGTTAAGAAGACTAATATCCACGAAATTTAGTGGATAATAGATCACCTTAACCCGAAGAAGGCACCCGGCCCAGATGAGATTCAGAACATAATACTCAAAAAGCTAACTCCGAAAGCCCTCGCACTACTCACTAAAATATACAATGAAATATTTCAATTGCAGTATTATCCAGAACAGTGGGAAAAGGCGAGAATCCTTATATTTGGCAAACCAGGCAAGGACAAATCTAACCCTAATAATTACAGGCCCATCAGCCTCCTGGACGCCCTCAGCAAAGTATTCGAGAAAATACTGCTGAAAAGGCTAATAGCTCATATTAAGGAGAAAGGAATCATTCGAAATGATCAATTCGGTTTTAGGAACGGCCATTCCGCCCCGCAACTGCTTACCTGGGTCATAGAACAAACGACCATCGGACTAAACAAGCGGAGGGACACAGGCACGGTATTCCTTGATATCCAGAAGGCATTCGATAAAGTATGGCACGAAGGATTATTAGCGAAATTAATAGACCTCGAATTCCAACCAGGGTACATAAGATTAATTAAATCATACCTGGAAGACCGAGAGTTCCAAGTCGATGTTCACAACACACTGTCAAGCACGCGACCGATCAAGTTTGGGCGTAGCCCATGGGTCACTAATAGGCCCAATCCTGTTCATCCTATTTACGAATGACATGCCGACAGCGGAACTCACTACCACGCACCTTTACGCGGATGACACTGCTATCACAGTACAACACCCTCAGATAGCATGCACCCGAAAGAGACTACAAGTAGCACTGCGAACCCTTGAGCCCTGGCTAACTAAATGGCGTATCAAGGTCAACATTGACAGATGCCTAGCTGTGATGTTCACTCGGAAGAACAGACGCACACATAGGCCAGCCAATATAAAACCGCTCAAACTATTTAATCGAGATACAGCATGGCACGACAAGGTCAAATATCTGGGAGTAGTCCTGGATAGAAAACTAACCATGCTATATCACATTAAAGACATCCTACGGAAAACACACACACGACTGTCACAGCTCTATCCTATACTGAATAAAAGATCCGGTATTAATAAGAGAGTAGCAATCAACATGTATAAGGCCCTAATTAGGCCAATAATAGCGTACGCAGCCCCCGCCTGGGGCTACACTGCTATGACGAAACTGGATAAGCTGGAACTAATACAAAACAAATGCATTCAAGCAGCGGCTAGACTCCCATTTGACACACCAATACGCCACCTACGCATAATTGCGAAAGTCAGCTCGGTAAGGCAACACATACGAAAACAAACACTCCGAATGTACACGAACCCACTAGTTAGTGGAATAGGACGCTACGACGTCGATCTATACACCAAATACCCCACGCCGAAGCACATACTGTTCAGACGCAGGGTAAGGAGTCCAAAAACGCCCCCCTCCTAAGCTGACACCACCTCACTACACCGCTCCACACAATACTACGCACACACACTACACTGCAAACACCTGTATCTATGTACATGTCTATCTATGTCTCTTACCTAATGTTACAGGGAACCAAGAGAGGGAGGATTAAGAGAAGAAACACAATGACGAAGGCAGCACAGCCATCATAAGAGACGACCCAATCCACCCCCGCCAGGGACAAAGGAGTGGACAGAAAACCACCCTGCAGCTTAATGATTTAATTTACTAATTTTACAGGACATGAGAGCGGACGAGCAGTTTGCACTCTACCGAGAAGTATAAATGTATATATGATAACGATGTATGTATGTATGTGGATATGTATATATGATTGCAGAGACAAGTGTGTGCCACCAACACCGCAATGAAGTGAAGTCATCAGGCGAGAAGAAGAAGAAGCCCCTTACCCCAAGAAAGGCTTGGCTATACTCCCCTTCTCCTTAAAGCAGACTTGGCACCAGGGACCGCTGGCTGCTGGACCAAGGGACTAACCTGTGGTCCAAAGCCCAGACGCCAGCGGACCCGAGCCGCAGCAGGCAGTGACAAGGAGGACTGATTCCCCATAATAATTGACAAAAGCTAGGAAAATGGTTATGTTTGAATGACACATACTCCTAACTAACACAATCTCTGGACTTCTCCAGTCCACATCCTTGCATGTGCTATCAAAATATGTCAGGTTTTACACGTAGGCTCTTTTTTATGCCTATGTCGTTTTTCCCTGATCCTTCAATACCACACAATCAATCAATACTGATCTGCATTTAGGGCAGTCGCCCAGGTGGCAGATTCCCTATCTGTTGCTTTCCTAGCCTTTTCCGAAATGATTTCAAAGAAATTGGAAATTTATTGAACATCTCCCTTGGTAAGTTATTCCAATCCCTAACTCCCCTTCCTACTTAACATCATCCAACCAATACAAACTCGCCTGGTAACATGTCTAACATGGAAACAGGCAGATACTCCTTGTATCATTTCCCACTCTTCCCAGCTATCTCTTTCTACTTAGAACTAATAGCATGTCGGAGGCAATGTAGATTGGGTCGATTGCCATGACGGTGCAGCGGGCTACGGGGGGCCCCCCGTAAAAAGGAAAAATATAAGCCACTGCAGTCTCTGACAGTCATGGTCTTGGAAGAGGACTAGTTAAAAGTTTTTCCTGAGGATCAGTACCAGTCCTCTTCCCATAAAATATCACCGACTTTGAAATGTCTGTGGCATACCTGTAAAATAATGTAACACCGTGAGCGAAATTCGTGCATTTACAGAGTGATTCGGCCTACACCAGCAGCTCTTGTAGGTGGTATGTTTTAATGCGTATAATAATAATAAAAATGATAATACCGCTGAAATAATGTATCCCATGATTGTAAACTAACATAACCTTATATCATTGAAGAGTAAATATGCCAACATATCACCAGCTGCTGCGTGTAGTTAAATACGTCATAGGCCTATACTCATTATGATTGTGTGAGAATGTGATAATAATAGTTACTCACCATTAGTAAATCTGTAGTCTTGTCTTGGATATACACGTAAACATACCTGCCGCATAACCTCGTCTTTCGTAAACTTAATGCATGCACTTCGTTATCACTGTCAGAATTCTCCTTAAGGCCGGTCTCCACTGTTTAACATTTAACACTAACATGTTAAATTTAACATGTTACAGTTGACATGTATATTGTGATTGTGTCTTCCAATTGACTTTGCATGTTAACTCAGAATGTTAAGTTAACACTTTTAACATGTTGGCGTGTTTTCCGCTCCAAGTGGAAAACATGTCAAGTCAATTCGTTGTTCGTGCGATGTTGGCACAGCTTCGGCAACTTCCATGCTGATTCCATGCCAACACATATCCTAAACGACGCAAACGACCTGCTCCTCATGAAATAGGTTTATAATTACAACAATCTGCAACACTGATTCTCTTTGATATAAGCTACAAATACAGTACGCACATGTGTGTCGTTCTCTCTGCATTATACTAAAATGTACCGGTATAGTCAGAAATGGAGTAGAGCGAGGAGATTACTCTGGACTTAATTAATGATATGCCTTTTAGAAAGGCCTTATTTGTGGGATGTCTCATCAGAGGAATACAGATATAAAGCGAAGAAAGCCGACAGTTTCCAGGAACTCGAAAATATCTATAATTGTTCCCGCGAGTATATCGAAAAAAAAAAATATCGTCCCTCCGCTCCCAGTACAGTCGAGAATTGCAGAAAGTTCAGAAAATTGGGTAATCGGGAGCGGACGAATTTTATACTTCAAAGTGGTTTGCTTTTGAAGCAATGAGCAGAGTGAGGGGAAGAAATGTGCCTAATAAGACTGCATTTCTAAATCATAACAAGAAGCAACAGTGGCAATAACAAAGGCCAATTCCTCTTCATCTGAGTCCATTGTCCTTATTTAAAAATACTAGACACCACCTAAATGTATTACCATAAATTGATATGAGGAACTACCTGTATATAAACAAAGGATGTCAAGTTTAACATGTTTATTAAGTGTGGACACAATGTTAAATGAAACAGTATTTGACATTTAACATTTAACATGCTGATGGTGTCACCAGTTAACATTTAACACTTTTAACATTTAACATGTTGTTGTTAAATGTTAATCAGTGGAGACCGGCCTTTACAGTTGAGTAAGCAACACATCAGTACCACTACGTACAACGGTATTAGCAATTGGCACCATTAAACGAATTAAAACTCTTCTAATTTCAGCGTTACATGGCCAAACTCATTGCTGTGTTATTACTGAAAAGGTTCAAGCTTGCCTCGCGATGCTGACGTCACAGCATATTCCAAGAACAGTTGTGAGGACTTATCAACGAGCTAGAATAACATAGAGAGGCGGAAGTGCTGCCTGGGTGAACCTAATAGAACGAACGTCCACCATGTTTCCTGTGGTCACAAAAGCAAGGGGGCATGGCCTTTAAATGACGAGAAGTGTAGAAAATGCGCATTTTAGAATCGCTGGGGGAGAATTAAAGACCGTTGCCGAAAGCTTGAAGCATGGAAGCGAATACCGCCACTTCATCATATTGCGGCACGAGGCCAACATCACGATCAGTGGATTGTAGGGTAGTTCGAAATTATCGCACAGTGTCATACGAATAGGCCTCGAAATCGGAACAAGAGCGTTACCCTGCTTGGCTGTTGTGGTTAAGCGTAAATTAGAATAAAAACGATGGACATAAATATTTATGACAGAAAACCTTAAAATCATAGGGACCTACAATTGGTTATAACCTCATTCTGTTCATATTTTTAAAATTATTGCATCCTCATGAGTACCGGTACTGTGTTCCTTAATCTGTTTACCCTCCCGGGTTGGTTTTTCCCACGGACTCGGCGACGGATCCCACCTCTACCACCTCAAGGACAGTGTTCTGGAGCGTGAGACATTGGGTCGGGGGATACAACTGTGAGAGAGGGCTGCACCTGCTATGTTGAACAGGGGCCTTGTGGGGGGAGAAGGAAGCGGCCGTGGCCTTAAGTTAGGTACCATCCCGGCATTTGCCTGGAGGAGAAGTGGGAAACCATGGAAAATCACTTCGAGGATGGCTGAGGTGGGAGTCGAACCCACTTCTACTCAGTTGACCTCCCCAGGCTGATAGAATCCCGTTACAGCCCTCGTGCCCCTTTTCAAATTTCGTGGCGGAGCTGGGAATCGAACCCGGGCTTCCAGGGGTGGCAGCTGCTCACGCTAACCAGTGCACCACAGAGGCGGCCCATGAATACTTTACCACAATAATCGTTTAGTGTAATCATTTATTATAATATAGGGGGATATCATGTTTCTCCCATTACCATATCATACTGGGATTACTAGCTTGAAAGTTGTCCATTATGAAGTGTGGCCAAGGCAACAGACATCTACAATAAAGGCTGTATACATTTCAAAAATAGCAGTAAAATGCTGTATTTATCATACTTTTGGTGTATGTTTGAACGAAATAAGTGATTTTTTGTGGTTACGTTTTCTTGGTGGAACCGAGCTCGATAGCTGCAGTCGCTTAAGTGCGGCCAGTATCCAGTATTCGGGAGATAGTAGGTTCGAACCCCACTCTCGGCAGCCCTGAAAATGGTTTTCCGTGGTTTCCCATTTTCACACCAGGCAAATGCTGGGGCTGTACCTTAATTAAGGCCACGGCCGCTTCCTTCCCACTCCTAGCCCTTTCCTGTCCCATCGTCGCCGTAAGACCTATCTGTGTCGGTGCGACGTAAAACAACTAGCAAAAACGAATTTCTTGGTGGTGGGCGCTCCATCTCCTTTATTTGTAAATGTGAATGAAAATTAAATAGGGCTGGAAATGTACAGAGCATAAGCAGCTGAATTGAGTAGGATACCATGTATCTCTTTTCGCCCTCACAACGCATCTGAACGAAATCTGAAACAAAATTCGACAAATAATTACCGTGGCTATCCGTACTTTCGCTAAGTAAACAATAAAATGGATTTAATTACAAACAGAAATTACAAAAAGGAATATCGGCTATAATTCAGTAATACTTACTTAAAGTACGATAAATCCTTGGTTTTATTACTCTGATTAGAACAACCATACGCTGAGCTTACGGCTGGCATTCTTGAAAGCGAGAATCTATGTTTTCACTTCTTAAAACTTAGAGAATTAAATTGGCATGCACGATCTCCCTGTCACCTCAACATATTATGCTCTCGCGCCAATTCGCTTGGTTTTGACAACCGTTAACATGGCTGCCCCGTATCAACTTGCTTCAAGCAGGGAGCGCTGATGTCAGGTATACAGCCCCTCTATGTTATTCTAGCTCGTTGGGCCTTATATATCTATAGGAGGTGTTGGTTACAGCCGTTTTTCCGGAAACAATTCGCGTTACCCACCTAATTGTCATGTTGGATACTCAATCCCACGCCCACTATTGTCGTTGCTTTATCGAATTTCCTTTCTGAAACCAACACTTTCCTTTAATTCTGTCCCTTTGTCACTATGTGTGGACCCGGTCATATGCGTGTGGTAGCAATTCGCCAAGTATATCTTTTCTGGTGTGAAGCTTTGTGCCTTTTGGCCTTGTGTACTCCTGTGTGTTGTAGATTAGTAGTTGAATTCTTAACCCTCCTTTTTAATGTTTAGCCCTTGCGTTTTCGCCTCCTCCATACTTTGTGTTTTATTATCAGATATCTGTGACTGGGTACACCGCTTTACGTGAAGCCCATCAAATTCTCAAGACAAGACAAAACAAGGTCCTGCGCTGATTCGGTGTTCGGCTGTTGTGCAGTGCACACGTCTCGCTCCGGTCACTGGTGCAGCGGCTTTTCCTGTCTGTAGATAAGTAGAGTGTTTTATGTTTGTGTTTGTATCCTAGTAATTTTTCTTTTGTGTTTGTTTCGGAGCTAGTACAGTGTAATCCCCTTTTGGACTACTATGTCTGTAGATAGTGGCGGGGGCCCGTTAGGACGACCTCCTGATATTGGTAAAGATGCCGTGCGTGAGGATTTACACATGGACGCTAGTAATACTGATACCCAACGAGACAGTTCTCAAAATACCATACGTGACATGGATCAGTGTTCGCACGTTCCTGTACCTACCTATTCTAACACTCATCTTGGCCCTTACATAGTTTTTGTCGAATCGCTTGAATCTCAAAATAAAATAGGACATATTCACCCTATGACTCTGGGTCGGATTTTCTACGAGAGGCAAATTGGTGACGTCAAGGCCATCCATAGGAAGGGAAGAAATAGAATTCAAGTTACTTTCATGTCTAGTAAGGCTGCAAACGCCTTATTTTCTCATCCCATTCTTACAGAAAAGAAATTGACAGCTTTTATTCCGTCTTCAAATATTCAGCGAGTAGGGGTAATACGGGGAGTACACACTACTCTTTCCGAATCCGACATTCTCACCTATTTAGACTCACCCTATCCTGTAGTGAAAGTACAACGTCTAAATAGACGTTCATCCAAAGAAGGAAAAACTGAATATATCCCTACAGGTACTGTGAAGGTTGTATTCGAAAGTCAACAACTTCCGAAAAGTGTGTCCATTTTTAAAGTCATTTTAGAGGTTCAGGCCTTTATATTCTCTCCTTTATTATGCAAACGATGCCAGCGGTATGGACATACCGCTACTAATTGTCGTTCCCGGGAGCCGAGATGTGGAAAGTGTTCCCTTAATCATTCTACTGAAGATTGCACTCACCAAGTCGTTAAATGCGCTAACTGTGGCGGAAATCATCCTGCGGGAGCAGAACATTGTGAAATCCACAAACAACAAAAAGAAATTAAACGCATTATGAGTGTTGAAAACAAATCATATTTCGAAGTGAAAAACTATTTTGCCCCATTACAGTCCCTATCTAACCCCCTTCTGATGCCCCAACATTTTCCTCCTTTACCCAATCGACCATCTCAATCGGACGAAACTCTCCCTCGAAAGCGTAAATTTACTATGGTGGTTAGTAACCCTTCCCGCCCACCCGTTAAACCAGGTTATGACAGGGCATCATATCTTAATTTGATCAGTAATCCGAAGACGGTTCCAGAACATTCTGGCCCTGCAGTCGTGCGTTTGATACCTGCTACTTCTAACGAGCCTGCATCTACATCACGGAAGCCAAGTCCTCAAGGGCAACCGTCGGCTCCCCACGAGCCAATATCGGCATCTCCCTCTGTCATGGCTTTACATTGTAAATCAAACGTTAATTCTAATGAACAGTGTCGAACCGCCGTTAAAGACTTTGCAGATATACTCGCAAAAATGGGCCCAAACGACCCATGGAAGCCTAAGTTAAAATCAGTATATGATGAGTTTTTTCTATCCGTGGGATTTTCCCCTACTGCCAAGTAAAACATGCGGATACTGCAATGGAATTGTCGGAGCATATTAAATAAGAAACCTCATAACATATTCTGGAATATTAACAACTCTCATTTGTACTAACTCCTTAAGCACCTTCATGGCTTTAGACAATCCCGAACATACCAATAATTGGTACATTCCAAATTTACGCCAATTAAGTTATGACTTGTCCCTCTGTCATGTTAACGTATTATTCGCATAGATTCCGGGCCATTCTGGAATACACGGTAACGTCACAGCGGATATCCTATCTAACGAGGCCGCCCAGGGTACTGGATTGGACTACTATATCGCAGTTTCACACACAGACTTATGGGTACACTGTCGTCACTTCATCCACGATCAGTGGTGTGCAGAATGGCGCCGAACTTCCCAGTTGAAAGGTAAGCACTTATTCACGCTTATGCCTGATATTCCTAATAAACCGTGGTTCGCCTTTGGTAACTACACTCGGCGTCATATTACTATAATCATACGGCTCCGCTTCCATCATGTGTGTCCGCCTGCTCATCTTTATCGCCTTAATCTTCTCGAAAGTAACTTAGGTCCATGCGGTCGGGCAGTAGGTACTGTCAATCATATCTTTTTTCAGTGTCAGACATATGAACATCACCGTCGCGAATTCATAGCTAAGTTTCTTCATGCGGGTTACCAACTGCCTTTAAATGTTTCGTGTTTAGTGTTTCAACCGACTTTTCGCGTTGTAGACTTCAACTTACTTTTTTAGTTACCTGTAACATCCATTTGTAACCTTTCCTTCCCTATAGGTACGAACTTTCGCATCCCAACCCCTATTTGTGGTCCGGTCTAGTTTGTTTGTAGTAAGACGTCGTGGCAGACCACACAGACGTGAAGCATTAGAACCCTGTGTCCCAGTGTTTTTGTGTTATGCCTTGATAGTTTAGCCTCCATATTATTGGACTTTTCCTCCGTTTTATTATTACCGGCTGTAATTAGCTTCATTACATAGCTAACCCTACTATCTTGTAGTGTACTAATTTCTTCTAATGTTGGTACCTCTCCCAGACATTACTTATCCCGCAAACCAGTGACTGGACGTAGCGTCTTACGACGATGTCCAAAAACTAACCAAGAAGTAGAAGAAGGAGAAGAAGAAGAAGGTCCTGCGCTATTGACATGTTGACAGTTACACCAAAACGAATTTTTATGGTGAAACCCAAAGAAAGAAACAAATAATGTCAAACTGAAGGTTTGGGTATTGAAGTAAAAAAAAAAGATATGATTTGATCTTTTGAGTTATTTTTCTAGTGTTGTCCGCGTTGAAGGATAGTGCGAAAAGTTTGTGTGTAAGGAGTTAGCTTCAAGTTCGAAATACTCGTCTTCAGCATTCTAATGGGCCTAATAATGCATTGGTTATATATATATTTTCTGAACAAAAAATATTCTTTGTTACAGACAGAACATACTTTGAAATATATTTGTTTTTAGTAGGCTGAGTTGATATGTTTTCTTTCCAATTTGCTTGTGCAAGAATGATTCTAGAGGTGTGTCGGTACTGGCGTACCGGTACGCGTCACCTATTCTCCGAATGGAGCAGTGACAACCTGCTCCAGGATCCTCTTCTCTACCGGTCCACTGCTACTGTGACAGTCTTGCGCTGCGACTCGCAGTTTGCTGCTACCGGTCCACTGCTGTCTGCTACTGGACCAGACTGGTCTTGCGCTGCGACGCGCAGTTTGCTGTACCGGGAAGTGTTGTTACTGCTATTCGCAAACGGTCCAGTGACAGCCATCGTCGTCCCGTACCGTTAGGGAGGTTGTGACAAGAACAGAACGGAGGCATACCGGTATGGTGTTCAATATTTCATGCGAACGAAAGAAATCCACAGTAATCTACTTCAGCATTAAAACGTTTCTACAAATAATAATAATAATAATAATAATAATAATAATAATAATAATAATAATAATAATAATAATAATAATAATAATAATAATAATAATAATAATAATAATAATAAATTATTGTGATTATTATTAATGACTGTTTTCCTTAACATAGTTAAAATATAGTTAAACGTCACTTTTAATAATATAGCTAATCATTTAATCTGGCGAATATGATCATTGAACATTTTAAAATCACAGCAATGAATACTTTTTAAAACGTCAGATATTTCAAAATGATCATCGGCGATTTCTAAACAACATTATAGGTCATTCACATGTCAGAATCTTAGGGAAGAATTGCAGACAAAATATTTTTATTTTCCTAGTTGGAAAGTAACTGGGTAAAAGTAATCGGATTACTTGTAACGATTACATTAAAAAATACTTGTAATCGTTACTTTTTCCAGAAAGTCTACTTGTAATTTACTTCTTGAAATCAAATTGTGCCGGGCGGAGTAGCTTGGTCGGTACAGCGCTGGCCTTCTAACCCCAACTTGGCAGGTTCGATCCTGGTTCAGTCGGGTGGTATTTGAAGGTGCTCAAATAGGTACGTCAGCCTCGTATCGGTAGATTTAGAGGCACGCAAAGGAACTCATGCGGGACTAAATTTCGGCATCTCGGTGTCTCCGAAAATCGTAATAATAGTTAGTGGGACGTAAAGCAAATAACATTATTATTAGTAGATTTACTGGCAAGTTAAAGAACTCCTGTTGAACAAAATTCCGGCACCTCGGCGTCTCCGAAAACCGTAAAATGTACTTATTGGGGCGTAAAACAAATAACATTATTATGTATGTATTTATTAATTGAAGATAAAAAATATTTTCGATTCTTTCAACCTACCACCAGTGTGCCATTATCGAATCAGATAAGACAGGCGTGATCATGACATAATCGAAGAACAGAGCAAATCGTGCGTCCGCTGACTACGTAAGCCTACTGTGCTATGTTCCTCAGCTCCATTTGTGCTTGTACCGGTTGTCACTGGACCGTTAGCGTGTCACCGCGCTCTGCATGCTATGCCATGCTCCTCAGCTCCATCTGTGGTTGGACCAGTTTGTCACTGGACCGGCAACGTGTCACTGCTCCAGTCGTGTCACTGGAGCAGTTGGAGCAGTGACACATTATTTCCGGACCGTCACACCTCCACTTTTTTCAGTGTCAGACATATGAACATCACCGTCGCGAATTCATAGCTAAGTTTCTTCATGCGGGTTACCAACTGCCTTTAAATGTTTCGTGTTTAGTGTTTCAACCGACTTTTCGCGTTTTAGACTTCAACTTACTTTTTTAGTTACCTGTAACATCCATTTGTAACCTTTCCTTCCCTATAGGTACGAACTTTCGCATCCCAACCCCTATTTGTGGTCCGGTCTAGTTTGTTTGTAGTAAGACGTCGTAGCAGACCACACAGACGTGAAGCATTAGAACCCTGTGTCCCAGTGTTTTTGTGTTATGCCTTGATAGTTTAGCCTCCATATTATTGGACTTTTCCTCCGTTTTATTATTACCGGCTGTAATTAGCTTCATTACATAGCTAACCCTACTATCTTGTAGTGTACTAATTTCTTCTAATGTTGGTACCTCTCCCAGACATTACTTATCCCGCAAACCAGTGACTGGACGTAGCGTCTTACGACGATGTCCAAAAACTAACCAAGAAGTAGAAGAAGGAGAAGAAGAAGAAGGTCCTGCGCTATTGACATGTTGACAGTTACACCAAAACGAATTTTTATGGTGAAACCCAAAGAAAGAAACAAATAATGTCAAACTGAAGGTTTGGGTATTGAAGTAAAAAAAAAAAGATATGATTTGATCTTTTGAGTTATTTTTCTAGTGTTGTCCGCGTTGAAGGATAGTGCGAAAAGTTTGTGTGTAAGGAGTTAGCTTCAAGTTCGAAATACTCGTCTTCAGCATTCTAATGGGCCTAATAATGCATTGGTTATATATATATTTTCTGAACAAAAAATATTCTTTGTTACAGACAGAACATACTTTGAAATATATTTGTTTTTAGTAGGCTGAGTTGATATGTTTTCTTTCCAATTTGCTTGTGCAAGAATGATTTTCAAGTTAACTGCGATGTGTAACTGGTACTTTTAAATTGAAAGTGAGGAAAGTAAATTGAGCCATATTCAGTCTTTAACAGTAGCTTGACGTCTAAATTACTTGACTGTATTTTTGCGATAAAAGTACTTACTACACCCCCTCACCCCATTTTTTAAAAATCTGCTCATGATGGTTGGACCTGGTATATGTGGAGAAGTAGCTCAAATGGAAAATCTCGGTGACATAAAAATTGGGCAGCGTGTGCAATGCAATGGTCATCGTGGAACCGTAAAGTATGTTGGTGAAGTACCACCAACTAAAGGCATTTGGCTAGGAATCGACTGGGATGACTCCAGCCGAGGAAGACATGATGGTTCACATGAAGGACACAAATATTTTAAAACCAGGTAAAAAAATCATTGTTTACATCGAGTTAGAATGCAGGTTAGTCTATAATCTTCAAATAGAAAATTGACAAATCTGCAAGATTTGTCTGTGGAGGAATAATTTCTAGTCTTATTGTAGATTAGGAGGGTAACAGAACATATAATGATATTCAAAGTATTGTTTTAAATCAGATATATAGGGGAGAAGGGGGCACTTTAGTAGTCTGCTCATTTTATGGGGTTAGGTCTACATTTTTTAATTTACGCTAAACATAATAGGCTAGTGCTAAAGTAAGAACATTTTACCTACAATTTTTCAATTGTAACAAATTTTAGGTACAAGCCAGAGGTAGTTTGGTACAATAACACTCCTTCTAACTGAAACATTGAAGGCCTGTATTTTTTAAAACAAAAGGTAGGCTACACAAATCATATCACATAGAATTCAAAGTCTTTACAGATTTAAAATGTGCTTCACATCAATTCTGAATGCTTTTCTAAACCTTTAAAAAATACAGAAAAAAACATAGGCCTACCTACCCTTAACCTAGCTTTTTTTTTTTTTTAAACTGAGAATTCTAATGAACTAATAGGTTAACTGGGAAATTAAATGATATTAAAGTAATACAAAACACAATTGTTTCTAACAAACATACTGAGAGAGATAAATGCAAAGTGTTATCTTAATTTTGTTTGAGTGTTATCTTAATTTTGTTTGAATTCTTGATTGGCTGGTGTGGATGATGCAGGGACTGTAGTAATTGACCCCTGCTGTAGCTGTGAGACTGGATCTTGGCTAACTCCAAGGCCTCAGACTCATTTGGCCTATATCACCAAGAACAACTTTTTTTTTATTAAAAAAAAAAGGCAACTTTTCTGAAGAAGATTTTGTGTTTGTCAGATTTGTCCAGACTTGCTTATGAATTAGCCAGGGAATAGTTTTATGTTGAGGATATAGGACTCCAGATGCACCTGTCATCCACAGCCACCTACCGAGACCTGCTAACAGAGGTACAAGCTAAGGGGAAAGAAATATGGTCTGATTCTATGCAACTGAAGCTATGATATCTTCAGACTGGAATGCACCCGACTATGATCTTTGACATATGGTAACTCGTATCTCAGTGCACCGATTCCACTTTCAAGTGTGTAAAATCAAAGCCTTCCATGAGCCAGCCTTAGAGTCCATCTTTGAACTATGTGGACTGAGTGAACGAGATCATGCTGAGTGGTGTAATAGGAGACTGGGGTCTCGTAATCCTCGAACCAGTAGTTGAAATAGCTCTAACCGGTGGGAGTGCACCACACATTTGCAGTACCTGTTGTATGTCACTCTGACAGATGTATTATTCATCGAATATGGACATATAATACACAAAAACATTCAGCATGAACTGGACTATTTGAAAAGTGGTTTTCATTTACCCTCAATGTAATAGTTTTTTGGTTCATGGTGTGGGTTACTGTAGTCGCGTCCTAGTTCGTGAACCATGGGCAACGGCTGAGTGGCCTAGTAAGTGGTCCTGAGACCCGGGATACCAGTTGCCATGGAGTGGGAGTGGGCATCTCGGACATATTCTGAGTCATGGCCCTCCTTGTGCTCAGGCCGCTAGGACTATACAATTCACCGGTGGTCCATAACCCGTTAGAGGAGAGATCCTCACTTGGACTATGTGCAAGTAGGGTAGCATCCTGCTTCATGAATTTACTGAGTTCAGAACATTTTAAGCAAGTCTCGGATCTATGGGAGTAACGGAGTCCCACTCCCATTTGACAGGCGAGGGACTCCTTGGAAACAGCTTGGCGAACGAAATGGAATTCGATGGGAGCTATCAATATTAATGGGGCTTATGGAAGAAAGAAAGTAGAACTGGCTGAGTCAGCAAAGAGGATGCATCTGGATGTGCTAGGAGTCCCTAAGTGATATTCGGGTAAGGGGAGATAACGAGGAAGAGATAGGAGATTATAAAATGTACTTGATGGGTGTTAGAAAGGGAAGGGCAGGGTCTGAGGTAGGGCTCTTTATCAGGAATACAATTGCACGCAACATAGTTTCTGTTAGGCGCGTAAATGAGCGAATGATGTGGGTAGATTTGTCAGTTGGAGGAATGAGGACTAGAATTGTCTCAGTGTATTCACCATGTGAGGGTGCAGATGAGGACGCAGTTGACAAGTTTTATGAAGCATTGAGTGACATCGTGGTCAGGGTCAACAGCAAGGATAGAATAGTGCTAATGGGCGATTTCAATGCGAGAGTTGGGAATAGAACTGAAGGATACGAAAGGGTGATTGGTAAATGTGGAGAAGATATGGAAGCTAATGGGAATGGGAAGTGTTTGCTGGACTTCTGTACTAGTATGGGTTTAGCAGTTATGAATACATTCTTCAAGCATAAGGCTATTCACCGCTACACATGGGGGGCTAGGGGTAAAAGATCCATAATAGACTATATCTTAACCGACTTCGAATTCAGGAAATCTATTAGGAATGTACGAGTTTTCCGGGGAATTTTCGATGACACAGACCACTATCTGATCTGTAGTGAACTAAGTATCTCTAGGCCTAGGGTAGAGAAAGTGAAATCTGTCTGCAAACGAATAAGGGTAGAAAATCTCCAGGATGAGGAAATTAGACAGAAGTACATGGATATGATTAGTGTGAAGTTCTGAACAGTAGACAGTTAGCAGGTTCAGGATATAGAAAGTGAATGGGTGGCATACAGGGATGCTGTAGTAGAGACAGCAAGGGAATGCCTAGGAACAGCTGTGTGTAAAGATGGGAAAAGGCGAACATCCTGGTGGAATGATGAAGTGAGAGCAGCTTGTAAATGTCAAAAGAAGGCTTATCAGAAATGGCTCCAAACAAGGGCCGAGGCAGATAGGGATTTGTACGTAGATGAAAGAAATGGAGCGAAACAAATAGTTGTTGAATCCAAAAAGAAGTCATGGGAAGATTTTAGTAATAACCTGGAAAGGCTAGGACAAGCAGCAGGGAAACCTTTCTGGACTGTAATAAAGAATCTTAGGAAGGGAGGGAAAAAGGAAATGAACAGTGTTTTGAGTAATTCGGGTGAACTCATAATAGATCCCAGGGAATCACTGGAGAGGTGGAGGGAATATTTTGAACATCTTCTCAGTGAAAAAGGAAATCATCCTGGTGGTGTTACAAACAGCCAAGCTCATGGGGAGGAGAAAAATGATGGTGAAATTATGCTTGAGGAAATGGAAAGGATGGTAAATAAACTCCATTGTCATAAAGCAGCAGGAATAGATGAAATGAGACCTGAAATGGTGAAGTACCGGTATAGTGGGAAGGCAGGGATGAAATAGCTTCATAGAGTAATAAGATTAGCATGGAGTGTTGGTAAGATACCTTCAGATTGGACAAAAGCAGTAATTGCACCTATCTATAAGCAAGGAAACTGGAAGGATTGCAACAACTATCGAGGTATCTCATTGATTAGTATACCAGGCAAAGTATTTACTGGCATCTTGGAAGGGAGGGTGCAATCAGTCGTTGAGAGGAAGTTGGATGAAAACCAGTGTGGTTTCAGACCACAGAGAGGCTGTCAGGATCAGATTTTCAGGATGCGCCAGGTAATTGAAAAATTCTTCGAGAGGAATAGGCAGTTGTATTTATATTTCGTAGATCTAGAGAAAGCATATGACAGGGTACCGAGGGAAAAGATGTTCGCTATACTGGGGCACTATGGAATTAAAGGTAGATTATTAAAATCAATCAAAGGCATTTATGTTGACAATTGGGCTTCAGTAAGAATTGATGGTAGAATGAGTTCTTGGTTCAGTTACTTGCAGGGGTTAGACAAGGCTGTAATCTTTCACCTTTGCTGTTCGTAGTTTACATGGATCATTTGCTGAAAGGTATAAAATAGCAGGGAGGGATTCAGTTGGGTGGAAATGTAGTAAGCAGTCTGGCCTATGCTGACGACTTGGTCTTATTGGCAGATTGTGCCGAAAGCCTGCAGACTAATATCTTGGAACTTGAAAATAGATGTAATGAGTATGGTATGAAAATTAGCCTCTCGAAGACTAAATTGATGTTAGTAGGTAAGAAATTCAACAGAATTGAATGTCAGATTGGTGATACAAAGCTAGAACCGGTCGATAATTTCAAGTATTTAAGTTGTGTGTTCTCCCAGGATGGTAATATAGTAAGTGAGATTGAATCAAGGTGTCGTAAAGCTAATGCAGTGAGATCGCAGTTACGATCAACAGTATTCTGTAAGAAGGAAGTCAGCTCCCAGACGAAACTATCTTTACATCAGTCTGTTTTCAGACCAACTTTGGTTTACGGGAGCGAAAGCTGGGTGGACTCAGGATATCTTATTCATAAGTTAAAAGTAACAGACATGAAAGTAGCAAGAATGATTGCTGGTACAAACAGGTGGGAACAATGGCAGGAGGGTACTCGGGATGAGGAGATAAAGGCTAATTTAGGATTGAACTCGATGGATGAAGCTGTACGCATAAATCGGCTTCGGTGGTGGGGTCATTTGAGGCGAATGGAGGAGGATTGGTTACCTAGGAGAATAATGGAGTCTGTTATGGAGGCTAAGAGAAGTAGAGGTAGACCAAGACGACGATGGTTAGATTTGGTTTCTAACGATTTAAAGATAAGAGCTATAGAACTGAATGAGGCCACAACACTAGTTGCAAATCGAGGATTGTGGCGACTTTTAGTAAATTCACAGAGGCTTGCAGACTGAACGCTGGAAGGCATAACAGTCTATAATGATTATGTATGTAATAGTTTTTAATTTTCCACCCCCTTTAATGCCCCTTCAGTAATCAGAATATTTTTTACTTAGGCTTACGCATCAAATATAGATGACTAATCAGTTTTTCTGAAACTTTTTAAAATATACATTTTGTAGATAAATTATTTCTGATAAGTACACACATTTCAAGTGAATAGTGTTGATACTTTAGGAATTATTCAATAAAAAGTACGGTAGTTGATAGAGTTCTAATCGTGGGTGGTAATAAAATACCTCAGGAGGCACAACACTTGTCCATCCTGCTGCAGAGGGCCTTGAATTTACAGATGCATTTAATTCTGTTATAATACCTTCTTCATTTAAATTAAAAAATGTAGTCATCGTGTGTGCATAACACACAGTAAACAACAAAAGCAAGTCACAACAAAATCAGCAAGTGTTTCAAAGCTGTACGAATTGCGACCTTCATTTGTTTCAAAGATATCAAAGGTGAATGGATGTATTTAACACAGAAACATTCCATATGTATTGACCTATGATAGCGGTGGCTGCATGCTTCCGACTTCAGAATCCTGCTGCTCATTGCCAGTAGCACAAGACTATAGCACTTACATTGGCACAGTTGGCCTCTTTCAACAGAAACAGCCTGCCATATATGCCTGATAAATGCTGCCATCTAACGGAAATATTTACTACTTCTTCTGGCTGTATTTACTGGTAGAGTAGACCTGACAATGTATCGCCAGCGGCGATTGAGATAGATGCACACCTGCTGATCTATTGTCAGCTGCTAGTTCAAGGGTTAAGGACTTCACCGCATACATCTACATGCGGGACAACTAACCTTTCTTTACATCTCTTGGCCTCACAACGGATGTAGTCGAATGGTGCACAAGGCTGCCAACTTGTCTGCTTAGGAACTAAGGCCGTAGGATGTAGCTGGGAAGCCAGTCATAGGGACAAGCGAAAAGGGTCCGTTAGGCCTCTACCTTCCTGTGGAAACACCATTGGTCTGTTCTGGTTAGGGTAGGACCTTGACAAGACCATTGGTCTACTAGTTAGGGTAGGGCCAGGACAAGACCATTGTGCTTTTATTGTGCCTAGTTATTATTGTTGACGGGAATGGCGCCACATGCAACTTTACGTTGGCCAATAGGAATGGAAGTTGCTACTTCACGAAAGGAAAATGGCATGTATTGCTCTTCTTTACGTTATAAAAGTAAATGCACCGAGCTCGATAGCTGCAGTCGCTTAAGTGCGGCCAGTATCCAGTATTCGGGAGATAGTAGGTTCGAACCCCACTGTCGGCAGCCCTGAAAATGGTTTTTCGTGGTTTCCCATTTTCACACCAGGCAAATGCTGGGGCTGTACCTTAATTAAGGCCACGGCCGCTTCCTTTCCACTCCTAGCCCTTTCCTGTCCCATCGTCGCCGTAAGACCTATCTGTTAGGCATAGATATCAAGGATAATTTAATAAAAAACCACCTATTCAATACTTTCCACGTTTAATGTGGTTATTATCTACATGATTTTATGTAGACTTATTTGGTCAGGTACATGTTTCACCCTTTATTTTGGGCATCTTCAGCCTGTAAACAACCTTTAGGTCAAGGTTTGGGACCTTTTTAACCGATATAAACATACCAATATATACACTATATACAACATATACATTATATACAATATATACAAACATAAGTCAATACAGTAAAGTTCTTTGGTCCTAATCTATCTAATATGGAAAATGTCCAAAAACTAAAATGGATCTTCTTTTCGGTGAAGAGGATTGCATATCGGGGTTTATGTGACCCCTATATCATATTAAGTTCTTGACGTATCGTGTCTGGTCAGACACGATCCATTTTAGTTTTTGGACATTTTCCATATTAGATAGATTAGGACCAAAGAACTTTACTGTATTGACTTATGTTTGTATATATTGTATATAATGTATATGTTGTATATAGTGTATATATTGGTATGTTTATATCGGTTAAAAAGGTCCCAAACCTTGACCTAAAGGTTGTTTACAGGCTGAAGATGCCCAAAATAAAGGGTGAAACATGTACCTGACCAAATAAGTCTACATAAAATCATGTAGATAATAACCACATTAAACGTGGAAAGTATTGAATAGGTGGTTTTTTATTAAATTATCCTTGATATCTATGCCTAACGTCTTCTTCAATACGGAACAATAATGAGAGTTGTTACTGGTAAGACCTATCTGTGTCGGTGCGACGTAAAACAACTAGAAAAAAAAAGTAAATGTATTTTTGGGAGTGGGATGGTGGGTTCCTGAACATCGCAAAGAGCACATCTCTTCTCTGACACTCTTTCCAAGTAAGATTTCATTAATTTTTTCTTCCTTAGAATGTTACAAACATAGGTAGTAGGGATAAATTTTTGATGGAAATGGTACATTTTTCAGTGTCAGGATCAGTCACAGAAACAAATTAGATTGTTCTCTTCATTAATAGTCCTAATGCCTGTGCAAAAGAAGTAAGGGACTCCTTAGAAGAATCACTGTGGAAGGATGTGTCGTCTGATGATTCTGCATAGTCATGGTTAGATTTTTCTATCCCATTGACTTTTTATGTTGACAAATCAATTTTTGTTTTAGGGCCTACGCATTCAGCTTTCAACATCATCTGTTCTTGAATTTTTGTCCTATTCTGGGGTCTCTGTAATAATCGTTGATTTAAAGTTTGGTCATCCTCAGTTTTGTAGTTTTCTAGGCTTGGCTTTTGGTTATGACTGTATCATTTCTCTGCTTACACATTTTTCTGGAACTGGTTGTGGTCTCTTGACTGGAGCATTCAGAGTTTGGCTGGTAAGATGAAGTCTGAAAGGTCCTGGAACAGTCTGGTTCCACACAGCTTGCCAAAGAACTGGCATCTGATTCAGGAGGTAATTGCAGATATGTTTGTCGTCATTCTTCATCAATCGCAGGGTGATCAGTTATTTACGATGACTGAAAATCACTGTCTTTGAAAAAAAAAAAACTGTTGTGCAAAGTGGCCAAATTCCACATTTCTGAAACCCAGAAAGAATATTCTTCACTCATCATCATCATCATCATCATCATCATCATCATTTCCCTTTATCCAGCTGTAGCCGGGTAGGGGCAAATATGGTTCCTCTCCACTTTCTTCGGTCTTTCCACCACTCCTCCTCCAACACTGTGTCCCAGTCCAGGTTTCTTTCTATAATGCTGCGTTGGATGGTATCCTTCCATCTCAATCGTGGTCGTCCACGGCTTCTCCTTCCTTGGATTTGCATTTCCATCACCTTTTTTGGATTCTTTCGTCGCTCATTCGCTTTATATGCCCAAACCATCTTAGTCGGCTCTTCTCTATTCTTTCGTTCATTTTTTCCACTCCAATTTCTTCCCGGATTTTCTCATTCCTTATTTTGTCTCGTCTACTCTTCTGTATCATACTCCTCAAGAATTTCATTTCGGCTGCCTGTATTCGACTCTCATCCTTCTTTGTGATTGTCCAAGTTTCTGCTCCGTAAGTTGTTATGGGTACGTAATACATCTTGTACATAGTATCCTTTGCTTCCATTGGCACATCTTTGTCCCATAACATATTTCTTACATTATGATAGAAACAACTTCCAGCTTGAATCCTTTTACTAATCTCAGCATCCAGCCGAGCATTCTCCATTAATTCACTCCCCAGGTATTTAAACGTTTCCACTACTTCCAGGGGCTTGTCTGCAAGTCTAATCTGACCTTTCCCTTCTTTCTCCCCTCTAGTCTTACTCTTTTCTACACTTATTTTCAATCCACATTCTTCAATCTTCCCATTCACCACATTCAATTGTTCTTGAACCTTCCTGTCATCTTCTCCCCAAATCACAATATCATCTGCAAATAACATCATGTTCATTTCTCTTCCTCCATATGCTGGTTTTGCTGTTCTCATGATGTCATCCATTACTATTGTAAACAGGATTGGTGATAGAACACTTCCCTGTCTCAGCCCACTAGTTATTTTGAACCAACTTGTCCTGCCAACTTGTGTTTGCACGCAACTACAACATTCCTTATACAATGCCATGATCATTTTTATTAATCCCTGTCCAATTCCTTTTTGCACCAGACTGTCCCAAACTTTCGTCCTAGGGACACTGTCATATGCCTTTTCAATATCAATGAATGTCATCACCATATCATTCCCGTACTCCCAATGCTTTTCCATTAGTTGTCTCATAATGAAAATGGGCTCTATTGTTGACCTTCCACTTCTGAAACCAAACTGATTTTCCTGTATCTGCTTCTCAACCCTCAACCTTATTCTACTTTCCAGTATCCTTTCCATTATCTTAGCAACATGGGATATTAGAGTAATTCCCCTGTAGTTCTTCAAAACTTTCTTATCACCTTTCTTGAAAATTGGGATGATTATTCCTTTTTGCCAATCCTCAGGGACCTCCTTATTCTCCCAGACATTCCTGAGAACCCGATATGTCCACTGCAGGCCTACAGCTCCAGCTGCCTTTATCATCTCCACTGAAATTTCATCTAATCCAGCAGTTTTTCCATTCTTCATCTTTCTTACTGCCATTTCAATTTCATTCATTGTAATTTCTTTATCCATTTCTTCGTCAACTAATTGCCTTTCTTGGTCGTCCATTGAATGACTGTCATCCGTTCTTATGTTCAGCAGCTTCTGAAAATACTCTCTCCATCTATTTCTTATTTATTCTGGCTTTGTTAAAATTATGTCACCTTCATCCTTCACAAATCTGGTGTTTACTTGATCTCTCTTTTTGTTTCTTAAGATACCATACAGTAATTTCTTGCTGCCCTGCATATCATCTCTCAATTTCTGTGTGAATAAGGCCCAGCTTTTCCTCTTTTCTTCCTCCACTACTTTCTTGGCCAAATTCTTTGCCTCCACATATTTTCTTCTACTTCAGTCTTAGATGTTTTCCATGCTTTCCATGCCATTTTCTTTTCCTTCACTCTAATCTTTACCCTATCATTCCACCAGTGTGTTTCTTTGTCTTTCACATTTCCTGATGTTCTACCACACACCTTTTCTGCACATCCAACCAGTGCTTCCTTAAATATTTTCCATTCCTCTTCAACATTCCCCACCTCTGTCCTGGGTACCAAGGGTATTATTTCCCTTTGAAATTCTTCTTGTATGCTTTTCTCCTTCAACTTCCATACTTTAATTCTTTTCTCTCTTCTTAATTGGGGTTTTTCTATCTTTCCAACTTTCAATTTTCCTATCACAACTCTATGATCTCCACCAAAGGCTTCTTCAGGCATGGCTGTTACATCTACAAGGTTCTTCCGGTGCTCTTTCTCTATGATTATATAATCAATCATGGTCTTTGTTCGTCTGTCTCCCCAGCCATACCTTGTAATCTTCTGACTGTTCTTCTTCCTAAACCAGGTGTTTCCAACAATCATTTGATTCCTCATGCAAAAATCCACCAACAACTCACCTTCTGGATTTACATTTCCATATCCAAAGGGCCCTACAACATCTTCCTTTCCTTGTCTTTCCATTCCAACTTGTGCATTTAGATCTCCCATCAATAGTACTTCCTTATCTTCTATCTGTCTCTCCACTTCCTCTAAGAAGTCCTCTAGATGTTCATCTATGCAACCAGTTTGTGGGGCATACAACTGAAATAGATCTTTCACGCCATTTTCAAACTGGAGTCTCATCATCATCATCCTATCGCTGACGTACTTTGTATATTCCAGATATTCTTGGATTTCTCTTCTAAGTATGATGGCCACTCCATTTTTTGCTTCAGGTCCTCCGCTGTAATACAGCCTGTATCCTTCTCTCAGAGGGATCTCCCCTGTACCCCTCTTCTTGGTCTCGCACAGTCCAAGTATGGCTATATCTTTTTCTATCATGAAGTCAACCAGTTCTTCTGTCTTTCCCGTCAGTATCAGAACATTAACTGTTGCAATTTTGATGTAGTTTGGTGCTGGTTGCCCATTTTTCACAGTTCCCCCAGCACCTGAAGAGCTGCGCGTCGCTTTTAGCAGGGGACGCCCTAACCTTTTCCGAGGCACCATATCTGCTTTGTCCATATAGGCTATTGTTACGATGGGCTCGCCACACCCAAAGGCATTTTATACCTACTGCCAGGTTCAAAATTAGGCCGCCCCTAACATGGAGACAGACGCCTTTCGTAGCCGCTCCTCTGGAGTACAGACGCTACGGGTATGCCCCTTCCGCCATCTCCGCCGTACCGAAGTCCACCTTCTCCGCCGTAGATGCCGTTGAGGTCTTCACTCGTAACCCTGAGCTGGGACCCATACCAGATGTTACACACCAGGTCAGTGTGCTCTGGGACTCACATAGGCAGGGACGCCACTCCCTGGGTAGGGCTGCCTCCGAAGAGGGTCCCTACCTGCTACCTCTAATATTCTTCACTGTGAAGGCAAAATGTAGACCTTCCTCACATATTCAGCAATGAAGTATATTGTTATTGTATTGCCTGGACTAGTTAGTAACCACTCATTGAAAGCAGATTTGCAGTATGCCTTAAAGGGAACAAATATGGATACATCCAGTGTTTGTAATTTGTGAGTGCAGTGTGGAGGAAATAAGACAATACTTCCAATCTCTTTACTGCATAAAATACATGCAAGAGATATAAGTTATATGATTCATGATTGCTAATAGTATTAAGATTGGATCATTCTTTGTAGCTTTCGTATGCACTTGGATGTGCTTCAGTACTACCAGAAATAACTTACTGGTCATCCATCCTGTTTCATTAACCAAGCCCAAACTCCCAGGAGTTGCTCCTCAGAGGAAGATGTTTTGAAATTTGTAATGAGGAAAAACTATAACAGGTGGCACAGGCTTTCCTGTAGCACTTACAATGGCACAGTTGGCCTCTTTCAGCAGAAACAGTCTACCATACATGCTTTAATCCACTTTTAGGTACAATCCTTGGTAACTGCAACACAGTAATTGCTGCTGTTTCTTCTAAAAAAAACCACTCACTCACACGCGCACACACACACACACACACACACACACACACACACACACACACACACACACACACACACACGTTATTCTATATAAAAGAACCCTTCCTTGTAGAATTGGTTCACATTGCTACGATTAAAGCTAATTCCGCATGAGAGACTAGTGTTCTGGTTTTTGTAGACTAAAGCAGCCTGTACACATACAAACATGGTTCGGCGACCTTGATATTTTTCAAAATTCACGAACCAAGATCGCTTGTGTGTGTTGTCTAACAAACCATGTTCATGGCAGACATGGATTTCTGTCGAGTTGAAAAACTTGGTTCGTGGAGTTGCCAGCAACGAACCATGTTCACGCGTGTGTAGTGAGGGTGCGAACATGGTCTTCCCGTCAACTCTACATTGTTGATAATGAGACCAGGCATTGGCAGCAAGCAGTTGATAAGTACAGTAGTCGGGATGGCAGACACAGCGACTTTCATGCATCCTAGCTTCTTGACTAATTTTATAGTCTTTCAGAGGCTTTCCTTGTCGTTGGAAAGTGAAGTCAAGTGAATATAGAGACAGATATAAGCGAGAGGAGGCATTACAGGAGCTCCTGAGAATGACACAAGAGAAAATACCCGAGACAGATTTAGTGTTTTTCACTGCGAGAGTTAATTTGTTGAAACAAAGTTTTCGTAGGGAAGTGAGGAAAGTTAAAGAATCAAAAAGTAAAACGGGTTCGTCCATGTACCAAAATACTCACTTTTAGATACTCGTCCTTGAGGACCTCGTAGGTAGCTTTGAAAGTTTCTGTACTATACGTGAACCTTTTCTTGAGCCCTGAGCTCCCTAGTGCTGAATCGGTAGACCTCGGTTATCTCTTTGACATCCATATTGGCAACCTTTGAAACACAAACTATGCATCGCTGTGCGACTTCTGGCGTACACTTTACGAACTAGTATTGATGTTGTTTACACAGCAAAGCCAAACTGTATAATTCATGCTAGGAACAAGATTCGCATCGAGAAATGTTATATAATGTTAAATAATGTATGTTTGACAGAGTTGTTGGTGTAAGATTATAAATGTTTAGAAAATTCATGTCGATCGATCATATTATAGATTCAACTCAGATTTCATTTCCATCCAGTTGGCAGTATAACCGGAACCGTCAGCGCTCCCTCCATACCCCTCACCCCGTAAAAATCGGGCTCAAGAAAAAGTTCGCGTATAGTAGTTACTTTTCCTAGAGCTTGAAGGAAAACTTTAAATCTTCCATACTACTTCCCGTAGTGTGGCTACTAACCGTTGCTTCTGCAGTGATTGCTTTTCTCATTTGGGTATCTTGCTTTGTGATCAATAGCGCAACCATATTTTAACAAATTTCTGTATTCTATATCTGACATTTATAGAAAATTTTGAAAGTCTTTATCACTTGTGTTTTTGAGCATGTTTTAAAGATTCATATGCGACCACTTGTCTCTTTCCTGTAACCAGTCCTTACACCACATATTATTTCTTCTTCTTTTACTTCCTAAAATAACCCAGTTCGTCAAGCACAATAACAGCAGCTGCAACTTTCAAAACGCTCATTTCAGAGTTGTGAGAGTGAGTTCTTTGTGCTGGACGAATGTGTGTGCAGTGAAACAGAAGCAAACTTGTTTCGTGATCCAGCTTCAGAAACAAAGTTCGCCGAACCATGTTTGTATGTGTATAGGGCGCTTAAGAGGAGGATGTCATTTCATGAATTCTTGCATCCAACCAATACTGTACAGTTCTGTTCTTCCCAGGATTCAGGCATTTTACTTTCAGAGTGTTGGGCATACTCATAAGCAAATTCTCTAATTTTTGCACATTTGTCAGCCCATAGTGCAATTTTGAACAGGTTTTTAAATAATCCTGAAGCATCTCTCCCTGTACACAAGTGAATACTTGATGAGTTGCATGTTTTGATGAAAATGTTCTCTGGGATTGGAGTTGCTACCATATAATCATCTTGTGCATTAGCAGTATGCTTACTTTCCAAAAGTAGTTTTTTTTTAAAAATTCTGTTCTCCAAAGTCATGGTTTTTTATGTTGTAATATGTAGCTGCTTCTCAATCTCATTTTTTTTTCACAAAAAAAAAATATATATTTATAGCTGAAGCCTTCTGAAACCGCATGGCTTCGAATTTTCTTTTTATATTTTTCTTATTTCTATCTAGGCTACTTTTCTATCAATCAAGTCAATACTGATCTGCATTTAGGGCAGTCGCCCAGGTGGCAGATTCCCTATCTGTTGCTTTCCTAGCCTTTTCCTAAATGATTTCAAAGAAATTGGAAATTTATTGAACATCTCCCTTGGTAAGTTATTCCAATCCCTAACTCCCCTTCCTATAAATGAATATTTGCTCCAGTTTGTCCTCTTGAATTCCAACTTTATCTTCATATTGTGATCTTTCCTACTTTTATAAACGCCATTCAAACTTATTCGTCTACTAATGTCGTTCCACACCAACTCTCCGCTGACAGCTCGGAACATACCACTTAGTCGAGCAGCTCTTCTTCTTTCTCTCAATTCTTCCCAACCCAAACATTGCAACATTTTTGTAACGCTACTCTTTTATCGGAAATCACCCAGAACAAATCGAGCTGCGTTTCTTTGGATTTTTTCCAGTTCTTGAATCAGGTAATCCTGGTGAGGGTCCCATACACTGGAACCATACTCTAGTTGGGGTCTTACCAGAGACTTATATGCCCTCTCCTTTACATCCTTACTACAACCCCTAAACACCCTCATAACCATGTGCAGAGATCGGTACCCTTTATTTACAATCCCATTTATGTGATTACCCCAGTGAAGATCTTTCCTTATATTAACACCTAGATACTTACAATGATCCCCAAAAGGAACTTTCAGCCCATCAACGCAGTAATTAAAACTGAGAGGACTTTTCCTATTTGTGAAACTCACAACCTGACTTTTAACCCCGTTTATCATCATACCATTGCCTGCTGTCCATCTCACAACATTTTCGAGGTCACGCTGCAGTTGCTCACAATCTTGTAACTTATTTATCACTCGATAGAGAATAACATCATCCGCAAAAAGCCTTACCTCCGATTCCACTCCTTTACTCATATCATTTATATATATAAGAAAACATAAAGGTCCGATAATACTGCCTTGAGGAATTCCCCTCTTAATTATTACAGGGTCAGATAAAGCTTCACCTACCCTAATTCTCTGAGATCTATTTTCTAGAAATATAGCAACCCATTCAGTCACTCTTTTGCTTAGTCCAATTGCACTCATTTTTGCCAGTAGTCTCCCATGATCCACCCTATCAAATGCTTTAGACAGGTCAATCGCGATACAGTCAATTTGACCTCCAGAATCCAAGATATCTGCTATATCTTGCTGGAATCCTACAAGTTGAGCTTCAGTGGAATAACCTTTCCTAAAACCGAATTGCCTTCTATCGAACCAGTTATTAATTTCGCAAACATGTCTAATATAATCAGAAAGAATGCCTTCCCAAAGCTTACATACAATGCATGTCAAACTTACTGGCCTGTAATTTTCAGCTTTATGCCTATCACCCTTTCCTTTACACACAGGGGCTACAATAGCAACTCTCTATTCATCTGGTATAGCTCCTCCGACCAAACAATAATCAAATAAGTACTTCCAGATATGGTACTATATCCCAACCCATTGTCTTTAGTATATCCCCAGAAATCTGATCAATTCCAGCCGCTTTTCTAGTTTTCAACTTTTGTATCTTATTGTAAATGTCATTGTTATCATATGTAAATTTTATTACTTCTTTGGGCTTAGTCTCCTCCTCTATCTCGACATTTTCCTTGTAACCAACAATCTTTACATACTGCTGACTGAATACTTCTGCCTTTTGAAGATCCTCACATACACACTCCCCTTGTTCATTAATTATTCCTGGAATGTCCTTCTTGGAACCTGTTTCTGGCTTAAAATACCTATACATACCCTTCCATTTTTCACTAAAATTCGTATGACTGCCAATTATGCTTGCCATCATGTTATTCTTAGTTGCCTTCTTTGCTAGATTCAATTTTCTAGTAAGATCCTTCAATTTCTCCTTACTTCCACAGCCATTTCTAACTCTATTTCTTTCCAGTCTGCACCTCCTTCTTAGTCTCTTTATTTCTCTATTATAATAAGGTGGGTCTTTACCATTCCTTACCACCCTTAATGGTACAAACCTGTTTTCGCATTCCTCAACAATTTCTTTAAACCCACCCCAGAGTCTGTTTACATTTTTATTTACCGTTTTCCACCGATCATAATTACATTTTAGAAACTGCCTCATACCTGCTTTATCAGCCATATGGTACTGCCTAACAGTCCTACTTTTAAGACCTTCCTTTCTATCTCAATTATTTTTAACTACCACAAAAACAGCTTCATGATCACTAATACCATCTATTACTTCAGTTTCCCTATAGAGCTCATCTGGTTTTATCAGCACGACATCCAGGATATTTTTCCCTCTGGTTGGTTCCATCACTTTCTGAATCAGCTGTCCTTCCCATATTAACTTATTTGCCATTTGTTGGTCATGCTTCCTGTCGTTCGCATGTCCTTCCCAATTGACATCTGGCAAATTCAGATCTCCCGCTACAATCACATTTCTGTCCATGTCGTTTCCCACATAGCTGACTATCCTATCAAATAATTCCGAATCCGCGTCAGTGCTACCCTTTCCCGATCTGTACACTCCAAATATATCAAGTTGCCTATTATCTTTAGAAATGAGTCTTACACCTAGAATTTCATGTGTCTCATCTTTAACTTTTTCGTAGCTTACAAATTCTTCTTTCACCAGAATGAACACTCCCCCTCCCACCCTTCCTATCCTATCTCTACGATACACACTCCAGTTGGAAATTCTAAGTTCCCATGAAGGGAATTAGATTCTTTTCCACCAATAGAGCATATAAAAAATCAGATAAAAAATTAGATGGATGGCTTTTCCGGCGTTTGCTCTATTAACCAGCGTTTCGTCTTAGGTCTGACACTAGACTCTTCAGAGTGGGATGTGTCAGACCCTACCCACTGACGCTGGGGTGTGCTTCACAAATAAGCTTCTGATAAGTTCACCTGCATACACCCCAGCGTCAGTGGGTAGGGTCTGACACATCCCACTCTGAAGAGTCTAGTGTCAGACCTAAGACGAAACGCTGGTTAATAGAGCAAACGCCGGAAAAGCCATCCATCTAATTTTTGATCTGACACACTCCAGTGCCGTGAGAAAATTTCTGCATCCATTATATCATTTCTCAGCCATGATTCAACTCCTATTACAATATCTGGTAAATATATATCTATTAAATTACTTAATTCCATTCCTTTCCTTACAATACTTCTACAGTTCAACACTAACAATTTTATGTCATCCCTACTTGATTTCCAGTTCCCTGTTCCCTTATCACCGCTCCCTAGGCCATCCCATTTCCCTGAATGTACCTCCGTATTACCCTTCCAAACAAATTTCCTAACTTATATGTACCACTGCGGTTTAAATGAAGGCCATCTGAGCGCAGATCCCTATCTCCTACCCACCCATTAGGATCTAGAAATTTCACTCCCAGTTTCCCACATACCCACTCCATAGTCTCATTTAAATCCCCAATCACCTTCCAGTCAGTATCCCTTCTACACAGTATTCCACTAATAACAATCTCCGCTTTCTTAAACTTCACCCGTGCTGCATTTACCAGATCCCACACATCTCTAACTATGTTGGTACTTATATCAGCTTGCCTTACGTTGTTGGTACCAACGTGAAACACCTTCTCCTTCCCCTCCTCCCTCTCTTCTACTTTCCTCAACATCTGCCTCAACCTAATTCCTGGATAACACTCTATCCTGGTACCCTTTCCTCCACACACTTTCCCCACGTGTCTAACGATGGAATCCCCCATGACCAGAGCCTCAACCCTACCCACCTCATTTGATCCCCTCCCCTCCTTGTCAGCCCTATCTTTCCTGATAGCTGCAGAAGTTACTTCCTCCTCCCTTTTCTCCTTCCCATGACCCTGTTCCACCTGTCTTTTCCTATCCTCTACTCTACGTTTTCCTTTCCTACCTTTTCCCTTCCTCTTACTTCCACACATCTCACCAACAGTTCCCTGTCCCTCATCTTCCCTCTGTTGTTCTACCTGGGGTGACTCGTACTGATTTCGCACAGACACCTGTCCTGAATTCTGATCCTGAATAGAGCCCTTAGCCTGCAATCTCCTTCCCCTTAGAACATTAGACCACCTGTCTTCTACAACTCCTCCCTTTCCTTCCCCTCCCTCTTGTACACCTACTGTAACCTGTACATTGTTTGAGGGAGTCCTATCTTCCTTCCTGTCTTCTGTGAGAATCCTAATTATCTCCCTCAAACTTTCCAACTCCTCCCTCATACCCCTCAATGCCTCGCTACACCCACAGTAAGTACACTCGCGCTCCTTAGCCATTCTTTACGGGGAAAAAATGAAATTAAAAATAAAATAACTTATGTGCAAAAAATAAATGAATGGAGGAATATATTGTCTGGGATAGTACACAACAATAAGGTAATTAATATACGACTACACTACAATATTACTTAGTCGTGCTCTATTTTTTTATATTATTTTTATATTTATTTTTAAATAGAGTAGAGGATGTGGTGAGAAGAGGAAGGAATTGGGAGTCAGTAGTGAGAGAGAAGACATTTCAAGACAGACAATGATGGTGAAGACTTGTTCAGCACTACCCTACCTGGCATGCTGGAGGGAATCTATGATGATGATTCTCTGACCACGTCTTAAACAAACAATTTAGTGTTGTTATTCCTTCATTAATTAAATGTAATAAGTTAAGTAGTTCTACAAGGCCAAGATAAGCAAAATTCAGCTTCTGGGACACAATACTACACTGTACCACGCTGCCCCTTCAATGTGTACTGAAGTGCCCCCTCACACATGTTGGCAAGCAAAGTACTACAGATAGAGAAATGTTATTTCTAGCAACATTTCATATGTAGATTTTGAAGCTAAATGTTTATTTTATTGTTTCATCATCCCAAAATATTAACATCCTCACTTATCTTTGTGATAAACTCCAATGAGTGAATCTAATGAATACAAATCTCAAGCACAAAAGAAGCACAATTCATTCCTCCAAACCCTATACATAAAGTGGGAGCTATCCAGTTCCCTCAAAAATTTGTACAAATACCTTGTTCTCTCGTGGTGATAAAAACCTCAAGCTAATTCAACTGTTTTTGAGTGAGATATTTGTACTGTACCAAAGTGCCCCCTCCCTTAACTTTTCTTTTGCTAGCACACCTGCTAGTTTGTAATATTATGTTGTATCTAGGTTGAAATATAGGAAATAGCTATCTATAGCTACACAAGGCAGTTAGCAGAGCCAAAGAACACATGAATGATTAAATGGCAAAATCTTGGTTATTTTTCTAGTCATGGTGCACCAGTGCACCATACTTAAGTATTATTTAGTACTGTATCACTTCTTTAGAGAGTAAGGAGTGAATGTTTTTTATTAATATGAACAGCACACAAATAAATGAAGTTTTACATTTTTCCAGCAGAGATTTTGTTCTCGTATATTTGCGTAAGTAGTAGTGATATACACGCCCTTTTACGTAACTCACACATACATTGCACACACAGCTTATGATAGGTCCCCCTCAGTGGACAGCTTACGGTCGGTAGGCAAGAGGGAGGGGAGTGGGGGAGTTGTGGAAAACAGCTGGGCTGATGTTTTAAAGGGAAGGAAAATAAGTGCTAAGAATTCTCATTAGAGAACGAGTTGAGGAGAGGTGTTGGTGAAGAATTGATATGAATCACTGCAGATAGAACAGCAGAGAGAAGATGGGGAACTGGGAAGTGTTACAAACAAGAGGTGAGTAAGGGAACAGTAGGGTATGGTAGGTTAGAGTATAGGATTGGAAGAGGTAGGTGGAACAGGGTCATGGGAGGGAGAGAAGTAAGGAGGAAGTAAGTTCTCCAATCATCAAGGAAATTAAGGCAGACCAGGAGAGGAGATCCAATGAGATGGGTGGGGTTAAGGCTCTGGTCATGAGCGACTCTATTGTTAGGCATGTGGGGAAAGTGTGTGAAGGAAAGGGAAGTAGTTAAAGTGTTGGAGCAGAGATTATTGTTGGGATACTGTGTTTGAGGGATACTGACTGGAGTTCGATTGAGGACTTAACGTGAAACTATGGAGGGAATAGGCCCTGTGTGAGAAATTGGGAGTGAAATTTGGATAGGAGATGGGTATCTATGCTCGGATGGCCTTTACTAGAACTTTAATGGTACATATAATTGAGGGAGTTTGTTTAGAAGTGTTAAAGTGAAGTACACTGGGGGAATTGGGGAGCGGTGAAAATAGTATAGGGTAGGGTTACCAGACGTCCGTATTTACCAGGACATGCCCTTATTTTTAGCGTCTGTCCTGGCGTCCATATTTATTTGCTGATTGTCCATATTTTCGTCTAATAGACCTAATGTTAAAATGAACTTTTTCCAACTGAAAACCCATTTTTGTAAACTTAGACTCGCTTATTCCATAACCTTTGACTTCAGCTGCAGTTTGAACATTTTAAATTCCTGTTGTCTTTGACTAGTATATTATCGCTGCTCGAAGTCGGTAGTCGAAGTTGGCGATAGCATACGGAAACGGAATCTAAAGACAAATAATTTTCGTCCATATTGCCGCTTAGTTGTGCCACAATCCTTGTGATCTACTCTACAGTATCTGTTGTGATCTGTTGAAATGTATTATGGGGAAAAGAAAGTGCAAGTTCCCTGCTGAATTGGAGAAAAGATATAAATGCTTCAAAAAGGGCTGCACCAACGAAGAACCCATGTGTCTAGTATGTAAACCAGGAACATATGTTTCTGTGGCTAATCGTGGAGCTATGGATTTAGCAAGTCACATTACAACGGGCAAACATAAAGCTAATGTTCAAAGTGCATCAACTTCAACTTCAAATAATGTGTTGACATTTTCAAAAAGAACACATCACTAAACGAAAATGCAATTGCTGCAGAGGGAGTTCTTATGTACCACAATGCTGTTCATCATAGGAGCTACAAAACTATGGATTGTATGTCTAAGCTTCCATCTAAATTATTTCCTGATTCTGAAATAGGGAAAAATATTCACTGTGCTCGTACAAAGTCTGAGGCCATTGTCAATAATGTACTTGGACCTCACTGTGTAGAAAGTGCCATTAAACAATTTAAAGACGTATCATACATTGGTGTTTGTACGGATGGTAGCAATCATGGGAATATAAAACTGTTTCCTGTGTTCATGCAGTATTTCGACTACAGGAATGGAGGGCTGCAAACAAAGTTAATTGACCTGCACAGTGTTAGTAATGAAAAAGCTGCAACAATCTCTTCAGTGGTGTTAGATGTCCTGCAACAAAAAGGAATTTTGGAGAAGTGCATTGCTTTTGGAGGAGATAACTGCAATACGAATTTTGGTGGCCTGAAAAGAAGAGGAGATAATAATGTATTTCCTAAACTCAGATCTCACCTTAATGAAACCTTGATTGGAGTAGGCTGCCCAGCACACGTGTTGCATAATTGTGGTAAACATGGAGTTGATTTATTGTCGATTGATGTTGTGTTAAAAGTGTTCAACTACTTTTCTACATTCACCATAAGGAATGAAGAGCTAAAAACTTTTTGTGAATTTGTTGATGTGATGTAATCCCTACTGAAGCATACAAAGACTCGTTGGTTGTCACTTTTTCCAGCTGTTGAAAGGATGCTTGAACTGTATCCAGCACTTCGGTCTTATTTTCTATCTGTGGATAACCCGCCAACAATTTTGAACAAGTTTTTCACCAATAAGTTAAGTGAAATGTATTTAATATTTTGCCAGTCTTTAATGTCAGTCTTTCAAATGAATGTTCAATCACTCAATCCAATCAATCAATACTGATCTGCATTTAGGGCAGTCGCCCAGGTGGCAGATTCCCTATCTGTTGCTTTCCTAGCCTTTTCCTAAATGATTTCAAAGAAATTGGAAATTTATTGAACATCTCCCTTGGTAAGTTATTCCAATCCCTAACTCCCCTTCCTATAAATGAATATTTGCCCCAGTTTGTCCTCTTGAATTCCAACTTTATCTTCATATTGTGATCTTTCCTACTTTTATAAACGCCATTCAAACTTATTCGTCTACTAATGTCATTCCACGCCATCTCTCCGTTGACAGCTCGGAACATACCACTTATTGAAATTGAAATAATAACATTAAGTTATTTATTAGACCACCTAATCAATACAAAATCGTCTTGGATGATTTACATAAATTTGTTAGCTAATAGTGGGACATGTTTCGCCTTCCCTGAAGGCATCATCAGCCATAGTCTTAACCTTAAATTAAAAATAAGCGTCTAAATAACATGTAGTGATGAAATGAATTTTAAAATCTTGAAGAGATTTGAAGTAAAATAACATTAAAAATAACAATGATGGTTTGAAAATACAATGTGATGAGATACAATAGTGGAAGTATTAACAAAATTAACATTAGAAGGCTGCTAAAATAAGTACAATGGATAAAACAACAGATTGTTATACAACAAGTAGTAAGATTGCATAAAAGTAAAGTTGATAGTCATGGCGGTTATAATTAGACGATGGCGAAAAATCTTATATAATCAAAGTAAAGAGGAGAGAATAAAAGTCAAAGTTAGTCGAGAGATCCGAAGTTCATCATGATCTTGAAGATAAAAGACGAAAGTCAGATGCATATGGTGAAGTTGTAGAACACGTTGAGGATATGAAGTTGGTGAATAGAAGTTGAAGAACAGTTTCAAATAGGATCACTATGGACCATCTCAAAATTTGAAGTGATGTTCAAATGTTGTAAATTGTGAGTTTGTAGATATTCTAGTTGAAAAAGCATATACAAGTGGAATCATTTGACGGTGACAAAGATGGCTTGTAATATTATGAGTTAGAAGTATTTGCAACAGTAGACTTCTTGCTACGTAGCAAGAAGTCTACTGTTGCAAATACTTCTAATGATTCCACTTGTATATGCTTTTTCAACTAGAATATCTACAAACTCACAATTTACAACATTTGAACATCACTTCAAATTTTGAGATGGTCCATAGTGATCCTATTTGAAACTGTTCTTCAACTTCTATTCACCAACTTCATATCCTCAACGTGTTCTACAACTTCACCATATGCATCTGACTTTCGTCTTTTATCTTCAAGATCATGATGAACTTCGGATCTCTCGACTAACTTTGACTTTTATTCTCTCCTCTTTACTTTGATTATATAAGATTTTTCGCCATCGTCTAATTATAACCGCCATGACTATCAACTTTACTTTTATGCAATCTTACTACTTGTTGTATAACAATCTGTTGTTTTATCCATTGTACTTATTTTAGCAGCCTTCTAATGTTAATTTTGTTAATACTTCCACTATTGTATCTCATCACATTGTATTTTCAAACCATCATTGTTATTTTTAATGTTATTTTACTTCAAATCTCTTCAAGATTTTAAAATTCATTTCATCACTACATGTTATTTAGACGCTTATTTTTAATTTAAGGTTAAGACTATGGCTGATGATGCCTTCAGGGAAGGCGAAACATGTCCCACTATTAGCTAACAAATTTATGTAAATCATCCAAGACGATTTTGTATTGATTAGGTGGTCTAATAAATAACTTAATGTTATTATTTCAATCTAATATCATCAATACGGACCAAAAATGATATTTATTACATGTAACCACTTAGTCGAGCAGCTCTTCTTCTTTCTCTCAATTCTTCCCAACCCAAACATTGCAACATTTTTGTTCTTCATGTTGAAAAGGAGAATAATTCCTTTGTTGAAATGAAACAGGCACTTGAAGAAACTGTTGGCATTTTACAAGCTCGTTTTTCAAATAATTTTGTTCCTATGAAAGTGAAAGAAATGATGAAAACTTCGAAGGAGGAAGGGTTGCAGGCAGACAGTGATTCCTTCATGAAAGTCCATGATGTATATAATGCATGCCTGGAGTACCTTGGAAATTGGTTACAACCACTTGAAGAATTCAGTACTTTTAAATGGATGACCTTAACTTCAGATTTCAACTGGACTGACCTTGAAGATACTGTTAAATATCTTAGTGGTAAAGGTGTACACATTGATGATGTTAGATTATTTGTCCAATTTGTAAATCTTCAATGGTATGTTGAAGTGCAAAAGCAGAATGAAAATTTCTTGAAGGAACCAGTCCATAAAAAATGGGATGGTTTTCTAAATAGTGTCAATATTACATGTTCTTCCGAGCTACTGAAATTGGCAGAAGTGTATTTTGCAATTCCTGCACATAATACCAACGTAGAAAGAATTTTTTCTTTAATAAATGCACAGTCTAGACCACATCCCACATCATCATACGACAATACTGCTGGTATATTTCAACGCTCAGATTGGGAGAGAACAGAAATACCGGAAGATTGTAGGAAGATACCCCACCCATAAGAGAACCAACAAGATGGGGAACGGCTAATCAGTCTGTGCACCAAGTATCGATTACTCTTGAAGTCTATGGCTTTTAAATGCCTACCTAGGAAGGCCATGACCTGGCGCAGCCCAAACAGCATGATGGGCGAGTTCCAAATTGACCACGTAGCAACAGATAAGAAGCACCACTGCGACATTATGAACGTGAAGGTTTTACGAGGAGCTAACATAGACTCTGATCATTACCTGTCCATGGTTAAGATGAATCTGAAACCACTGTATAAGACCAAGGCTATGCTTGTGAAGATAAAGAAGGTTCCTAGATTTGATATCGCCAAACTTAAAGAAGACAATGCAAGTTACCAAGAGAGTCTGAACCAACACATCAATAGGATTAACACCACTACAAATTGGGACCCACTTCGGGATGCTATAACAGACGCGGCTCAGAAGACGATCCCCAACAGACCTAAAGGAAACAAGCACCCATGGTGGTCAAACGAATGCAATGAGGCTATAGAAGCCAGGCGACTAGCATGGCTCAAATGGAACCATCATAAAAACGAAACCAACCTACAAGCCTTTATTACACAAAGAAAGAACACCTCCAGCATCATAAGAGGGGCGAAAAGAAAATACAACAAAGAACTGATTAAGCAAGCCGAGGAGGATTTTGGAAGAAACAACTCCAGAGACTTACACAAAGGTCTAAAACAACAGACGACCCAGTTCACACCCCAAACTTTACACTTCCAGAGAACAGACGGATCATTGTGCCTCAATGATTATGACTGCATCAAGACACTAGCTGATTATTTCCAAGGACTTTTGAATGCTGAAGAACCTGCGCAGCGCCTCCCGGTTAGAGAACCAGCTAACCCGGACACCAAAGACATCCCTCCTCCCACCTATGAAGAAGTAAGAGAGACCATTCAACTTCTCAAGAACAACAAAGCTTCTGGAGAAGACGGAATAGTGGCAGAAATGTTGAAACAAGCTGGTGAGCAAACATTCAGGCACATACACAAAGTAATCCTGGACATATGGGCTAAGGAAAGGCTCCCAGATGATTGGACATGAGCTGTTATCCATCCAATCCACAAGAAGAGAAGCAAAACAGATCCCAGCAACTATAGAGGAATATCACTCCTTTCAGTATCGTATAAAGTCTTTTCCAAGATTCTGGAACAGCACATAAGACAACTGGATAAAGAATTAGGAGAATATCAAGCAGGGTTCAGAACTGCAAGGTCTTGTGCTGAACAGATACAAAATCTGAAGACCATCCTGCAATAAAGATGCTGACAGTGGGTAGCTATCTTTGTCGACTTCCAGAAGGCATACAACTCCGTGGATAGGATCACACTCTTCAACACCTTAAAAGAACTGGGACTAAACGAAAAAATTAATAGGTTGGTGCAAGCCACCCTGCACAACACCACTTCCTAGTTAAGTTTAGAGGTCAATTATCAGAGAGCTTCACAATCAAAACAGGGGTGAGGCAAGGAGATGGTATCTCATGCATATTATTTAACTGTGTCCTGGAAAAGATCATAAGAGAATGGACCAGGTCATTACCTGAGAACACCGGATTAAGAATGGGGTTTAAATCAGACAACCTGAGGATTCCATGCCTGGCCTTTGCTGATGACCTTACTTTATTAGCAAACGACATACATGAGGCCACTATGTATCCCCAAAATTTAATTTATGTCCAGTAGTTTTGGTTCGGTGATGATGAATCGGTCAGTTTGTCAGTCAGTCAGTCAGGACATGTTATTTTATGTATATAGATTAGATATAGCTGATGGAGGGTCATTTTATACTAATAATATAACAAATTTAAATAAATATAATAATCGGTATAAACAACAATATTATCAACAGTAAATTAACAACAGTAACAACGTAACAAGAATGACAATTATAACTAGCAAGGGCCGGTTACAGAGTTACCAAGAAAGAAGGTCGTAGGTTGGAAGGGCAGAAGAAAATGGACACCTGGAAAGGACTTCAAACAAATCTTTTAATTTTGTGTTTGAAGGATGTAAAGGGTGTGAATAAAATATCTATATCGGGTAGTGAGTTACCAAGAGTAGGGACACGGTGGTAGATAGAGCATTGTTGAAGAACTATACTTATGAACAAGTTAGAAAAATTAATAGGCAGAACAGGAGCAACAATCCTCATATCAAATATATTAACAGAAAACTCCATTCAAGTCTACAACGGAGTTTGAAAATCAAGCTGGATAATGCAAATGAATGAAGTACTTCAAAGGGATCCTCTTAACCCAACCTGTTCAATGTGCTCACACACGATGTTGGTGACAGAATCCAGGAAACGACAAAGGCTAAATTATACATACATCAATCAATCAATCACTACTGATCTGCATTTAGGGCAGTTGCCCAGGTGGCAGATTCCCTATCTGTTGTTTTCCTAGCCCTTTCTTAAATGATTGCAAAGAAATTGGAAATTTATTGAACATCTCCCTTGGTAAGTTTTTCCAGTCCCGAACTCCCCTTCCTATAAACGAATATTTGCCCCAATTTGTCCTCTTGAATTCCAACTTTATCTTCATATTGTGATCTTTCCTACTTTTAAAGACACCATCCAAACTTATTAATAATAATGTTATTTGTTTTACGTCCCACTGACTACATTTTAAGGTCTTCGGAGACGCCGAGGTGCCGGTATTTAGTCCCGCAGGAGTTCTTTTACGTGCCAGTAAATCTACCGACACGGGGCTGTCGTATTTGAGCACCTTCAAATACCACTGGCCTGAGCCAGGATCAAACCTGCCAAGTTGGGGTTAGAAGGCCAGCGCCTTAACCGTCTGAGCCACTCAGCCTGGCCAAAAACTTATTCGTCTACTGATGTCCTCCCAAGCCATCTCTCCACTGACAGCTCGGAACATACCACTTAGTCGAGCAGCTCGTCTCCTTTCTCCCAAGTCTTCCCAGCCCAAACTTCGCAACATTTTTGTAACGCTACTCTTTTGTCAGAAATCGTCCAGAACAAATCGAGCTGCTTTTCTTTGGATTTTTTCCAGTTCCTGAATCAAGTAATCCTGGTAAGGGTCCCATACACTGGAACCATACTCAAGTTGAGGTCTCACCAGAGACAAAAATGCTCTCTCCTTTACTTCCTTACTACAACCCCTAAATACTCTCATAACCATGTGCAGAGATCTGTACCCTTTATTTACAATCATATTTATGTGATTACCCCAATGAAGATCTTTCCTTATATTTATACCTAGGTATTTACAATGATCCCCAAAGGAAACTTTCATCCCATCAACGCAGTAATTAAAACTGAGAGGACCTTTCCTATTTGTGAAACTCACAACCTGACTTTTATCCCCGTTTATCATCATACCATTGCCTACTGTCCATCTCACAACATTATCGAGGTCATTTAGCAGTTGCTCACAATCTTGTAACTTATTTATTACTCTGTACAGAATATTATCATCTGCGAAAAGCCTTATCTCTGATTCCACTTCTTTACACATATCATTGATATATATAAGAAAACATAAAGGTCCAATAATACTGCCTTGAGGAATTCCCCGCTTAATTTTTACAGGGACAGATAAAGCTTCACCTACTCTAATTCTCTGAGTTCTATTTTCTAGAAACAGAGCCATCCATTCAGTCACTCTTTTGTCAAGTCCAATTGCACTCATTTTTGCCAGTAGTCTCCCATGATCTACCCTATCAAATGCCTTAGATAAGTCAATGCAGATGATATGGCAATTGCTTAAGAATTATTTTTAGATCCTGGTCAATGAAGACTTGCTCAGAGGTAGAGGAGGAAAGTATGTGTTGAATAGGAAGATTTAATAATGTCTTATCAGTGTATAATTCGGTACTGATCAGTACGGATATGAAGGTGATATTATGTAATTGCTTCAGAGCAGAAAAATGGCTTGCAAAAGGCAGTAGACATATCAAGTGATGGGGCCCAGAAAAATGGAGTTAATCAATGAGGGCATGAGAACAAGATGGAAATGACAATTTTTCTAAACTGTGTTAGGCCAGCAGGTTCAGACCAAGTGGTATGCAACGACAAGCGACTGAAAATAGTCAACAATTTCAGATACCTGGGCATCCCCCTACAGATTACAGGAAAAATCTTTAGACCACACATAAGATCAAAAACAGCCACCGAAATAAAAGCTATAAACGACATTGGACATACAAATCTTATATCACTTGAAACAGCATTGGTACTTTTCAAATGAAGGTACTGCCCGTTCAGACATATGGACTGGAGCTAATATGGAAATTTCGTACCTACAGGCAGTTGGAAGAGAGAAAAGATTTCTTAAAAGAGCCCTTGGAGTATCGAAGACAACCAGATCCAGACTGGTATAAGAGCTTGCAAGAAAAATGTTCTTTAGCTACTGATTATGGAAAATGACAACAAACTGCTCCAAGATCTACGTAATAAAAAGTGAAACATACCAATGAAATTTTATACAGCAAATGTAATGCTAGACAAGATGGACAGAGCCACTCTGTGAAATGCGACAGTCATGACCAGGCTTGCAGTTCATGGTATCCACCATAGGATCCGCTCCCGAAAAGTGTTCCATGACCCAGATTAAATTTGTGTATGTGAACTATGTAACAATGTATGGGGAGTTTATTACATAACCACGTACCCAAATCGAATCATGTGTGGAATACAGCAAGGAGAATAATTGAGTGATTTGCTTGTGTTGAAAACTTTCTAATATGGCCACAGGCTGCAGTTTTTCATTTTTCGGCAACTGCTCATGGCAAAGGACCGTGCGATGGGATAAGTGGAACGTTGAAAATATTAGCAGTATGAGCTAGTCTGCAACAGCCATGTTATCAGTTCTGACACCGCAACAGCTTTTCATGTGAGCAAAGGAAAACAGTACAGGAGTACACTTTGTTCTCTCGTCTTGAGAACAACACATTGAAACAGCAATATTTCTGAACAATCATTTCAAAAGCATAGTAACAATTCCTGGAACTCAAAAATTCCATGCTTTTAACCTGCACCGTTCACAACAAAAGTCTTCTTGAAGACTTCCTATATGCAACATGCAATGGAACTGATAGTGACGACATCATATGAAAAACTACAGATTGTGAACATTGGCGGGTACGTAACAGCTGCAACAAGTGGTGGCTTGCATTTGTTTTTGAGAACATGGATGAATTAACTTAAAATTGACATTTCTTCATCCAGGTGGTCCATCAGTATCCTCCTCATAACCCAAAAATCCAGACATTCTGTGGATCCCAAGAGTAGACCTGCATAAAGTGGACCCAGTGACTCCAACAGGCTGACTGTACTCTTTTTCTGTTGGGGAAACACTCAAGACCAGTGAAGGCTTCAGCCAGTTCCAACCCACCAAGCAGAAAGAATTGTAAGTTTATAGTAATAAAAGGAAGTGTTTGTCTGTCTTTGTGTATGTGTGTGATGCCCAGCAAAATCTACAGCATGCAAAGATCTGAAATTTGAACATACTGTAGGTGGATGCAAGGGGGTACAAATGCACCTCAAAGCCGGATTGTTCATTTTCACATTCGTTGGGAGTTATGAACGAAAAACCGGCAGAAAACATGTTGGGATATGACAATCCAACGTGTTGTCACCGAGATGAAATGCATAGATTCACTGTCGCTAGGCAACGTACATAAGTTAGGTAATGCAAGTCAACGAGCCATTTTAAGTCCATGGCGTAAGAAGCCATTTTCGGTCCCCGACATGAAGAGCCATATTCAGTCTGTAATATTCGGATGCGTTTGTGTTTGATGCCCAGCCAAATCTATGGAATGCAGAGATCTGAAATTTTTAACATAGGTGTATCATTATACAGTTAAGGACCAGCTTTCATTATTTATTTATATTGCTTTTAATCATTTTATTTATTTATTTAGTTACATAGTTATTTCATATTTACCCGATATTCATTTCATTCACTTAAAATTTTAGGGTATATGAGCATTTCACTATACCAGCGATAAAACATGAACCATATCTTCTTTCAACCCTTTCAATCGTATATTTTATTTAGAGGAATGGATTATAGCAATAATTCAGCCACTGCCCAAAAACGGGAATAAATCGGATCCCAGTAATTATCTGGGTATATTCCTTCTTGATGTTACTTATAAGATTTTATCTGAAATTATATACAGTTGAACCTGCTTTATATGTAACTCTGTTCTACGTAATTCGTACTTGTACGCAATTTCCTTTAGGTCCCGGCAAAATATAATTTAAGAGCGTGTTAATTAAACCTTATTTATACGTAATCCTTTTATACGTAATTCGTTGTTATGTGTATTAAGTGCCAGTGAAATGTAACTGTTTTTTGCATAATTGTAATGAGAATGTGCTTTTTAAGAATAAACTACTGTATTTACAAAGTTTGCTCTTTGTCGGCGTAGGCGGAAGTAGAGCGATCGGGTTTCGGTGCTGAAACAGAACACAGAGTTTCGCCAAGTGACATTGTTGATCCTTACTTACTGGCGGCATAACAAAGGCGAGTCCCCTTCGCTCCTCCTCTACCTTCGTCGTTTTTGACACGCCGCCAAAGATTAAGATACATTATAAGCAAAGTGGGTGGTTTTCGGTGCGGAAACAGAACAAAATACAGTAAATTTGTTTAAATATGAGAAATTCTTTCGTGGGAACAACGAAGAAGTAAAATGCTCACGACGCCGGTATCTGGTGTTTACTGTTGAACAGTAGTTTTGTCACTCAGTTGCTTTTGATTAGCCATGGAGAACAGAAAAGGGAAAAGTTACACGAGAAGTGGACTCTAATCAACACAAAACAAAAACTGAAATCGCTTCAGACTTAGGGATTGCTTATACCACGCTATGTACAGTCATCAGTAAAAGAAACGCTGTTTTGGAAAGCACTTTTCACATGGTCCCAGCAAAAACGGGCTACAGCTCAACCAGTTAGTGGAGACATGTTGAAGGCAAAGGCAATAGATTTAGCTAAAATGATGAATATCACTGCTGCTTTCAAGGCTTCATCAGGATGGTTGCAAGGATTTAAAGATCGTCATGGAATCACAGGGAGAACAATTTGCGGTGACTCAAAATCTGCAGACGACGTCACGGTGCAACACTAGAAAGAAGAGGTTCTGCCGGGTATCGTAAGCGATTATCAGCCTCCAAACATCTACAACTGTGATGAGACCGGCCTATTCTACAATCTCCTTCCTAATAAAACATTAGCTGAAAAAGGTGACTCATCCCATGGAGGGAAGAAAAGTAAAATTCTTGTAACAGTACTTCTCGCCACCAATGCAGATGGATCTGACAAACTTCCTCCACTTGTGATAGGAAAATCGAAGAATCCGAGGTGTTTTAAGGGTACGGAAACAAAACCTAAGGAATATGAATCCAATGGAACAGTGGTTGAAAGAACTGGACATTAAAATGAAAAATAAACAGAAGATCATTCTTTTTATGGATCGATGTGCAGCACATCCACCTCAAATCGTTCTGGAGAATGTCCGAATGGAATTTTTCCCTCCTAACTGTACCAGTGTTCTACAACTGCTTGATTTGGGCATCATTGCAAATTTCAAAGTGCATTATAGAAAAATGCTGGTTCAACATTTAATAACACTGAGTGATGCAGGAAATGAACCTCTCTCCATTAATTTGCTACAAGCCATGGACTTTATTTTGGCTGCCTGGAAGCAGGTGTCATCCTCCACAATCACAATTCAGAATTCCGCAAAGCTGGTATCTTACTAGAAGAGGCTGCCTCTAATGATGATTATGGGGACGAAGTTTTGTCTGACAATGAGCTAACGCTACTGGAGGGTGTAGAATTCGGTACTTTTGTGCATGTCGATGACAGTCTGGCTGTATGTGAAGAACTACCGGATGAAGAGATTATTGCTGATGTATGCCAACAACGTGGCAGTAATGGACAAGCTACAAGCGATAGTGACATTGGAGATGGAGATAACGACTTGAATCTTGACACCTGAACTGAGTGAAGTGTTAAGTGCAATCGAAGTGTGCAGGTGTTACATCAGTGCAAAAAGTTGTAGTGAAAATGCTTTGAATTCATTACCAAGTTTGCTAAAGGAGGTTTATACTCTTAATGCAAGAAAAGTGAAACAAGCCAAACTACCTGATTTCTTTAAGGCTGGGCCAAGTTCAAAATAATATTTTCTGTCTTAATGTATTTATTATTTGCAAGGATTTACACATGTAGATCTATTCCATTGGTTTTTAGCAAATATGTGATGTATTGCATAAGTCTGATTTTTAAGTAATTCTGAGTTACAAGTAGATTTTTTCTTCCCCTTGATATACTTATAAGTCAGGTTCAACTGTATACAAGAATTCAGGAACAACTTGACCAGGAGCTGTGAGAATATCAGAGAGGATTTCGACCAAGACAAAGCTTTCCTGGTCAAATCGTCAATCTTAAGTGGATCATGAAACACCATGGAGGTTGGAACAAGAGGTTAATCATCACCAGGGAACGGATTTATATGTACTAATAATTATTGAAATGGTACATATATATTTAGTTATTTTTATTGAAATATTGGAATTATATATGGACTTAAAATTACACATATAACATTAATTTCTATTCAATATCAAAGTTCAAAGAAGCTAAACAAAGTAGATCTACATGCAACATAATGTTGCACTTCTCATTTTAATATATTTGAAGAATACACAATCTTCTATTCTCTGTTACCATAACAATGGATTACAAAATATTCTTTTAACCCTTTGAACCTCAAGAGTAAAAATAATTTTAATAAATTTTGTATTTGTGCTGTTCTATACTAATAGGTCACATTCAAATGCATTTTTGCAATTTTCAAAAAAATTCCCTCCTAGACTTGGATTTTTGAATATGCGGCTTTGAAATTGTTCATCATGGAAATCGCGCACCTGAATAGCAAAATGTGCTGGAGCCCCATCCTGCTGTAACCACACATGACCCATGATTCCCTTGTCTTGAAGCTGAGGTATTAACCAAGATTGTAACATATGCAAATAAGATTTTCCATTCACATACCCATAAAAAAAATACGATTGCACAAGTGACGTGATGATATCCCGGCCCATACCATAACATGCGGGGGGGGGGGTGTCCTTTCCAACTCTTGCACATAATGAGGATTTTCCTTAGACCAGAAAACCACATTCCTCCTATGTAAACTGCGATATATCGCACATTCATCAGAAAATAACACTCTTGAGCGAGACACGGCAGTTGGGAATTGTGCCAACAAAGCACGGCAGGCTGCAACTCGCTGCTCCATGTCATTGTCAGATAATTCATTCACATGCATCGGCCTAAATCCTTTCATTTTCAAATCTCTTTTAATGTGGTCATGCATTGTTGACCGCGGTACTTGAAGTTCAGCTGCTCTTTTGCGAATGGATTTCAATGGAGACTGCTCAGTTGATTGAGTGACGGCGGCACACGTTTCTTTCTGCGTCTTCTTATGTCCACTATGCGGCCTGTCTTTGACACTGCCTGAAGCAAACGCACGTTTCTCCCAATCAAGCAGAGTAGCTTTATGAGGTGCGGGTTTGCCAAAGCGATCTCTAAATGCACTCATTATCACTGTCATTTTTTGCCCCATATGTGCTAGTTCGTGCACCCATACGCACGCCACTAATCGCTCCTCAACAGTGTAGCTGTGTCCGCTCACGTCCGCCATGACTTAACAACTGAAATGAGACTGACAACATCGCTAGCAGCAGGGATGCCAATACCAATAAAACAACTATTGAATTCCCCAATTATACAAACTCAATTGTCCATGACATAATATAACAAAATAATAATATGAAACTAGGGGTATGGGGACTTCTCGGTCACCCTGTACAGTACACAAGTAAGGCGTACTTCGTTTGGAACAGAGTGAAGCAACTTTTTGCTGCAGTTAGGCACAAGTTTACATTACATTTTGCACATTCTACTTGAGTGAATCCACCTGGGAAAACTTTGCATCTACCTTTACCAGAGTATCCCGGCCAGTGTTCATACCCATCGTACCGAATGTCATCATTTGGTAAAATTCTTTCAAGAATAAAATTACTATGTCCAACTATTCAATACAATTTTATTTTGTAGTGATTAAATCCTATATGAATTATAGACACTAGTTAGGAACATGTTTCACCCTAGTTTTGGGCATCTTCAGCCTAATACTAATCTTAAGGTCAGTTCTTAAATCTATTAAACATTGGAACCTAATACTAAATACAATAGTCTTATGCTAAAAAAGGAATTTTTACAAAAGTTGTCTGAGCCATTTGAAATACACACTGGACTTCGACAGGGAGATGGACGTAGGATGCTAAAGGGTTTATTGTGTCACCGATTCAATACATTATAAATTTTTTAACACTTAAGAATTTATTATTAAATCCATTTGAGACATGTTTCGCCCTTCATTGAGGGCATCATAAGTCATAGTACCTCCTCAAGGCATAAATCAGGTACCTGATTAGTTTTTTTTTTGCTAGGGGCTTTACGTCGCACTGACACAGATAGGTCTTATGGCGATGATGGGATAGGAAAGGCCTAGGAGTTGGAAGGAAGCGGCCGTGGCCTTAATTAAGGTACAGCCCCAGCATTTGCCTGGTGTGAAAATGGGAAACCACGGAAAACCATCTTCAGGGCTGCCGATAGTGGGATTCGAACCTATCTCTCGGATGCAAGCTCACAGCCGCGTACCTCTACGTGCACGGCCTACTCGCCCGGTACCTGATTAGTAATTAAATTGTAAACATTAAGATACATTACAATGGGAAAGTTAAGCAAAAAAGAAAAACGTGTTCAGTTATGATACAGTTAAACAATATAAGTTTATAGACACAGTAGTCGGCACCAATGCATAAAATCACTGGGTATTTTAGCAGAGTCCAGCAGTGGTGGTCCGAAGAATAATTGATGCTACTCAATAGAAAATTATAGGAAATTATAAAGTTATACATGTATTTACATTTAAACAGTTAGGGGAGAAAGGGTATAAAGTATCTGGCGTCAATGTTCATGACACTAATTACTGCCGTTGGTTGAACGATTACAGGTTGACAGGGTAACTATACAGTAAATTTACAATATCCAATTGTACAATTGAGAAATTACAAGCTTATATACATATATACAAGAAAGCAGCTTGGTGAGAAAGGATATAAAATGTCTGGCATCAAGTGCGTCCCATTGTTTTAGTCGTTGGTTGATGATCGCAGCATTAACACATCAGTAATATGCAGAGTGGTCCAACCTTAGCTTATAACCATAGGGGGCAGGGAAAAATATTCCACCGTTTTTTCAAGAATGTCGAATGAGTTTCTATATCAAGTTAACAAATGAAATAGGTTCCACCCGATCGATACTTTCCTTTTTTTATTATTTAGCCTTCGGCTAAATTTTTTGTCATTAAAACTTACAGTACGTTTCGATTGCTTAGCAATCATCATCGGCTGTTGTACATAATGCTTAGGTAAAAAATAGCATAAAACAATTCCATAGTTGATATTAAAAATGTTAGTAAGGAACAATTAGGTGGTGGGGGAGGGGGGGAGAAAAATTACGTGAAAGTTAGGGAGGCGGGGGGGAAGGCAGTTGTTAGTTAAAGATTAAAAACTTATACTAATTTAAAAAAAAAACTATTTTTAAATTAAAAAGTCTTTGGTTTCATTCTATGTCACTTGCACTGGTTATTTATTCGACGGTTTTTAGTATGATGCTCTTGCATTGGGTGTCAATGAGTACATGGTGCATTTGAATGGCAACAATGACGGCAGTTATTTGTTGGTAATTGTATTTACTGGGAATATGTTGCGGGTTAGAGTCTTTCGCTTTTTAGTTCTGTTAACTTCATGTAGCTTTGAATACTATGTGAAAATACTATGTGTGAGATACTAGTGAGACTTTAAATTGATATTATTCCGTAAATGAAAACATGAAGGACCTCGGGACGAAGTTATTGTTTTGTGCTGCTGGCCTGGTGAAATAGAATGGAGTTGCTTATGGTATAATCCGCAGTGGAGGGATTAAAAATACATTACTACAGAGTCAGAACATCATAGCTGGGACGAGGTATCTTCTTTTTCTGTTTGTGAAGAGGAGCCGTAGTGGCACGCCATGTTCGTGCCGGTGTGCGCTGGATTCTAGCGTGTTGTTAAAAGTTGTGTTGTATGAAGTGGAAGTTATCTGTAATCGAGATATTATTAATTGGTGTGTAAAGTAAAGATCTTGGTAAGTAAAGAAGAGTAAATGTTGTGTTACATACCTGATGTGTCGCTGAGAAGCTTTTTGTTGGCGAGTGTTGATTGACTATGAAGGAGGCTCAGCCGGTGATACGCACATGTGTTTGGCATTTGGGGGTGGGGAGCTTTGGGAGGGAGGAGCTTGGGCAGAGTTCATGCGCAGAGGAGAGCTGACTGAATGGGGGGAGGGAGGTAGAGTAGAGGGGTGAGCTTGTAATGTGTTGGGAGTGTTGATTGAAAAAAGAGAGGGGGGGGGGGGGGAGTGTATGGACTCAAAAATTACGTGGATAGTGTTGATGTCTTTTTATTAATGCAGTTGAAATGTTATTTGCTTGTGTTTTTGATGGTCATGTGGTTTTTATTTCTCATATTGTATCGATGGGTTACAAGTGATAAGCTTTAACAGCTTCATTTCAAGTAATACTAATCCTGTATTGACTATAATCAGTCAATGAATATTCAAGATAAACTTAAATATTATAATTAAGTTGTCCACCTATTCAATACAATATATAATTTATTATATCTAGTACATGTTTCGTCCTCTAAGGGACATCATCAGCTAATAATAAATTAACATTAATATATCAGAAATAAATATTAAAATTGGAAAGACACATTAAAATTTTTGACATTTAAAATAAGATCTTTGAAATTTGATTAAAATTGTAAGTCATAAGACAGATAAAACAGTTAAATTGTCCATATTTCTCTTGTTGATGTTCTTGGAAAATACCAGTTTTGCTTATAAAATCTTAAAATATCATTTATTGTAAATAGCACACTTGATTGTATATCCTGGTGAAAGATTTGTTGAAACTTAATAAGCATTCCTTAGATGGTATAATAAAATTTAAATGCTTCAGAATTTAAAGTCAGATCGGGGTCTTGATGGTAAAGTTCTGTGTGGTAATGGATATAATTTTATCTGAAATAAAATGAAAAAATAAAAAATAATATAAGTGTAAATAACTTGAAATGGAAGATGAAATAAATATAACGTAATGTAATAAAATCGTATTACTTACTCCTTATTATTGGCCCCAATGTGCGGAGAAGGACTCACTTCTACCGAGGTAAGTGTGCATCTACTTTAAAACAATTACTGGTAGTTGCTACACTGAGCGGGGAGTGTGGAGGGGAAGTAGGAGAGTGTGTCCTAAGTTGAACAACCTGAGTGTCACCAAGCGTGTGACGTGTTAGTCTGACATTTATTCCTAACTTTCGCTTTTAATAGTTCTTCATATAAAATGTTATACTTCTGAGAAAGCTCATTGATATTATTTGTTGGATTGTTTCTCTGGTCCAGATAAATGTAGATTTCCTCATATATGTAAATGGCCTTTATTTACGGTTTTCAGTATTTTAAGGTCATTATCTATGTTTGTAAACATGTGATTGGAGTCGTTCATGTGTTCGCTCATGGCCAAGTATCTGTTGTATTTCTTGGCTCTGGTGTGTTCCTGATATCTTATAATGAAGTTCCTACCTGTTTGTCCTATGTAACTTTTTAAACAACTAGCACATTTCAGTTTATAAACACCCAAATTTTGGAATTTATTATTATTATTATTATTATTATTATTATTATTATTATTATTATTATTATTATTATTATTATTATTATTATTATTATTATTATTATTATTATTAATGATATGAGTGTTATAAAATAATTTTGAGTTTGTGTTGTTAGTCCTAAAAGCGATTCTTAAATTACGCTTTTTGAATAGATTCGTAATACTATATATTTTACTGCTATTATATTTAAATACAGAAAATTTCTTATTCTCTTTTTCTTTTTGTTCTTGTATTAACGTAATCTTATGCTTATTTTTTACTTCATTTATAATCCTATTTACAAACTCTTTATTATAGCCATTCTTGTATGCTAAATGGTATATAGTATTAATTTCTTTTTTTAAAATCCTGGGTTGAAAGCAGAATATTAAAAGCTCTGTAAATCATGCTAAAGAAGCCGGCTCTTTTATGAGCTCCCGGGTGTAAAGAATAATTTTTGATCATGTTGACACTCTGTGTTGGTTTTCTGAAGATGTTAAAGGAATGGTTTTGATTATTTCTAGTAATTTTCAAGTCTAAATAATTTAAATAATTTAAATTTAAATTTTTTAATTGTAAATGATTAAAATCCCTGGCCTGGGGACTGGGTATTTGTGTTGTCCTTAAAGTTCCTTTCCTCACATTCAACACTCTACACTTCCACAACTCCACTTACACGCAGGTTCATTTCATATGGTGAAAGTAGTGGCAAAAGATCCACAGAGGTCGACGCCATGAACAAATATCATTAAATAAAAATCATTTTTAAAAAAAAACTTGTCCTGGGAGTCTCCACTATTCAACCCTCTCCCCGCCGAAAAAAGACGATAAGTGTTCACGAATCACGGCTGTCTGCAACTTGGTCATTCCAGCTCTGGAACTTCGGACTGTTAGATCAGCAGTGTAGTCCTGTTCGTTAAAACTGAATAAACATAAATGATCGGAAATAGTATTCTCTGTAACTTTTGTTACGTAGAACTTTTTGATAGGACCAAATATATAGGTATTTAAAAATTAAATTTTAGGCGCCTTCCAGTAAACTACAACTTCATCCAGGGTGAATACAATTGTAGTTTCTTTCTGTAGTTTCTTATTCTCTGACTCTATATACCGATTTTCATTAAATTCGGTTAACCCATTTTCTCCTGGCTCGTTGTCGATATGGACTTAGCAACAAAAATACAAATTCACGAATATCTGTGTTATCATAGCCAGTACGGTAAAAATGTATAAGACATAAATGGTCAGAAATTTAATTCTATATAACTTGGGTTAGGTAGTATTTATCGATACGACCAATAATAATATAAATATTTGAAAATTAAATATTAGTCCTTCCCCTAATCTACCATTTCATTCAGCGTGAATAAAACGATTGATAGCGTAGATTGTAGTGGCTCACTCTCCGACTTTGTATACCAGTTTTCAATGAGATAGGACCACTAATGATGTAAATATTTAAGAATTAAATTTTTGGCCTTCCCCTAAACTACCATTTCTATCAGCGTGAATAAAATTATTTATGGCTTAGATTGTACCGACTTATTCCCCGACTTTGCATACCGATTTTCATTAAATTCTCTTTAGCGGTTTTCTAGTGATGCGTGTACATACATACATATAGACAGACAGAAATTACGGAAAAGTAAAAAGTGCATTTCCTTGTTACTGTGAATATAACCGATACAGAAATACCATTCTTTTCAAATTCTGAGCAATGTACAGACAAAACTCTTATTTTACATATATAGATAAATATAATTTTCTTAAATTTTGTTTTTAAGAAAATAGTTTAAAAACTTCTGTTGAATTAATAAACATGGGCAAAGCTGCGGGAACAAGTTGGTTTAGACATATAGGAAAAACAGGAAGAAGAAAAGAAACACAGTGGGAGGTTACTGTGGGAAGAGGAAACAGAAAGGGAAAAAATTTGCAAACCTAAACACAAAAGGACGTGGACAATATCTACATCTTTATACAGTCTCGTCTTCAAATACATAGGCTTTTTCCTCATCAATCTCAACTCTTCTAAATCCATTTCTTCTCAGCTCCTGACGAGCTCGTTTCTGCTTCTGAGCTTCATCAGGAGGGTACGCATCAGGGGCCATCTAGACAGATCTTCAGTCTTCATGTGGGAAATAAAAGTTAGGAACAGGAGGAACACATAAGTAATTGCTCCCTCATCCTACACTGACCTGTCATTGTGTCTGTCTTAGTATGTGTTTCTTTTCCAATACTTATAATAATGAAAATCTGAGAAAGATGTAAAATATTTGTTGAAGAAAGTGGTGAAATAATTACTTGCTCAGTTTTATTATCTGTGGCATTCGCTTGTCTGGCTTTTAAGCAAATTCCCTCAATTTCTGTGCTTATGTATTTACCACAAGAATTTGAAGCTAGACACATTAAGCAGACACTCGAGTAATATGCCAATACATTTTCGTGATTTCTTGATTACCTTTATCTATGACCAAGAAAATGGACATTGCAGGTTTGGTAAATATGTAAAAAACCTTACATAATGGACCCTTTCATAATAGTATGCTTCTATCAGGTGGGAAAATATCAATGGAAAGATAACAGAAAACAAGAAATAGGACCACTTACTTATAGGTATAGTCTGCTTCATTACAAAAATACCTGTTAATACATTTATCAAATGTAAACAAAGTATGTTCTTTGAAGAGAGAAAAGTCTTGTCTTCCATAGAATGAGTGGTTGTACACTTAGATCTAGCTGAAAATTATATCCTCAGCATGAAATCCATAGTGCTGATTGGGCATTCAACAAGTACCTCTCTTTATTATACAGGGTGTATAAAAACTCAACTTCAGAGATGGATTATTCCCTTTTTTCATCAATCACCATTGATCTGCGTTTAAGGCAGTTGCCTAGGTGGCAGATTCCCTATTTGTTGTTTACCTAGTCTTTTCTTAAAAAAATTGTAAATTTATTGAACATCTCCCATGGTAAATTCCAATCCCTAACTCCTCTTCCTATAAACAAATATTTGCCCGATTTGTCCTTTTGAATTCCAGCAGTATCTTTGGTCTCGTTCACCAGAGAGTCTAGGTAGACAAAACTTGAGACTTTCTCAATATTGACACACATTATTTTATTGTGATACTTGTGAACTGTAGATTCTGTTATTTTGAACCACTATGTAGTTTTCTCTTCTTTCACTCTTAGTCCGCTTTTATCAGCTGAGTGATAAGCTGCCTTTGTGGATCGGTGGTATAGTGTCAGCCTCCGGATCCCAAGATAGCGGGTTCAAACCCGGCAGAGGTAGTCGGATTTTTGAAGGGCAGAAAAAAGTTCATTCAACACTCCATGTCATACAATGTCGGCATGTAAAAGATCTCTGGTGACACATTTGGTGTTTACCCGACAAAATTAATTAAAATCTCAGCCTCAGACGCCCAAGAGAGATCCAGTTTACTCTGTCTGCCATGTAGTAGGCCTAGAGTAAAACGGAACGTCGAAATTGACGAGCAAACCAGCAGATAGCATCAAATTGAAATGTCTGCATATGGTAACTGAGGCCATACGATTATTATTATTATTATTATTATTATTATTATTTTTTTTTTTTTGCTAGGGGCTTTACGTCGCACCGACACAGATAGGTCTTATGGCGACGATGGGATGGGAAAGGCCTAGGAGTTGGAAGGAAGCGGCCGTGGCCCTAATTAAGGTACAACCCCAGCATTTGCCTGGTGTGAAAATGGGAAACCACGGAAAACCATCTTCAGGGCTGCCGATAGTGGGATTCGAACCTACTATCTCCCGGATGCAAGCTCACAGCCGCGCGCCTCTATGCGCACGGCCAACTCGCCCGGTATTATTATTATATTATTATTATTATTATTATTATTATTATTATTATTAGCTGAGTGATGGTAAGTCAGTGAATGCTTTCTTTATGTTCTATGATCTTCCGTCTGCATATGCTAACAGTTAAATAGGTTTATAATATTTTCTTAAGAAGAAAGTCATTATTTTTCAGTATTAACCCAGTTAATATAACTTAATAAGTTTTTGCAGTCTGTCGAAACACAAAACTTTGAACACTTTAACATACATGTAAAAAAAAGAATAGAAGTAGTATTGATATTAAATATTGTGCCCTATATCTGAATACCTGCATCTTTGACGACTTTCTCAATGGTATATTAATGAGCAGGCATGAAAATTAATCTCTATGCCTTAATCCACTGGTAGTTTGTAAGGGCTCAAAGAAATTGCTTGAACCCTGGCTTGATACAAAAAAAGTGGTTTATTGTAGATTTCCAGCTATAATTTTAGGTATGTATGGTGTAACAGTCTGAGGTATAAAATTTAAAAACATTTTTACGTGTCTTCCCCACTACTTACATGTGTGACTCTGCATTCATCTACATCACATATTTGAAAATAAAGCTAAGAAATAAAGTTGGAGCCGAGAGTGACTTAATGTTGAGATAATCATACATTAAACCCAACATTCTGGATCCAGTCATTCAAAAGCAGCTTCATTGTTCATATTAAACTGTATTTGATACCATTTATGTTATAATTTTGCATTTCATTTTTAAACTTTTGAATTCAAATATAGGAGTTTGTAAAATGAGATTGAATTCGAGAGATAAGTGGGTTTGAATCCCACAGTCGACAGCTCTGAGGATGGTTTTCTGTTGTTTCACATTTTCACACCAGGCAAATGCTGGGGCTGTACCTTAATTAAGACCATGGCTACTCCCTTCCGAATCCTATCATTTTCCCATCCTTGCGTTGCCAAAAACCTTTCATGTGTTAATGCGACATTAAACCACTAGGGAAAAAAGTGTAACATATTGTAACATGATGGGGATGATAAATAGACAGAACTAGTAGATTTTACTTCTGTGACTAAGATTTATTTACTACTAGTACTTGCATACTACACGGATGCACTAATTCACAATTTGCATTCTCAGTCACTTACAGTCACACTATACACAGATACACACAGCACAGTTTCTAATATCGCACGTAGTGCACTGTCCATCACAGTAAGCGCAGTTGCCTGTTCTCATTCGCACACTCCAACAGTCTCAGTTTGATATCCCACATTGATCTCTATGCTGACACACAACTGGGGCACTCAGTTCACGGCAGATACACAGCGTGAGCACACTCTGCAACTCGTCGACTGGACACTCTTCACAACAGTCTATCATAATGACAGTCTCTCAATACTTGTGACACTCACATACTGAACACAACTCTATACTGCAGTTGACTGTGTCCCATTCAGAACTATACAGTGCTTGCATACTGAACTCTCGACTGCACACACTGTCTCTCAACTGTAACTCGCTGTGCTCGTCTGGTCCACCTTATATAGGGAGGCTGGTTTCTCCAGATAATTTCTGAAATAGGAGATTTCGAGACATATTTGGATACTTGTAGGATGCTAATCAATTTATTATTTAACCACCTATTCAGTACATTATAATCTTACACAATTAGGATTTGATCCTTATTACCTTATGAAATGTGAGACATGTTTTGCCTTTCACTGAAGGCATCTTCAGTCGTTGTACCTCCTCAAAGTTAAATCAGGCACGTGATTTATAATTAAAATATAATTATTAAGATTTAATATTAACATACTTAAATTAGGAGCTGTCTAAAGAAAAATTGAATAACAATTCTTGGTATTATTGTGAATAACAACAATATCAGCCGTTGGCTGTTGATTGATAGTTGTGACAAAGATACATAGTACAGTGCTTAGTAGCAGTGGTCTGTTTTGAATTTTTAAATATTACAATGTTTTGGAATGTTACAAAAAACTTTCCAGCAATAAGAAAATATTAATTGAGACCTTATTCAGAAGTTAAGTTATAAAAATTGAAAAACTATCTGGTTGAAGTCTTGGGTTCGAGATTTTTGGCTTGCAATGTCCTTTTTTACCAACACGCTAGCATTCAGCAATCACTAACACCATCAAGCTGTGCTACTTACAACTTCACTTCACTAACAAGATTAATGAAGGCTTATTTTAAGTCAAGATACTCCAATCATGTTGTTGTTTTATTTTAAACCAAGCTTGATAGCTGCAGTCGCTTAAGTGTGGCCAGAATCCAGTATTCGGGAGATAGTGGGTTCGAATCCCACTGTTGGTAGCCCTGAAGATGGTTTTCTGTGGTTTCCCATTTTCACACCAGGCAAATGCTGAAGGCCACGGCTGCTTCCTTCCCACTCCTAGCCCTCTTCAATCACATCATCGCCATAAGACTTAACTGTGTCCGTGCGACGTAAAGCAAATTGTTGTTTTATTTTAACATTTGATCTCTTCGCTATGGACTATGGCAACTGTTAAACCATCAATTACTTTTACAAAGCAAATATTACGAGTTAAAGACTTCAACCTGTTGTTTTCTTTTTTCAATTTTACGACATTATTTCCGAATAAAGTCTAAATTAATTCTCATATCGCTGAAATGTATTTCCTAATATTCTGAAAAATGTAATATTTAAAGACTCAAATTAGACCACTGCTGCTAAGCCCTGTACTATGTACCGTTGACATAACTATTTATCAACAGCTAACGGCTGTTATTGTTGTTATTCACAATAGTACCAAAAATTGTTTATTCAATCTTTCTTTTGACTGCTCCTATTTTAAGTTTGTAATAAGTTTTTCTAAAAAAATGATTTTTATTTAATGATATTTGTTCGTGGCGTCGACCTCTGTGGATCTTTTGCCACTACTTTCACCATGTGAAATGAACCTGCGTGTAAGTAGAGTTGCGGAAGTGTAGAGTGTTGAATGTGAGGAAAGGAACTTTAAGGACAACACAAACATCCAGTCCCCAGGCCAGGGATATTAATCATTTACAATTTTAAAAACCCCTGATCCGGCCAGGAATCAACCTGGGCCCGCCGGGTGACAGGCGGACGCATTGCCCCCTACACGGCGGGGCCAGACTTGTAACAAGTTAAGATACTCCAATCAAGTTGTCTGTTTACGCCAAATGTGAAATCAACAATTACTTATTGCAAGTCAAAAATCTCGAACCTAAGACTTCAACCAGATAGTTTTTCAATTTTTACGACTTTACTTCTGAATAAGGTCTCAATTAATTTTCTCTTATTGCTGGACTGTTTTTCCTAACATTCTAAAACATTATAATGTTAAAAAATTCAAAACAGACCCTTGCTACTAAGCACTGTACTATGTACTTTTGTCACAACTACTGTATTAATCAACAGCCAACTGCTGATATTGTTGTTATTCACAATAATACCAAAAACTGTTATTCAGTTTTCCTGTAAACTGCTCCTATTTTAAGTATGTTAATATTAAACCTTAATAATTATATATTAATTATAAATCAGCTGCCTGATTTAACCTTAAGGAGGTACAATGACTGAAGATGCCTTCAGTGAAAGGCGAAACATGTCTCACATTTCATAAGGTAATAAGGATCAAATCCTAATTGCATAAGACTATAAATAATAATGGTTAAATAATAAATTAATTAGTATCCTACAAGTATAGTAATCTTCAGTATGGAACCATAATGATATTTATCACTTGCAACTTATTTTGATGGTGAATACTCTAGGTTAGTGATGTAGGGCTTTTTAGAATGACGGAGAAGAGGCGGCCTTCAGCTTATTGCTTAGTCCCAAGTGGCTGGTTGCGCAGGCAGGGGTGTGGAGCTAATAACTCGGTGGCACTGTTTGAGGGTGGAGCCAGACTAACTTTCTCCTCACACCTTGGAATCAGCATGCCGGCTAATCTGCCACAATATTTACAGTTAGTTTAATTTCAAAACTGAGAGGTGGGAGGGGGTCTGTGAAATTTAAATTTTTTCAAGGGGTGCATGAAGTGGAAAGTTTGGGAATCACTGGTCTGCAGTTTTCTGAATACAATTGTTGAAATTTCCAATCAAAAGGAAGTTAATTATTCCACCTTTGTAGATTATTGACCTTTAGAGAGTTAAAATATTACTCTCTATACCTTTATTTATTGTAGTCCTTGGTTTAAAAGATTTGCTCTATCATTAACACATCTGTGAAACTTCCTGCTCTCATTTCTAAATCTGCTCTGCTCTATAGTATCTCTTTGTATAATTCATTCTCCTGCTGTCTTTTCTTCTTCCTGTGCAGTTTCTTTCCTATTATCTTTTTGCTCTTATATTCTCCCATTAACTGCCCTGTACAGTTCCTCAGCAGCATATGTTGATAAGCATAATTTTTCCACTGTGTTGGTTGCTGTTTTACAATCATCATCAAATCATTTTTTAAATTTATTATTTGGTCTTTGACTCTTAGAATACCCTTAGCTGAAGTGATAACAGATGATTTAATTCTATCCCATTGTTCTTTGATATGATACTCTCTTTGTCATTCAATTAGCTCTTGGCTCCTTCCTATTTCTTCATCTCACCGATCTTGATAGCTGTAGTCGCTTAAGTGCGGCCAGTATCCAGTATTCGGGAGATAGTGGGTTCGAACCCCACTGTCGGCAGCCCTGAAGATGGTTTTCTGTGGTATCCCATTTTCACACCAGGCAAATGCTGGGGCTGTACTTTAATTAAGGCCACGGCCGCTTCTTTCCCACTCCTAACCGTTTCCCGTCCCATCGTCGCCATAAGACATATCTGTGTCGGTGCGATGTAAAGCAACTTGTAAGGGGAAAAAAAATTTCTTCATCTAACTTTTCCTTGTACCGTTTTAACTGATAACATTTCGGGGTTGTTTACGGGTTGTATATTCTTTGTTCATCCTCCACGTTATTGTTTGAAGAACAAATTCTTTGTATGAATTTTGGATTCAGCAAAGAAGTGATCGGAGGTAACATTTTCCCCCCTTAGAGGACCTTACATCCATTAACATTGTCTGACCCCCAGGAGACTTCCAATCACTGGTACCTTCATGTATATATTTGAGGGAAGTGTGTGCTGCAAATCACAATTCTTTTGGGTGGTGCAAAATCAATCCATCTCACCTTATTTCCATAGTTGTGTAAACTGGCATTCCTATCGTGGGCATGTACACACTTCCCCTTTCAGCCTGTGCATTCATGTCTCCAATTACTATTTTTACATCATCCTGGGCATGCATCATAAGACTTCTTCAGAAGAGTATAAAATTTTTCCTTCCTTGATTCATCTTTATCTTTTGTTGGGGCATGTATATCTATTATGCTGCAATTAAAGAACTTGCTTTTGGTTTGTAAGCAATAGATTTAAACTTTTGAAGGTGTAAAACCAGTTATATGCTGTTTAACTTTCTACCGAGCTCGATAGCTGCAGTCGCTTAAGTGCAGCCAGTATCCAGTGATTTGGTGATACTGGGTTCGAGCCCCACTGTATGCAGCCCTGAAGATGGTTTTCTGTGGTTTCCCATTTTCACTCCAGGCAAATGCCGGGGCTGTACCTTAATTAAAGCCATGGCTGCTTCCTTCCAGTTTCTAGGCCTTTCCTATCTCATCGTCGCCATAAAATCTATCTGTGTCGGTGCGACGTAAAGTAAATAGGAAAAAGAGTTTAACTTTCTTGTCAACAAAGAAACATGTCCTCATTTGGTGTTCATCACCATAGCTGAAGTATGCTGTGCAGTCTTTCTTCTCTGTCACTCCATTTCGTATCCACCTTACCTCTTGGAGAACTGTAATATCTGCCAGACGCTTGTGAAGTTGGTCTATTAACATCTTTTGAGCTGTTGGCTTGTGTAGGGTCAAGACATTCCGTATACAAAGCCATGAATAGTTAGCCTTTCCTAGTTTGCCATCAGTTAGTCCTGTTTCTTTTCCTGTGGGTTTCTCAATGGTAGATTTTTTATGGGGTAGAACTGTTAATCCGAAGCCCAGACTGAAGGACCAGGGACTTTCCTCTTAGGGTTACCATATCTTAGCCGAGTATACCCCATTTTAAGGCACTAGGTACTCGCCGTCCTCCTACCCATTGCAGGCTAGGATTTGCTGGTTACATTGGCAGCTGAGCAGTCATTTGAAGCATTTCTTGAGTTTTAACAGTTGCACTCCTCAAGACTCAAAAACCAGCTGTTCACCCTTCTCCTTTAATCAGGCTTGAGACTGGCAATAAAGGGCACTGACATCCTTCTGGAGGCAGAGTTCATCTTAACCCATGAGAGGACACGTAGAATGTTGAACGTCAGAGGTCGTTCGCCGAGCTTTCCTCCGTGATCATGATAAAGACAAACAGAGGACGTAATCAAAACACCAAGAAAACACAGTTTATGCCTACTTTAACAATGCATGACGTTACTAATTATATAATTACACTGCCAGTTTTCGACAAATTTCTTGAACACTTCTCGGATTGGCGCAAGTTTATCAAGCGATTTTCGTTCCTCTCTGCTACTTATATTGTCAAATCTAAGAGCTCGTATTAAGAACTTGACATGCTTGAGAGCCATCCAGTTTTGAAAGAATTCCACACTAGTGCCAACTGATGCCCAAAGATCTTCCAAATTCAGGTGGGGAGCTTTCAGATTTCTTGACCTGTACAAAAGACCAAAGAAGGCTTGAATTTCTGCAGTCGTGTTCACAGCATCTCTTTTCCAGGAATAATTACTTTCACTTTTCCTCTATCCATATGTTTGTAAATTTGGTTATGTCACTCATCATATCGTCAATGAGGAAGTTTCCACGCATCTAGTGGAGAGCATGCTTCAACGGCTTCTCTCCGCACTTAAGGTAAATGGGTTCGTATTTTATTGTGAGCAAAAGTCCTACCATTTTTAGGTGGTTTGTGAACGTTCAAGCGTGTTGTCCCACCTCTTCCAGTACTACAGAGGTTGGTTCATTGTATTTACTTCATCTAGTTTACCTAGTTCCTGTAATTCAGGAACATAAATTTCAGAATGAGAGTCGTCCTCCAACACATCGGCATCATCATCAGTTGGCACCTTTTCTGCCTCTTTAGCGAAGAACTGTCTTCAACATGGACCTTCTTTATTTGCATTTAGCAATTGTTGCAGCTCCTCACGTTCTACAGTGCCTAACAGTCTCCAATTTCTTTTGTTTTCTTCTTCCATGTCAACGCAGAATGTCAGAAAGCACTACACAACTGAAATATTTACACACCGAGCATAAATGTTTGCGTAATTTCCGTAATAAAAGAGGTTGCACACAGAAGATAACTCTGCCTCTCTGAGAAACGTGCGGGGTCACATACGGAGGAATGCTCCAGGCGTTTACAAAAAGCACGCTCACACCGACAACATGATTGTTACTGGGCTAAAACTGCCCCCACGACTAGCCGACAGTTTGAGGAAAAGGTATTGAAAGGGACAGCCCGCAAGCACAATCTTGTGACGTTACACATTCATAATTATTTAGAGCCTGGACGAAAACTCCGTGAGCGACCTCTCATGGGTTAAGAACACATCAAAATTAATATGTTGAGTGTGCATGGCATTGGCTGACATTGTGAGAATGTGTTTTGGGTCACCTTATCATATCGAACAACTTAGCTGCATCATTTACACTGGGAATATGTGACAGTTCCTTATATTTCTTATTTTAGGCATCCAACTTCTGGTTCATTTGTTCGTCCTGAAAAGGTAAATTTTGGGCAGAGCTGCATGGCTGCCATACGCAGCCGCTATGGTGGAGTAGAAAATGCTGGCATTGATGAAGATAATTGGGCTGTAGTTCAGAAACAGATAAATGCTCGTTTCCTGGAAATGGTGGGCTTAGACAAAATCAGCAAAATACAAAGGTTAGTGATATGTAATATTTAACATTTGTTTAGAAAATTAAAATTCTTCTGGATAATTTTTTTAAACCTTTCAGGCCTGAAAGAAAACTGGAGGTGTGAATTTTTGTTTATACGTCAAAAACTGATAAAATGCTCTTAAATACATATGTTTATAGTTTATTTTACCAAATAAAAAATAACATCTGAAGAAAAGCACCTATACAACTGTGCATGTCGGGACTTAATTCACTACTTACAAAAACAAAAAATCAACTTGGTACATGTGAATATACATATGTACATGATCAAATGTTCTGTTTTACTGTGGGGAATGATTTAAAACAACTAAAATCTTCGTTTGACACAAATATACATTATATTTCTTACATTGAGTATGAGTTTTGCTTTTACAGTCCTTTCAGCGGCAGCACCTTGCCGTCAGACTTGAAAGAAAACTGGAGGTGTGAATTTTTGTTTGTATGTGAAAAACTTACCAAAAGGCTCTTAAATATGTATGTTTGTAGCTTATTTTTCAAAATAAAAACTGTCATCTGAAAAATAGCATCGACACAATTGTGCGTGTGAGGACTTATTTCACTCCTTACAAAAAATAAAAAATTCAGCTCAGTACATGTGAATTACATCGTACGATATTACGTATGACACATGTACATGATTAAATGTTCTGTTTTACAGTGTGGAACGATTTAAAACAATTAAAATCGTATACATTACGTTTTGTACATTCCTAATCACTAGATTGCGTGCCAATAGCCTGGATTAAATTCCAAACCTCTCTGCAGTGCTCGTGTGGAGTGAGGGCATATGACGCTGTTGATGGTGTTTTGTCTGTCGGATGGGGACGTTAAGCCTTGAGCAGACCCCTTGGTGCTATTCGACAGGAGTAGGCTATATGCCGGCACCGGGTTTCACCCTCTCCCTACTATCGTATATCACGTCATTCATTTCATCTCATTAACTCCTCTGATGAGGTTGACAGCAGGAAGGGCATCCGGTCATAAAAACCCACCACGACAGATTCATTTCACCTCACACCCAACCCCGTAGGGAAACTGGACAAGAGTTAAGACAAAGAACAACGTTACATTTTGTACATAGAGTACAATTTCTACTTTTACAGTCCTTTTGGTGGCAGCACTCCCGTACGCATTGCATGTAGGGAAACCTCACCTGCACAATTGTGCATATCAACATTCAAATCCTTGTGGTATTATGTATGATGTTGTATTTTCACAATTTACATTCACTTAACAATTTACGTTCTTCATTGATTACATTCTAATATTCAGTAAAGCTTCTAAATGAATATGAATGCAATAAATAAATACCTACTTTTGGCATTACTGCTTCCCATCATCTTGCTGATCAACTGTATTTTTAAACTGTTTTTCCTGCACCCTGGTAGTCAAGCGCTAAATAAAAACACCCGAAATACATGGTACGTGTCCCGCACAAGCACTGCAGTCTGGTCTAGCGCCAAAAAACGTCAAATACGCTCAGACATAAATAAAATATGAACCCGCACAATTGTACGTATATGGTCTGAAAGGGCTAAAGATTTGTATTAATTCATACCTATATCATGTCTATGTCCTTATTTCAATCAGGGTAAAGGAACCACAATCCAGAGAACTTAAATTTTATCCTGAGTTATACAATTTCAATGTCTTAATATATATTAATTTTTTTAAACTTGTCCATAAGAGTGGTCAGTTCAATAATTTCCTTTAAAATATGCACAGTATTCAGGCTACGCTTTATTTTTCTTTCATGTTTCTTTTCTATTTTTATTAAGCAGAAGTTAACAATTAGTGACGTTTACTCTGTATAGGGGCTATCTAAAGACTTAGTTTACAGTACCTACCGTAAATTTAAAAAGATGCTTACATAACATTAACAATTCAATTTTTTATAATCATAAAAAAGGAGGGATATTATTTATTACGTCTTCAATGCTTCCCCAGTACAGATTACTTTGGAGCTGTAAGTACCACGTCATTCACAATATTTCATAGTATCAAAATTTTGCAAAATTCTTTTAGTGTTCTTGCATTGTGCCCTAACATTGACATACACATTTGGAAAGAAAGTGTTTCTCTAGTGTTTGTCATCTGTTTCTGGGAGGAGATGATTATTATTATTAGTTGGGGGCAGTTTTTATTTTATTTTATACAGTTACATCTAACCTGCTACAGGAGCATCCAAGAGCCTTCGCGTTACAGTTGTCCTCTAGTGTTTACTCCTGTCATTATTTCTTTTCATTCTTGTGATGGACATTGTTATCAATCACTCAGTCAATCACTACTGATCTGCATTTAGGGTAGTCGCCCAGGTGGCAGATTCCCTATCTGTTGTTTTCCTAGCCTTTTCTTAAATGATATATATAAGATCTGTACAGACTGATACCATAGACCCTTCTCTACACTGAGGACATGCTAGCTGCCAAACACAAGCTTGATCTCCATTGCCATATCTGAGAATGAAATGATCGATTGACACAGTATGGACTGGGACTCAAAGAAAAGATAACTGAAAGCTTGACATCAAGCCCACAAGATATCAGAACATTCTGAGTTGGTGACAAGAACCTACCATGAGTGGCAAAGTGTAAATCTCTTAAGTTTACAAATTGTTGATGATGGCCAATAACTTATCAGAGAGGTGCATGCAAGTTTTGATGCAGTCTTGGTTGAGTGACAAATGATGACAGGCATCACCTACAATTGTTGAATGAGAGACTACCTCAAATCAAAGATCTGTTACTCTGTTGATCATCCTGTTACCTTCTGTGGTACAGAATGTTCGTAAACTGTGAAAGAGACAGACGTCAACTTAGCTTCAAGGAGACAGTGATGGTCAGCCAGCTCTTTAACTTGTAGTATGTTTCCAACGTAGATGAAAGGAAGTGATTTAGCATTGTGCTGATCCAGAAGAAACTGCATGAGAGCGACTGTAATTGTTAGGACACGTGCTACAAGCAGACAAACTATTTTCCTGTATTCATATTTTTGTTTTGAATATATAATTTGTAAACAAACATTTTAGTCATGCCATAATTATAATACTGGTTGTAGAATTTTACCCAAATAAATTAACTATGTTTGAGGATCGCAACAATTGCGGAAGAAATCAAGGATGAGTACAGCCTCTTACTTTTAAAAATTATACATGCATACAGTAAAACCTCATTAACATGAACTCGAAGTGACTGGAAAATCGTGAGTTTGTGTTCTTCTTCTTAGAGTGCCGATCTGTTACTGCATGTTGGAGGTCTAAATGACAATTACCTTTGTTGACGGCAATTTGAAGTACAGTCGAAACCGTTTATTGCGACATCGTTCTTAACGACGTATTGGATATAGGCTAGCTGCGGAATCTAATGGTTCCATCTAAATCCTATATAAACAACGTAGTACTGTATTTAAAAAAAATTGCTTAGTATGACCGCTTATTATGACATACCATATAAAATAACATATATATGTATCATATTTTCACAGAGAAATATATCGGCTATAACATCCAGTGTTGATTTTTGTTACTCTTGTATTGGAGAAATGCTAACAACAATAAGCGCTTGTTTTCAGTGAGTTTGTTTGTTAGTCAAGGCAAGCATCGCTATGAAGATGCCAAAAAAAAAAAAAAAAAAAAAAAAAAAAAAAAAAAAAAAAAAAAAAAAAGGGAAAGTGTTTAATTTTGAAGAAAAGTCACACATAATGTGGCTATTCGAAAATTGGGGAACAAATGTCAGTATCGCGAAGGAATTGGGTGCATCACACTCAGTGATTTCTGCAATTTGGAAGTACAAAGAGAACATTTCATTTATTAGCCAGGATCGTATGCAACATTATTGATCAATTTACATTGTAGCTACTTCTTTCCTTACTTATTATTGTATATTTTGGTGGCAATATTATTGCTGTACATACTGTGTAAAGATTAGAAGTTAAATTACTCTCATCCTCAGTCCAGAAATATTGTATTGCAAATACAGGACTTATTTCACTTACGTCTTTTGAAGTTTTAACTTTATTCTGTTAATTAACTATGGAAGTTACTGATGTGACATTTTTAGCAACAAAAAAAAAAAAAGGTTTGTGCAACTATCGCCTGTAACGACTCTTAATTGGTGGTCCTTTAGGAGTTGTTATAACCGGTTGTGACTGTAGTTCTGTCAGTGGGCTCGTATTAAGCAGGGTTAATATTTTACTGTTCTAGATAATATCTAAATCATTACAAACAATAACATTTTTTACAAAAACTGCAATATTTTACTCTTCCATATAGTATAAGGTAAAGATATAGATAATTTGGTTCTGGAACATGAAGAGGCTGTTGATGCTGATGAAATGGGAGACCCAATTTTGAGGTCAGAGTTTGGCAGAGCTGTGAGTGACCTAAATAGGAACAAAGCACCTGGAATTGATGACATTCCCTCTGAATTACTGACTGCCTTAGGAGAAACCAGCATGGCAAGGTTATTTCATTTAGTGTGCAAGATGTATGAGACAGGAGAAGTCCCATCCGATTTTCGGCAGAATGTTTTTATACCTATTCCCAAGAAAGCCGGTGCTGACAGGTGTGAAAACTACCGCACCATTAGTTTAATATCTCATGCCTGCAAAATTTTAACACGTATTATTTACAAAAGAATGGAAAAACAAGTTGAAGCTGAGTTGGGAGAAGATTCATTTGGCTTCAGAAGAAATGTAGCAACACGTGAAGCAATCCTGACTTTACGTCTGATCTTAGGGGATCGAATCAAGAAGGACAAGCCCACGTACATGGCATTCGTAGATCTAGAAAAGGCATTCGATATTGTTGGTTGGACCAAGCTATTTAAGATTCTGAGGATGATAGGGATCAGATACCGAGAACGAAGGATCATCTACAATCTGTATAAAAATCAATCTGTAGTGATAAGAATCGAGGGTTTTGGAAAAAAAGCAGCAATCCAGAAAGGAGTGAGGCAAGGCTGTGGTTTGTCCCCTCTCCTTTTCACTGTTTACATAGAACAGGCCGTAAAGGAAATCAAAGAGAAATTTGGAAAGGGAATCACAGTCCAAGGAGAGGAAATCAAAACCTTGAGATTTGCTGATATTGTTATTTTATCTGAGACTGCAGAAGATCTCTAAGTTGCTGAATGGTATGGATGAAGTCTTGGGTAAGGAGTACAAGATGAAAATAAATAAGTCCAAAACAAAAGTTATGGAGTGCAGTCGAATGAAGGCAGGTGATGTAGGAAATATTACATTAGGAAATTAAGTCTTAAAGGAAGTAGATGAATATTGTTACTTGGGTAGTAAAATAACTAACAATGGCAGAAGTAAGAAGGACATACAATGCAGACTAGCACAAGCAAGGAAGAGCTTTCTTAAGAAAAGAAATTTGCTCACTTCAAACATTGATATAGGAATTAGAAAGATGTTTTTGAAGACTTTCGTGTGGAGCGTGGCATTGTATGGAGGTGAAACATGGACGATAACTAGCTCAGAAAGAAAGAGAATAGAAGCTTTTGAAATGTGGTGTTACAGAAGAATGTTGAAGGTGAGATGGATAGATTGAATCACGAATGAAGAGATACTGAATCAAATTGGTGAGAGGAGATTGATTTGGCTAAATTTGACGAGAAGAAGAGATAGTATGATAGGACTCATCTTGAGACACCTAGGACTTGTTCAGTTGGTTTTTGAAGGAAGTGTAGGTGGTAAGAACGGTAGGGGTAGACCAAGGTATGAATATGACAAGCAGATTAGAGCAGATGTAGGATGCAATAGTTACGTAGAAATGAAAAGGTTAGCACAGGATAGGGTGGCATGGAGATCTGCATCGAACCAGTCTATGGACTGATGACTCAAACACAACAACATAGTATAAAAATCACAACAGTGCTATATACACAGTATATATACATCCAAAAGTTTACAAGAATTGTGACAGTTTATTCATTTTCATAATATCGAATTCACTGAAGTACAGTACTATTTACGATATATCAAACTAAAGAATTTCAGAAACTATAAATGTATCCACAAAACGCTATTTTGAGAAAAGCTGAAGACTCTTCTTATCACTGCATTGCTATACTTACTAGATGGTCCATCTTAGCACATGTCTTGCCTGAGCAGTGTGTGGTAGAATTTTGGTTCCTGTACTGTCTTAGGTTTGGCTCGAAGTAAGTCTGTCGATGGTTGATTTTTCTGTGCATGTACAGATAAGTCGGCGAGCAAGTTGGTGTGTGTGAGGTCCTCGTCTTAGCATCGGTTTTAACCATTTGCTCTAACTGTGCACTTTGCTTGCAGGACATCATATCGGACTTGAGAATCATACCTCAAGCATTTTGAATCAAATTCATCCTGTATATCATTCTAATTCGTGCTTGTGGTAAATATAAAGTAAAGAGTACAGGGATAAAAACAAAATGGTGTTGCTTATGAACAGTTACTATACACACTAAGTTGTTGGACATTGATCCTGAAGCTACAGAAGAAGCCATAATTTAAAGAAAACAGACCATACCTATATATTAAAAGCGTTTACTAAAAACAGCTTTGGCAAATCAGTCCGTCCATTTTACTGGACCAATTTGGTTCATTTTTGTTTTATTCTCTCCGGAATTACCTGCTGGTGAATCATGAGACATTGATAGGTCTCCAAGTTCAGCCAATTTTGAATAATCATAAAATCAAATCATCAAATAATCACTCCAATAATTGCAGGCGAAGGCTTACCCTAACCTGCAATACATTCTATACAGGTTGCTAAGCGACTAATACTTTCATTAATATTCTGATATATGATTTTTATCCTGGTCTAGACAGCCAAGAATAATGGCCGTGAGGATTCACCGTTCTCACCACACGACACATCATAACTTATTATTCTACCGAGCTCGATAGCTGAAGTCGCTTAAGTGTTGCCAGCATCCAGTATTCGGGAGATAGTGTGTTCAAACCCAGGTCTGAAGATGGTTTTCTGTGGTTTCCCATTTTCACACCAGGCAAATGCTGGGGCTGTACCTTAATTAAGGCCACGGCCGCTTTCTTCCCACTCCTAGCTCTTTCCTGTCCCATCGTGGCCATAAAAGAGTTTTGTCTGTATATTGCCCATAATTTAAAAAGAATGGTATTTTTGTATTGGTCATGTCCACAGTAATAAGGAAATGCACTTTTTAATTTTCCATAATTTCTGTCTGTCTGTCTGTATGTATGTATGTACGTGCATCACAAGAAAACAGCTGAAGAGAATTTAATGAAAATCAGTATGTAAAGTCAGGGAATGAGCCACTACAATCTAGACTATAAATCATTTTATTCACACTGAGTGAAATGGTAGTTTAGGGGAAAGCCTAAAATTTAATTCTCAAATATTTGTTATTAGTGGTCCTGTTGATTGTTGACCGCTGCTCGTTTCTGAGAATGCGTTTTTCTCCTGCACTTCCTCGTAAAGTCTGCTGGCTTTGTGGAGATGTCGCTGAAGACCAATCAAGCCAATCTTTGCATGAAACATGCAGCCACACAAGTCGCATCTAAAGGTGGGTGGTGGACGTTATTGGATCTGACGTAGTTTCCGCTTTTCATTTGTTTCAATTTCTTGTCTGCGACGTGCCTGCTCAAACAGTGAGACACCTTCTGCAGTGGCTTTGCGCCAGATAACACGGATTTGTGCAGTTGTTGTCCAGGTGTTAGCATTTAAGTTGGTGCTATTCATAGTCTTCTTAAGCCAGTCTTTAATGTTTCAATGGAGCACCTTGAGGCCTTTTGCCATGGCCGTAGAGAAGTTGTTTGGGCAGTCTTATTCATATGCTGGTTGGATGTGACCAACCCATCTAAACCGATGAGTGATGATGGAGGCTTCTATGCTGTTCATATGTGCCTTGTCAAGAACTGCTCCATTGCTTATGTAGTCATCCCATTTGATGTTCATGATGGATCTAAGTTTCTGCTGATGGAAGCGTTCCAGTTTCTTTATGTCGCAACGATAAAGTGTCCAGGTTTCAGATCCATGTAGTAATGTTGTTATGACTACAGCTTGGTGCACCATTAGTTTGGTATATATTTTGAGATCCTTATTCAAGAAGACTCAGTGGGAGAGACAGCCGTAAGCTACATGGGCAGAGCATATTCTATTTTCCACTTCCTTTTCTGAGTTGCAGTATGTAGTCAGAATACTACCAAGGTAGGTGAATTGGTCTACTTGTTCAAGAGGTGTTCCTGCTATGGTGACATTTAGTTCAGGGACAGTACCACCTGGTGCCAGCTACACAAGTACTTTAGTCTTATGGGTGTTCATAAGCTTCCTTAAAACAGTTGATGGATGTTTGAAGCTCCTCAGGTGTATGGGCAGCTGTTGCATTGTCATCAGCATGTTGAAGCTCCATTAACCGAGTATTATGAGTCAATCTCTGAGAACGTAGCCTGGTTTGGCTGAACAGTCCACCATCATACTGAAACTTAATTTCAACACCTACATGGTCGATAGTAGAAGTCTCTTGAAGCATGGCTGCCAAGTGCAGAGCGAATAGGGTGGGGGCAAGCATGCAGCCTTCCTTAAGCCCATTTGTGATAGGAAATTCTTCTGATAGCTTATTCTGGTGAAGAACTCGTCCAACCATTCCATCATGAAGAGCCTGGATTAAGCCTACAGAATGGTCAGGACAGCCAAAGTGCCGTAATACCATCCACATAGCTTCTCTAGGAACAAAATCAAAGGCCTTTTCCGCCTTTTCCAGATCGTAAAATACTAAAAGAAGCAGGATTTATTGTTCTCTGCATTTCTCTTGGACTTGTCTAGCACAAAAGATCGTGTCAATGGTACCTCTTGAGGCCCGAAACCTAGATTGAGACTCGGGGAGTACCATTTCAGAGACAGTCTGAAGACGGTTCAACAAAACCCTTGCCAGAACTTTTACTGCTATGGATAGTATGGAAATGCCACGATAATTGCCACAGATACCTCATCACCTTTCTTGAAAATGGTTACTACGGTGGCATTTTTCATGTCAGCAGGTACCCTCTGTGTTTTCCAAATTACTAGAATTAGTGAGAAAATCCTGGTCTTCAAAGATACTCCTCCACTTTGAATAAGTTCTAGAGGGATGTTATCTTATCTGGGAGATTTTCTGGGTTTCATACTTTTGAGGGCTTTGGTGAATTCATGGAAGATAGGAGTTGAAGACGATCACTGGGAGCTGGCAAGTTGCTACAATGAATCTGCTCGTCTTCAACTCCTACACGAATATGGACCTTCGTATGTGTTTGATTGTGATGTGACTTTATGCCTGACAGTGTTTAAATAACTGGCTTTGAACAGTTCTCCGCTATTCGTAATCATTGTGCGACTTTGCCTAGCACTACGTGTGCCTTGCTGCCGCTAAGAGAATTGCGCACTGTTTTTCTTTTAAATGACTTGTATTTTACTTCTTCTAAGTTTTACAGTGTCTACCCCCGTTCATTTCCTTTTCATATTGCCTCTTCTACTGATCCTATGCATTGTTTTCCATTTCTTAATCGGCTGATGATGACCTGGACTAAGGTCGAAACCGGTACCATTTCTAATTATTATTAAATGAGAATGTAATTCACTACATTTCTTATTCTTTGGTATTGAATAGGTGGAATCTCCTTATCAGTTATTTCAATTTTAATTGTTATATCAGCCTGACATTTCATCTTAAGCTCTTAGAAACGTACTGTCTTCACTACAGAGGAAGGGTCTTGTGTAAGCAATAGGTAGGCTTCCTTTTTTTTTTTTTTTTTTTTTTTTGTAATTAGTTTCAGAATGTTTTCATTATTTTCATCAAACCAGTCATTTCTCTTCCTTTTCTCATAGCCAATTGTTTTTTCTGCTATATCTTTCATGATAGTTTGAAGTGTGGCCCATTCCAACTCCACATCCTTGGTGTTGATTGGATTGGAAGTCAGCTGCTCTGTTATGGCATTTTGGAATTCTTTTAACAACAGTTTCATTTTGAAGTTTGGAGGTATTAAATTTCTTCCTAGAAGGGTTTGTGAAACGATTATGTGGTTTCTGGCGCACCAAAATTCTGAGTTGGCTGATAAGAAGTCTATGATCCATCCAACAGTCATCGATGTTTCTAGCTGTCTTTGTGATAAGATTGTCTTTCTTGTCACGTTGTCGGGTTATGGCGTAGTCAATGAGGTGGCAGTGCTTTGAACGTGGGTGCGTCCATGTAGTCTTATATCTGGTTGGTACACGGAATTGTGTGTTGGTGATGAAGAGTTCATGTTCAACACGGGCCAAGAAGAAGCCAATACTCACATATTAGACCTCTTTTTCTCTCCACTTTTACAGCAAAAAAAAAAAGTGCAGGGGGTCCAATATGCAATAACCTCAAATTTTGTGCAGTGATCTCATGACTTCTAGGCTATAAAGAGCTATAAACATTCTAAACTGTTCTTTAACAAATTTATGAATGCATTTGAGTTGTACTGGCTATTTTCTTTGGAATAGCAGTATTTCTAAATGTAAAAAGTCAATAAATGGTGAACACGACTTTTAGGCCTACATATAAAGTAAATATCCATTTTAGTAACTGATATCATGTCATTAGTTTAATCTCATTAATTCCTCTGATGAGGTCGACGTTAGGGAGGGCATACAGTCGTAAAAACTCACTACGAAGATTCGTCTCACTTCATACTCGACCCTGTAGAGAAAAGGGATAAGGGTATCTTACATTATAGTAAATAAGAATTTTATTGTTGCCAATGGCCATATAAGAAATAAATAGAATAAAATATCTTTCCACTTATTGTCACAATGTTTTTTGCACTTTTAATTGTCATTTCCACTATTCATTAGCAAGCTGGGTGATCGTTTGTTGCCTACGCTTGCACTGTAAAGCATGATACTTCTCACAGTGTTGGTCACAGAGTCTACACACGCAGTCCGGGCCTGGTTCATGATAATTCAAGGTCTGGCATACTTTATGATAAAACCCATGTATGGCAAACCTCGTAACTGTATCCCGTAAGTCATATCCTGTGCGTGTCCATTCACGGTTGATCATGGCATCTGTCCCGTAGAAATCCATCCCAATATCTGCTCTTTTTTCTTTCAGTTCTTGTAAGAGTTCTCGATAACTTGTGGATGGTAGCAGTAGGTGAAGTCTTACATCCTCCACTAATAACGTTTCCCTCGCCAATACATAGACTAGTCGAGATGGAGTGTATTTCGAGACGCTTAGAACTCGCTTGAGGAACCTTGCTTTCAGACTTTCCAATTCTTGCAGTTGTTTCTTCGAGAGGAACTCCCATATTAACTCCAGACCATATGTGGCTACAGGCATAACCTTGATTACGAAAAGTCGCATGGCTGTCTCCAGGGACAGGCGTGGTAGTTGCTTGATGTCGTTGATGTTCCCAATTGCCGCGGCTATTCTTTCCCTCAGGTGTATCGAGAAAGACGTTCCAGTTACTTGAATTGTGATTCCGAGGTATTTGTAGGCATTGCTATTCCTGAGCCTCTGTCCTTTGCATTGTATAAAGTCCTGTTTTGTTAATTTACCACCTTTTCTGAATACTACTAACTCAGTTTTGTTTATATTTAGCGCCATTTCATTCTCATCTGCCCATTCTGTGATGAGATCCATCGCACTCTGCAATTCATCTCTATTCTCTGAGGCCAATGCCATGTCATCGGCATATATGTATGCGTTTACACTCTTAGTGCATCTCTTGATCTTGGCTGTCACATCATGCGTTAGGACATTGAATAGTAATGGACTCAGTGGGTCGCCCTGAAGCATTCCAATTGTTTGGCTGATCCGTTTGGATGTGCAAAGGTTGTCATTTATTTGTACGAAATTTTCTGTTAACATATTTACTGCTAGTCTTGTCAGCCATGTTCTTCCAGTTAAAGCTTCCAGCTTCTTCAGCATCTTTGTCCTGTTTACTCTGTCAAAGGCCTTGGTATAGTCAATGAAAACTACATACATCTTCCCTCGATGTTCGGCAATTGCTCGATGGATGTCGTGAAGTAGATTTTCAGCTGCCATCAAAGTTGATCTGCCTGATCTAAAGCCATCTTGTTCTTCCGGCAAAAGCGGATCTACTGTTGTGCCTATGCGTTGGGTCAGCAATCTCGTAAGCAGTTTAAAACCTACTTGTTCCAGTGCAATTCCTCTGTAGGACTCAGGTCTATTCACCTCTCCTTTTCCTTTATAGAGCATCTTTATGGTTCACTTCCTCCAAGATGATAGAATCTTCCCTGTCTCTAGACATTTGTTCACCAGCTCTGTCCATACTAGCAATAGGTGTGGTGCTGAGGCTTTCAGATGTTCATTGAAAATTCCATCCGGACCTGCAGCTCTATGGTTCCTCGTGGCCTCAATAACCTTCTTTACTTCAGCTATTGAGAAGGGCGTGCACTGCTCTATTTCATCATCTGTAATGGTTGTAGGTGTTGTATTATTGTAGCGTAGTGTTTGTTCCAAGTGTGCTTCCCAAACCTCTATCGGTATGTCCGTTGGAAAGCGCGATTGTCTTGTGCGGAGAGCTTTATACGGATCTTCTTCAATTTGCTTTATTAGTTCAAGATTTTGCCTGTCCTCGTATTCAACTCTTTTTTGTTTTATTAGAAATTTATATTCCTTTCTAGCATTCTGATAATCTGCTAGGTCAGTTATCTCCTTAGTCTGCCTTGCTTTTCTTAGTTTCTCCAAAGTTAGCTGTCTTGTTTGGTAACAATCTCTGTCAAACCATTTTTTCGCACTACCTGTGATTGTTGCATTCACTGTCGCTCCTTTGATGTAGTTCTGTATTAGGGATAATGCCACATCTATTTCTCCTTCTCTGATTTCCCTCAGTATATCTTGTATTACTCCTGTATTATCCTCCAAGATATTGGTGTCTATTGTTCTCTTAGCCCCTTTTTGTTCATTCTGTATCGTCTTTAAGTTTTTAAATCTTAATTCTGTAATCACTGGTATATGTTTCCGCATTATCGAGCCGTCTGTATACGTTAGTAAGTTTTGTGCCTTTGCTTCAAATCCTCGTATTAGCACTAAATCAATTGCACTTCCATCATTGTGACATAGGTATGTCTGCATATTTCGATCATTTACTAGGGTCATACCCTCTTCATTTAGGTAGTTCAGTATTAATTCTGTTTTCCTACTCGCTCTATCAATTGGGCAGTTTAGATCTCCTGCAAGGATAATGCTTTCCCCTTGCGGGATTATGTTGAAGGCACTTTGCAGGCTGTCAAGTATGTCTATTGGACTGCAGTCAGGGCGGAAATATACACATATGATTATACCAATATTTGCACGGACCACATTATGCAATATTGATACAAACTAACTCAATGGCCAGTCATTTGTCTCTGTAGGTTGAGCAATAGGCCTACCGCACAGTAAACCTGATCACTGCTTTCATTTTAATTGTCTTCTGCTGTTTGATCACGGCTAACTTCCCTGCTACCGATATATAATTTTTACAACACCCCATTTATACTTTATTCTTTTTAAAAACCTCTTAGTATGTCTATTCCTTGTATTATTAACTATTACCATAATAACATCTCATTTCACTTGTTATTCTTTAAAATAACATTTTCTTAGGATTTCGCCAAAAGTGATCTTTGCTCCAACACGGCTGATGATGACCCCTAGATGGGTCGAAACTAGTACCGTGTAATTTATAATTTTGTGAATATATTTTACTATTGAAAAGGTGGAAACGTTTACGTTGTTATTATTATTACTTATATATTATTCTCAGTTCAATACGGACCAAAAACATGAAATTCATAACCATTAACCGACATATCATCATTCCAAGTGACGTCATCTTCACTGCCATCTTGTCAGCCATGCACTGCAGTCGAGACCGAGAGCATCCGAGGTCCCGTCTTTTTGAACCTTTTAAAAATAGTTTTGTTCCCAACTATGGAGTCCAAAGTGTGTGAAGCTATTCCCAAATGGTTTCTGGAGATGGTCTCTGATATTCCCAGCTGGTGTATGTGTAGCAGAAGCCACTTCTTCTGAATAAAGCCGTGTTGTTGAAAGCCTGCCAAACCACCAGCTCATAACTAGCGTATGTTATGAGTTGTATTTCCGAATGTAATACATAGTGACTGGAAGCATTCTTTTGATAACTGCTGCTGTTAAAAACTAGTCCCTTATTTTTAAGTGTATTTCATGCCTGTCTCTACATTTATCACGTCAGGATTTATTTAAACAGCTGTAAATGAGATAAGAGAGACCGGATCATTTAGGTTAGGTAAGCTATTGCCCGGATAGTGCCAAAAGTTCCACAACAGAAAGAATAAAAATAAATAACAGGAAATTTTGCTGCATTTATGGATATCTACAGGTGTAAACCAAATTAAAATAAGTGAGTTAAATCCACCTTTCCAATACAAATTAAATAGTGTTTATTAAACAAACATTTAATGGGACACCTATTTAAAGGTCATCTTCAGCCATATCGCGTGTAGAACAACGTATTTGAAACACAGTTGTTTTAAAGATTGTCTTAAAACATAGTTCGCCTTAAGTTTTTAAGGACATCAAACTAGAAGCTTTATGAATGGCACCAATGTAACATGTTTCTACATTATTTGCATTATGTGCATTACTTAATTTCTAAATCCCACTGCTACCATATAATGACTTATAGGTATCAGAACTTTGTAACGAATGATATGCAAGTTTTAAGAATCTTCAACATCCAGATTAATCAACTTGAATCATCCTTCAGTGGCAGTTAAGTGTCTTATTTCAATGCATTTTATGCATAATTGAAAATTTTATCACCATTCTGACTACTTTTCCGGCATATGTACATTGTTTATGGACCATTTGATATGTTGTGCAATTTGTGTTATTGGCTGATGATGACCTTGACTTTAGGTCAAAACTAGTACCAAATAAAAGTTTCATTTGTAATGTAAACCAAATTGCAAAAAATTTTGTAGCCTATTCAAAAGATGGAACTGTTAAACTAAAACTTTTAATTTTCTATGTTATTACTAGCATTGCTGCATCTCCAGACTCTGTTAAAACAATTCTTTATATGATGTGTCAGATTCCTAGGTTGCAGCGGTGCCTCTTATTGCACCAAGCACAGTTCAATTTGGAGTTGCTGTATCATTTTCAGTAAATGTCTAACAGAAGCTCCAGTAGAGCAGACTGCTGTCAGAATCAATCAGCACGATACCAAACTTTTAACACGAGAGTGGAGAGTGCTGAATGCCACTTCAATCGATAAGTCAGGAAGGACAGGCATTTTAGCCCTTGGTGAAAGACACTTTGAAGAGCTCAAAAAGAGAAGCCTTAAGGCTAAGCTTGGACTTGGGCTGATCAAGTTTCAAGTCATCAGGGGAAAAACAAAACCCAATGTTGATAAAGATGGAGCTGAAGGTCCTTCAGTCCAATCTTCTGCATAAAAAAGCAGCTGTGGCCAATTTCGCCAGGAAGTTTAAGTCCGAGGCTATTGACGTGGCCCTTATTCAGGAGCCATGGGTAGTCAAGGGCAGAGTAGCAGGACTGGTGGAATCTGGAGGTAAGCTAATGTACGATACAACATCGGAAATACCCAGAACAGGTTTTCTTGTGAACAGGAAATTAAAATGTCTTATGTTGCAGGAACACTGTTCACGTCCCGTAATTTGAACGGTACCACCGTTTTTCAAAGTTTTGCGCTGTTAATGTGCTATTAAAGATACTTAATCCCTTAACTGGGGAATAGTTTCATAATGTCAACCAGCCAGTGGGTAATTATTCAGCGCAACGTGCACTTTTGGAATGGGTACAGTAGCATGCGGCAGATGTAAATACTCAACAAAAAAATATATTTTACTTGATTTATTTCAATTATTAGTGATATAGTAGAAATTCAATAGCAATATGTTATTACCGTTTTTCTTGTAAACCCGCAAATATTTACATATATACACAGTGTGTTTATACAAAAGTGCGTATAAAAAGTGTTCCTTTCATTATTATGATGACATTTTTCAAGTTTTCAGATATGCATCAGTAGGTTCTACATACTTTCTGGTTCATAGATCATTCAGAAATCGCGCACAGTGTGGTAAATACGGAAGCATGTGCTTGCACAAAGTGCCGAGTCACATTCCTCATAGCAGTAAACAGTTTCCTGTCGCCTCTGGTTTGACAAGCACACAACACAACATTTTCTTGAGTGATTCCTACTTCCGGTCGGCGGGTTCTCAGATAATTCAACGTCTTTCCTAACCAAGCCATGTTCACGTCACACGGAACAGTTTACCACCATATACAGACCAATTTACAAAAAGTTATCATAACATGGACAGTGGAGTTCGCAGAACAACTGTATCGTAATGACAACAACAACAACAACTCCCAAATTTAGTCATTTCAATGTCATATACACAAAAAAAATTCTTTACGAAGAATTTGGCGCGGACAGTACGACGTAACACGAGACAGCTGTCGGACTGCCGCCTAGGCGCGAACTACCCGACTGGCGTGAGACCGGATAAAAATGAATAGGACAGCAATAATCGCATCTAATATGAATGGAATTAGTTTTAAATTACAATAGTAGATGTCAGAAGTGATTAAGAATAGCCAGACACCTATAGGCAGCTAACCCTATGTAAGAACACATTTAGAAGTACAAGAACGCCTAAAGGCGTTAAACCCAATACTCATGCGACAGCTGTTGTCGCCTTTAGGCATCAAACCCAGTTAAGAGGTTAATTTCCGTACTCTTGTTTACTTGCATGGTTTCACATACAAACAAAGGCAAAGTCCGACCACAGATCGACCATGTAACTGCCCCAAAGACTTGACGATGACTATCCCCTCCACGTGCACAGGCGGATGCTTAAATGGTTTCACCCAGGGTGGGAGGTGAACAGGAACGGAGGGAAGGTTCCCACTCCAATTTCTAGATCTCATGATCTACAAGACCTACGGTAATAGCGATGTGATAGATTGTGTGACCCAACAATCTATATTATTTGCTGTGATGCGGAACCCAAACCAATCGGTAGATTAATTATAATCTGCGATCTAAATCAGGCCTCCAGCGGGGAATCCCTATTGGGCGCATTAGTTCACTGCTAGCGTGGGTACGCTCCAGCCGATTACATAATGCTTGGTGGCGTAATTTCATAATGTTTTATTAATCTGACTTATAATTTTGCTAAGGACTAAATATTCTCAATTTTGCTTTGACATGTTTTCTATGTATAATTTAGGCAACATTTTACCAAAAATTCTTCCAAAATCACCTTCTCACGTTGGCACTACTGTGATCGGGCATTTGTTTTAGGGGCGGTGTTAACTAGATATATTTTTCTTCCTTGTCTTTCCTAGCCATGCTCTCTCACTTTGGGAGTTCCTTTAGCCACGGAACTCTTGAATTCGGGCCCATCCAGTCGGGTATGTTGAGCAATATGATGCAACCTATCTCCCACAAGGACAAAGAAGCTCGAAGCATGTCTTCTTCCCATATATTAAATTCAGAATAAATATTCATAGCGCTGATACGGTCACATTTGCACCTTTGTTGTGTTCTAGAAATTTGGAACGGGTTCCGAATTTCTTGATCCATTACTGAATTTAAGAGTCAACTCCTTCAACTCTCCTTTGGTTTTGACATTCCATTTTCAACAAATGAATCTCTCGTTCGAGAATGAAACAAATTTGCCCTAAAACTTCACGTCGCTGGTACAATTCCTGACATTCTTCGCACCATGGTTTGCTCTGATCTCCTTGCTCTTCAGTTGTAATCACCTGGACCTCTGCATCAACAGGAGTTTCCTCTTCCTCGTCCTGTGGGTTGTCATCATCTTCGTTGTCCTGGTCATCCTCTTCTTCCTCAGCATTCCCATCTGGTTGTTCCACATCTACTCTGCTACTTCCTGGTGGGTGATACACAATTTTAAGTTGGCGGCATTATTCACCGTTTCAGTTACTCCATCCATACTCTGGACTTTATAAGAGTTGTTCTCCAGATTTTCTACAACTCTATAAGGCCCGATATATAGCTCCGTGAACTTGTGATATACCTTGTTGGCAGGATCTGATATTTAAAATTATAAAATCCTGATCTGATATTGCCGGCCACTTCACGAGAACTAGTTCGCCTACCCTTAATGGTCGGTGATATTTCTTCCCACGGAGTCTACGTAATCTTTTCTCTGCCTGCTCCTTCAGGTATTCGACAGTCGTCTAGATACAGAGTTCAGCGGACAAACGAGGGTCTTGTGGGCATTGAATTGCATCGTGCCAGGTTTTCTTTGGTATTTCATCAAAATGGATCACGCCCAGATTCTGGCCGGTCGATTCATGGCCTGTTCCATTGACGCATTCTTCAATAATCAGAAGAACATCCACCCATTGCCAATGTTGACAGGAACAGTAAATTCAACAGAATTTTCCTATTTCCCTCATGATCTGCTCAGCTCGGTTGGACTCGGGGTGGCGGATTGAACTCGGATGGTGCTTCACCCCTAACCTATCGATGTCGTGTTTGAACGCCCCAGAAGTGAATTGTGAACCGTGATCCGTCAGGACGCATTCCAGTTTTCCCATCTTCGGAATGATCTTAGTCTTGATTTGATTAATGACTGCCCGGGTATTTGCCTTCTGAACTGGACATAGGTTTATGTATTTTGAAAAGACATCAACGCATACTAGAATGTGTTGCATTCCACGCCTTGCATGGGGCAACGTGCCATAGAAGTCTAAAGCGAATAACTCTTTCGGCTTCTTTGGCAACAAAGGTCGTGGTAATTGTTTCAGCAAGAAAGTATCGTGCTTTACTCTCTGGCACGTGTCGCATGTTATCAAGACTCGGCAGACTGTCTTTCTCAGGTTGGGCCAAGTGAACGTTTCTTTCAACGTACCCACTACCTTATCTACCTTATCTATTCCCGCGTGACCAATGGCTCGGTGGGCTAGCCATATCAACTCTTCCTGCAAAGCGGGTGGTACTACAATTCTATATCGTGTATGGCTGTCCTCAACAAACTTATGTAAAATTCCATTAAAATGTTTATGCTTCTCCGTCTTCTTCTCCAGCTCAGCATATTCGGCTGTACCTGGTTGGATTTCCCGTTTGAAAAATCTTATCAATTTGCCTGTCTCCTGGTACCTTTCCTGTTCTTCTCCAAGGTTCATTAATTTATCCAAAGTTCCACGTCCTCATCCTCAAGTTGGATTTGATGAATGACGGTCTCGCTACGGTCCGGATTTTGACTCAAAGCGTTTGCAATAATGTTGTCTTTGCCAGCACAATGCTCTATGGTCAGATCAAACTGTTGGACAAACAGGTCTGTCCAAACCTACAGCTATAACACGCGTAGTAAGAGCTCTACAGTCGTTAACAACTTTTAGCTCATAACATAACAAGTTACCCTCACCATCGTCAAATGATTCTACTTTTGATCCGATATTCAACATGTTAGCTACATTCAACTGTCACATTACCTTTTCGACCAGCATGTCAACAAACCTACATGTCTTAACAATGTTATAGCATCATATCAAATGAGATGGTCCATAGAGGTCCAATATCAACATTACATATTAACCTTCAACTACAACCTCGTACTTCTTCATCATAGTGAACCATATCACCACCATATGCTATTGACTTACTTTTATCTTACATAAACAAATAATTACAGGTTACTTGACCATCTATCAACATTATTTTATTCAACATTATGTTTTAAAAAATACGATTTTGATCTTCATTCTCATTATTAGATAATTCTAAGTGCTGGTCGGTCAACATCACTTTATAGCAATTTATACCACTTGTCTATAACAAACCGTTGCTTTATTCATTTTACTTATAATAGTAGTCCTCCAATGTCACTATTGCAAATACTTTCACCAAATGTAAACTTCTCACTCATAGCGTAGTCTTTAAAACCAACATTGTACTCGTCTTTTACCATATGTTAATTTTTTCTCAGGTCTCTTCAAAGCTTTTTATAAATTAGTTTTATTTTATTTATATGTAAATCAGGTGCCTGATTTTATTTCATGGTTAAACCCATGGCTGATGGTGCCTACGTGTAAGGCGAAACGTCCCATTTTAATTAACATGTCAATGTAATTCAACAAAGACAAGATTTATTGTATTGATTAGGTGGTCAAATTAATAAAATAACTTATTGTTATTTCCATCAGTACTATGATGCCGATCTAACAGTCCAGAGTTCCAGTGCTGGTATGATCAGGCCACAGACAGCCGTGGACACTCCTCTGCCATTGTTCCATTAAATATACACGCTGCTCATTAACTCCCCAGCTACTTCCCGCCAAAATTCAGGCAGGCTGTTATACTCGGTTCGACCGGGCGAGTTGGCCGTGCGATTAGGGGAGCCCATCTGTGAGTTTCCATTCGGTAGGTAATGCGTTTGAAAACCACTGTTGACAGCCCTGAAGATGGTTTTCCTTGGTCTCCAATTTTCACACCATGCAAATGCTGGGGCTGTACCGTAATTAACGCCAGGGCCACTTCCTTTCCACTCCTAACCCTTTCCTATCCCATCTTCTTCTTCTTCTTCTTCTTCTTTTCCTACCGCTTTTCCCACACCTGTGGGGTCGCGGGTGCGAACTGCGTCGCACATGTGGACCTGGCCCTGTTTTACGGCCGGATGCCCTTCCTGACGCCAACCCTGTATGGAGGGATGTGATCACTATTGCGTGTTTCTGTGGTGGTTGATAGTGTAGTGTGTTGTCTGAATATGCAGAGGAGAGTGTTGGGACGGACACAAACACCCAGTCCCCGAGCCAGAAGAATTAATCAGAAGCGATTAAAATCCCCGACCCGGCCGGGAATCGAACCCGGGACCCTCTGAACCGAAGGCCAGTACGCTGACCATTCGGCCAACGAGTCGGACAACCCTTTCCTATCCCATCATTGCCATAATACCAATCTACGTCGGTGCGACGTAAAGCAAATTTAAAAAATTCGGTATACAGCAGTAATCCCACCTATCGGACATGACTGGCAACAGAAGACACAAAGCACATCACAACAAACAATGGTCAATGTAATGTTATTGTCGTTCAGTGTTATGAGCTTTCTGTGTTGTAGGCATTCACATTTAGTTTTCTTTTGACTGTGATATTAGGGCGTCTTACGAAATTATTTCTAGCGTAGACCGTAGTTCCTTATTCTCCGACTTTACATAACTATTTTCATTAAATTCTTTGTACCCATTTTCTCGTGACATGGCACTGATATGGACTTAGCAACAAAAAAATCCAAATTCATGAATATCTCTGTTATCATAGCCGGTATGGTAAAAATGTATAAACCAAGCTCGATAGCTGCAGTCACTTAAGTGCGGCCAGTATCCAGTATTTGCAAGATAGTGGGTTCGAACCCCACTGTCGGCAGCCCTGAAGATGGTTTTCCGAGTTTTCCCATTTTCACACCAGGCAAATGCTGGGGCTGTATCTTAAGGCCACGGCTGCTTCCTTCCATCTCCTAGGCCTTTTCTGTCCCTTCGTCGCCATAAGACCTATCTGTGTCAGTGCGACTTAAAGCCATTAGCAAATTTAAAAAATGTATGGGACATATTGATCTGTTTTGTACATGGTAGTTTTGTGTATTTCAGTGCATTTGTGTTCATTCTTACGTCGTCATTTTAATTACTTGAATGTATAAGTTTTTCAGGGAGTTGTGTCGGTGACAGTTTCTGGTATTTTCTCTTCATGTTATGGCCAAGAGAACATAACAAACATTATCTCTAAGTGTTCAGAGATACGTATAAAATTAAATTTCCGTTAATTTTACAGTCTAATAAAGGAAACTACAGTATTATGCATTTTATTACATCTGTCAGTGTGATATAAGTATTATTATGTGATGTGTCATAACTGAGAATGGTTAGGTACATTTTCTTATAACCATTTTTATATTTTCTTAGTTTACGATTTTAAATTAGTCAGTTCACATTGTAGCTGTAGATATGTATGCCTCCTATCCTGTCTTTTTATGACCTAGACTGTGGTGCAATATATGTGATGAAATCCAAGAATCTTAAAAAATCTTCCTATTTTTTATTTCTGAAATTTGGCAGGCATGGATGTGGTATTTATTTGGTGCTAGTATTTTCATTCTTTACGCTTCTGTTGTTAATTCCAGTTGTGGACTTTTCTCCAATTTATTGTAATCTTTTCACATTTGCCAAGTGAAAATAACGTATGACTTTCAGTGAATTTGGAAAATTGAAACGAGTAATTCTTGACGACTATGGCGTGAATGGTGCGGGTTCACCTGGTGAGTTGCAGACACATTGTCCCCTTATTGAAGAACTGGATCTATCTCGCAATTTGCTTTCCAGTTGGGAATCTGTGGCTGATATTGCTATTCAACTTCCAAAGTTAAGACTGTTGAATATCAGGTAAGATTTATGTTATTATCTAGAAGTCTGTTAATTTGAAGAAACTAATAAGTGACTGAATGTGATCCATCATTCTTTGCTACAGTTTGTTTGAAAAGGCATGTGCATACAATGCAGTGTGTATGGGAGAGGTTTCATGCACATTTCCAGGTCCTCTGGGATGGTTGTGTAGCCAAAATTCCCCTCATAACAATAAACCACCACTATCATCAAATTATTGAGAGAGGTGATTGTGTCATGGCACACGACTTCTTTTATTTCTGTTTTTGATGTAATGGGATAACAAGGGACATTAGTACACTTGGTTTGAACCAGTAATTTTGACAGAAGATGAGAATCATACTGTGATGTCTAGTGACAGTTGAGTCAAAACAGAATTTAGCATCATGGAATCACCTGAATTTTGTATATGAATAAAAGATGAACATTCCCTTCTAAGAGGTAAAGCTCGGAGGCTTTTAATTCCATTTGTGATTTACTTTTTGAACAGTGCTGGGTTTTTAGCGTTCACCTTCAAGCGATAATCAGTGTTGAAAAGTGTGGTTATTGTCCAGTTTGATTCCAAGATAAGTGATCAACAGGCTCATCTGGCCCACTGCGATCATGAACTGCTAGGCCTATGATACTTAATGGTTCCCTAACAACTTGTTTACACCACCACTCCTGTTTTAGTGATAAATATATTGTCATAATCATGGACAAGTGGCTGATTCACAGTGGTAAAAAGCGATCCCATGAAAGTGTTTCATCAAATGCTTATTCTCTCACAAAAATACCGAATAAAGAACATGATGCAAAATTAGTCATATGTTCACTTTCCCTGTCTGCTTCAGCTCTTATCGGTAAAGTTAACAAAAGGGCGCAAATATCAAGACGATTATCTAAAGCTAGGTTTCACTAACAATCTTGTGAATAACCAGGAACAGCCACATGTGTTCTTTGCTTGTATATTTTAGCCAACAATAGTTTGAAACCTGTTAAACATAGGACACTTCCAGACAAAAAAATCCATAATATGTGAGTAAAACTATTGATTTTTTAAGCATCACGAGTAACAATTGAAAGTAAATGTCAAATTCATAGAAAAACATGCTACAGTTCCTAAGAAAGCACTGAGAGCAAGCATCCTTAGCGGTTTTAACTAGCATCATTTACTGTCTCAATCAATCAATTTTTATTATTATTAACAGAATTTATGTAATCTGATAAGTAGTGAAAGGGAAAGAAGGAAGAGTGAAGGGGACATAAGAAATTTTGTGGTGGAAAAAGAAAGGGGGGAGGGGGTGCGTTACGGCATGACATAAAAAATTTACTGAGGACTCCTCCAAGGTGTATCCTTCTAATCTCAGAATTTTGTTCATATGATTCATTTTTGTTTTCCTTGTTTTTTTGTAGCCTGCTCTTATTCATTTTTTATAAGTTACCTCTCTTTCTACTTTTCTGTAAAGTTTGCATGCTGTATGTCTGGGAGGGACATTCCACTATGGTATTAAGTAGACCGCACAGCCAGTGACTTTGGGCGGATGAACTCCTTCAGGTGGGGTGATGGTCCCCTCAGTGGATGAAATGCCACTAGAAGCCATCTCACTGTGCCTGTCCCTGCAAAAGGGAGGCAAAATCTAGGGACACTGTCCTAGATGAAAAACGAGAAATATGTTGCCAAAGTTGAGAATTAGCACGCGGAACATTGGTACACTCACTGGAAAGACCTCCAAAACTAATCAGTATTCCAGAAAAGTGCCTATTGGACATCATAGCTATGTAGGAGACAAAGTGGAGCAGAGAATAGGGCAAAAACATTGGCTGCACCTGTATAAACTGTTCTACAATGGTTACACCAATGTGTGAAAGAGCCTAGGCATCTTCCTCGCCAACCATCTTATCAGAAGACTGATTTCAGTTATACAGATCAGTGACCATCTAATGGCGAATTCGTAAACTGTCACAGTTAAAATTGAAATAATAAATAAAGAGGTTCAACCTATTCAATACAAAAGAATAAGAAATGCAGTGATTACATTCTTATTTAATAATAAGTAGAAGTGGTACTGAACGGCAGTATGGCACACACAGTGTTAGGCAAAGTCTTATAATGTTTATGAAAAGCGGAGAACGGTTAAATGTGCTAGCTTGTATACACTGTCAGGCACAAAGTCATAACACAATCGAACACATATGAAGATCCATAATCGTGCTGAAGCTGAAGATTAGTAGATCAATTGAAGTAACTTGCCAGCTCCCGGTGATCAGCCGATATATTCAACATCAGGCACTGTGGTTTCAAACGCCAACGTAAAATGAAAAATAGCTCAATGATCCAGTATTTGCTTCAGTTGCGGGAATGTAAGTATATATAGGTACATATAGTATAATTCAATATTCAGAAAATTACGCACTGTTTCTTTTAAGTGACTTACATTTTACTTCTTCTGAATTTTACAGTGTCTACCCCCGTCTTTTTTATATCGCCTCTTCTACTGACCCGGAGTGAACTTGATCTTCTGTTTTCTTTTTCCTATGCATTGTTTTTCATGTTTTAATCAGCTGATGATGACCTGGACTAGGGTCGAAACCGGTACCACTTCTACTTATTAAATAAGAATGTAATCACTGCATTTCTTATTCTTTTGTATTGAATAGGTTGAACCTCTTTATTTATTATTTCAATTTTAACTGTGATACTTTTCAGTACGGAACAATGAAATTTTTATCTTTAAATTCGTAAACTATTACGAGAACAAAGCTTCTGCACTTAGACACTCTTTAAAAGCAAAAACACGTTGAAGTTTACGCTGATCATCCTAAAGCAAACTTCTGGATAGTAACAGGAAAGGAGTGTTAAACTCTGAATGGGCAAATGCTCTCAAAATGTCATGCAACATCTCAGTGGTTCTAGCAGTTCCTGGTAGATGTCCTGCTACAATCCCGTGCCATCATCCAGACTGCAGCGAGAATGAAACTTTTGGTCATGTGTTAGGATACTGCCACAAAGGAGAATTGCTCAAGAACACCTGTCATCACAGAGTGAGAGCAACCTTAGCCTCTGCACTGAGATATTTGAAGTTGAGAGTTTATGGAGAAGTACACTGTATTTCTTCCATGGCGTCCAACAGAAGAGCAGATAATGTTGCCATCCACCAGCAGACGCAAACAGCTGTTATTCTTGATCCAACCATCCGGTTCAAGAGAGACTTATCTCAGCCCAAGGAAGGTGATCAGGAAAAGAAGAGCATTTATGAACCATGCATCTCGTATCTGAGTGAGACACAACATTCGCCGAGAAAAATGGTCCGTCATGGGTCTGCTATTTGGAAGCAAAGGCATTGTACCTAAGCATACGGGAGAAATCTTCAGAAAGCTTTGATTCCAGCACACAATTATGGAAAAAAATTATAGTGGACATTTTAAAAGATTCAGTTTTAAATCATCACTTACACTACACCTAAATGATAAATCATTTAGTTTTTCCTTTCTGTACAATAATGTTAATACTTTCAGTTATGATCACCTAAATTGTAAAAATTCAGGATCGTTGTGGTCATTCACGGTTTGTGAACTGATATTTTTTTGAGAAAAAAAATGTATATATATATATTCATAATAGAAAGGGGACCACTGCAGTCAATTGGATAGGCTACCGTTTGTTACTGTATTGGGTTACAATCATTTAATATAAAAGTCTGGTAACTCATAACACTACAATAATGCATTATAACTGGTGCAGAGGTAGAGAAGCAGCTTGTTCCAGTACATCAAGGAGTTGTACTACATTCAGAAGGTGCTGAGCTAATTGAAGTATTCCATGTAGGTACACAGAAAAATAAGTTGGGGCACAATGAAGGGGAAATCCTCTTTAAGAAAACACTTTGATTGCAAAAACAACAGGCGCATTGTCATGAGACAATTAAACATGAACGTTGAAAAGAGTTTCTTAAACTACTTCAGTTAAACATTAAAGTAATAACCTACACTTTGAAAAGATTGAAAAGCCCTACACATATACATTCACAGTTGACTGAGAAGCACACCAACCCCAAAAAGGGAAAGCGAAGGGGAAAGGGCATTCTTAGACCATTCTTAGAAATTAGATAAAATTTAAATTTAAAGAAAATTCTTTGGATAAGTTTCAAAATGCTTTTGTTAAATTGGTGAAAGAGATATTCACGCACAGTCTTGCATTCCACTTAATTCATTGTTAAAAGGTTTAAGCAGGCAGTCAACAAAAGTGTGTTCAGGGCTTGTAAATGACCAGAAAATGCCAAAGCAGATAAGCAAGGCTAGTTGAAAAGAAAAGCAACGGGCTTTGGGAACTAACTCCCGTGGATAAATAATGTGTCTCTTTCTGTTCTACAAACACTTGTAGAAAATGAAGGTCCCTGATGTCCATGAAAAAAGGAGCAGGTGTGAGAGACATGGTACGGTTTCTAATCGCACCGGAGTCGAAAGTGGACTGATGAAGCGGTGGGTTGGTCGAGCTTACATAGCACAGATTGTAGAACACACAAGAAGGAGGTGGAGTCTTCAAATTGTTCTGGAAGTGTGTGACATCAACAGGTGAAGGTCCACAGAGGAGGTTAGCGATCAGTTGTGAATACAAGGACGGCAGATATGAGGTTGCAAGTGATGAATGCAGTGTGAGGGTAGATAATGCAGAATTTTCAGTAGTGTCAAATAGGCAATCGTTATAGTAAATACTGTATGTTGGTTTATTTGCATACACACATATAGATAATGATATATCCGCATAACACATCGCTAACAGGATTCATTAGGTATTTTATGAACATGTTCGCAGAACAACGTTCGATAGCTCTTTCCAGGCAGCGATGCTGCTTGTTCTCCACCTGTCTCGGTCACATGACCACACGAAAGAGACCAACCACCCTAGAGACACGGAAACCATCCCCTAGCCCAGCTGTCCAAGGAAGTGGTGCCGCACCAGTGCAGCGGCGCTTTGATCAACTGCTAACACTGTGTTTAGTGATATAGAATGGTGAAATAAATCAGCTGAAGAGTCCAGTCTGGCTGGTATAAATGTAGAGCAGTTATGGGAGTCCTGTGTGACAAGAGGATACCACGAAACCTCTCAAGGGTTTTATTTATAAGATTGTGATTCATCTTGCCTTGACGTATGTTTCGGAATTAGTGCCAATGACAAAAGCCTCAGAAAGTAAGCTTGGAGGTGGCAGAAATGCAAATGCTGCGATGGGCATGCGATGTGTCAAAAAAGAATGGAATCAGAAATGAAACTATGCAGGACTCTTCCAGACATGATCCAGGAGTCAAGACTAAGATGGTTTGGCCACATCATGAGGAGAGGAAGTGGTTGTGTGGGGAGAAGCCTCTTAGATACGCCTCCTCCTGGGAATAATAGTAGTAGTAGTAGTAGTTGTTGTTGTTGTTGTTGTTCTGGGGTCTTTGGCTAATGTAATGAACACATCTTTACCCTAAAAGCAATTCCAGGTGAGATTGCATCATTTAAACTTTGTTACATTGTTATTAAGCTTAAGTAACAGTAATATTTTACCAATTTTTGGAACTAGACAGGAAAACTATTAGGAAAATCATGTAAAGAGGTCCTAAAACTCCAAGAAAGTCTGGTGGTAATAATAATAATAATAATAATAATAATAATAATAATAATAATAATAATAATAATAATGGCCTGAGCTACTGTGTGCAGATATTTTAATTTGACACCATCTGGCTGTCTGCTCGTCAATTTTGTCTTTCTATTTTATTTTAGGACTACTAGATGGCAGAATAAACTAAAATGGCTGAGTTTTAATGAATTTTGTCTGGTAAATACCAGATGTGTCACCCGAGATCTTTTACATATGGAGTACAATAACATTCCCATGCCAGAACAAATAGCCATTATGGCAGTTATGTTGTAGGAAATCAAATCAGCTAATGTCAAATAAGAAATACACTGTAGAGAACATTGCAGCCTCATGCGAATACAAAGTTTTTCAACTCTTTCCATATCACTTGATTTTAAACCCCATAGATATGTTCTGGGCTCAGCTGAAGTCATATGTTAGGAAAATTTTTCCCGAACTTTTGGGTGCTAGTGTGTCAATTTTTGCATGAAGGCGTTGGAACAATCGGTCCTGAGAGACGGTCTGCTTGTGTTTGACACACCTGTAAGATAAAAGAGAAGTACATGAAAAAGACATAGCAACTAAGATGGATTTGTGATTCATCTTGCAGACAATGATGAAAACGATGAATAAAGGTAAGGTAAAGAAGGAAAGAAATATTGTATTTCATTAAAGAGCTAAGTTTTTTGGCTGTTTTCTGTCTGAACTACAAATTTAGACATTATTATTATTATTATTATTATTATTATTTTTAAACATTTGTTTTGGCCTTCTATGGACCACGCTTAGCTTATGCTTCTGCTTCTCGGCTTATTTTCTGTTTTGCTCCCAAACCCTCTTCATATTTTGACTTCTTGCCTCCCTCTGTTGGTCTGTCAAAGTTTGTTGTTGCTTCACTGGTTTCTGAAATTCTGTGTCTGTCAAATATTTTCTGGAATTTGTTTCTGTCCAACATGCTTTCAGTGTTTAGACCTAGTTCACTATGGGAAGATCTTTGATAACTTCTTTCGTCCAGGTTGTGGTGCTCTTGCATTTCTTAATGTACTCCCATATCCTCTTCGCCAGTCTGTCGTTACTTATCCGGTGAATATGTCCAGCAAACTTCAGTAGTCTCTTTCTCATTTCATCAGTCAGTTCATTAATATGTTTGTACAGTTCTTCATTCCTTCTTTTCTTCCAGATGTCACCTGTCTTCCTAGGACCTAATATCTTACGTGAAACTTTCCTTAAACTTTCCTTTCTATCTTCCTCATCTCCTCCCCTTCTGTTTTTTTTTTGTTGTGGGTTAGACATTCTGATGCATACAGTGCTTCTGGTCTTATTACTGTATTGTGTCTTAATTTTGTTCTTACCGACTATGATTTTTTTGCTGTATACTTTTTTTGTGAGTTTGTAAGCTAATTCCATTTCCCTGATCCTACTCTCATTCGCTTCATCAACACCATTGAACTGTATCCACTCACCGAGATACTTGAATTTGGATACTTTCTTTATCTTACCATGTTCCATTTCCCAGTCTGTCAGTGTATTCATTACTCGAGTCTTATCATATGATATTTTTAGTCCTGCCTTTCTTGCAATTTCTTCGAGCTTGTGTAACATCTTCTTACCTTGATCATCTGTTTCACTAAAGATCACTATATCATCGGCAAAAGCCAAACAATTCACGTTCGGGTTGTCTTTCTTGTAACCTAGCTGTACACCACATATTATTGCCATCTTTCAATCTTTGGGTATCCTTTCCTTAAATAAGAAACAATGTTAGGTTCAGTGATCCACCCAATCAATACACCTCACCTAACATTGTTTCTTATCTCTTGTTCGCTGTGAATACAGTTCTTAACATTGTCGTGCCATTTCTGTTCTTTATGGCTCATTTTCCTTTATGTAACTTACTTGATAGCCCTCTGATTCAAAAGGGTCTTCTGTGAATTGGGTTTCTTGTAACGCTAATATGCTAATGTTATGTTTGTCCATTTTTCTGATGACTTGTTTTAGTTTTCCAACTTTAGTTAGCGCATTCACATTCAATGTGCCCATAAAGTGTTTCTTCTTAGGTGGCAGTTTAGAGGTTTTGGGAAGTTCCGACTCTTCCCTGCATGATGTTTCAGGCTCCCCGGAATCCGAATGCCTGAATGCATCGATTGCGTCAACGAAGTATTGGTTACCTCCTGGGGTAGTTTCACGAGTGGTTTGCATCATGCATTGGCCTTAATTAAGGTACAGCCCCATCATTTTCCTGGTGTGAAAATTGGAAGCTACGGAATACCATCTTCAGTGGTGCCAACATTGGGGTTTGAATCCACTATCTCCCGGATGCAAGCTTACAGCTGCGTGCTCCTAACCACACGGCCAACTCATTTGGTTGTACCGAGTGTAACAGCCTGCCTGAATATTGGCGGGAAGTAGCTGGGGAGTTAGATAACTTTCTTCTTTAGCATGCCATTCCTCTAGTTTATAAATGTTCTGATACTGCTGGTATGTAACACACTGGTCCATCATAGCATGCGAATTATTCAATCCCTACTTTGAGGCACTGATTGGAATGAACAGCGTGCATATTTGACAGAATAATGGCAGAGGAGTTTTCACGGCTGTCTGCGGCCTGGTCATTCCAGCTCTGGAACTATGGATTGTTCGATCGGCACCGTGGTACTGTTCGTTAAAAGTGAGAAAATGTGTGGTTTTTCATTTGATTGAGTATGTTATATGATAACATTGCTTTTAATCGCTACTGTCATTCTGACGTTTTTGTAATGGCCTATGTTGACTTCAATTAAGAAAACCACAAGGTCAGTCTTTCTGAGAATCCCGTAGTGAAGCATGGGTACATCAGCTAGTTTTTTATATTATGTTTAAAATATTTTGTTATTTAAATAAAAATACATTGTACTATAGTTGTATGTCAAAGTGGCCAACTATGGCCAACGTTGTTTTTTCTCTTGGAAAATTGTTGTCATCATTATCTACAGTGATTTAATGTTTTCATGTGAAGATCCCACGGAAAGAATGGGGAAGTCCATTTTTCTCAAAAATGAGTTTATGGCGCATTCTGGTGGCCAGCTGTCATCACTACAGATCTGTTGAAATTAATTTCAAATAACGTGGCAAGTCACAGAGAGACAGAGGTTTATAATTTTAGTGGAAACCGAAAGAACGTCCCAAGTCCTCCTCCTCCTCACGGAAAGAACGGGGCAAGGCCAAATGCGTTTTGTTCCACAGCTGCTTACAGCAGTTTGGTTAGTTGAGTTGTGAGCGCGCACGTGATACGTTGTGGTTAAAGTTATTCTGTGTTCTTTCTTATAATAGTGTTTACTGTTAAATTTGAGAGTGGTGTGGTTCATGTGGGATCTCTAAAATGAGTGGATCATTGGAAAATGGTGAGAAGCCATCTCTTCAGCAAGCAGCTAAAAAGAGAAGTTATGGTAGAATGAGTACTTTTGGTAGGGACCTGAGGGCAATGTCTCATGTGTTAGGCAGTGACTGCAAATGTTCTCTGTTTGAGTGTTTCAAAATAATTGAACCCCACGAAAGAGCAGAACTTATCAGGAACTTTCATTTGCTATGTAACTGGAACGATCTATCTTCTTATTTAACCAATTTAATTTCTGTGACATTAATTGCTCGAAGGTCTTGGCACGATTTCCAATGCAAGAGATAGCTCTTTCCGCTACATAGTAAGAATCAAACGATTGGCTCCATGAAGGTAATTCCTGTTTGTCAAAAGGCCTTCATCACTTTGCATGGAATAACAAAGCGCAGATTGGTGACAATAAGTAGAGCATGAAGGAAACAGGAAAATCTCCTAAGGATAAAAGAGGCACACATGGTAATCGGCCATGGAAAATATCCAAAGAAAAGGAGGAAGCTGTTATAAACCACATAGGTTCATTTAAGGGAAGGAAGAGCCACTATGGCAAGGGAAAGACAGAAAAAACCTTCCAGAAGAACTATCGATAAAAAAATGCTATGAATTATATAAAGAAGCATACCCTGAACTTCTAGGTTCATATGAGACCAATAGAAAGGTATTTAACAGCAAATTTAACTTGTCATTTGGGTACCTGCGTACCGATACCTGTTCAACATGTGACAAATTTCAAGCAGAATTAAAGACTTTGAATGCAAATCTTTCACAAAATGTCACTGAACAAGAAAAAAAAAAGGAGGGGGGTACAGATACAATTAATTACTTACTACGGAAAATCAGGTTCACCAGTTAAGAGCTATTACGTTTTATATGAGAAAGTGAATAGCCAGGAAAATGTGAGATGGACAGCAGGCAATGGTATGTTGATAAACGGGGTTAAAAGTCAAGTTGTGAGTTTCACAAATAGGAAAAGTCCTCTCAGTTTTAATTACTGCGTTGATAGGGTGAAAGCTCCTTTTGGGGATCATTGTAAGAATCTAGGTGTTAATATAAAGAAAGATCTTCATTGGGGTAATCACATAAATGGGACTGTAAATAAAATGTACAGTTCTCTGCACATGGTTATGAGGGTGTTTAGGGGTTGTAGTAAGGATGTAAAGGAGAGGGCATATAAGTCTCTGGTAAGACCCCAACTAGAGTATGGTTCCAGTGTATGGGACCTTCACCAGGATTACCTGATTCAAGAACTGGAAAAAATCCAAAGAAAAGCAGCTCGATTTGTTCTGGGTGATTTCCGACAAAAGAGTAGCGTTACAAAAATGTTGCAAAGTTTGGGCTGGGAAGAATTGAGAGAAAGAAGGAGAGCTGCTCGGCTGAGTGGTATGTTCCGAGCAGTCAGCGGAGAGATGGCGTGGAATGACATTTGTAGACGAATAAGTTTGAGTGGCGTTTATAAAAGTAGGAAAAATCACAATGTGAAGATAAAGTTGGAATTCAAGAGGACAAACTGGGGCAAATATTCATTTATAGGAAGGGGAGTTAGGGATTGGAATAACTTACCAAGGGAGATGTTCAATAAATTTCCAATTTCTTTGAAATCATTTAGGAAAAGGCTAGGAAAACAACATATAGTGTATCTTCCACCTGGGCGACTGCCCTAAATGCAGATCAGTATTGATTTATTGAAACAAAGTAAAAAGACAGCTGGAATGGAAGCAGTTTGCATGGACTATCAAAAGAAGTTACCCCCGCCTAACATCAGCACTAATGATGACTATTACAAGCATTAACTCCCTTTCTACAGTTTCAACATTCATCGAGTGTCCGACCGTGATGCAGTATTTTATACTTATACTGAAGACATAGGGAATAAAGGAGCGAATGAAGTTATTAGTGTTCTGCATAACTATGTGATTGAAGTCCTTGATCCAAAAGTCAGGGTTGTTGTAATTTTCTGTGATTCCTGCTCTGGACAGAATAAGAACAACTATGCAATGTTTTTATATCTTCACTATGTTGTTCATGCCATTAAGAGATTAGATAGTGTCAAAATTGTATTTCCAATAAGAGGACACTCGTATATGGAATGCGATAAAAACTTTGATTTGATAGAAAAGAAAACTGTTGCAGAGGTATGAGATGACTGGGTTAATGCATTCCAAACAGCAAGAGTCAATCCAAGACCTTTTAAAATAATTCCTGTTGAACAGGAGATTATACGTGATTGGACGACGTTTTTGAAATGCCATTACAAACCGAAGTGCTCTTCAAGAGACGACCACTCAGAGAAGCTCTGGTTGTGAAGGAAGATAAGCTCTTCAAATATAGGACTACTTTCAACGGAGCCTTTGAATCTGTAGATTTGAAACGTTCTGGTGATTTACAAGTGGACATGGAACCTGAGTATCAACCACATGGACCTGAAGAATTCTTATGGCCTCAGCGAGCATATAGTGGTGTTATATAATATAGGACTAATTTTTATAGGGCAAACCAAAATTAATGTTATGCAAATAACTAAATCTAGCGGTATATTTTCAGAGCTTCTGCCAATACCTTATGAGAAATATGCAGACCTTCAAGTACTTCAGCAGTTTTGTGGCAAGGAAGCAAAGGATTTTTATTCCAATCTACCTCACAAGGAACCCAAAACCAACCAAACCAAACTACAAAAACGAAAAAAAAAAAAAAAAGCAAAGACAGAAAAAAACCTTCTTATTCTTTTCCTGCTGCTTTTCCCACACCTGTGGGTTCGTGGGTGCGATCTGCGTCGCACATGTGGATTTGGCCCTGTTTTACGGCCAGATGCCCTTCCTGATGCCAACCCTATATGGAGGGATGTAATCACTATTGCATGTTTCTGTGGTGGTTGGTAGTGTAGTGTGTTGTGTGAATATGAGGAGGAGAGTGTTGGGACGGACACAAACACCCAGTCCCCAAGCCAGAAGAATTAATCAGAAGCGATTAAAATCCCCGACCCGGCCGGGAATCGAACCCGGGACCCTCTGAACCGAAGGTCAGTACGCTGACCATTCAGCCAACGAGTCGGACAGAAAAAACCTACTAAAAAGTGGAATACCATGAACAAAACAATGTGAAATTATTATTACACATTTACGTTCAAAAGTTTATTTAATACATTATTATTATTATTATTATTATTATTATTATTATTATTATTATTATTATTATTATTATTTGTAATCCTGATTTGTCGTGAATACCTTATTTTTTAGCACTCCTTGCTCAAGGCTTCTTGTATTAAGATACATTAATAGTTAGACATTGATGGACTTATCACATTCTTCCAGTGGCAGAGATGTACTTCCTTTGAATTCTTACTTTTTTTCATAATTTAGCTTTGGTAGTTATTTTTTCTAAATGTACTTCCTTTATAAGAAATAAATTTGGCAAAATAACTATATTGCTTAAACTCAATTGGGGTGTTGTAAGTATTTCTTTTTAATGTTGAAAGTTTAAATTTGCTCTCCTGAAAAATGTACAAAATGTGGCTTACCCCGTTTATCCCGTAGAGTCGTCATGTGTCATATTTATTCATCATTATCATTTCCCATTATCCAGCTGTAGCCGGTTAAGGGCAAATATTGTATTGTATTATATTTATTCTTGAACATAACAGGCATTCAGTCCCAAATACAGCTTCACAATAAAAAGATAATAATAATAATAAATAAAAACTTACAAAAACAGGAAAGAGGAACAAAGAAAAAAAACCACGAGACTATCAGGGCCATCAGATACTCCGGAAATGTGACACTCCCTAGGGAGGATCACCACAGTAGTCATCCTCAATCCCTACATGCTACGCCCATCGACCCCGCTGGATAAAAAAAAAAAAAAGAAACGACTGATTGTCCAGCCATGTCATCATCCCTGGTGAGAAAAAGACCGCTCTCCCATGATGACACAACCAGGCCTATCCGTGGGGCCCGTAAGACGCCCCCAACCATCCCTACCAGATGACAGTGCAGCTTTCTCACCATTCCATTAGCGGCCGACCTTGTGAGGCTATAACCGCTCTGCTACTGTACCCCGCCTCTCTCCTCTTTGTTCCGCATATATATATATATATCTCTTTTATTTGTAATGGGTAGGCCCAGTTCCTACCCCTCCTCTTCCGGGTATGTTCTGCTCTCTTACCAACTACTCCTTGCCATCACTTCCTGTACATAAATCGTGAGAAAACTGCACCTATCCACATCCAAAAGAATAATAATAATAATAAATAATAATAATAACAATTACTAAACTGAAGCTCTATATACTAACTGGCTACCTGAACGAAATACTCCTTAACTACCCTCACATACTAAATATATCCGATACAAGATCATTTTAGCTGTAGAAGTCACCAACTCCTCTTTTCAGTACACTCATCACGTGTCCTCATGCACTCAGCAACTTGCGTCACATTCATTGTTCCCTGACCTACTCCCGATCAATACCAAAACAACGATAGTCAGCAATTACATTCCATCCTGCCATATCACAAACAAAAAATCCACTACCTTTGCAAACTAATATATCATTTACCCAACTCCACCCACTCAACTATGTACCCAACACCAGTACTCCCCTCACCATTAGTTTTATCATACAGTCTCCATCCAGTGGATATCATCAAATTATTAAACAAGCTTCCCATAGACATACATCAATATTCCAAACACATACCCCCGTGTCCACCCTCTTACTCTCCCTTTTTCATTTTGCTCTCAAAGGCATTTTTTACCGCACATAGATACCTGTTCAACTCTCCCCCGTTTTCCCACTGATTGATAATCCATCTTAAAATAGACTGCTCATCCCCTCTTCCCAATAGTTTCCGATGCTCGGAACTCGGTAATCTAATTCTTATCTTATTTGTTTCTGCACAGTCACCTAATAAGTGAAAATTGTCCTTCACTGCCCCACATAGTATACACACTGTCTTGTCCCTCCCTTGTAACCAACCCTTATTCTTATGCAATCCCATAATCCACCACACCAACCCACACCTATTTAACCTGTCAACATATCTAATATTTATCCCCGTTACTTCCTCTATTTTAATAAAAAAATTCAGCGAATTTCTTAGTCTACTTTCCCCCAATAATTTCTGCCTATGAATGTCTCTACTCCTCCTTGCAAGCACCTTCATCCCTCTGGCTTCTGTCTTCGTCCAAACCTTCCCCCACACATGCCCTGATCCTATCATCTCCAAATATCTTTTAATTTTAACTAGCCAGCATCCCTAATATATACTCTTCAGTTGTTGTTCGTACGCAGCTTATAGAACCCTCCCGCCATCTTGTCTCTTCAAAATCATCCAGTATTTCACTATTCGTTTCACACACTCAAATTCCAAGTCTTCCCCACATAGTAATTCCACCCCAGCATTAGCTGTGCACTGCGGGAGCCGCAACACGACTTACCAAAATTACTAATAATTCGTCTTAATTCTACTCTTTTCTCTTCCACCCCCCAAATTTCAGCCCCATACATTACCCTACCAAAAACCACCGATCGTAAAACTAACCTCAAAGTTTTATACCTGATACCCGGAAATTTAGCCAGCAAGTTATTGACTGAAGCAAGGACGGCCATCCCTTTGATTCTCGCACGCCTTATCTGATCATCCCAAGTTCCTTTTCTGTTAATAATGACTCCTAAATATTCCATCTTACTTACTTGTTCCAGCCTTTCTTCTTGCACGACCCATTTCCCCTCCTCCTTCCTTCCTTTGTGTACCTGGGCTACTAGCACTTTCGATTTATTCCCGTTAATTTTCAAGGCCCATTTCTATGCAAAATCTGACACTGAATTTAAGCACCTCTGCATCCCTGTTGAAGCGTCATCAATATCACATCATCAGCAAAAATCAAACCCGGTATCTCCATCCCATTAATCACCGGTACAGCCCAATTGTCGCCCCCATGTCCATCCAAGATATCGTTAATAAATAAAATAAACAATATTGGCATTAATTTACACCCTTGCTTTAAACCCACCCTGGACTCCAGTGGTCTACTCAACCTATCATCACCCAATTTTACACAATACCTAACCACTTTATATATCGCCTCTACTGCCCTTAGCATCTTTTCCAATACCCCCAATCTACCCAATTTCTCTAATATAGCCTTAGGGGCAAATATGGTTCATCTCCACTTGCTTTGGTCTTTCGAACCACTCCTCCTCCAACACTGTGTCCCAGTCCAGGTTTCTTTCTCTAATACTGCATTGGATTGTGTCCTTCCATCTCAATCGTGGTGGTCTGCAGCCTCTCCTTCCTTGCATTTGCATTTTCATCACCTTTTTTAGCATTCTTTCATCAATCATTCGCTGTATGTGCCCAAACCATCTTAATCGGCTCTTCTCTATTCTATCATTCATTGTCATTAATTATTAAAAATAAATAATTTTTGGAACCTTTATTAGCTCTGGCGAGAATTTTAATTCTTTCACAGAATACAAATTTCTCTTAGAAGTCACTTTTGTTGGGGAATCAATTTTTCCACTTTATATCACAAGGTTTATACTCTAGTACATCCTCATTCTTTGGTCAGGTCCAAAAATTTCCTTTTCTTCACCTACAGCTGAATAGTATGCAACTAATCGTTGCTCCAATTTTTCTCCTGTTCATTATTTAGGTCATTTTCATTTCAGTGACCTGAAATTGAAAATTACAACTCCTTTAACTCTTCAATAAATAAATAAATAAATAAATAAATAAATAAATAAATAAATAAATAAATAAATAAATAAATACATACATACATCTTCATTAGAGATTGTTAAGCCTTTCATCGTTCAGTCTGCAAGCCTCTGTGAATTTATTAACTGCCACCACAATCCTCTGATTTTAACTAGTCTTGTAGCCTGGTATACCTCTTATCTTTAAATCGTTAGAAACTGAGTCTAACCATCGTAGTCTTGGTCTCCCTCTACTTTACTTACCTTCCTTAACAGAGTCCATTATTCTTGTAGGTAACCTATCCTCCTCCATTCACCTGAAATGACCCCACCACCAAAGCTGCTGTATGCATACAGCTTCATCCATAGAGTTCATTCCTAAATTATCCTTTTATCTCCTTATTCCAAGTACCCTCCTACCATTGTTCCCACCTGTTTGTACCAGCAATCATTCTCTCTATTTTCATGTCTATTATTTCTATCCTGAGTCCACCCAGCATTAACTCTCGTAAAGCAACGGTGGTCTGAAAAGAGACCGGTGTAAAGATAATTTAGTCCGGGAGTCGACTTCCTTCCTACAGAATACTGTTGATTGCAACTGCGAGCTCACTGCTTTAGCTTTGCTGCACCTTGATTCAATCTCGCTTGCTATACTACGATCCTGGGAGAACTCACATCCTAAACACTTGAAATTATCTACCTGTTCCAGCCTTGTACCCCTAATCTGACATTCAGTTCTCTTGGTGTTCTTACCTGTTTACATCAATTTAGTTTTGGAAAGGCTGATTTTCATACCATACTCATTGCACCTATTTTAAGTTGAAAGATATTATTTTTTGCTATTTGCTTTACATCGTACTGACACAGATAGGTCTTATGGCGACAATGGAATAGGAAAGGCCTAGGAAGTGGAAGGAAGCGGCTGTAGTCTTAATTAAGGTACAGCCCCATCATTTGCCTGGTGTGAAAATGGGAAACCACGGAAAACCATCTTCAGGGCTGCCGACAGTGGGGCTCGAACCCACTATCTCCTGATTACTGGATACTGATACCAATATAAATGGTCCGTTATTGGACATTATAAATTTTCCAGCTAACTCATTCCCGGCTGCCAGCGTTTCGCCCTCGTGTGCCAGGGTGGGCTCATCAGTTGGTACCTAGCACACCTACCAATACGCTGGCTAGTGCATACCATGGAGGCCACTGCGTAGGTTAACTGGAGCCACCGGCAGTGCCATTGCACTAAGAGACTTTGTCTCATCAGCAAAAATTGATGCCTGCTTGGCCATCAGATTATATAGTTGATTCCCATAGGGAATCTGAAATATTTGTCCTGAATGAGTAAATTTATAATACCAATATAAATAGTCCGTTATTGGACATTATAAATTTTCCAGCTAACTCATTCCCGGCTGCCAGCGTTTCGCCCTCGTGTGCCAGGGTGGGCTCATCAGTTGGTACCTAGCACATCTACCAATACGCTGGCTAGTGCATACCGTGGAGGCCACTGCGTAGGTTAACTGGAGCCACCGGCAGTGCCAATGCACTAAGAGACTTTGTCTCATCAGCAAAAATTGATGCCTGCTTGGCCATCAGATTATATAGAAGTTGATTCCCATAGGGAATCTGAAATATTTGTCCTGAATGAGTAAATTTATAATACCAATATAAATAGTCCGTTATTGGACATTATAAATTTTCCAACTAACTCATTCCTGGTTGCCAGCATTTCGCCCTCATGTGCTAGGCTAGGCTCATCAGTTGGTACCTAGCACACCTACCAAGACGGTGGCTAGTGCATAATGTGGAGGCCACTGCGTAGGCTAATTGTAGCCACCGGCAGTGCCAGTGCACTATGAGAGACTTTGTCTCATTATCAAAAATTGATGCCTGCTTGGCCATCAGATGATATAGATGTTGATTCCCATAGGGAATCTGAAATATATGTTCCGAATGAGTAAATTTATAATACCAATACAAGTGGTCCGTTATTAGCCTACGCAGTGGCCTCCACAGTATGCACTAGCCAGCGTATTGGTAGGTGTGCTAGGTACCAACTGGTGAGCCCACCCTGGCACACGAGGGCGAAACGCTGGCAGCCGGGAATGAGTTAGCTGGAAAATTTATAATGTCCAATAATGGACCATTTATATTGGTATTATAAATTTACTCATTCAGGACAAATATTTCAGATTCCCTATGGGAATCAACTTCTATATAATCTGATGGCCAAGCAGGCATCAATTTTTGCTGATGAGACAAAGTCTCTTAGTGCATTGGCACTGCCGGTGGCTCCAGTTAACCTACGCAGTGGCCTCCACGGTATGCACTAGCCAGCATATTGGTAGGTGTGCTAGGTACCAACTGATGAGCCCACCCTGGCACACGAGGGCGAAACGCTGGCAGCCGGGAATGAGTTAGCTGGAAAATTTATAATGTCCAATAATGGACCATTTATATTGGTATTATAAATTTACTCATTCAGGACAAATATTTCAGATTCCCTATGGGAATCAACTTCTATATAATCTGATGGCCAAGCAGGCATCAATTTTTGCTGATGAGACAAAGTCTCTTAGTGCATTGGCACTGCCGGTGGCTCCAGTTAACCTACGCAGTGGCCTCCACGGTATGCACTAGCCAGCATATTGGTAGGTGTGCTAGGTACCAACTGATGAGCCCACCCTGGCACACGAGGGCGAAACGCTGGCAGCCGGGAATGAGTTAGCTGGAAAATTTATAATATCCAATAACGGACCATTTATATTGGTATTATAAATTTACTCATTCAGGACAAATATTTCAGATTCCCTATGGGAATCAACTTCTATATAATCTGATGGGCAAGCATCAATTTTTGCTGATGAGACAAAGTCTCTTAGTGCATTGGCACTGCCGGTGGCTCCAGTTAACCTACGCAGTGGCCTCTACGGTATGCACTAGCCAGCGTATTGGTAGGTGTGCTAGGTACCAACTGATGAGCCCACCCTGGCACACGAGGGCAAAACGCTGGCAGCCGGGAATGAGTTAGCTGGAAAATTTATAATGTCCAATAACGGACCATGTATATTAATATTATAAATTTACTCATTCAGGACAAATATTTCAGATTCCCTACGGGAATCAACTTCTATATAATCTGATGGCCAAGCAGGCATCAGTTTTTGCTGATGAGACAAAGCCTCTTAGTGCATTGGCACTGCCGGTGGCTCCAGTTAACCTACGCAGTGGCCTCCACGGTATGCACTAGCCAGCGTATTGGTAGGTGTGCTAGGTACCAACTGATGAGCCCACCCTGGCACACGAGGGCGAAATGCTGGCAGCCGGGAAAGAGTTAGCTGGAAAATTTATAATGTCCAATAACGGACCATTTATATTGGTATTATAAATTTACTCATTCAGGACAAATATTTCAGATTCCCTATGGAAATCAACTTCTATATAATACTGGATACTGGCCGCACTTAAGCGACTGCAGCTATCGAGCTTTGTGCAAGATGTTATACTTCAGGCTTTTAGCACAATCTGTTTATTAAGACAAACTCGTCTGCATAGACCAAACTGTTTATTACATTTTCACCTAACTGAAACCCTCCCTGCCACTTGATACCTTTCATGTGAACTATGAACAACACAGGTGAAAGATTGCAGCCTTATCTAACCCCTGTGATTACTTTGAATCAGAAACTCATTCTGCCATCAATTCTCATTGCAGCCTAACATAAACATAAATGCCTTTGATTGATTTTATTCGATAGCTGCAGTCATTTAAGTGCGGCCTGTATCCAGTAATCGGAAGATAGTGGATTCGAGCCCCACTGTCGGCAGCCCTGAAGATGGATTTCCTTGGTTTCCCATTTTAACACCAGGCAAATGCTGGGGCTGTATCTTAATTAAGGCCACGGCCACTTCCTTCCACTTCCTAGACCTTTCCTATCCCATTGTCGCCATAAGACATACCTGTGTCGGTGCGACGTTAAGCAAAATAGCAAAAAAAAAAATATTTTAATAATTTACCCTTAAACCCGTAATCCCCTAGTACGGCGAACATCCTTTCTCTCAGTACTCTTTCATATGCCTTCTCTAGATCTATGAAACATAAACAATGTTAAGAAGTGTAACACAATATCTTTTTCATTGCTAAAGCAAGGAATTAACACTGCCTATACCATCTACGGAAGTACGCAGCAACCAGCTTCTCAGGTAAGAGACCTAAGTGTTGTAATTGACTGTAAACTCACCTTCTATGCTCATATTGAGTCAATAAAATCCCAAGCTATGCGTAGCCTAGGCATTTTTTATGGGTTCACGGAAATTAATGATATTAACGCCTTAAAATTATACTTTGTTACCTTTTTTCTCCCCATTAATGACTTTTGTTTCTCTATTTGGTCCCCATCTGCTATCACAAACATATCTCAGTTAAATAGTACTTTTAACTTTTTCACTTTCATTATTAAGACTCCCAATCATGTTTTTAAGAACACAACTAAATCTATCTTGAACTATCTGGGTATACTTGACCTAAGAAGCCATTTACAGTTCTATCTTTGTTACATACATAAAATAATCAATGGCTATACCTGTAACCGGTCTTTCAGCATTTACACGATACACAGTTAGAAAGGGAGGAAAATAAATCAAATTTCACAGTACCTTAAGCCCTAGACATGCAATAAACATCAGATGAACTGCGCCTAATACACACAAATATCAGGTTGGGCAACTTGACGACTATCAACAAGGAACGTGGAACGGGAGCTGGGAAAACTACCAATGGCCATAGAGATGCGAAAGTTGCGTGTTTCCAGAAATATCAACGGTGATCTCTTGTTTTCAAAATATTATTTTCCGAATCAACATTACAAGGTAACTTCCGAACATATTCATCTATCCACAAAATCCAGGTACAAAATTTACGAATACAAAATTAGATGTAGTTTGACAAGGGCTTTGCTATTAGACCAAGAAGTTAACCAAATATATCTTAGCATAAACCAAGTTCCACAATACAATCTTGAAGGTAAGAGGAAACACAAGATACAAATACAACATTTAGAATGAAGGTAAACGTGCTTTCTAAAACATCTGACAATAGAGGGCGACTAGGGCAAACTCCTATGTGATAACACCAGCGAACATTAAATGTAAATTAAAACAGGACTGAAGTCAACCGTGCTTACCGCAAGGTAGCCCACCCTGGGAGCGAGGATATGCCGACGTGCATCAAAATGGCTGGACTGACAAAACCAAAGACCATGAAATCCTGCCTCGCTCCCTTAAAAAGGGAAGTCTGGCTGTGGTGCGATTACTGAGTGACCAATCAGAGCACACCCAGATTCACCAATCACAACTCTTTATCCAGTCGCAATGTTTATACAATATTCCCGAACACATACAGACACCAATCGTGAACTTTCCATTTTCCAGAATTAGTAAGGACATATTTCTAGAATCCACAACTGACAGGAGCCAACACACCCTGTTCTAAAAGTCTGCGTCACAACCTTTTCTGGACTGTTCTAGTAGTTACTTAAGTAGATAAAGGGAATACAAATAAAACATACTACAAAATATTTTACATCATACAGGTTAGGTAGCTAAATGGAATGCGAATAAAATATTCTACCACAACACTCCACATCATACTGTAAGTATACCAAAAAAAGGTTTACAGACACTTTCCACATCATAGAGATTCTATACAGGTCTCATTCTTCCTTCCCCGAAAATCGAGCCATGCTTGACAATTAACATAAGATTACTGGGGGGGTTGATCACTTCTGGAAACTTGCACACCATAGCACCGATTAGTAAACATACATAATGATATTCACAACTATAGTTCTCAGAAAATTCGACAGTCATCCTACTAACATTCATTTTCTTCAAGTTGAACTTCCAACAATGAAAAACAAACTGTCACTACACCAAAAGTCCTTTCGATATAGTGCAATATGCATTTGCCAATATTCCAAAATGCTTTGACCATATTAACTCTGTCCACAGAAAGGATGTACACTCGTTCCTTCTGCTAAATGTCAGTAATTCAGAGCCCTTTCACTTTCTTGTAAGAAAGCGTCCAATGCCTCCTTAGCAAAGTTATGGAATAAATCGATCTTGCACCACTTTTCACACCTATCATAGGATCGAAGTTGCACAACTAGGCCACAGGTTCTTGCTGATGATGTGGCTGCCGACACGTCCGTTTGCCAACAGCCTCCATTCAAGTTCAGTCCAAACCAGGTTGCTAGGTAAGTTGCAGTGTAGCCCAGCCATATCTTGAACCAAATGAGCAGATGGGTGAGGTGCAGTCTAGCCTGACAGCCTCCATTGGGACACTTTGCCACAGGATTGTGATGCCGGATGGTAGCGCCCAAGGTATACAGTGTGCCTCTCAACTTGGCACATTAGGTTGCCGTCAGATGAAGTTGGTCACTGCAGCCACTGTAACATAAACCAACATGCAGCAGACAGGGGAATACTCGAGGCAAGACTACCCTGCCGGACTACAAGATCTTGGAGAAAAACAGTTTTCAAGGAGGGTTAGTGTTGTATACAAGGAACTTGGTATACAGTAACACAACATAAAGTTTATTTCTTCAATAGTTTTATACAGTATTTACAAGAAATAAATGAAACTTGTTTTGAAGCTTGATTGATTGCACGCAGTTAATGCGGTTATTAAATGCTAGATTGAAAGTCTGTGGCACAAACATATATTTACAAAGAGAGAGTCCTATATACACATTCACACCTATCTTGAGGAGATAGTCTATTCCACTGGGAAATGTCCTTAGATAGTCGAAAACTATCTGCTGTGGGATAACAAGCGTAACTTGTAGAGAGTGTAGCGTTAGTATAATGCTAGTATTGGACTTAGGCTTGCAGGGAACTTGCATCAATATCTTAATTCGCAGAATGCTAAGATAGTCGTCGGAGCACAGGTGAGGACTTGAGAGTGTAGCAGAATGCTTGACTCGGGGCTTGACGTGGCTACGGGAATCAGGGAAGATGAGGCAATGTCCGGAGGTGAGACCTCACAACCAGCAATCTGTCCACCTCTTCAAGACACATTTTTAAGAGGAATGCCTCCGTGTTTGACTTGCGGTGTGGGCTGGCCGTTGGACACCGGGGTAGTCCTCAGTAAGGCAAAGAATGTCGCTCCTTATGTAGCGCTGGCTGACGTCACAGACGAGCATGCCAGGCGCAGTGCAGTCCTCTCGTAGGCTCTGGAAACATCGGTGATGCGGCAGGTTACGGAGCTTGTAGGCGCGGCGCTTGAGCGTGGAGGACACACACAACAGTTAGAGTTCTTTCTTTAATTCACTGACTAGCATAGAGCCACCCAACGGGTGGCTCAATGAATTTCATGTAGAGACCCCCCCACACCAGGGACATTAGGGCTCCTAGCCCCGGGGTAAGCACTATCCAGTATCCATACATTTTAGAGAAAATTATGGTGGGGGGTGAAAGAAAACTACAGGAGTTTACCCTAACCCCGAACTGTTAGGGGAATAAATTCCAATCAGTGACCCTAAACTAAAACCTACCTAACATATCATACTAAACCCATTTCACTAAGGGAGATGAATGCTTGAGGATACCTAATGTATTTACCCACACAATTATAGTCATGACTAATTAACACAAATTACTTATGATTAGGGTATAGATATAACTACTACTTGCTGGCCAGCATCTAAAATCTTACAACTACCTTACAACTAAATCTACATGGTCACCAACAATGGTATTTACCCCTCCCTGTATGACTTAAGGTACTTTTATCTGAGAGAGGTGTACTCTGCTGATACTTTTCCTTTCGGGATCGCTCACCAATAATGACACCGCGGTAAGGAACTTTAAGATAGTGCAGGGACCTCGAAATCGGGTGGCCAACTTACTTATAATGTCGTCCGCAGCACTACTGACGGGATGCATTTAAATAAACACCTGGTCACCTACAGACAGATAGTGTGGCCTTCGCCCGTGGTTGTAATTACGCTGGACTTTAGTGTAATAAGCCTGTATGTTTTTTCATGCTCAGCGCCAATTAGCTCGGATCTCTTCTGGGCTGGCATAGTCAGGCAGAACATTAATTGACCACAGATTTGATAGTGGAGAATTAAAAGTAAAGGCCAACATTAATGAAGCAGGAGTATGCTTGTGGCTTTCATGGACGGCAGTGTTAAAGGCAAGTGACAGCCAATTTAGTGATGAATCCCACTTAGAGTGGTCAGCGGAATGATAAGCGATGAGGGCAGATCGCAGGTTACGATTCACTCTTTCAGCATAATTTGGCCTCGGGTAATACAGGGTAGTTGTTACATGAGCAATGGATAGATCAAAACAGAAATTCCGGCATTGGACAGAAGTAAACGCTCTTGCAATTATCACTCACCAAAAATTGACAGGGTCCAAAAGAAGCAAATATCTTTTTCAAGGACAAGTGGTCTTTGTGTTAGCCATAGAGTTGGGAACAGCCACGTAAAACGCGAAAAGGCGTCAACACACACAAGTATGAAACGATGGCCAGTCCGTGATCTTGGGAAAGGACTAATGTAGTCTGTGAACAATCTCTCCATTGGCCGAGAAGCTTGCTCGGAAGACAACAGGCCTAGACGAGTATTAGGGGCGGATTTACTGATGTTACAAGTTTTACAAGATTTGACAAGGGTATGGATCTCACCATCCATGGATTTCCAAATGAAGTGCTTACGAATTTTCTCTTTGGTTTTGAAAACGCCCAGATGACCCCCCACTGGGGACTCATGAAAATACTTGCAGAGAGCCGGAACCAGGTTAGTTGGGACTACAATTTTGCGGTCTATGAGACCGCGAGCAGGACAACACAAGACACCATTCTTAAGGAGGTAAGGCTTAACATGCTCAACAGATTTTAATCCTGTTGATAATAATTTTTAACTCAGCGTCGTCCTCCTGATGTTTGGTTATATCTTTGAAAAGGAAGGGAGAGTCAGTGAGAACTACATTCACGAAGGCTGATACTTGTTCAGGAGAGGGGTCTGCAGGCTTTGATTGAGGGCCAGAGTTGCCTAGATAGAACATCCTACTGAGGCCATCAGCCACAACGTTTTCCGTGCCACGAATGTGGCTAGCTTCGAATTGGAAGGCTGAGATAGGCGCTGCCCAACATGCAAGACGACCGCTCTTCCACGGTTTGACCAGTACCCAACTCAACACCTGATTATCAGTTTCAAGATCGAAAGAGAGATGTTCAGGTACATTCTGAAGCATTCTAAAGAGAAGACAAGAGTTAAGGCTTCCAACTCAGAAATGGAATAGTTTCATTCAGCAGGATTCAGGGCACGAGAAGCATAAGAAATAGGACAACGTCCCTCTTGAAATTCTTGGAGGAGAACACCGGATATGCCTGTGGAAGAGGCATCAGTCTGAAAATGAAGTATTTAGAAAAATCTGGCATAGCCAGTACAGGAGCGTTACATAAGGTGGATTTCAAGTCGCAATAGGCTTCACGTTGGGCATCACCCCACACAAATTTGACATCCGTTCTTCTCAAATCATTTAATGGGGCTGCCCGTTCAGCAAAATTGGGAATAATTTTATGAAAAGAATTAACCATGCCAATAAATCTGGCTACAGCCTTGACGTCTTCTTGTATGAGAAAATTTTGGATGGCGGCAGTACGAGACTGATCGATTGAGACACCCTTCCCCAACACAATATGGCCTAAGAAAGACATGGGGTTGTGCGAAAGAAACCTTGGTAGCCTTAAGGGTTAGACCTGCTGTACACAATCTTTCAAGGACTTCAGTGAGATGGACAAGGTGTTCCTTGAAGGTTTTACTGAAGATTACCAAATCGTCATGGTAATATTATAGACAAAGTTGAATTTAACGTCAGACAAAACATAATCCAGTAACCGAGTAAGGACAGCAGCTCCCGTCGCTGGACCAAATGGAACGCGCTCAAATTCATAGAGGTTCCAGTTGCTAGCAAAAGCTGTAAGGTGCTTGGATTCCTCGGCAAGAGGTATCTGGTAATATGCCTGATGTAAATCAAAGGTGGTAAAAATTTTGGCATTAGCAAACCAAGAAAAACAAGAGTGCAAATCAGGAAGGGGAACAGATTGGAGGACCACTTTACAGTTCAACATCCGATAGTCAACTACAGGACGATAACCACCTTGTAGTTTAGGGACCAGAAATATGGGAGAAGAATAGGCTGACTTAGAATGGCGTATTACTCCGCCAGCGAGCATTTGGTCAATAATAGCCTTTAAGGACTTTCATTGTGGGAGGTGACAGCCGATACAGAGGAGAGCGAACAGGTATGTTATACATGACTTCAGTTTTGTACTCTAAGACATTGGTGATGCCTAACTTGTCGGTAAAGACATCAGGAAACTTATCGCAGAGTTTCCTAAGTTGGTTGGCCTGCTCATTGGGTAAATGATTAAAATCAAAAGCTTTGGGTTCGTCAGAATCTTCAGGAACAGCATTAACGTGCAGAATAGGGGAGCGATCACACAGCTCAAAGGTTCTTGCAGAAAATATAAAATGGAATCTGTTGAACTGCAGGTCCAAAATCATGCCAGTTTTGGCAATAAAATTGGCACCCAATATGAACTCACAGGATAAATCTTTTGCCACTAGTACTGGCATCTTCCATGTGAAATCACGGACTCTTATCTTGACATCTAGGGATCCTACATTGTTCAATGACTTGGAATTAGCAGTATGGCAGGTTAAGGACACGGGTTCTAATGTAGGTAATTTGCAAATGGTTTTCATCGAATCGTACCATGTCTCGCTCATCAAGGTGATACTACTCCCAGAGTCTAGTAACGCACAGACAGGTTCATTATTTACCTCTATGCATAAGTACGGCAATTTACAAGAAGGTATGGCAGAAATCCCACAAGATTGCAAAAAATGGGCACTAGAGTCAGACTGGGACCAATCGTTAGCCTCAGAATTAGGTAAATCGTCCTCCAAGGTACAGTTATGACAGACCAAACAAGAAGCCACACTTTGGGGTTTACCATCAGAATTGGCGGTTAGTCGTCTAGAATCACTATTGCCTGGAGGTCCAGAGCCTGAAGTATTACATGGGCACTGCCTAGAGAAGTGCCTAGGTAACCCACAGTTACGGCAAGAAGTATTGGTGGAAGAGCCTCTACCCTTGGCAGGTTTTGCATTGTCTAAGGCCCCAACCTTAGGACAGTTCCGCTTGAGATGAGCAGAGGAGCCATAATTGAAACATGAACAAGAATTACGCGAGTTGGAAGCAGGTGAAGGGCCAGTTTTAAAATCCTGAGGAGAGGGCATGCTCACACGAGGAGGGGTTAATGCAAGGCGTAACTGGTCGGAATATCGAACACCTTCTGCAGAAACCGTGACAGCTTCCAACTGAGCGAACGTTGCTGGTCGCGGTGAAAGAGCCAGATATGATCTGTAGTTTGGGGCGAGACCTTTAATAATGTTGGCAACCATTTGCGCCTCGGAATAGTGGAGCCCTAAATCGTAGCCTGGAGCTTAATATCTTGAAGATACTTGCATTCAGTGACGACTCGTTGAAATGCTGCACCCTAAAATAGTGCTTCTGCACTAATGAAGATAAGGCATGAGACGGAATGAAAAATTCAAGCACATGTGTGTGAAATTGATTTACAGTCCATCTTTCGGAAATGGCCCTGACGATATGCTCAGAAAGAGCTCCAGATACATGCGGGTATAGGATTTGAAACACGTAGTCGTTACTGAGATTGTACACTATTGCCTGATCCTTGAACTCAATTAAGAACCGAAGGAAAGACATAACCTCATCAACGGAGTTAGCTGAAAATTTAGAGACTCCCGTAAACACAGTCGTCAACGGGTGAGGTAGGTTAGAGAAAATCTGGGGGAAAGTGTGTATAGGAGGTGCCTGGGAAGGCTTAGAGTGGTCCTGAGGGGTTACAGAGGCATCGTACTTTTGATTCGCGTGCTCTTGCGAAAAGGATGGAATACAGAAGGTTAGGTTAGGTTAGGTCTACCGTTAGCCTGCAATATTACAGGCACAGATAATCTCATCTGTGAAAGGTTCTCGCTAATCTGAGAGACCATCTGGGCATTAACCACTTGTGTAGGGATCATGCAACCTAAATGAGCACTTGATACCAGTGGCGCTAAGACGGGGGGATGGTTTTGCACCATTGCATAAGGACCCGGTTGTGTAACAATAGAGGGCAGACACTGACCCACGGCAGAATTGCCAGTTACCACAGGAAATTAGTAGAGGTACCGACATGCAAAGAAGTTGCATTATATGAATCATTTACAGGTATCCTAGCTCTTGACAATGAAGCAGAAGATCCCAGGCGAGCATTATTCACATCAGACTCCTGAATAACACTAGCACTAGTTGCTATGGTACACACTTGAGAAGCTGCAGATGCAGAACCAGAGTTAACACTTTCACACGATCCCGAGAGGGTAGACACTTGAACCTCAGAACTAGTGTTAGTCAACTCATTCCCTTCAAGCAAGCCAATGATTTTGTCTGATATTTTGAAAACTGTACTAGCAAGGATTCACATCCCTGCCGCTCATTTGCCGGCAATTTAAGAGACAACAAATCCCTAATTCTCTCCAGGTAATGTGATAACTGTGCCTTAATCCGCATTAATTGGCCATGCGAGGGCTCAGAAGCAAGAAAAGACACAAGAATTGCCTTAAATTCTACCAATTTACCTTTAACCACGGCCAAAGACTCACGCAACTCGTCCGTTGTTAACTCGGGAATGGTTACCGGTAAATCAAGGGACTGTTTCGATAGGCTAGTGTCATCTCTGACATTGCCTGTAGAATTCAGTTTGCGGATACGAAGTTCGTAAATTAGTTCTTTCTCAAATTGAAAGGATTAGGAACAGCACCAGCCATCCTGACGTGTAGAAACAAAATTTCAAAGCAATTTACGAATTTCGAGGCTTTCGCTTTCTTAGGTTAAGTACGATCACCGTTCACTTTTCTTTCATCCGCAATCAATCACTTGCTCGGCTACCAATATGTAACCAATCTTTCAGCGGTTACACGATACACAGTTTGAAAGGGAGGAAAATAAATCAAATTACACGGTACCTTAAGCCCTAGACACGCAATAAACATCAGATGAACTATGCCTAATACACACAAACAAATATCAGGTTGGGAACTTGACAACTATCAACAAGAAACGCGGAACGGGGGCTGGGTAAACTACCGAAGGCCATAGAGATGCGAAGGTTGGGAGTTTCCGGGAAAATCAACGCTGCCTCGCTCCCTTAAAAAGGGAAGTCTGGCCTTGGTGCAATTACCGAGTAACCAATCAGAGCACACCCAGATTCACCAATCACAACTCTATCCAGTCGCGATGTTTATACAATATTCCCGAACATATACAGACACCAGGCGCGAACTTTCCTTTTTCCAGAATTAGTAAGGACATATTTCTAGAATCCACAACCGACAGGTGCCAACACACCCTGTTCTAAAAGTCTGCATCACAACCTTTTCTGGACTGTTCTGGTACTTATTTAAGTAGATAAAGGGAATACAAATAAAACATACTACAAAATATTTTACACCATACAGGTTAGGTAGCTAAATGGAATGCAAATAAAATATTCTACCACAACACTCCACATCATACAGTAAGTATACCAAAAGAAGATTTACAAATAAAATATTCTACAAACACTTTCCACATCATAGAGATTCTATACAGGTCTCAATACCAGATACAATATTCTGCCAGGATACTTCCCTATACACATTGCCTCCCCTGCCCAACATGCAACCGTCATATTCATTATGTGTCCCGTCCACGCCTAACCTTATAACAATGCTCTATCTTCTACCGTCTTCCAAATCTTGGTAACTCGCTATCCGATATTGATATTTTCACATCCTTTATGTCCTTCAGACACAAAATTAAAAGATTCCTTTGAAGTCCTCTCCTGGTTCCCATTTTCTTCTGTCCTTCTAACCCATGACTTTTCTCCTTGCTAACTCTGTGACTGACCCTTGCCAGTTATCATTGCCATTCTTGTTACATTGTTATTGTTGTTAACTTACTGTTGATACTTAATATTATTGTTTTTCCTGATTGTTATCTTATTAAACTTATTAAACTTTGTTATATTATTACTGTAAAATGGCTCTCCATTGGATGTATCCAATAATTAAATTAAAATAAATAACTGCCTATTCCTTTCATAGCATTTTTCATTTACGTGGTGCATACTGAAAATCTCATCCTGACAGCCCCTCTGTAGCCTCAAACCACACCGGTTTTCATCAAGATACTCTCAACCCCTGATTCCACCCGCCTTCCCAGAATCCCAGTGAACAGCTTGCCTGGTATACTGATCAATGAGATACCTCGATGTTATGTTGTAATCCTTTCTGTTCTCTTCCTGCTACTGGCCCTGTATGATACCGTACAGCATTGCTGTGTGAAATAATTGAAAGCATGCATATTTGAATCTGTATTGTATTGTATGAATTTCAAATCATACAAACATCAAATTCACAAAAATTAGACTTGTTTCATTAATAATTAAATGAAGTTTCTTTATAATACCTTGGAATAACAGTTTAAAGCACATTGTTCATTAACCTCTGTGTGGTTTCAATTAAATTTTCTGTTTTCTTAGGATCACTTAAGTCAAAGCACTGTAAAATCTTTTGTATTCATACAGTAAGTACTCGCACAGAAACAGATTGAGGGTTTCCTATATTCTTAATTTCCCATCTGTAGCATTACCTCATACAAGACTTTATTTCTCTCCAGCTGATGGAAATTTAGTGCCAATGACCTAGATGGCCCCTCCTTTTTAAATTATTTCATCCACAGTCCTTCCTAGTATGTCACTCCTCCCTTCTTTGTTTCACCTACAGTATCCGTTTTGATTTATTTTCTCCATTCTGTTTTTGATGATCAAGATTATATTCATTTATTTTAAAATAATACTACATTAAAGCCTTGGATTGTGAGCATAATACGTTGTGTAAACGTGCTTGTAACCCAAAGCACTTGCATATCAAAGCAATTCCCATAAGAAATAAATTTAAACGTAGATATTTTGTTCCACAACCCAGAAATATGTGTTGATAAAAAATGATCCACATGAGAAGCATGATCCCTACATCTTCTAGAATACATAGCTGTTGCTTTGATACTCTCATGACTCCTTTTGCTCCATCCAGACCCTTTAGTTCTTCTTTAATATTATCCAAATAGTTAATGTAGATTTTGTGTAAAAATCTTGTATATTGGTTACATGCATATCTTGTTCAGCGACATCCTTCTTAGCTTTCGCTATAATCGTCTTCTTCGTTTGTCTTCCTCTTTCAACTTTTTTCTTCACGGGGCTCATTGCTGTAGTAAAGTTATTAAATAACAGTCACTACACTTGGACACAAAATATTTTTGAAGGGCGGAAAAAAGTCCATTTGACACTCCATGTTGCACAATGTTGGCATGTAAAAGATCTCTGGTGACACATTTGGCGTTTAAAACCAAACCAAACCCCACGGCACTTAACGCCCTTGAAAGGGCTTTGGCCTGCCCAGCGACCACTGCTCAGCCCAAAGGCCTGCAGATTACGCAGTGCCGTGTGGTCAGCGCGACACATCCTCTCGACCGTTATTCTAGGCTTTCAAGACTGGGACCGCCATCTCACCGTCAGATAGCTCCTCAATTCTAATCATGTAGCTGAGTGGACCTCAAACCAGCCCTCAGGTCGAGAGAAAAATTCCTGACCTGGCCAGGAATCGAACTCGGGGCCTCCGGGCGAGAGGCAGGCACACTACCCCTACACCACGGGGCTGGCACATTGGTGTTTACCTGACAAAATTCATTAAATCTCAGCCACAGACACCGAAGAGAGTGGTTTACTCTGTCTGCCATCTAGTAGGCCTAGAGTAAAACGGAATGTCGAAATTGATGAGCAGCCAGCCAGATGGTGTCAAATAAAATATCTGCACATGGTAGCTGAGGCCATACGATTATTATTATTATTATTATTATTATTATTATTATTGTTTTTAGTACAGTATGTATACACTCGTATAGATGTTGATTATATGAGCAATGCACGCTAACTGAACTCGAACATGGGAGAAGATTACCAACATTCCCATAGCATGAGGGTAAAGGGGAGGAGGGTGGGGATGGAAAATGACTCCGTTGTGGTTATGTGATGCTCAGCAGACAGATGCGTATTACTTGTAGTTCAAAACCGTACTCGTTTATAAAATTAAAATTCATTAAAAATGTTTGCTCTTCTAGCAATATACTTGCAGGCCAAGTTGCTGGCAGTCCAAGGTTTTACTGTATTTTGTTTCATCTTGATCCCCATAGTTTCTTTAGTGTTTGTTCAACACACCTGTACTCACTATTTGGATTCTTAAGAGCAGTTGTTAATATTTTGGAAAATTTATACTTGAGAAGTAATACATTGTGAAGCCCTTTAGACTAAGCACTTAGAAAAGGAATGATGATTCTGTAAAAACCTTGGTCAGTACCTGCCAATAGAATGAATTTGTTATTGTTATTTTTAAGATACTCTTTCCTATGATTGTTAATATTAGTGTTCTTCTTTCTTGATCAGTGACAATCGGTTGATGTTGCCAGAAAATCCAATAGAGCTCCAGGATGCATTTCGCTCTTTAGAACATTTAATTGCTGGTCTCTTAGAATACACATGGAGTGAAATGATGACCTGTGCCACTATGTGGCCTCATATTAAGTCTCTTCAGGTATGTTTGTTCAGCTTAAAATGGTTTAGTTATTTCCTGAGTGTCCATACTTCTTTTTTTATATATGATACAGTAGATGAAAAGGAAATGAGAAATTTGTTTTTAATTTATATTAAAAATTACTATTTATGTCTTGTTATAATTCAGTATTTCCTATATAATTTTACTTACAGGATGGGTAGGTGTGTCTAACATGGTGGATTAGCTGCCAACTTTCCACCCTGATAGCTGAGGTTTGAATCCCAGTGACTTTGAGTTGAAATACTCACCTGAAAAATCATGTTGGCAGCCTTCAACCTCTAGCTAAAACCCAATATGAATTGAGGTCATGCCTAGTTCTAGCCCTTTCCTATCCCATCAATGCTGAATACTTACAGGAGCTAGTACAACATTAAGCACATGGCAAATAATAATAATAATAATAATAATAATAATAATAATAAAATGACTCCTGTTTCCAAGAAGTAAATGGGATAATTAGAGGATTCTCCTTTAAAAAAAAATTACTTCATGATGTAAATATAGCTTTTCTTCAAATTAATGTTAACAGAAAGATTATTTTCACAAATACCTTTATAATGAAGTAAAAATAGTGACAAATACAAACAAAATGCATGTAAGAAAGGAACTATCTCACTGTACCCTTCAACGTGATGCAGACTATTTCAGAATGTAAAAACGGCAAGTCAGCAGACCTGGATGACATTCGATCAGAACAGATTAAGCATTTTGGACCAAAAACTAAGGAATAGGTTCTGCAGCCCTTCAACAACTGTATGAGCTGTATGTTGTGATTTAACCCTTTCAGACCTGAATTTTTTCCCACCAACAGAAAAATTTGTTTTGAGAGACATTGTCTTCGTAAGGGGTTCATAAACATTAGCAAGCATTAAAAAAAAAAAAAAAAAAAAAAAAGATATATTATCTTTATTGACATTTATGGGATGTCCCATGTTCATGTACAAACCGCACTAAGAGGTGCTGTTACTTTTGTTCAGCCACTTGAATATAATTTACAGTTTGTACAACAGATCATCATAAGATAACTTCAGAAATGGCATTACAAATGCTATTACACATTCCCAACATAGGCATCATTAATTACTTGCCATTATTTTTACATATCGTATGAAAACCACTAAAACAATTACGGTCCTTGCTGAGGCACAGATGTACATTGCATTTGTCACATCGGAAATGCGATCTCCCAGTACAGCGCCGCTTCTTACATCTTCCTGCCTCCTTCTGTTGATTGTGCTGAGGCGTATGATCATTTAGATCCTTTTGAACCTCCATTGTGGGACGTATCTCACCTCTTCTTCTCTGTGTTGGTGCTGCCTCTACTTCTTCTTGTTCAAGCGATTGGTCTTCCACATTTCTTTGTATATACCGCTTTAACCAACCTTCAGAAGGCCCTGTGCAACTCAAATGCGAAAGTGAAGCAGATCCATAACTTGCTTTTTAGGTACACCAGATAACTCACAGTCTCTCCGATATTCAATCCATCTGTTACACAGAACTAAATCCACGGCGTGAAGAAGCATCCTTAGAGTCCACTTTCTTGACCTGATATAAATTCTGTATAGACTGATTATTTGATCAAGGAGATCTACTCCACCCATTCCATGATTATATAGTTTCACAATTTCAAGGCATGTAACGTCAACATGCTTGTTTTTTAATCCCATCGTAGAACTGTAAGTACAAGTACAACAGAACGATTGTCTGTCCACTTGACCATCACCACATCATCATTACTAACAAGCTGATCACTATGACCTCTTCCTTTCTTTTTTGCATCACTGTCGGATATTACAGGTGGACTAGCAAACCTGTTTATTCGGCATGTACCTGCTGCCAGTATGTTGTTACTTCTTAGAATACGGAACAAGTTGTAAGTTGAAAAGAATACTTTTGATAAATGGAGTACCACGGCTGCCCCTAGTCCTAACTGCTTTACATTATCCTTATTTAGTTCCATTGTGCTACCCTGATATACTAAGAAATCGTACACTAAACCACTTTTACCACACACAACAAAAATTTTGATCCCCCAAGGGTAGGGCTTACCCTTGATGTACTGTTTCATTGAAAAAGGGCCTTCAGGAAACCATCTGCTCATCGATACATAAGTTTTCTTCTAGTTGTAACTGCAAGCAGCATTCATATACAACGTTTTAAAGAGGGCGTACCTTGAACAGTTTATCATTGCAATCGTCAGGTCTATCTAAATTGTTCACGATATGTAAGTTGTTGCGCAATCGAAGAAAGCTGTCACAAGTCATGTTTTCTAGAAACATTGATATTCCTAGTGCACTGTCCCAGAAAAGTCTCACTCTAGGAAACTCCAAGCAGCCAATGGCAATGTGCAGAGCAAATAAAACCTGAATCTCATGGCTTGTAGCTGGTTTGAAGTTGGTTATGTTGTTCTGCAGAGCATAAATATTAGTACAGTCTGCAAACTTATCAAAATCAGACAGTTTTATATACCTAAGGAAATAATTTACAGGTGCTAGCACTTCATCACAGTTCCCTTCTGGGGCCTCCCATTCAAGGTCAGGAATAACTAATGACCTTTGGCTCCACCTAATGTCCTTCTTCTCATTGATAAAATTTGCATAGGTTTTATTAACTGATCCTTGGGTCAAAATTTCATCCTTTTCATCTTCTCTCCTTTCATCACTTGATAGGTGCTGAGTTTTCTGTTGATAGTCGCCTCCAGTTCTCAGTGAGGTTCTAATATTCTTATCATGAAGAATTACATCTTCCTCATCACTGAGGAAGTCATCCACATCAGATACATCACCTGCTTCCAACAAATCCAGTATCTGAGATGCATCCAAGCATTTGTCACTTGTGTTAGATGGACCTAAAAGAAATAAAACTTTGTAATTATATCCTGAATAAGAAAAGAAAACAGTTATAGACTATTCAGATTGATATAATTTACTAGACCCACTAGTAATTCCGTAATGTTTACAGTTTCAAATATATTCGCTGCTATATCTAGACCTAATATGTGATAATTATCGTTACAGGCAGTTACAGCAATCAGTTTATTTTATATCTTGCTTATAATTATATTGTCAGTGTATACTTCTTGAAGTGAAAAGTAACTGAGATTATATATCTCTTACGTAAACAAACCTTGAGACTGGATGGACATGATCATGTATATACTATTTTATACACAGATGACACATCAATGGAAGGTTGCTCAGTCAAACTATTCACATCTGTTCATCGTATGTGCAATTTACTTTAAATATTAATAGTTCTAAATCATACAACGTCAATTTACTAATGAAATCGAAAAATACAGTGGTCTTACCTGATGAATTCTCAGCCATGGTTGCAAGCTGATGCTCATTTATTCCTCTACTTCCATGAGTCCCTGATAGATGGTACTAAGTTACCAAAAGCAGAAGCAAGGAAGTGCATGAACATGGACAAGCCGTTCCAAAAGTTGTAACTAGACTTGAAGCATTAGAAAAAGAATGCAGAAAGTTGTGTACATGATCATGGGCACTGGGTCCGAAAGAGTTGTCAGATACCAAAGGTATGGAGAAAGAGCAGACTAATTGCCGTACTGAAACCTGACAAGGAAGGGAACTATCAAAATTATTTCAGACCCGTAGCACTTCTATGTCACCTCTACAAATTACACTAGTAGAAAGAATGATTCTAAATCGCATTTTACCTGTGATTAACCCATTACTTATACCACAGCAAGCCAACTTCAATCCCGGTAAAAGCTGTACTGGGCAACTTCTGAATCTCACATAGTTTACAGAGGATGGATTAAAATCCCACAAGGTCACTGGTGTGGCCTTTGTGGATCTATCAGCAGCATATGACACTGTCAGCCATCAGGAACTTCTGGCTAAGGTCTTCTATTTGACAAAGGACAGTAGGCTCATCGCCACTTCTTCTCCACAATCGTAGGTTTTTTTGTAGACTTCCGAGGACAGCGCAGCCGGGGAGAATACAGAAAAATGATCTACCCCAAAGAAACTTGGCTCCAATACGTTTCAACATAATTATGTACAAAGCAAATAAGTCCAAATTCCATTAGTTTCTTATATGCTGATGATCTTGCCTTGGCCGCACAAAGCACCAATTTTGAAACAGTGAAAATATATCTTACTACTGCCCCTCAAAAATGTTTTTTTTTTTTTAACAAGTTGCTTTACGTCGCACCGACACAGATATGTCTTATGGTGATGATGGGACAGGAAGGGGCTAGGAGTGGGAAGGAAGCGGCCGTGGCCTTAATTAAGGTACAGCCCCAGTATTTGCCTGGTGTGAAAATGGGAAACCATGGAAAACCATCTTCAGGGCTGCCGACAGTGGGGTTCAAATCCACTATCTCCCGAATAAAGTTAAAAACTTTGTTTTGTTCCGTATTGAACTGAGATTACACTGTTAAAATTTGAATGAAGGTTCCACCTATTCAATATTAAATAAATGTCGTACAAGATATTAGTTTATAACATGTTATTTATTTATTCATAGTACCGGTTTTGACACGTAAGAGTGCCATCTTCAGCTTAAAATTGCAAACTGGGCGAGTAACATATTATATTACTATGAACAATATATGTACAATATGATATAAAATACAATATAGTGACAATTTCACACATAAAAATGAAAAGTAGATCAAATATATGGTGGTATGTTGCAACGCATTCCAGCCGCTATAGTCTATGGTTGTGAAACTGTTGATGTTGCACATTCAATGTTGGATTGATGATATGTGTAATAAAATTGAAGTCCACTCCTCTGTTGGTATAGGTGGAGATAGACGTTGAAGTCCAGTAGTCTATATGGTTAACAAGGTCTTCTGATAATTATATGTTATAGCCAGCACTTAATAAGTGGTGGGTTGAATATAGTTTTAGTTAGACTAAAATTGTCTCAGTTCAATGTGGATAGTGAAGCCCAAAAAAGAAAAAGGAAAGCTAATTAGATGAATAGATTACTTGAAATGGGGCAAGACAAATTCGTGGTTCTGTGTGACGAAATATGGGACTCGCCTTGTGCAGCGTGCTTGATGTTTGTTATGTGAAGAGGAGATGTGGACTGAGCGTGTGTAGACATGGATAAGTCAGGTATGTAGGAAGGGGTGGGAGGGCGGTGTTTAATTCGTCACACAGACCAAGAATTTGTCTTGCCCCATTTCAAGTAATCTATTCATCTAATTAGCTTTCCTTTTTCTTTTTAGGCTTCACTATCCACATTGAACTGAGACAATTTTAGTTTAACTAAAACCATATTCAACCCACCACTTATTAAGTGCTGGCTATAACATATAATCATCAGAAGACCTTGTTAACCATATAGACTACTGGACTTTGACCTATATTTCCACCAATACCAGCAGAGGAGTGGACTTCAGTTTTACTTCGGCATTTTAATGTTTACATCAAGATTTTAAATTCGCATATCATCAATCCAACATTGAATGTGCAATATCATCAACAGTTTCACAACCATAGACTATAACGCCTGTAATGTATTACAACACACCACCATATATTTTACCTACTTTTTCATTTTCATGTGTGAAATTGTCACTATATGTATTTTATATCATATTGTACGTATATTGTTTATAGTAATATAATATGTTACTTGCCCAGTTTACAATTTTAAGCTGAAGATGACACTCTTACGTGTCGAAACCGGTACTATGAATAAATAAATAACATGTTGTAAACTAATATCTTGTATGACATATACAGTGAAACCTCGGAATATGAGTAACTTGGTCTAAGAGTGTTTTGCAAGACGAGCAAACATTTTAAATAAATTGTAACTTGACTTGATAAACGAGTGAGGTTCCGCAATACGAGCGTCGTGTGTGGCTACGTTTTCCCCTCCCCTGTTCGTTTGTTGAATGGATGAACGAGGTCTTTGGTCCTCAGAAAATAATCTGCCGCTAAAGTATTGCTGGTTATGGACAATGCTCTTGCTCATCCTCCACGCCTTGAGGCCTTGACGACGACTTACAGGAAGAATTCAAGTTCATAAGGTTCCTTCCTCCCAACACTGCTCCACTACTCCAGCCTATGGATCAGCAAGTTATTTTGAATTTCAAGAAGCTATACACCAAAGCACTATTTCAGCGATGCTTCCAAGCGAGTTTGGGAGAAATCATTTCCCCACTGTGAACTGTCTGAAAATCATCGATAAAGCCTAGGATGGAGTCACCAAGAGAACTCTCACTTCCCCTTGTGGAAAGCTGTGGCCTGACTGTGTTCTTGGACGTTACTTTGAGGGGATTGTTGGTGACAATGGGCCGCCAATTGTCGATGAAATTGTGTCCTTAAGGAAGACTATGGGGCTGGAGGTGAATGACGTGGGCATTCAAGAGTTGGTGGAAGAACACAGGCAGGAACTGACGACCAACGAACTGATGGACCTGCATCGCGAACAACAAGAGTAGGTTATGGAGATCTCGTCTGGGAAAGAGGAGGAGGAAAAGTCAGTGGAATCTCTCACTTCAACTGAGATTCGGGAGAAGTACAAAATTTGGGAAACAGTGCAAAATTTTGTAGAAAAACACCACCCTAATAAGGCTGTAGCAGTGCGAGCGAAGAATCAGTTCAATGACAATGCAATGTCACATTTTCGTGAAATATTCAAAAAGAGGCAAAAGCAACAGTTATTGGACTGGTTCCTCGTTAAAGTTGCACGAAAAGGAAACAATTCCAGTGAGCCAACAGATAGCAGTGATTCTGTTAGTGAAATTCGTGCTACACAGTATCTTTTCTCATGTCATCTCTCGTCTCCATCACACCAACAGTGATTCTATTGTAAGGAAAAGTGCACTTTAATTTGTTTTACGTTATATTTTGTTTTAAAAATGGTATTAAAAATTAAATAACTGGAAAGGAGGTTCAACCTATTCAATACTCAAAGGAAAGAAACGTAGCAATCACATTTCTATTTAAATGGGACCGGTTTCGACCTTAGTCTAGGTCATCATCAGCCATAAAAACATATAAAATGTTTATGAATGTTGGAGGTCAGTTCCACACTCTGTTAGGCACAAAGACACGACACCACATTCTGTCCTGCATAAAGTCACAACACTACCAATCAACATACGAAGATCAAAAAGGCTTGAATTCGCAGACGAACAGATCTGTAGTAGAAAGCCGCCAGCTCCCGGTGACCAGCGCGGCACACTCAAGGTCACGCGCTGCTGCCAAACACCAAAGTAGAGTGGAGAACGTTTCGAAGGTCCAGAACCTGTCACGGCTGCGGGAAGCCAATTACGTATATAAAAATATACGACGCCAATTAGTACAACTGAATGAGCACCCGTACTCCAGATAAGTTCTTGGTAAACAGTTGACTTGAAAAAACAATTGTAGAGAGAAGAAAAAAATGTAGTAAAAAGCGCAATATTGGAAAACAAATGAAAACTTATATGCACAGTGCGCTATTTTTTAAGAAAAAATTTTTTTAGGTTATGATTGAAGTAGTCGAAGTTGGCGCAAGACAAAAATTTGAAAGAGGAGAATAAATTAAACGAGGAAGAGTGATAGTGAAATAAGAGAAAGAATAAAAGAAATTGAAGTTAGATGGTAATGAGGAAAGATAAGATAGGGAAATGAAGGAGGGGTAGTTTAAGGTGGGTTAGGAGGGTGGGTTATTGGAGGTAGAAAATGTGGGTGGGAACTATGTAAGACATGGAAAATAGAATTGGGGTTTTGGAATTTGGAATTTTTGAGAAGAAGAATTAGGAAGTCAAAAAGGATATTGGGTTTTTCAGAAATGTCGTTTAAATTGAAATTAGGGTTGAAGTACTGGTCAAGGTGGATAAAGCAATTTTCAGTAATGTTTAAGAGGGGGCCTTTGTTAATGATTTTAAGTATGTTTATGTCATTGTCAATATTGGTGAAACTATGTTTGGAGTCTTGTATGTGCTGACCTATGGCGGAGAATCTGTTGTATTTAATGGCGTTAACATGTTCAGAGTACCTGATATTGAAGTTGCGGCCAGTTTGTCCGACGTAGGAGGAACTGCAGTTGTTGCATTTAAATCTGTATTCACCAGATTTAGAAAAAGCATTAGACTTATTTAGAGATTTAGAGTTGTGTAAGATATCAAGACTTCTATTGTTAGTTCTAAAAGAAATTTTCATATTATGTTTTTTAAAGATATTAGTTATTTTATAAGCATCCTGAGTAAAAGTGAAGGTGGAAAAAGCAGTTGGTTTTATTGTGTCTTTAGATAAAGTGGTTTTTGGACGGTGTTTGAATTTGTTGATGATGCGGTTAATGAAGGAGTTGTTAAAGCCATTAAATTTAGCAATGTTGCGGATGGTGTTTAATTCATTATTTAAATCTTTTTTGGACATAGGGGTGTTGAAGGCACGAAAAATTAAGCTGTTATAAGTAGCACGTTTATGAGCTTGGGGGTGCAAAGAATCTTGTCTTATTGTAGTTGCTGTTTGGGTTGGTTTTCTGAAAATTTTGTAAGATAAAGAAGAAGGATGTCTAGTAATAGTTAGGTCTAGAAAATTAAGAGTTTGGTTGTGTTCTGATTCGAGGGTGAATTTAATGTTAGAGTCTAAGTTGTTGAGATGAAGAAGTGTAGAGGCTGCGTTGGTTGATTCCTCATTTAATATTACCAATGTGTCGTCGACATATCTCGCCCAAAAGAGGATGTTGGAGAAATTATTATTATTATTATTATTATTATTATTATTATTATTATTATTATTATTATTATTATTATTATTATTATTATTATTATTATTAATACTTGTGTTTTCTAAGAAGTCAAGGTAAATTTCAGCAAGAATGCCAGAAGCAGGTGAGCCCATAGCCAAGCCATCTTGTTGATAAATGGTGTTGTCAAAGGTAAAATAATTATTGTTGAGAACTAATTTTAAAATAGACATGAAGTCTTGAATTTCAAGTTTACTTAGGTTACTGAATTTGTTTAGGTTGTTGTTTATAATGGGGAATAATTTTGGAATTGGAATACTAGGGTACATGTTGACAATGTCAAAAGAATGGAGAGAAAAATTTGGTTGCATTTCAAAATTTTTTAATTTGTTGATTAGATCAGAAGTGTTTTTGATAGATTTGTTGGATAAAAATCGATAATTTTTTAGTAAAAATGTTTGGATGAATTTAGAAGTGTTGTATAGGGGACTGGGTCTGTAATTGATAATTGGACGGATAGGAATGTTAGTTTTGTGAATTTTAGGGAGGGCTTTGGCAGTGGGTAGTCCAGGGTTCATGTTTATTAGTTTAGTTTTTTCTTGATCTGTGAGGAGAAAGGAAACGTTTTTTAAAGTATGTTTGAGTAGGCGTTGGATTTTTGTGGTTGGGTCTTTTTTTATTATAGAAAAAGAAGGGTCACTGAAAAAGTTTTTGGTTTTATCTAAGTAGTCAGTTTTATCCATTATGACAGTAGTGTTGCCTTTATCAGATTTGGTGATAATGAGATTATTGTCATTGATTTTCTTTTTAAGATCTGAAATGGTTTTATTATCTTTATCTAATTATTATTATTATTATTATTATTATTATTATTATTATTATTATTATTATTAATATTATTATTATTATTATTATTATTATAATTAATAAGAGAAGTGTTATTGTTAATGAAGATTTTTTCAAGTTTCCTTTTTACTTCATATCTGATTTCATCTTGTTCATCTGTTGGCATTTTGTTAATGGCTATTTCAGATTCAGTAATTAAATTGGTGGCTACATTGAAAGTGTTGAGATTGGGCCAATTGTGTTTGAAGCCCTTCGAAAGGATTGAGTTTTCATCATCACTCAGAGTTGTTTTAGATAGATTTACGATGGGAGGATGGAATTGTTCAGTAGTTTTGGAGGGTGTGTTACGGTTCTTAAACTGGAATTTATGTGAAGAAGAGTTGTTCTTAGTTTTTTCTGTAGGGTTTGTTGTTTGATTGACAGTACATGAAATAATTTATCGTCTACTTGAGTTAGGAAGAGGTTCCATTGTGCACTCGGGAGAAGACTAGCAATTTCTAGATGTGTTTCGTATAATCTGTTGTTTAAAAATGATTTTTTCTTGTATAAGATTTAAATAATGAATTAAACACCATCCGCAACATTGCTAAATTTAATGGCTTTAACAACTCCTTCATTAACCGCATCATCAACAAATTCAAACACCGTCTAAAAACCACTTTATCTAAAGACACAATAAAACCAACTGCTTTTTCCACCTTCACTTTTACTCAGGATGCTTATAAAATAACTAATATCTTTAAAAAACATAATATGAAAATTTCTTTTAGAACTAACAATAGAAGTCTTGATATCTTACACAACTCTAAATCTCTAAATAAGTCTAATGCTTTTTCTAAATCTGGTGTATACAGATTTAAATGCAACAACTGCAGTTCCTCCTACGTCGGACAAACTGGCCGCAACTTCAAAATCAGGTACTCTGAACATGTTAACGCCATTAAATACAACAGATTCTCCGCCATAGGTCAGCACATACAAGACTCCAAACATAGTTTCACCAATATTGACAATGACATAAACATACTTAAAATCATTAACAAAGGCCCCCTCTTAAACATTACTGAAAATTGCTTTATCCACCTTGACCAGTACTTCAACCCTAATTTCAATTTAAACGACATTTCTGAAAAACCCAATATCCTTTTTGACTTCCTAATTCTTCTTCTCAAAAATTCCAAATTCCAAAACCCCAATTCTATTTTCCATGTCTTACATAGTTCCCACCCACATTTTCTACCTCCAATAACCCACCCTCCTAACCCACCTTAAACTACCCCTCCTTCATTTCCCTATCTTATCTTTCCTCATTACCATCTAACTTCAATTTCTTTTATTCTTTCTCTTATTTCACTATCACTCTTCCTCGTTTAATTTATTCTCCTCTTTCAAATTTTTGTCTTGCGCCAACTTCGACTACTTCAATCATAACCTAAAAAAATTTTTTCTTAAAAAATAGCGCACTGTGCATATAAGTTTTCATTTGTTTTCCAATATTGCGCTTTTTACTACATTTTTTTCTTCTCTCTACAATTGTTTTTTCAAGTCAACTGTTTACCAAGAACTATCTGGAGTACGGGTGCTCATTCAGTTGTACTAATTGGCGTCGTATATTTTTATATACGTAATTGGCTTCCCGCAGCCGTGACAGGTTCCGGACCTTTGAAACGTTCTCCACTCTACTTTGGTGTTTGGCCGCAGCGCGTGACCTTGAGTGTGCCGCGCTGGTCACCGGGAGCTGGCGGCTTTCTACTACAGATCTGTTCGTCTGCGAATTCAAGCCTTTTTGATCTTCGTATGTTGATTAGTAGTGTTGTGACTTTATGCAGGACAGAATGTGGTGTCGTGTCTTTGTGCCTAACAGAGTGTGGAACTGACCTCCAACATTCATAAACATTTTATATGTTTTTATGGCTGATGATGACCTAGACTAAGGTCGAAACCGGTCCCATTTAAATAGAAATGTGATTGCTACGTTTCTTTCCTTTGAGTATTGAATAGGTTGAACCTCCTTTCCAGTTATTTAATTTTTAACATCAATAATTTCAATACGGAACAATGAAATTTTTATCTTTAAAAATGGTATGCGAATAAATATTTTTATTTTTGTGTTGTGGACGAATCATCCGTGTTTCAATTGTTTCTTATGGGAAATGTTGCTTTGATATACGAGCGCTTTGGATTACAAGCATGTTGCTGGAACGAATTATGCTCGCAATCCAAGGTGCCACTGTATTTAGTATTGAATAGGTGGAACCTTCATTCAGATTTTAACAGTGCAGTTTTGTGATATCACATATAGTTCCAACTTTACAATACTCAAAGTTTAATCTTAAAACAAGGTTACAGGTACATGTTTCGTCCCTCTTGGGGTCATCTTCAGCTTTTTAAAAAACGAAAGTTGAGTAGTGAAAATAAAAGCATATATAATTTGTCATAATACATGTCTTCAATAACTTAATTCTGTAAGTCTTTGTGTGCTATTTAACAAGTAAGTGGCAACACACAATTAAAATTTGTTTAATCACAGTATAAAAGAGTCTTATGTTTGCCAGCAAATAGGTTAAGGATAAAACATGAACTTGTGGAGTCTTGGATTTCTTGCTACTATTTATGCAAGAGGGGCTGCCTGGCCGAGGCGGTAAAGGCGTGCTCGGTTCGCCCGGAAGGACGTGGGTTCAAATCCCCGCCAGGAAGTTGTAAAATTTAAGAAACGAGATTTCCACTTCTGGAGATGCATATGGCCCAGGGGTTCACTCAGCCTACACCAAAAATGAGTACCAGGTTAATTCCTGAGGGCAAATGCAGCCGGGCGTAGAGCTAACCACTCTACCCCATCACGTGCCGAGGTTAACAATGGTGGAAGCCTTTACCTTCCACTCCTCCAAGGGCCTTCATGGCCTGTATGGAGGTGACTTTGCTATTTATATGATACCTATTAATGGATTCCAAGGAATAATTTAAATCACAACATACTGACATCCTTCAGTAACTTTGAAAGACACTGGTTACTTCTTAAATCATTCAACCAAGTGACTCTCATATTCTTTCAAGATTTTACGAACTTTTATTAACGTCTCTGTGTTCATAATTTAGATTTTTTTTTTAGTGTTCACTATTTTAATGTTTTTTCCAATTTTGTATATGTAAATCCTTCCAAGTACAATTATGAAAATTTAATATATACAGGTAAACCCCGTTATACGCGGATTCGTTATCCGCGTTTTTGCATGTACGTGATTTTGGTTTTAAGTCTAGTGCTGCCATCTTTTAACAGTATGGGGAAGCTGTAATTCCTGAAGGCGGGTACAGACATGCGTGCCAAACACTGTAACGTACAATACGTCGCACGCCAAGGTTAAACGGGGCAAGCGCATCTCTACGCGCATCTTCTGTCGTATTTGTCGAGACGTGAATCGTCAGTTCCGGTCATTAGAGCTGTGAAGTTGCACTTCACAGGTTTCGTATTTAAAATGCCGGGTAAAAGGAAAGAAAGTGTGTCCGTCGAAGGAAAGAAGCGTGTACCAAAGTCGCATTCGTTAAAAACAAAATTAGAAGTTTTGGATCACTGTGAGAAAGGTGAGCGTATTGTTGATATTTATCATGCGTTGGGACTTAGTGAGTTCACTGTGAGCACTATTCATGACAATGCAGAATTAATTCGAAAAACTGCTCAGTCATCTACTAACTTAAGTGTGACTAGAGTGACCAAATCTCGCCCGGAAGCGATGGAAAGAATGGATTGGACTGAGCATCACAACCAACAACACATGCCTCTCTCTGAAGCTCCTATTCAAGCTATGGCCAAGAACTTGTATGCAGAGTTTAGTTTATTATTGTGTTTTTCAGTGTTAAACTTTTAAGTGCATAAAGTTTGCATTAAAATGCGTTTCATAAACATATTATGGTTATTTTTTGTAAAAATACTAATAATCTCTGCTGTTTTAAACTTAATATGTGAGTTAACGGGAACCTAACCATATATTTTACATGTAAAATGACTCGATTTACGCAAATTCGGTATCCGCGGCAATTCCGCAGAACGTATCTATCACGTATAACGAGGTCTACCTGTATTTTGTTATTAGATTTTATATAATAGGCAGATCCTATATATCGTATTTACGCTATTAATCGCCGCATATTTTTAAAAAAAGTTGAGGCATGAAATTGGGGTGTGGGTTTTATTTGCATCAATGTTGGCAACAAGCTCCTGGCTCTCCTAGTTTTCGATATTGGGTATACCGTTATGCTTTGTGTAACCGCAGATGGAAGAAAACTGCCCCCATATGTCATATTTAAACGGAAAACAATTCAGACTTTTAATTTAAAACTGCAATTACATTTTTAAAAATTAGTTTTTTACCCAGTAATTTAAATTCAAAATTTCTCCATGTCATGATAGAATGCATCTTCTGGAACCTGCAGGGGAAGCTATCCGCCCTTTCATTCGCTTCGGTATGTTTACAGTTTGTTTCATAGTTGCTAAGTTTGAGTGAAATTGTATTCTTTTGTATTCATTGTTTTAAGGAACGCCACAGTATCACGTAACAGGCAGTGTGCGAAGAAGCAGAATCCACGAACACTGGCGATTCTCTTTGGCGATGCCGACAGTTGGCGAAAAAGCGCGGCTCATAATTATAATCAATTTGTATGCAACGAACAATATTGTCAACGCCTATGAAACTGCATTGTTTCTTTTCCTTTTATGCCTGGCCCAAATGGACTTTTTAAAAGGAGGTGGGCTCGCTGTATTGTGTTGCAATGCAGGTGGAAGCGAAAGACTTCTTCCCCCTCGTTATAGGAAAATTTGATAAGCCACGACGTTTTAAGGGCGTCGGGTACTTTCCGTGCAAATAAAGGCATCTAAAAATGCTTGTAGTACAGCAATCCAATGAATGAAGTACTTGCACACCGGAGCCAGCATAGACTTCTTGTCTTTGAATATTTTTTTTCTTTTTTTCTTTTGTTGGCTGAGGTTATGTTTGTCAGTGGGTTATTCATTCCATTATTTGAATACTGTAAATGCACCTTGTTGTATACATTTTGGAAATAGTTCTTTTCCATTGCATTTTAAAAGGTTTAAACTGTGAATCAGTGTTCATTGCATGCAGTAACGGATCTTAGAATATTTTTTGATGCGGCAAGGGTTGGCATTTCTGAAGTACAAGTTGGCGGTTAATTCAAAGTCACATCATTCGAAGTCCAATTTTTGCATCCCAATGACTTTGAATTACTGAGGTTTTACCATATCGCAAAACTTACATCCGAGTTCACCGATGTGTCTGTTTCAACTGTTTACATTACACGAAAAAGAATTATCCACCACCGGTCATGTTAATATACGCCTAAAGAAAAGACCACAATTCCCTGTGGATCAAAAGATTCGTTGTCTCTTGTATCACTAGAATCCTCTCCTAAATTACTCACAAATTCATTACACGCCATGTCTAAAATACTTTTCACACGCGGTCTTTTGATCCTATTGCAAGTTCAGATTAATGAAATGCCTGGGCCTACTTTATCATTTTCATGGCAAATATATTTTATAGCGGTGATAATGTATTTCCCAAATATGTTCAATCAGAGCAGCTATATCCATAAATTTACACGTTCATATTTGCGTAAAGATCCCGTGGACCTCGCGGAGTGATATGAATTGTTTGTTTGTTTGTGCCTATGTTACTCTTTCAGTGGAAGGAATTTTAGTTCATTTAATTTTATTTTTTTTCCTTTTCAAAATGAGCCTTCCTAAAACAGGGTGTGGGGATTATTCGCGTCAATACAGTACTCCACTACACATCGTTTTCTGTCAATATGCAGCAAAACGCAATTCATATCTTATGAGAAGCTAGCTGGATTGAAGTGGTGTAGTCAACCACAAATTCTCTGCACATCAGCAATGGCTTTTTGTTACTCCATCGCAGAGTATGCACGTTCTTTTTGTACTCATTTCATGCCAAACAGGTGGATGTGGCCCTCAATGAGACTTGTCGATTGGTGACATGCTGTTTGAAATCTACTCCAGTTGACAAGCTCTACCAGCTTGCAGAGATCCACCACACATTCAAAGAGAAGTGGCTGATAACAAGGAGAAGACATTAGAAAGTTCTTATCCACTGCATGGTCATGCACCCCCAGCTCAGAGACTGAAGTCCAGGCACAGCTTTCTACGAACATCGCAGGAATTAATCAGATCAGCTGAAAATGCAAGATTACAGCTATGGAAAACAAGGCCTCCCAACATCCCTGGACACATAGCAGTGGCTGAATGCTTATCATCTGGCTACAAAGAGACTTGGACAACGTGGACATCTTTGAATAGGTTGAGATGGGGTGGTCATAACCAAAGTGATCTTAGCAAGATGGGGTTACATTGATGCCAACAAGATCAAGGGTGAATGCAAAATGAAGTGGTGTATGGCTTCAGTGTTCTCCCTAGGACCTGCTGTTTTTACAGACTACCCGGCTAATATAACCTAGATATATGCTAGGAACACAATATTAATACATATTTGAGCCATTAGGTGCTCCAAATTAAACGTAAATACTGTAAAACTGTTTATTTAATAATTCTTATTAATGTCAGCAAATTTGCGTCAATTGTGTCGGAGTTTAAATGTTTAGCTTCACTATCGCATAGTGTCCTGGGTGAGCGGTGTGTGAATTAGCATGGAATCGTGTGAGAACACTCAATTCCGCATGATACTACAAACTCGTATAGCACTCCACAACAACCGAGTGATCAGCCCCGGAGGTACATGATTATGAACGAGAGGTAAAACACTAGTTCAGTTTTGCAGTTAATGTTTACCTGTCTGATATTATTGTTAATGCCCTGAGGAGGATAAGTTGAGATTTTATCATATTCATTTTTTAAGTAGAATTCCCCGCCCTGTTAACTCATTCCTGCCAGCCGGCTGATGAAAATTTCTGGGGAGATCACTGGGCTTTTAGTGCCGGGAGTGTCCAAGGACAAGTTTGGCTTGCCAGGTGCAGGTCTTTTGTATTAAGACCCGTAAGCGACCTGCACGCCATGATTAGGTTGAAATGACAATGAAGACGATACATGCACCCAGCCCTCGTGCCACTGTTTGCAATAGCCGTGGGTCTTGGTAGGTGTGCTTGTTACCAACTGATGAGCCCAAATTAGCACACCGGGATGAAACTCTGGCAACAGGAATGAGTTAGTTGGAAAATTTATTATGTCCAATAATGGACCGATTATATTGTCTGTCAAAAACATAGATGTAAGGCTTTTCAGGCGTTTGCTCTATTGACCACCGTTTTGTCTTAAGTCTGACACTAGACTCATCAGAGTGGGATGTGTCAGACCCTACCCACTGACGCTGGGGTGTATGTAGGTGAACTTATCAGAAGCCCTTATAAGAGGCACAGTCTGATAACTGCACACGGGAGATAAATCTCCACAATGGAATTATTGCCCGCCTAGCAATTCCGAATGGAAAATTCTAAATTCCCATGGAGGGAATTAGAGAGATTTATCTCCCGTATGCAGTTATCAGACTGTGCCTCTTATAAGGGCTTCTGATAAGTTCACCTGCATACACCCTAGCGTCAGTGGGTAGGGTCTGACACATCCCACTCTGATGAGTCTAGTGTCAGACCTAAGACAAAACGCTGGTTAATAGAGCAAACGCCTGAAGAGCCTTACATCTGAAATGTTTTTGACATTTTTGACATGCTCTATTGGTGAAATTATCTTATTCCCTCCACGGGAATTTAGAATTTTCCATTCTATATCTGTCTGTGTCGGTGTGACGTAAAGCAAGTTTCATCTTACTCCGTGCATCAACAACGTCAACCTCGATGATGTCAGTTAGTGGGTTCTGTACAATTGTGGATTCTTGAGTTAGAGCATGTGGAATATCCTCATTGCTAATTTCCTCAAAATATTGCTGCCATTGTTCTGTTATTCTCGTGCTGTTGGTGACAAGTTTGTCTTCATCGTTGATTCGTTGATTTTATGTCATCTATCAGTCTGTGGCGCTGCTTAACAGTTCATTAGATTTCTTGCTTGCCATTTGGTTTCAGGTTTATTATAGGCTGATTTTGTTGTTGCAACTACCTTCTTTGCTGTACTTTTGGCACCACGATTAGCTAAAGTGACCAGACTTCCTGTTTTTCTACCTGTTGTCTCTCTGTTCCAATATGCTTTGTCACGGTACATATTTGTCCCATTTTGTTAGAAAGGGCAATTTATTCTGTGTTTTCTCTAACATAATAGTAAGTTATTATATGCACTCAAATCTCTCTGTTAAGATAATTTCTTTCCCATCATTGCTAAGAGGAGATGTTGGGCATAGTTTATTACGAGAAACAACTGACATGGCAAAGCCCCAATGCATTTGTTTCTCTCACTTCACTTTGATTTTGGTTCATTCTCTCAGCAGCAACCGCTGGAGTCTGTTACTTTTCACTGCTTATGTGATAGCAGATTTAAGCATGTGTTTACTGCTGCATTGTAAGAAAGGTAAGCATTTTTGGACTTGCAAATTATAGTGAATTTAACACAGTTTTCGTAGTTTCTCTGTGGCTAACTCATGTTCTGCAATCACGTGATCATCCTGCTGTATATCTGGGTGACTTTGATAGTCACAATGAGGAATGGAAATGCATAACTAATGATATGAATGGGGAAAACTCGATGAGCTAGGCTGAAGAAATAATCTACACCTTCTCCGTGGTGCATAAGACAGAGGTACATTTAAATCTGCTGCATGGAAACAGGAGTACAATCCAGATCGGGGCTTTGTGTCTAAGAATGATTATGGGCTTCCTCTTAACTCCATGCGGCAAGTTCTTCCAAATATATCTCGCAGCCAACATCGACCTGTGATCCTTGAAATTGGTGCCCAAATACCTCTAGTTACCTCCTTTCCACAACCATGCTTGAATTTTTGAAACGCTGATTTGGAAGGTTTCTCTTTTGATCTGGATAAGTGTATATGGTAGATACTACCAACATGTGATAATTACTATACGTTTGTTAGTGCTATCATTTCAGCAGCCAAAAAAAAACACATTCTAGAGGATACAGAAAGGAATACATCCGTGGATGATCTGAGGACACTGAAAGTTTATATCACGAATTTCTAGAGAACGGAGAACAAGAAATTGCAGATGATAACTCTAAAAAGAAAAAGAAAAATGGATAGAAACTGTAGAATCTCTGAATTTTAAACAATCAAGTAGAAAGGCATGGTATCTTTGAAAACTTGGAGGTACAAATCTGGTAGTCTGTGATAAACTTGTGATGACTCCAAACAAGCTTGCTGCACATATATTTTCCATGTCATGAGCATTTCACAATAAGAACTACACTTGGTATATCAAGAAAAACTAAGCACACTGAAAGCCCCTAGAAAGTCTGACTCAAGCTATTCCCATCCCTTCTCAGTGGAAGTACCGAAGGATGTCAAAGATTGAAAAGCTCCAGACTTTGATGGATTCCAGCCAGAATTCTTGATCACCTGTGGTAAAAATGCACTTTTTCCCTTTTGTGCTAGTAGTTTAACGTTGCACTACACATTGAAGGTTTTCAGCGATGCAAGGATGGTGAAAATGGGACACCGTAAACCATCTTCAGGGCTGCTGACAGTAGAATTTGACTCATTAACTCCTGAATACAACCTCACAACTACATGAACCTAACCACACGGCCAACTCGCTTGGTTGATAAAAAATGCTAAGCTTTGGCTGTCTAGTTTTAACACAGATATGCTAAAAAAAAGCAAGCATATTACCTCAACTCTTCAAACAAAACATTTCCATCTTCAAACCTGGTAAAGGTAGTGACCGACCAGAAAGCATTAGACTGATTGTCTTATTGAGCATATGTGGGCAATAGCTTCTTAGCACACAATTATAGACACTACAGAGGATATACTCATGAAGGACGTGATCATACTTGTACATTATTTTTGACACTGGAGGCTACAACCAAGCATGAACAAAAGTACTTTAACAAATTTTTAATATTGGTAATAGAACGGAGAGCAGAGACCTTGAGGTGCACTTCAGTAAGAAGTCTATCGAACAGCAGGTGTCCCAAATACCTGGGTGTTAGACTCAACAGAACACTGTCTTTTAAACAGTATATTGATAGAACTGTTGCCAAGCTCAAGTGTCAAAAAATGATCCTCCAGAAACTGGAACAAGAAGGGGTTCAAGTGTTACAACTCTTCACTGCTCGTCTGTTGGACTTTTGGACTTGTGTGTTCTGCAGCTGAATACTGCGTGCCTGTTTGGTTAAAAAGCCATTATGTGAAGAATAATGCCATGCCTTGGATCACAGGCACTATAAACAGCACCACCCTATATTGGCTCCCTATCCTAAGCCATATCCCTCCACCACGTCTTCGTAGATGCAGTTCTCTTTTTCAAGAAAATCATTGGATACTTCACAATCGACATCTGCCCATTCATGAAGATCTCAACAGCATACATGTTGGCAGACTACGTTTAAGGCACCCTCCACTTAGACTGGCTGAAAACCTTATTGCCAGTAATTTCCATATGAACAAACAATGGTCCTGGGAATAGCAAATATTCTCACCTTCAGAACTCCATCATATACCCTGCGTTACAGATTGTGTTCCAAGTTTCGATCTACCTAGGTGAACCTGGTCAACACTTAACCACAATATATGGGTTAATCTTGGGAATTGTGGGAACCTGCTGTTCAAATAGAAGAAAATTTCTTCTCCACAATGTGAATATGAGGCTGATAGATAGACTGTTCAACACATCACTCAGGAGTATCCTGTATATGTGTAGAGTTTAATAATAATAATAATAATAATAATAATAATAATAATAATAATAATAATAATAATAATAATAATAAATTAGGCTGTTTTTGTTTGAGTCAAGTCCATAGATATGTTGGATGCAGCTTTTCTTGCCACCCTGTCCTCTGCTAACCTTTCCTTTCTACGTAATTACTACATCCTACATCTGCCGTAATCTGCTTGTCATATTCATACCTTGGTCTACCCCTACCGTTCTTACCACCTATACTTCCCTCAAAAACCAAATGAACAAGTCCTGGGTGTCTTAAGATGTGCCCTATCATTCTCTCTCTTCTCGTCAAATCTATCTCCTCTTACCAATTCAATTCAGTATCTCTTCATTCGTGATTTGATCTACCCGTCTCGCCTTCAGCATTCTTCTGTAATACCACATTTCAAAAGCTTTTAATCTCTTTTTTTCTGAGCTTGTTATCATCCATGTTTTACTTCCATACAATGCCATGCTCCAGACGAAAGTCTTCGAAAACATCTTTCTAATTCCTATATCAATGTTCGAAGTGAGCAAATTTCTTTTCTTAAGAAAGGCTTTCCTTTCTTGTGGTAGTCTGCATTTTATGTCCTTCTTATTTCTGCCATCATTAGTTATTTTACTACCCAAATAACAATATTCATCTACTTCCTTTAAGACTTAATTTCCTAATCTAATATTTCCTGCATCACTTGACTTTGTTTGCACTGTGTTACTTTTGTTTTGGACTTATTTTCATCTTGTACTCCTTCTCCAGGACTATGCCATAATTATGTATAAAACAACAAATAATGTCTGTTGTAGGTGCACGCTTGTAAAGAAAATGCACACCGAATCTGATGTTTGTTCCACCATTTATAACAAATTTTCTATATCCCATGCAGGGATTAGCGACACTGAACATCTGAAATAAACCAACAGTAAGAACACTGAAAGTAAAGGAAAGGATGCAGGTGAACAGTTCACCTTTGGTGGCGGATTTACAGTGAAAACAAAACCGGTTGAGGAACTCTAGTTCACCCATTGCATTCACCCTTATTGCAGTCAATGAAAGACTCTTCAAATTGCTCTTGCTGGAGATAGTTTTGTCACCTTTGTTTCTGCCTATGCTCCCACTTTAAATGATGATGAAGACTCTAGGAATCATTTCCACCACCAACTGAACAGTGAACATTTTTTGCTTGGCAATTTTAATGCCAGGGTGGGAAGAGAGAATTGATTATGGGGAAATATTGTGTGTAATCAAGGTGTGGGAAATTGCAGTGTAAATGGACTACTACTTCTTTGTGTCTCTGCTGAGTATGGGATTTTCATCACCAGTATGCAGTTCCGCCTACCTATACGTTCATTGACTATGTCATTACTCGGCAGCGTGGCAGATGATGTTGATGATCTGATTACGGGGACTGCACAGACTTCTAGTTAGGCAACTATGGATCTTCATATTTCTTAAACCATGACCTTACTTCTCAAACCCTTCCAGGAGGAAATTCAATATCACCAAATTTCAGAATAGAGCTGTGTGTACTGTTTTACAAGATGCTCTTTTAGATCAGCTAATTAAAAATCCGGTCAGTATATCATCATCATCACCATCATCATCATCATCATCGTCAATGTCCCACTCCAGTCGCCGGGATGTCGTTAACAAGCCTCTTCCACTCCTTTCTGTCCTTCCACTTTTCCTGCTCCATTATTTCCGCCACATCCAATTCAGCTTCCCTAATGTCCTTCCAAATCTGATCCATCCACCTTCTCGCTCTTCCAACTGGTCTCTTTCCCTTAACTTATCTTTCTAATTCCCTTCTTGCTACCCGTTCCTTTCCCATTCTTTTTACATGTCTGAACCATCTCAGTCTTGCTTTCTGTATGTTCTGTACTAATAGTTCTATATTTAGCACTTCTCTGATTGTAATATTTTGGATTCTATATCTTCTTGTCTTTTAAACTGATGTTCTTAAAAATTTCATTTATAATGCTTCGATCTTACTATCTTGTCTCTTATTAGTTACCAGTGTTTCTAGGCTGTATGTTACAATTGGTATGAAATACTGTTTATATAATGTTAATTTAGTTATCTTGGGTACTTTGTCATCCCATAAAAGCTCTCTGACTTGATGATAAAATGTTGTACCTTTACTTAATTTGTTACTAATTTCAGGGTTGATTTCATTACTTCCATTAATAAAGCTACCCAGATATGTAAACTGTTATATATTCTCTAACCATTCTCTGTCTATGTTCACTTGGCTTCTCTTTTTCTCTTTTCCACAGTGCATGATTACAGTTTTCTTTTTACTAATTACCATTCTAAACTCCTTCAGATTTTCATTCCAAGTGTCCATTCTCCTTTGTGCTTCCTTTTCTCCATTTCCCCAAATCACATCATCATTTGCAAATACCAAAGCATTCACTTCATCACTACTGATACTCTGTTTTACACGTTTTATGATTTCATCCATCAATATAATAAAAAATAATGGTGACAGTGCACTTCCTTGTTTGAGACCTTTCTTTGTATAAAATGCTTCAGAGTCACCACTCCCCACTTGTACACTGCTTTTACTCTCATGATACATTTTTATCTTGTTAATTAATGATTTTGGTACATTTCTTTTCAGTAGGCATTCCCATACATGTTTTCTCCTAACTGCATCATAAGCATTTTCCAAATCCAAAAATACGAAGATGATTTCCTTGTTCCTTTCCAGGTGTTTTTCCATTATCGTTCACACTGTTGATCTATTCGGTCTAAAGCTATATTGTTCTTCCTCTAACTGTGTTTCTATTATATCCCTCAGTCTTTTGTATATGACTTTACCCATTTTTTTGGGGGCCAATGACCTTAGATGTTAGGCCCCTTTAAACAACAATCATCATCATCATCCATTATTTTTAGCCCATGTGATAATAGGGTTATAACTCTCTAATTTTCACATTTCTTTCTATTTCCTTTTTTGAACAATGGTACAATGCTTCCTTGTTGTCAAACTTCAGGTATCCTTTCATCTTTCCATATGGCATTGAGGGCCCAGCATAGCCACTTTAGTCCACTGCTTCCTGCTGCCTTAATCATATCAGCATTGAATTAGTCTTTTCCACTTGCTTTACTTTTGGTCGTTGTTTTCACTCCCCTTTCAAGTTCCAACCATGTTATCATGTTCTCTTCTTTTTCTCCATCTATTATTTCCATTTTCTTATCTCCTTCTTCCTCCGAGCAGTCTTCTTCATAAAGTTTTTCAACCGCAAACCTACTACACTGGCGTAGCAAGGGAACAGGTGATACTCCCACGTGGCACGTCCCAGGTGGCGGATAGGGGGGTCCTAACCGGCTTGCCGGCGGACTTGAGGGAATAAAATACCTCTCGCAGACCAAACACACAACCCCCTGTGGGTGGGGGACGCAGACGAAGAATACACCCACGGTATCCCCCGCCTGTCGTAAGAGGTGACTAAAAGGGGCGACGAAGGGATGATTGTCTTAAAACCATGAAACTACTTGTGATTAGTACCACCACGTGGGGAACACCATGGGTCACTTTTACTTGCACGTAGTACCACTATATTAGGTACCAAATAGGTTTGTGATTAGTAGCACACAGGAGCACCATGCGGTGGGCTTTTGCAGTACCTGTGATTAGTACCACCGTATGAGCTGGACCATGGGATGATAGCTACCATGGTTCTGTCTTGCCTGTGATTAGTACCCACTATATGAGGGACACCACGGGATAGTGCAGGTCCCTGTTGTTAGTACTCTTATGTGATGAACACCATAGGTTTGCGTTGCCTGTAAATGGCACCGCAATGTGAGAAACATCATAGGTCTGTATTATGTCAAATATCATAACCTGTCAGTAATACCATAATGTGTGGAATACCACGAGTCTCTGCTACTTTTGATTAGTATCGCAACATGACAAATGCCATGGTTCTACTTTCCTGGCGATAAGTACCATTACGAGAGGCCGATAACTTGAATTTGGGACCCGTTTTAGACTGCAAGCATCATCGATTCAGTGTTATGCTATAGCAGCAGTCCCTTGGTCAGTAATACTATTGTTTTACGTCAGTTTCTGTTAACGTAAGGCATTGCAGGTCGCATCCACTGTTTGTTTTAAATTCATATCCATCCAATCATTCTTCGTCCTCACGTTTTGAATTCTGGTCAGTGAAGGATTTTGGACTTTTGTCATTCCATTTTGTCTCATTTCGTACCGTTAGGGGCCGATGATCTCGATGATAGGCCCCTTTAAACAACAAGCATCATCATCATCAAGTTTTTCAAAATATTTGGCCATCACTTCCTGAAGACCCTTTTCATCATGTACTATGGATCAATCTTCTCTCTCTAATGCCTTGATTTTTTCTTGATTTATTCTTTTAGATTTTATTACTCTGTATAATAGTTTCTGATTTCCTCGACTATTTTGCTGAATTTTGTTCATAAACTCTTCCCAACATTTCTCCCTTTCTTCTTTGATACTCCTCTTTACTTGTAGTTTCAATATTTTGTATTCCACATGTAATCTTTCTATCTTATTTTCATCCCTCTGATACATTTTTTGCTTTTCCTTATTCATTTCTTTCTTCACCCTGTTCCTTTCTTTTATTTCTTTTTTTATTTTGTCTGTCCACCACCGTGTCTCCTTTCCCTTCATCCTTGGTTTTGTTTTATCACATTCCGCAATTGCTGTTTCCACAAATGTCTGTCTTAAATTGTCCCACTCTTCTTCTCCACTTTATATCTCTATGTTAGGCAACTTCCTTTTTATACAATCTTGGAATGTCATTCTTTTATCCTCCTCCTCCTCTAATTCCCAAATCCTGATCTTTGGTTTCTTCTTCAGTACAGTTTTAGGGATTTTTACTTGTTTTAATTCCACAACGAATAATCTATGATCACCTTTCATACTTTCACTGGGGATTATCTTTGTATTCATGACATATCTTTCCCATTCTTGGTCTGTTTTTATAAAATTGACGAGTGTTCCATACTGTCCATCTCAAATATATTGGCTTATCGTATGGCTATTCCTCTTCATAAACCATGTGTTCTTTATTATCAGGTTATTTCTGTTACAAAAGTCCAACAGTTTCTCTCCATCTTCATTTCTATTGCCATACCCATCTGTGCCCAGAACATTTTCGTATCTCATTCTGTCAGTTCCAACATGGGCATTCAGATCTCCCATTATCATGATCCCATCTCCAACAAAATGTGTTTCCAGTTCATTGATGAAATAATCTTTTTCTTCCATGCTACATCCTGTCTATGGAGCATACACCTGTACTATCTCCGGTAGTTCTTTGTTTCCATGAACCTACTACGCTGGCGTAGCAGGGGGAGAGGTGATACTTCCACGTGGCGCGTCCCAGGTGGCGGATAGGGGGGTCCTAACCGGCTTGCCGGCAGAATTGAGGGAAATAAAATACCTCTCCCGGACCAAACACACAACCCCCTGTGGGTGGGGGACACATACAAAGAATACACCCACGGTATCCCCTGCCTGTCGTAAGATGCGACTAAAAGGGGCGACCAAGGGATGACTGGATTAGAACCATGAATCTACTTGTGATCAGTACCACCACGCGGGGAACACCATGGGTCGCTACTACTTGCGCGTAGTACCACTATGTTAGGTACCAAATAGGTTTGTGATTAGTAGCACGCAGGAGCACCGCGTGGTTAGGCTTTTACGGTACCTGTGATTAGTAGCACTATATGAGCGACACCAGGGTTCTGGCTTGCCTATGATTAGTACCCACGATATAAGGAACACCAAGGGATAGTACGAGGCCCTGTGGTTAGTACACTTACGTGATGAAAACCATAGGTTTGCGTTGCCTGTAAGTGGTGCCACTATGTGTGAAACACCATAGGTCTGTATTACATGTGCGAATTTCGTTACCTGTGAGTAGTACCACAATGTGTGGAATACCGCGAGTCTACGATACGTTTGATTAGTACCGCACCATGTCAAATACCACAGTTCTACTTTCCAAGCCGTAAGTACCAGTATGAGGGCCAATGACCTATATTTTGGACCCCTTTAGCTTGCAAGAATCTTCGATTCAGTATTGAACTATAGAAGCAGTCCTTTGGTGAGTATTACTATTGTTTTCCGTCAGTTCCTGAGACTGAGGCATTGCGGGTCGTCTCCACTGATTGTTTCAACTTCATATCCATCAGTTCATTTTTCGTCCTCACGCTTTGCATTCTGGTCAGTGGAGGATATTTGATTTTTATTTTGTCATTGCATTTCGTCTCATTTCGTACCATCAGGGGCCGATGACCTAGATGTTAGGCCCCTTAAAACAACAAGCACCGAGCTTGATAGCTGCAGTCACTTAAGTATGGCCAGTATCCAGTATTCGGGAGATAGTAGGTTCGAACCCCACTGTCGGCAGTCCTGAAAATGGTTTTACGTGGTTTCCCATTTTCACACCAGGCAAATGCTAGGGCTGTACCTTAATTAAGGCCACGGCCGCTTCCTTCCCACTCCCAGCCCTCCCTGTCCCATCGTCGCCATAAGACCTATCCGTGTCGGCGCGACGTAAAGCAACTAGCATATATATTGTCCCCGACGTAGTCAGTCAGCGAACACGAGACACCCCAGGGGTGCTCAGTTCGATGGCTGTAGGCTTATAAAATAAATGAATGTGGCAGGATTAACATAGGGTTCGAAAATAAGTATGTTCAAAATGTAGAACAAATATGACACTTTTATGGAATAAAATGAGATATTGGCCATCCTGCTGTCTGTGATAATGGATATGATCACTACTTTAAATAATTTACGGTGGCTTTTGATGTAACAAAATCAAATGCAAGCAAATGGGATGGTACACGTAAGTTGTTTTCCGTACCATTCTAACAGAGTATTTTACATTATTTCCATTTATTCGATTTAACGTTATTAAAGTAGTAAAGTCGAATTGAAATGTGTGATTCAAAAAATGAGGTCTTGACCAAACATTCCTCGAACAATCTGGAAAAATTCATTAATTTTAATAACGTGTATAAAAAAGAAATATCCAAGGTTCATTAGTTTTACTTTCATGGCAATATAAGATTGAAATTCTTTTTATCAACATTTTAATTGACATAAAAAAAATATGAAAAGTTGAATTTGCCTTTAATTTTTCTAAGTTAATCCGAGACGTCGGATATATCTGTTCATGTCGTCTCGCATCTCCTTTCGTGAGAACTAATACTGAACCTATGATCATTTGGTTATAAATTGAACAAAATAACGCGCCTTCTGGGCTTGCAAAAATTAATAAATGGAGGAATATCATCAGTGTGGAAATCCTATCCATCATCCATCAATACTGTCAAAGCGTCAGACATCAGCACATCAAACACATAGAAAATAATTATCTACAACTAGAAAATCACTACAGCTACAGCTAACTATTGAAATTATCAAGAAGAAAATTTATACAATATTTACACGTCGTCGAGTGTCGATCAATCATATCACTCTCCTGTTAACACATTCCAATATGTTTCAACAAGATCGAGTTACCACAGGAGTGCAAAATACTACTTTGAAGAATGAGCATGCCTGGTTACGAACCGAATATTCTAAAAATATTTAATTGCAGATCTGTTCTCGCAGACCTAAGGTCTTCATGAACATCAACCCGTACCTTAACTCGAAATTATTACATTTCCTAAACACGGTTGGAATATTATCACGAATCTGGGGAGCACCTCGAGAAACGTGGACTTTATTTTATCATCTGAAGACACTATCATCTTAACTACACTGCATAACGTCTGGAAGATTCCATATTTTCATTACATCCTGATCGGCATCAGGCACAACCGTATTACAACATTAACATGTGAAAAACTCAGTTTCACGAAGATTCATATCATACGCAACTACTCCACCTAATTTACACATACAGTACATCACAATGACGACTCTACTTGTCGTATCCCAACATCACACATGTGTAGTCACGAAACATAAGGACCTACCATCGTCCTAAAATACCTCATATCCTCCTCAAATGCATCTCGATGATTAATTAATCCAATTAATTATCACATGCTACAATGCACGTACTCCATTAAATTCATACATGTACTCCAGAATTAATATCCCGATGACAAGTTATCTCAAACGTGAGGTACAAGTAGAAGTCCTATTTCCATAAAAATGTCGAAAATATTAGCAAAATATTACTTCATCGAATTCGCCAGACATGGATTAGCTTACATTCATAACGAAGTTCACACCATAAGCAAGGATGGTTTCGATAACACATGGATAACTCTATCAGAACCCTCGCTGTCAAACTCATTGCCACGTGGTCATTAATCAGCCAAGTGCGCTAATTTTATGACATATCCTATCGGAAGAGACAACCAGAAAAATGCCTAAATAAATAAATTACTAGATAATGAAGGATAAATCTAAGAAGAAAGAAAGAATAGAATAAAGCTACATAGAACAGATATAAATAAGACGTAATCGACTTAACTTAGGAGATGTCTTCACGTCAGGAAGTCTGGATCCTCAATCTGCCATTCTAGGGTAAAAGACTCTGCATCCCGCCGCCGCTGATGGTGGTCGATGGTTTAAAACTTCATGGTGACACCCTTGTTTTCCATAGCATGAAATTTCATCTTTCCTTGGAGATGATTACGTTGAAGTCCTCCTTCACGTTCACTCGTGAAATTGCTGAAACTTACACAAAGCGTGTTACAATAAATTCTAAACACACACGTAATTATATGCTGGAAATAACATGTACATTAAGAATTAATATCTGCACATTCGACGTCTGATCACAGCACTATTCCAAGTCGTAGGTTAACATAATTTTAAGAAGTGTAGAGCACAGAAACGAAGCCACTATCCCGGATGATTGTATTCCAAGATATTCTGCGTTGAAAATCCACTGGCAAGGTCTTCGAAGTAACTGATGATAATAGTTCAGGAACACGTCAACATGTGTGCATGTACTCGTATAGCTTGACTTAAAATATCATGTCCGGCGCTCATGAACGGAAGTAAAGTCAGCTTAAGTACTGCATTCTTCAGCGGTATGATTATATCATTTTATCATCATTTTAGCCAAACGTCGTGGAAATTAATTCAAAAATTTGAGTTTTTAATTTATATAATCTATATGTGCAATTACTAATCCAATTTATTATAATCTGATCCATGAGCATTCCATAGTTATACACATTACGCCACCAGAGATATTATGAATATTTCATTCATTTTGTTCCATGTAATTACAGGTGACACACGCTAGTTGCTTTTTATCCCTCGTCCACTTTTCTTTTTGTTTTTTTATTGGCCGAACTGCCACCCTCTTCACGTCAGAAACCAGTTCTTTGTCACCGAGTCAAGGCCGTTTGCTCACCCTCGCCGACAAGTGAACTCGGGCCGCACACTAACACATACACAGTCAGCTGTAACCTACCTACGGTCACAATAAAAATATATATATATATATATATAAAACAACAAGCATCATCATCATCATCATCATCAGTTCTTTGTTTACATGTATGTGCATTATTATAATTCTTTCATTTACATACTCAACTTCAGCTATTGGTTCAACATTCTGATTCACTATAAATCCCACTTCGTTTCTTTTCTCTTTACTGTTACCCATCCAGTACAAGGTGTACCCCTTTCTTAGTTTCTTCATTCGTTTCCATTTTACTTCACTTAATCCCAGGGTGTCAAATTTTCTTCTCTCCATTAGGTCAGTCAATTAATTTTCCTTCCCATTCATTATTAAAATATTTATTGTTCCAAATCGGATTTTGTTCTCTGATCTAACACTTGCACGAACATCAGCATTACCATCATACTGTGGAACTGTAGCCAGAGACTTGTCAGTTCCCTTTCCAGTTTTTAAACTTCCATCTGAGGCTTGTATTATAGTTGAAAGCAAGTACAGATTGACTCATCTGCTGACCTGCTAAGCCTAACACATCTGAGGATTTTCTTTCGAGGTTTATTCCCTTAGCCTTTGACGATCCCTCTTCTTCACAAGGCAGTGGTTTCCTCTTCTAATTTTCCCCAGAGAAGATGGGTTGCTTAACCCCCCATCTTTGTCATTCCAAAGGTCTTCTCTGCCTACGATGCTGTTAAGGTCTTCACCCATAACCCTGGGCATGGGTTCCATGTTATATCCCGTGAGACTGGATCCCTGCCTGAACTTAGCCCTGCTTCACAGCGGCCTACTGATGTGGAGGATACCCACCCCCGCATTGTGGAAGCGCCAGACAATAATTACTCAAGTGAAGGATAGGGATGGTGACCCTATCTCCCTTGTGCCGGGTTAATGGTTGTGTATGATGTCACAATCAATGGTCCAGTCAGTATGAAAGGTGCTAAACTTGATTGAACCACATTAAAAAACACCACCAAAGGGACAGCAGAGAACATTATTACTTATGATGAAAGGAAAAGTAAGTACTCGTTCAATGATAATAATGAAGAGATTCAGAGCTTCATTAGTGCCAAAAGGGTTGCGTATCTGTCCCTTATCCATCCTCCTTGGAGAAGAAAGCATGCTTTCAAGAGGGAGATCAAAAACAACTCGTAGCAATAGGCCAAAGAACTCCAAAGTCTGTCAGATGTCAGACAACTACAGAACTTCTATTCTGAGATGAAGGAGCTATATGGCCCTGTTTGCTCCACATCAGGTACCTTTTATGCTCGTGGTTTTACGTCGCACTAACACATCAAAAGTTTTCTATGATGCAGGGATGGAAAAGGGTTAGGATGGTGAAGATAGTGGCCATGGCCTTAATTAAGGTACAGCCCCAACATTTGCTTAGTGTGAAAATGGGAAACCGCAGAAAACCATCTTCAGGGCTGCTGACGTTCGGATCAAACCCACCATCTCTCGAATGCAGGCTCACAGCTGCATGACCATAACCGCACAACCACCTTAGTCAGTCATCAGGTACCTTGAAAGCCACTGAAAATACTATGATCCTTGCTGACTTTTGGGACATCTTCAGCTGCTACAAAGCTCACTTCAGCTTACTCTCAAACCACAGTTCTATTGCTACTGAAGAGTTACTTAATTGTCCCACAACATTGGATGGAAGTCCCTCCAACTTTTCAGGAATTTAGTAGGTCTCTCGATATTGTGAAACCAAGAAGGGCACCTCCTGATCCTTATAATGTGGGAAACCTAAAAGGTCCCTGCTGATATGAAGTCCACATCATTGTCACCATCTTAAAAAAAAAATCAAATTGAAGCATCTATGGCAACTGATGTGTAGGCATAACGATGCTCTTCATAGCTGGTAAAATTTTTGTTAGAATTCTGTTGATTTGTCTCGTGACAGTCTCTGAGAATGTACTTCCTGAATCTCAGTGTGGGCTTCGTCCCTCCAGAGGTACTAGTGATATGATTTGTGCAAGACAGCTGCACAAAAAATGCAGGGAACAACAAAAGCCTCTACATTTAGTGTTTTGCAACCTAGAAAAGGTCTTTGATACACTGTCCAGAGAAGCAGTGTGGATGGTTTTAATTCAGTTTGGCTGTCCTGAGCACTTTGTTGGACTGATCCATGCACTCCATGATATGTTTGTACAGGTGATGTAATGACACATCATAAGAATTTCCCATATCTGATGGACTTAAAACAAGGTTGTGTAGTTACACCAACACTCTTTGTCCTGTACTTGGCAGCCATGCTGTGCAAAACATCGTCTGGTGGAACTAAAGTATAGATGTGATGGAGGACTAAATAGTCCTGATTAGAAAGGCGTCTTACCCGTGTAACTGAGCTACAGTGTGCAGATGACATTGCTTCTTCAGCTCACACACCTGTTGGGTTGCAACTGTAAGTTAACTGCTTCAGTAGGGCATATGATCAATTTGGCTTGACCATCAACATTCCAAAAATGAAAGTACTTGCACAACCAACTCCTGGAACTGTCTTCCTGAATTTCAGTACGCCTGTGGAACAAGTAGATCACCTTCTCTATTTAGGAAATGTTCTTTAAACCAACTGTTCATCGGAGAAGGGCATGGAGAACAGAATTCATGTTGGCCATGTAGCTTTTGAACATTTCACACATCGGGTCTTCCTAAATAAAGGCCTAAGAATATACACCAAACAGATGGTGTGTCAAGCAATTGTCATCTCTTCCTTGCTCTTTGGATGTGAAACCTGGACTCTATATTGCCATGATATCAAGAAACTAGAATGTGTACACCAACAGAAGCTCAAATCCAAAATGAACATCCAATGGATGAGGGACGACAGACTTCCTCAATAAACCTTGAATAGTGAACTTTAGGCATCCTCATGGTGCCCCTCTTAATCATTATAAACATCAACTCAAGAAGTCCTTGAAGATGATCCATGTACTTGGTGTGCCATTGCTGGTGTACAACCACTTCAGCTGCTGTTGCACAATTTTAACTTGAACGTCAAAGGCAGGAAGAAGGAAAATGTCAAAGACATAAACTATACCAGACCCAACCACATCCTTCACCTTCTGTTAAGTGCAATCAGTATGGCTGCTTGTTTCATGCCAGTCTTAGTCTGCTAAGCCAGCAAAGAATCTGCATAGGGCATGAAGATGATGAAAGAATTGCAGGAGAGAGATTAATACTCAGATAAAATTATTATCCGCTGCCAATTATGATAGTAAATAGATAGTCAGGTAGACAAACATTGTAACCGTTTAAAAACATGATTTCCCGATTTTATTACAAACCATTATTATCTTAATTTCATTACCTGTGAGTAGTACCATAATGTGTGGAATACCGCGAGTCTACGCTACTCTTGATTAGTACCGTAACATGACAAATACCATGGTTCTACTTTTCTGGCAAAAAATACCATTATGAAGGGCCGATGACCTGGATTTTGGACCCATTTCGACAGTAAGCATAATCGATTCAGCATCGTGCTATAGAAGCAGGCCTTGGTCCGTAATCCTATTGTTTTGTGCGAGCTTCTGTGCATGTGAGGCACTGTGGGTCGGATCCACTGATCATTTTAAATTCATATCCATCCATTCATTCTTCGTCCTCATGCTTTGAATTCTGGTCAATGGAGGATTTTGGACTTTTAATTTGTCATCTCATTTCCTCTCATTTCGTACCATTAGGGGCCGATAACCTTGATGTTAGGCCCCTTTAAACAACAAACATCAATCAATCAATCAATCAATCAATCAAGAATGATTGCTAGCACAAGTAGGTGCAAACTACGGTAGGAGGGCACTCACAATGAAGAGAGAAATCTAAGTTAGCAATGAACTCGATGCATGAAGTGGTACACTGAGCAAGTTGCGGAATGATTCGAGCCATGTAGCTGTTAGCTTGAATTCAGTAGATAATGGGATCAAATTCTACTGTTAGTAGCCATGAAGATGATTTTTGTGGTTTCTCATTTTATGATAATGTTATTGGCTTTACGTTGTACTAACTACTTTTACTGTTTTCAGAAGTTTCTCATTTTCGTATCAGGTAATGGTCACTTCCTTCCCACTCCTAGCCCTTTCCTATCCCATTGTCGCCAAAAGACCTAATCAGTGCTACATAAAGCAGATCCTAAAAAAAAAAAATTATCCTGAAGTGTAAGCATCTCGTATAGTAATTTTTCTGGGTTCATGCTCTTCACATCATTGGCATCTCGTTGACAAAGTAGCTGGGTGTTCACACTAGCTGAAAACATACAGAAAAGTAACCAATAGAGGAACTTTACTTACTGTATTTTCTCACGTAATTAACACGCTTTTTGACAAAAAAATAGAGACGAAAACTTTGGATGCAAAAAATGATATACAATTCATTTACATTTAAAAGATACATCAATTATAATATACACATATAATTGGTTCAACTCATTTGTGGTTATCGTGATTTGGCATAAAATTCCGGCATGAGAGTTTTTCTGAAAAGTCAAATAGGGTACATCAGGTAAGTTGGACGCGTGGGTTTGAAGTACTGAGACTGGAAAATATTCTTCCAGTTATGAGCTGACAATACGACCTGAAGTAAAATAAAAATGAACTAATAAAAGTACAATTAATGTAAATTCATAATAATGACATATCGGGGAAAAAAAAAAACCTGTCCAACACAAGAAGGGCCCAGCATCGAAGGAGGGACCCTGCTAAATTTCCCCAAATTGTTAGTATACAATCTTGTACAAGTGACGTGTCCATCCGCCCTTCATCTTGGTTACGAACTTGGATCCCTCGTGGAAATTTTACTTTAAGCATTGTTTTTGTTTTAGAACAATGTAAGATGGAAGCTTTCTGCCATCACCTGTTAGAGCAAGCATTGCAGTACGTCATTTTCGTTGTTTTTCGCTTCCAGTAGTGCGTACGATGACACACTATGTCTTTTTCTTATCGATTGTTCGACTTTGTGTCTTATGGAAACGATTGGCGTCTGCTCTGACCTGCGGTTCCTATTTGGGACAGCAAATATCCCTTCACTTTACGCTTCTCAATTACAAAGCGATGAAAATCAATTACTTTTTGGTTGAAATCATTCGGCAATTTTTGGCATAATGTTGTTGTTCGTCAAAGAGAAAGTCCATTTCTCTTAATCAAATTGACCATCCTGCCTCGGTTAACCTTCAAATCCGAGATTCTGATTCCATGTGGAGCTGCTACGTCTCATCCTAATACAGCATTTTGCAAGGAACGGTATATTCAACGCTGCATAACAAAATAATATATTCAAGCAGATCCTCCTCTACTTCCGGAAACTTGCCGCTTTTTGTGGTCCACGAAATGCTCTGCGAGACTTGGTCACTTTAAGTGCACCTCTCTGTTGCCGCAGTAGTGTATGTTGCATTCGGACACTGAATACTTGAGGCCTGCTGCCCTGTTCCAGTATGTTTCGGCATTAACTGATCACCACGAGTTTATATGATGCAGTATTACCCGAATACTTGCTCACTGTGGACTAACAAACAATTTTGAGATCACAGAAAACGCTTGTCCCATACCCGAAACACTCATAAAATATGTTTGTACCAGACTGGAATAGAGTATCATTCGTCACTTCAGAGCTGATTCTCTCACTGAATTAGTACAGTGGTTCCTACTGGCTGATAACAGCACGTTGCCCAGAATTTGGAATGCCCAGTTTCGAAATAGGAAGGCTGCTACCTGAGTAGTTGACATCTTTATTTTGAAACGCATCCGGAGCTGCGTGATCGATGTTCGAAGAAGTTGGTGCGTCAAATATGTGAACTTTTTTTTTTCAACTTTGTACTCAAAATATTGGGATGCGTAAATTATGCAAGGGCGTTAATTAATTATTAAAATAGCTCACCTGTATACAGTCCCACTGAGTCGCCAAGTCACAAAACTTTTGCAACAAAATTAGAGTAAGAAAATAATAATCCTATTTGTACAGTTATAATGCCACTTTCAGATCACGAACACAGGCTGGCACATTTGAACTCCCAACAGTAAATACAGGCAGTACTACATATTAAATATTTGGCGCGTGTTCATGCTGTCTGTGAGTACCAAGTCACTGAAGGGACAAGTGTTGACCCAAGAATTTCCGAGCAATTGGAATCGTTTATATTCATATCGTACAATAGACTATTTTGTGAAATCAAAATTTTAGTATCCACTATATCTGCCAATGGTAATCTAGGTCTAGGAATTACCCACCGAATTCAGGCTGCCTTGTCTGACTAGAAAAGGTTGTTTGGTGTCTTCTGTGACAGGAGACTAAATATCCAAACAAATGGGAAAGCCTATAAATGTGTGGTGAGACCTGCAGTGCTGTATAGTGCAGAAACTTCGTCAACAGTGGTCACACTGTTAGCGGCTGGAAGTAGTTGAAATGAAAGATGTTGAGACGAATGTGTGGGGTTACAAGGAAAGACCCCATCAAGAAACCTTTATAGAAGGTAGCATTAAAGTGACTGAAATATCTAGAAAGGTCCAAGAAAGACAATTCTGTGCTATGACCACTTTATGTGCAGGGATGAGAACTATGTATGAAAGAAATGCTTGACATGGAGTTGGAAGGTAGGAGGAAGGGAGGGAGACTCAGAAAAAGAATACTGGATTGCGTGCAGCAAGATCTCGGGGAGAAGCAATTAACAGGAAATGTCATTTGGGGCTGAGGGACATGCAAACGACTTGTCGGAAACGTCGACCCCGCATGAATGGGAAAAGACGAAGAAGAAAGGGAAGAAGTGCCAGTGTGATATTTGGTAGAAAACTGTAATGGTTGGGAACAATACTAGCATTATATGCAGTGCCAACCTTTTATACTCTTAACCAATGAAGAAGAAGCAAAATTAACTTATATCCAGGTGTAGTAAAGTAAACGCAGTTACTGAAAGTGTGGGATAAGAAAAATGTCACAGATTCTACAACAAATGATTTAAAATATCCTCCTTAGGCCTGCTGTACTTTTGAAAGGACACTCTTAAAAGATCAAATATCCTGCAAAAATGTAAAATAAATAAAAATTGTGTATATATGTGTGTTCCAATTTTAAAAAATAATTAATTTACCACTTCAGTGTCTCCCAGCAAAACACTATTAGAGAAGTACTCACTTTCATGAGATTGTGGCCAAAAGAGAAATGTTCTGGACCTCAGGAGGATATCCCTAAATCTACTGCAACTACCAGTATGTGCTCATAGTTTAACTACATTGCATGCTTCTAGTGTCAGCAGACAACAGGAGGTTTGTCTCACAAGTCTGGTCACAGGCCGTGGTCGTGACCTTGACTAATACTGCCTCCTTTAGGGCTTCATGACTACTATCTGCGCACTTTTTAGCGATAGATTTGTGTACAGGTTCGAGGAGTAAGGAGGGAGCCCTTCCGGTTCCATTAGTACTGCCAACTGAAAGGAAATGCTGGAATGAATCGCGATGTGAATCTTATTCCTAGAGTGAATTCTATAGTTTGGCTTTGCTGTGTAAATAACAACAGTACTAGTACGTAAAGTGTACGCCAGACGTCGCACTGTGATGCATAAGCAATTCATAGTTTGTATTTCAAAGATTGCCAGTACGAATCTCGAAGATTGCCGAGGTCGACCGCTTCAGCACTAGGGTGTAAATCTATCGCTAAAAAGTGCGCAGATAGTACTTGTATCTCTGCAGGATCACATACAATCTGCAATCTGAATTCCCATACACTTGGCATTTGCCCCTACACATCCCAGTTATGCAAACTGCCAAACTTTGTAGACATGACTTGCATGTGATTGTCAAAATCAAATCAAAATCTCTTTGTTTGCAAATGAGGTGTCTACCTCTGTGGCAAATGGTACACTAAAATACATTATTGTCAAGCACTAAATTTTAAATTAGCAAGAGAAGAAGAAAATTTTCCTATAATACAATATTATACAATTTGTGCTAACAAATTTTTCTATTAAACACACAGCTCATTCTTAATAAATTTATATTGTTTACAAAATTCTACTTATAATATCTCCTGTACTTACAAGCATAGTCAACTCATATACAGTATGTGGAATTACTTCAAATAATACTATACAACTGGTATAACATTAAAATTCACATTGCAGTTATTTACTTTTTTTTTTTTTACCCATTTTGGAACCTAAGTAGCATAACGACCTGCTGCGTCGTAAGGAGGGAGCACTTCCATTATATAACATTTCTCGATGCGAATCTTATTCCTAGAGTGAATTCTATAGTTTGGCTTTGCTGTGTAAATAACAACAGTACTAGTACGTAAAGTGTACGCCAGACGTCGCACAGCGATGCATAAGCAATTCATCGTTTGTGTTTCAAAGATTGCCAGTACGAATCTCGAAGATTGCCGAGGTCGACCGCTTCACCACTTTTCAGAGTTCTGGAAGGAGCACTACATTTGAATGCTTGAACAGCGGAAATGGACATTTGAAACTAACAGCTAGATCATCAAAACTCTACTTAAATGTTAAATGTAATGTCGCTGAAATAATGTGAGTGTTCATGTGCTGCTGTGATTTTTCACACGAGATGCTACTGCTTCAAATACCCATAAAAAAGTCGACCTCTTCTTTTGCACTGTGGTGGATAGGTCTTCTATATTTGCATACAACTTCTTGTTGGATGATAGATGGAGGACACTTTCTTGGGCCCAATATCCTCTTGAGAAACTTTGCCAGAATTTTGTCCTGCAGGAGTTCTTTTCGAATGCTGGTAAATCTACTGACACAAGGCTGATGTATTTGAGCACTTTCCAATACCATTGAATTGAGTCAGGGTTGAACCCTCCAACTTGGCCTCAGAAAGCCTGCCACTCAGTCCGCCTTCTATGGTATAGAGGAAGTAATATAATAGTGTTCAAGCAGGACCAGAAGGTCATGGATATTAAATTATTTTGGGTTTGCATGGCTTAGTAGCACAGGATTCAAGAGGGTGAATAACTTTTAGATCTACATCAGAGGTGGTCAAAAATTAACATTTGGATACAGTAACAGCTTTTCTCTTCTGTTTTATGCAGCTAATACTCAAAACTCTAATTAACAAAAAGAATATAAATGACATTAGGTCATAATGCCTTTTAGCTCTGACCATTTCAATCTATGTAGATACATTTATTTGGAGAATAAACACTTTGCCTATAAGGAGGTTGCCCATGAGGACAAAGTATACTAAATACATTTATGAGAGTACTATAGCACTTACAACAATGCAGGATATCTCATTTGGTTCTTTATAAATTTTGTGTAAAATTGCTGGAAAGTCGAAATGTTTTATTATAAATTTAAAAAATTAAAAATGTAAATAAACATGGACAAATACCCCTCACTGGTTCATCACCATATCTCTGACACCCCATAATGTAGAAAGTTCAAATTGTATGCAGTAGTTGCCCTTATATTTCAGATGTTCACAAAGAAAGGGCTTGAAAAAATTCGACCCTTAATGGATTGAGATAGGGGTTAAACCCCAAAAATTAAAATATTAATTCGTCCAAAACCATTTGCCATACACAGTCCTAGATATTAAATAAGAGACATCCACAAGCATTCCACTGCTCAGAGGTTTGAATGGGGGGTAGCTCCGAAAGCAAAAAATATTTATTCCTCCAAAACCACTTGATGTATGAAGTTAAAATTTCCCATAGCAGTTGCTCTTTTATGTCTTTGAAATTAAATGAGGAATAGTTTTAGGGATTGAATAACAAAAATATATGTGATAATGCCAGTGAACATGCATTTTGTGAAATGGCTGCTAGAATTGGAAAGTGGATCACTTCAGTCTAATCACGAGGGTAATTTCATCAACATTAACAATATTATATACCAGGAAATCTCTTATCGTTAAGCTGCTATTTGGTACTTCCATTAATCCTAATTTAGTAATTAAGCCTTTTTTTTTTGACGGTTATTGAGTGTCCTCTCAATGAAAACTGTTATGAAGTAAACAAGGAAGTGTTACATTTAATTCCTGGAGATATCAAAGTATTATTGCAGTATTGACTCATTCATCACAGATGACCCAACGGAGAAGTTAATTGTCCAATTTCAGGAATGCCACCGCACAAACTCATCCTGGAAGTTAGTGCAATTGTTCTGCTCAGGTATTGAAGTTTGCATAGTGCTACATGACTTATTGGAATGATCTATAACATTGGAAGTTATTACAAGTGCTGGAAAGGGAAACATTGTTTTCATGCCAAGAATTAAATTAGTTTCTACATATTCCAGCATCCCTTTCTCCATGACAAGAATGCAATTCCTGCTGTTAATTTTGGCATTTGCAATTACAGTTAACAAAACCCAAGGACAGACTTTCAGAAAAATAGGAATCTATCATCCCAAACCAGTGTTTTGCACACTTGCAACTATATGTAGCATTTAACTGGGGAAAAAAAAATTTAAATGCAAAAGTTGTTAAAAAAGAAAAGAAAAATACATCATGTGAACAAGGTGAAAATAGTTGCACTGTATATGTTAAAAGCATTGTTTAAAAAGATATCTTACTGTGAGATTCTGCTTCATAATACAACAGGTATGAATGTTTTTGTTTTTATTACTTGGTTGGATTTTTTCATAATCATGAAGGTACGCAGCTTTTACTGCTACAGGTACTAGTTGAATCTTAAATTATTAAGAGGATGTATGAGTGCAAAAGGAGTTTATATACCACTACTGGCTGTCTTCTTTTGCTTAACATATTTACTGTCTGTTTATGTAAATTTTGCCATCCTTTGTCAGTTATGTAAATGATAGCTCAGCTGTTAATTATTATGCCCTCCTGATTATTATGAAATGCTTGTCCAAAATAGACTGTGACTGAAACTGAAAAATGTTATCTTACCTCGTGTATTTTTTGCTATGTCAAATGAATAAACATGCATGACATTTTGATGTCATTTTTAGGCGTTACTTTACCTGTTCTACCACATGCATAAACATTTTATTTTATTGTCTGCTCCTTTTTCTATGTTTTTTTGCTTTCTTTTTACCCTAAACTTCACAAGTGACTGTCGATACCCACCTCATTGATGACCCTGAAAAGCAGAAATGAGGTGTCAGAGGCTGAAATCACCCACTCAGCAACCAATTCTCATTATCCATTTTATACTGAAGGTCATCTCACCGTTTTGTTGTATCTAGTTCTGTCTCTCTTCATTAAAAATTAAATTTATGCGCAGATAGTTAACCTACAGCATCTGATCTTGGTGATGGATCTTTCACCTAACCATCCAAGCATACTTTGATCTGTAACCTCATCCTCAGTCTTACTGGCTTGGCGGCCCTGCCATGAACCGGAGCTCCCACTGGCATTGCTCTTGGGATCACTGACAAGGGGGCATTCCCTACTTGTCACCACCGATTTTGCTCAAATTTCTAGAACATGCAGGGCTTGGCTAGAAATGAAAGTACCCGAAGTGGGAACTCCAGATGGCCAAGCGTATAGAAAATAAAAATAAAAGTGTTGACGCGGCTCTCGCACCGTATAAGCCACTTACGTTAGTGCGCACCCCAAGCAGTTGTTGGCGTAGTGGTAAGAGCTTGGACTAGTAATTTGATGGTCGTGGGTTCGGCTCCCCGTGTGGAGAATATTTTTCTCAATTTTTATATTATTCCTTTAAATTTATTTTATTTATTTATATGCGAACGATATATAAGACGTCTTTTTTTTTTAATGAGCGCACAATTGTAGAAAATTTGGAGTTACGAACTTTTCCGGCGTGTTCAAACAGAAATTCTTCTTTTTTCTCCTTTACTGGCTATCCCCCCTCCTTGGGGAATGTGCCATAAACGTGAATAGTTGTTTCGCTGTAAGATTCGTTTTCACCTGACAAGTGAAGGTTGCTCCTGGCAGCTGTACACAAACAATAGATTCTTGGCACAGGTAGAAAAAAGTCTGACAATGAAATCCCAATTTTTCATCTTTTCTATGCCTTTTGCGTATAAATAAATAAAATGAATTATTCACCTCTTTGCGTAATTGGAAAATTAATAATATAAAATTTGACAGCAAAAAACAGTCTCCACACGGGGAGTCGAACGCACGACCATCGAATTAGCAGTCCGAGCTCTTACCTCTACGCCAACAACTGCTCGGCATGCGCACTAACGTTAGTGGCTTATACAGTGCGAGAGCCGCGTCAACATTTTTATTTTTATTTTCTATACGCTTGGCCATCTGGAGTTCCCACTTCGGGTACTTTCATTTCTAGCCAAGCCCTGCATGTTCTAGAAATTTGAGCGAAATCGGTGGTGACGAGTAGGGAATGCCCCCTTGTGAGACACAAGTCTCTCCTCGGCGTCACGGTTGAGATGGTGGTCTGTGTGAAGACAACATTATATAACGATGTGGAGCTTGGCTTTGTCCTTTGGTGTTTTCATGTGTTTATTCTTTCCTTTTTTATGCTAGTGGTTTAATGTTGCACCAATTCAGACACATTTTTTTGTGGCAATGGGATAGGAAAGGGCTAGGAGTGAGAAGGAAGCTACTGTGGCTTTAATTAAAGTACAGCCTCAGCATTTCCCTTTTTAAGAAACAAGTTATCCACTTCCGGAGGTGCATATGGCCGTGAGGTTTACTCAGTCTACACCAAAAATGAGTACCAGGTTTTATTCCTGGAGGCAAAGGCAGCCAGGTGTAAAGCTAACCACTTTACCCCACCAAGTGCCGAGGTTATGGATAGTGTAAGCCTTTACCTTCCACTCCTCCTAGGTCTTTCATGGCCTTGTATGGAGATGACTTTGCTTTTGCCCAGCAGTTGCCTGGTGTGAAGATTAGAAACAATGGAAATCTATTTTCAGGGCTGTGGATAGTGAGGTTCAAATCCGCTATCTCCTGAGTGCAACCTAACAACTACTTGGGCCCAAACTGCTGCCAAGCTGTGCAGTCATCTCTCTCTCTCTGTTTCCTTGTTTGTTCTTGTCTCTTCTTTCTTGCTGCACTAAACTGTCCTTGTGTACATTCTTTGAGTATGTCCTTATCATTCCTTAATGGAGTCAAATGTGGGTATTAATGTTTATACTGCGTTAAAATATGTAAAGTTTCCCTCACAAAATTCTTATTCTTATGTTATAGGTTCCATACAATCATTTTGTGGTGTTAGAGCCCTCTCCATCGAATGTTCTTTCCCAACTGAAATTTCTCGATTTAGATGGTAATCCTATTGACAGTTGGGCAGAGATAAACAAGCTTGGAAAATTACCTTGGTAAGGTGATATGTGTTTGATAGATGTACATTATATGTATGTACGTTTTTATATTCAAGGAGGTCTTTCTACAATCTTATTGTGATTTTCTATAGTCTAGAAACATTGAATGTGTCGAATACTGGTCTAACAGACATCTACTTCCCTACTGAGAAACCTGATCAGAAGACAGACCTCTTTCAAGCGTTAAGGAAACTGTGCATTACAGAGAACAAAATCAGCAAAGTAAGTGTTTCAAGACTTTTTCTTCGATAAGTTGTGTGTAATCTGTAGGTTTATATAGTAAAATAGTTTAAAATTTGAACTCTTCTAAACTATTGCATGTTGTAGAAACATGCAACCAAACCAACTTTCATTGGAAATATCCTGTATGTACAGAAGTATTCAAGGACAAAGAATGCTCTTTTTGTAGACTATTTTTCTAACTGGAAGGATGGTGGCCATCCTGTCTATTGATAATCATCTCAAAGATAACCCTGTATAATATGTGTCCCCAGAACTTTTTACATGGTCCTCTTGTCTATGAGTGAAGATAAACTATTTTTTTAAGCATAGTATAAAGAATAAGAAATCATAAATAAAAAATGGTATTTATAGAATTAACTAAAGATTAAACTAAAGTAGTAATTTATAAGTCCATTTTTCTCTGTTTGAAGATGGTGGTGTATGAAAACATGGAGGCTGTCCTTGTCCTTTCCTCTTTTTATGTTTGTTCTTGTTCCTTCTTTGTGTTGTTCCTTCTTCGCACACTAACCTGTGATCCTTTCCATGTTTGTATCTTTCTATATACTGTATTATTTAATCCATTTTTGTGTGCATCATATTAGAACATAATACTTACAGCTGCTTATCAGAAGCTGTTGTTTTTAACTTATTTTTGATATTGCAAACTGGTCAATAATAAACCAAGTGACGTAACGTGAGACTAATATCAGTTTGTGAATTTAATGGTTTGTCGATGAGTGCACACTCCACATCAGTTTGGCTCATATTCAATATTTTCTTAACGTACTAACATCTGTAAGATGTGCAATATAGTTATTTTGAGAGTTACCCTCAGATCAATTTGTGACTGTAAAAGGAAAAATTTTGTGTACCTTTTGCTAGAGTGCATGAATTTTGAAAAGAGGTCTATTATGCAGAAGTACAGACGTGGCCAAATTATTAGAATAAAATTGTTTTTTCAGAATTTATTGACATAAATTTTTGTTACATTGATAAATTAGGGAGATTGTTGTTTTAGTACTTTGTATCCCACCCTTTAGACTGAATTAGGGCCTTGATTCACCTGGCATCCCGTTAATCAGTGTTTGGCATGCATTTCTGACATCATCGTCCTTAAACCAGATTTCTTGGACCTTACCAATGAGCTCATCCCGTGTTGTTATTTTGGTCTTTCTCAATTTTTTCTTGACAATAGCTCATAGATTTTCAATGGGGTTAATATCTGGGCTATTTCCAGGCCAATCCAGTAAATCTATGCCCTTCTGTCAAAAAAATCCATGACGTTTTTTGCTCTGTGGCATGGGGCACCATCCTGCATAAAGATGCAGTCTTCTCCCCCATACCATCGGTCCATTTGCGGTATCAGCTTGTTTTTCAGCACTTTTATGTACTGATCGTGTTTCATTGTCCCTTCAACAATGTACATTTCCCCGCAACCATGCCATGACATGACACTCCACACCATAATTGCCGTAGGATGTTTCACGGTTTGCTGTATACAGTCGACCTTGAATGCCTCTCCCTCCCTTCGTCTCACATATTGGCTGGTCTCTTCTCCGATGGAGAAGATACTTTCATCGCTGAAGCATACCTGATGAAAGAAATAAAGCTTCCTCTAATAACTGGTCCATTACAGTGTTGTAAAATGTAGCAAACAATGGCAGGTACTTTTGTATTCCATGTAATTATAAAAGTAAATTGAATATATTAGCAGGTTTTAGCTCACAAAATGATTATAAAAATTTTGAAATACTACATACCTTCTTCCATTCATCCGCTGACCAGTTTTGATGAATCTTGGCCCATTGAAGTCGCCGGGAAGCCATGGAAGGTGTAATCTTAGCCTTCTTTCGTGGTCTCTTTGCTTTCAAGCTGCTGTTGAACAACTCTCTTCATACGGATCTGGGGGATATATTAACCCCACACTGCTCCATTGTCTTGCTCAGGTCAGTACTTGTAAGTTTGCGATTACTAATCACAAGATTCTTAAGTTTTCTCGTGCTTCTGGAGCTCAAAATCTTGCTCCGTCCACACTTGCCTGCTCGGTGCTGAGCGTATACCTGTCCACCATTTTCATGTTTTTTAATTCTATTCACTGAAGTTTGTGAAATACCTAATTTCTGGGCTATTGCATGTTGTGTGTAAATCTTTTCAGCAAGTAAGGCCCTTACTATGCCAATTTTTCTTGGGGAAAGGTCACACTTTTTCCCCATAACCTCAAAATATTTCACTCACACAATAATAGAACACAACTGACTCATCAGGGTTAGAACACGCTTTGAATACTTCAAAATACCTTTTAGTTGAACTGTATTACACAAAAACAATGATTAAATTGCAGTGCAAAACAACAGAAACACAAAAGCTATGAACACTCGGCAGTAGTCACAAGGCGGGAAATCTCAGCTGAACAACATGTGCACTTCATTATTCATTTGTTCTTCATTCTTGCCAACTGTTGTCGAGCAAAAGTATCCCAAAGGTACAAAATATATCAAGTACAATTATGCCTATCAGAATTAATCCACCACTTATCTACTTATGGGCATATTCAGCCATTTTAGGCATCATTAGACTGAAATCAAACTTTATTCTAATAATTTGGCCACGTCTGTATATAAAGAGCTTTTAAGCACAGAAGTGAAACATGAGTATATTGAAAAGAATGGACAGTGTTCAGCTTCTGCTTGTTGTTCCATTAAATTAGCATGAGTAATATCAAACACAATATGAAAGAGATGGTCACAGTATTCACTTCTATTGGTATTCCACTTCATGTCACCCGAAATAACCGCTCGTAGTGGATAACATTACTTACATTCATTAAACTGGCTCTCATTGAAAGGTTTTTGAGAAGATGTATTTTAAAGTGTCGTGGGTGATGATGAAAAAAATAAATCAATATGCGATCTGCCTCTGATCACCTGGTTAGACTAGAGAGCGCCGTGTTCATCGACCTCAGAAAGGCTTACAATACTACTAGGTGGTATGAGATCATCTTCAGGGAAATTTGTTGAGAACTTCATGACCCTCTGGCTTTTTTGAGTCTAAGTGGAGAGGCCATATTCTCAATTTTACAGTCAAGAAAATGATGTACTACAGTGACCTATACTGAGTGTCGCACTGTTTGCAATTGTCATCAGTTGCATAGTTACCACTGCTGGACCCTCAATTGTTCGAGTGCGGTAGATAGACAATTTAGCTCTACGTTTGAGCTCAGAAAAAATGGCAATTGCTGAGAGATGACTGCAACAAGCTATTGACAGAGCGGCCCTACAACACAGTTTCTCAGTTGTACACTTCTGTCAATGTCGCCCTGTGCATCCTAACCCAAAGCTCCACTAATGAAACAGTATTCTACAATTGATAGCTTTTGTTGTGAGTGCAATGTGGCTATTGGAGGTTATCTTGAGCGGACTTGTGGTAAGGTACTGTAATCATACTCAAGTACAACCTCCCGATTCTTAGTTTAGGGTATTTTTATAAAAATAATTTGTAATATAAAAGTAGTGAAAATGATGTGATTTTGTTAAGATGTAAGAACATAATATTATAAGAGGAATTTGTAGTTAGAAAATATGTATATCATTATATTTTGTATAAATTTTTGTTTGGGTAAGAATCTGTACATATGTTGTAGTGGTGCAGTTTGATCAAGTCCGTGCAACCTGGAAAACAGTGACTGTACCGGTAAAGTTGGTTGAAAATGTTGCTACAAGTGACTTGGAAACCCAGGGTACAGTCGGAAAGTATAGGCTGAAGATTGTAATTCATCAATGTGGATAAACGCAAGAAATCATTAATTTTCATATCGGCCGTTCGGTAATCAATCCAAAAACTCCGATTTTGAATGAGGTTGTTTTCACTGAGAGATGCTTGGAGATGTGTTAAGGAAAAGTGTTGCTACCAGTGGACTTTTGGAGACGCTACAGCCACGTGGAGCAAGACTATACATACATGACGGTAACCATTACGGATTTATTACAAAGCCATTACAGAGTCATTACTGTAAGAGTTCATTATGGAGTTATTATGACTTCATTATGGATGCATTCTGCGGTTATTGAAAGTTTATTTTCTCAAGAAGGCAGTACATGGTTTTCATTTACTTGTTCAGAGTATGGTGTGTGGTAACTTATATGTGTAATCTGGACCTGTGTTATTTAGCACAGAACTGAGTATTGCTAGATGACACAGTAAGCTAAATATCCTTTGCTTGGTCATTCTTTCTTTCATTCGACATGACATTCATCATTATTAATTCCACAGTAGTTATTTTACATTGTGAAGTTGTATGTGTAGATTCACATAGTTAGGAAAGAGACAGAAGTTGCATTTATAAGAGATCATCACTTTGAAGCCTGACCTTCAAAAGTACGTACATACGAAGGTCGAGTCATAAGTCATGGCAACTATTTTTTTCTTGTGAACAGGAGACAACACGGAAAACCTAAGATATGCATTTGGAAATATAGGGCAGGTACTTGTGCATAGTGCCTGACGACAAATTCTGACTTCAGGAGATTCTCGTAGAAAGTGACAGAACACAGGCCATTGGTAAACATTGTTTTATTATGGTATGGCAGCAAATACACAAGACTACGTACAAAGGACAGGTCTCCACTGGTTACAGACCTTTGAAATAATCACCCAAGGTTTCCACTGTGCATTGCCAACTGTGGGTAGGCGCTGAATACCATTCGCTGCATGTGTATCGCTAACTGTGACACCTCTCTCCGAAATGCTGTTACGATGTCCTCTTTGTTAGCAAACCGTTGTCCACATAATGGCTTCTTGACTTTGGGGATTAGATCATAGTCACGTGGGCTCAGATCAGGCGAATAAGGCGGGTGTGGAAGAACCTCCCATCCCCACCGTTGTAAGCGATGCTGAACGATGGCTGCTTTGTGAGCTGTCGTATTATTGTGTAGGATTATGGCATTGTCCAAAAGATCTGGACGTTTGGTTCGCACTGCATGGCACAATCAGTACAACAGAAAGGAATTGTGATAAACTGCATTGACAGTGTGCCCCTCACGCACTGGATGACACACAAGAACACCTTGACGATCCAATGCCAGGATTACCATAACCTTATTGAGCGACTGATTTTATTGAACCTTGTGTCTCCGTGGTTACCCCTGGTGACGCCATTCATGTGACTGTCTCTTCAGTTCAGGTTGATAAGCACGTGCCCATGTTTCATCGACTGCAATAATGCGATTCAACATGGTTTGTGCTTCTTTCTGAAACCTTTCCAGATTGATGCGACATGTTTCATAACGAGTCCACATCTGTACCTCAGTTAAGTGACATGGCACCCACTTTGCACAAAGTTTACGCATCTGTAGGTCCTCGTGTAAAATGTGCAGTATTGTTGCCGCTGGTATTGATGTATGTTCTTGCAATAAAAACGAGTTGGTCTCTTCACGTGATGACTATTGTTGGTCCTTTGTTTTGTTGTTTCTGGAGTAAATTCAGATAGTTTTCTTATTAGTGGTGTAGAGAATAATCTGGCATGCTACCAGCATTCAATTTCAGGGTTAAATAGTAGCAGGTAAAGTAATGAAGCATGTTTCGAGCCTCATCAGTAGGGCTAGGATTCTGATGATTTTACATTCTCATTTGTAAGACTGACACATTGCTTATATATATATATATATATATATATATATATATGTTTCATGAAAGAATGAGTTCAATGAAGTCTATTTGTTAGGTAATATTTTGCATTTTTTGCCATTTTTGAGGGATAGGGCATTTTTTTTTTTTTTTTTTTGTTGCAAATTTTAGGTTAGTTTGGTCATTTTTTATACTATCTTCAAGAAAGGATTTTTTTTTTTTTAATGTTTAGCTATTTTAATTCTGTATTTTACTAAATTTCTGTGTTGAATATTTTGTTTGATTTCATACAAGCATAACATATATTTTCCAGGGAACTGATACCTCTTCCCCTATTCCCAAAAGTATGCGTATAATGGATTCGCCCATACAAGGAAGTACATTTGCCTCTCGCGTAGGTGGGAGGCTGCAGCTAGCAATGATTCATTGCGTTTGTGGTATTTCTTTGAGCCGGATGTGCTGTTCTATTAGACATGAAGTTACGATATGCCTATAGTAAAGTGTGTCTGTTAAACTAAAACAATTTATTTTGCAATATGGAGAAAGGTTCTTCACCACTGATGGGACAATACTTTATTGCAAACTTTGTGACGTAAGATTGGCTGTTGTAAAAAGGTTTGCGGTGGAACAACATGTATCGCATGAGAAATACAAACATGGTCTGTAACGACTTCAGGATGAAGGAACATTACTACAGCAGAAGCTTCTTGGAGAAACCTGTTCATCCTTTTCACCATTCTTTGAAGAACTGTGTAGAGTGTTTCTTTGTACCGATATCCCATTCAGTAAGTTAAACCACCCTTAACTGTACAGTTTCTTAGAGAAGGACACGGGCAAATCCATACCGGATTCTTCTACGTTTAGGAAAATCTATGTTAGACGATGCTATGAAAAGGTTGGAAGAAATCAGGAAAAGAGTATCGATGGACGAGACGGCAGACTCTTCAGGGCGATTTGTAGCTAACGTGGTAGTAGGAACACTGGATGAGGATGTTCCTGGGCAACACATTCTGCTCTATTGTGAGCATTTAGAAAAAGTGAACAACTCAACAATCAGCAAAGTTCTTGATAAATCGTTGACATTGTTGTGGGCTGATAGCATTCGGCATGACAATGTGTTGTTCTTAGTAACGAATGCAGCCCCCTACATAATCGAGGCTGCTAATTCACTTTGTGCTCTCTATTCTAAAATGGTGCATTTTACTTGTTTGGCCCACGCATTACACCAAGTTGCGGAGGAGGTTTGCGGTCATTTTCCAGAAGTTGACGAATTGATAGGATGTGTGAAAAAGGTATTCTTAAAGGCACCCTCTCGAGTTTCATCTTTCAAGTCAGAAGCTCCAGACATTCCACTTCCTCCTTCTCCAGTTTTGACAAGATGGGGAACCTGGATTGAATCCTGCACGTATTATAGCAAGAACTTACAAGTGGTGAAACAAATCGTGGATTCATTCGACAGCACTGAAGCCACATCAATCAAAGCAGCAGAAAAACTTATGGCAGATAGTGAAATTGCAGGGAAACTTGCTTAAATAAAAGTAAATTTTGGATTTCTTCCTACTGCCATAAATGCTCTGGAAAAGTCGGGAGTACCGCTAGTGCAGCAGTTACAACTTGTACTGAAAGCGGTGAATGATTTGGATCATGCGTGTGGGCAAACTGGGACAAGCTGTGTCTGAGAAGATGGAGGATTTGGAAAAAAATAAAGGATATCAGACAGTGTGTTCAATTGCTAAAATTTTGGCAGGTGAAACATTTTCTCTTTGTGATGTTGACAACAGTGAATTAAATTCAAGTGACATTGTTTCCTTTAAGAATGCTCCTGTTGTGTCGGTGGAGGTAGAAAGGAGCATTTCTATGTATGAAGCTTTGTTGGCTGATAATAGACAATCATTTTCATTTGAAAATTTAATTCAAAACAAAAATCTTCCCCTTGGACCTAAGGTGAACAGGTATGCTTCTGTTCATTGGTGGTACTGTATTTTCATGACTTCGCATTAGAGTTTTGCTCTGCAGTTTGTACTGATGCACGACCAAGGCCACTTTATCATGTATGCCAACTTGTTTTCTCTGCAGTCTGCTGTACGTTAATTAAAGCCACGGCCGCTTCCTTCCCATTCCTAGGCCTTTCCTATCCCATCGTTGCTGTAAGACTTATCTGTGCCGGTGCAGCGTAAAGCCAATTCAAAACAAAATCTGCCCCATGGACCTAAGGTGAACAGGTATGCTTCTGTTCATTGGTGGTACTGTATTTTCATGACTTCGCATTAGAGTTTTGCTCTGCAGTTTGTACTGATGCACGACCAAGGCCACTTTATCATGTATACCAACTTGTTTTCTCTGCAGTCTGTTGATTTGTGTTTCCTGCAATACCTGCTGGTGCAGCAGATTCTTGACCTTGCTAGTGCAGCAGATTCTTGACCTTCCATCCAGATTGTGGGATGCTGGTACCAGAATCACCTTCGCTTGTCTTCCAGCCTCGTGGGTATTATGGACAGTGAACTGGTGGATCAAGCTAGGAAAGAAGCAGTACTGTTATCACTAGGGCCCGGATTTTTAGGTTTTAACCTATTTGTTATTTGCTATTTAATTCACAAATTTTGATATATTTGTTCATTTCACACTTCCTGGAGCAGAATATGTGAATTTCATTGCACCTAAAAAAAAAAACCTAAATGAGGGGTTGACACCTAAAATAACCTAAAGAGCTGTTTTACCTTCTTCAAATAAAGACTGTTATTTTCTCTGCATTGTAAAATTATTTCCACGGCAATTACAAGCAGTAGAACGGAGGGAGTTCATGTTACTATCATTAAATGCAGCACATCCCATGCTTCCCACTACATATGTGACATCTGGTGGCTCCTTGATGCATCTGATAGGTCAGAAGGAACGTAAAGTTTCGCCTCCAGTCGTCCATAGAGAGTACAGCCGGCAGAGTGTGTTGTGACTGGTTCCTGCCGCAATTACTGTATAGCGAAATAATGCCTAAATCGCACTTATTGAGAAAGTGGATTGCTACAGATGGATTCACTACAGACGGTCGAGTAGTCTTCTGTCAGGCATACTCCAAAGAAATAAGTTTCTCTTAACTGATCTAAAACGTGCATTGCAATACCCTAGCTCGCTTACTGAAGAGTACTTAGGATTTGGATTCTTCATTTCAGGTTAAATGTGAGCAGAAATCCCATCTTGAGCAGCATAAATCTGCAGCTGCTCACATGGCTAGCATAGCGAGGAGAAATAAGTCCAGCAACAACAGTAAGCAACCGTTTATTTCTTCCACAGTTGGCAAGCCTGAAGATAACTTTAACTTTCGCCTGTGTCAGGCGTTGATGTCTGCAAACGTACCCTGGAACGTGCTAAGTAACCTGACCATGAAAACATTCTTAGGAGACATCAGCGGCCGCAGTATACCTAATGAATCCACTTTAAGGAAGAATTATTTGCATCCTGTTTACCAGAAGACATTACATAAAATAAGAGAAGATATAGGCGATCACTATATTTGGTGTTCTGTTGATGAAACATCTGACAGTTACGGTCGCTTCATTGTGAATGTGGTAGTAGGTAAGCTGGATCAAAATGAACCAGGTAACGCTCATCTAATTCCTTGTAAAGAAATAGAACAAACTAACAATAGCACAATAGCCTGAGCTGTGAGGGATGCTTTACGCATATTGTGGCCAGCAAAGAATCAAATAGTAAGTTCCTTTTGTTAGTGACAGACAATGCTGCCTACATGTTGAAGGCAGGGCAGGTTCTACAGTCCTTCTACCAGAGAATGCTACACGTTACGTGCTTGGCCCACGGCCTGCACCGCCTTGCGGAGGAGATTAGAAGCAATTTCAGTGACGTCAATAGCGTGGTTTCTTCAGTCAAGAAAGTTTTCCTCAAAGCCCCAACACGTGTACAGTTGTTCAAAGAGAAATTTCCAACAACACCTCTTCCACCTGAGCCGATACTTACCCGCTGGGGAACTTGGCTGTCTGCTGCTATTTAATATGCTGAGCACCTTGAAGAAATTAAAAATGTCGTCAATGACTTGGATGAAACAGAAGCTTCCTGCATCGCAAAGGCCAAGAAATCGCTCGAGTGCCCGACCCTCGTCACTTCCCTAGCATATATTAAGACACATTTTTGTTTTATACCAGAAGCTATTCTCCAGTTGGAAGGTGCAACCTTGCCACTCAAAGATTCCCTGGATATCATTGGCAATGTTTCCAGAAGAGAAATACCTGGGCCATTGGGAGTGGCATGTTCTTTGAAGCTACAGAAGATTCTTCAACGCAATCCTGATTTTGAAGATATGAAAGTCATCAACTCGGTATTACAGGGTGAAAAGTATTCAGGAAAATTACCTCTACAACCTAATGCATTAGCATCTATGTACTACACTCCAATGATGTCATGTTCCGTTGAAAGAACTTTTTCGTCATATAAGAATGTGTTACGTGACAACAGGAAATCATTTATGCCAGGCAATTTGGGTATGTACGTGCTTATTTACTGCAATGCCAAAACATAACTTACAAAGGAAACAGTACAGTGTATTCTCTGTGTATTTTTATGAATATGACAATGTAAACTTTTGTGAAATAAGTACATAAATAAATTTTACAGAACTACGAAAACCAAAAACATCGCTGCCTGGAGGCAAAAACCTAAAATAACCTATTTTAAGAATTCAAAAAAACCTAAAGTGAAGGTTTATGCCACCTAAAAATCCGGGCCCTAGTTATCACCTAGAGCAGTTAACATACCTGCTAGGGATATTTGTTCTCAGCTATGCCAAATCATCTCAGCGTTCTGGGAGTTGGAATGGCTATCCAAATTCCCAACAAGCTGAGAGTAATTAAGATGACAACTTCCATGCGGCGATCCTCTTTCCGTCCTTCATAAAGATAAGCCATGGTTCTATATAGGCTGAGGATAGGTCATATAAGAGATATGCACTTTTACCTCCTAAAGAGAGAAGACCACCTCTGTGTGTTCATGCGGTGCTGAATAGACTGGCCCACATCCACACAGAGTGCGGCTATCTCTCTAGACTAAGGCGGAATCTTGGCCTGCAGGAGATACTCTACTCCTACTAGCCAGTGATGAGAATACTGCTGATCTCATTATTTGCTTTATATGTTTGTGGATTAATCAAGCATATACAATTTTCACTTGTTCTGTTACTCGGGGATCTTTTGTTTTTATGTGTTTGTATCCATTTCAGCTTAATAAAATCATTTTTGTTTTATGTTTTACTTCAATTTTAAATTTGTTTGGAATAACTACCTATGTTTGTTTCCATTTACAGTAAAACCTCGATAATTCGAAATCAGTTAATCCAAAATGTTGCCTAATTTGAAGCAGCTTTCGTTCCCGGAAACATGAGGTACGATTTTGCATGTTATTTAAAATGTTTAATTCGAAATACGGATAATTCGTAATTTGAAGAACAATGTCGGTCCCATTACCGAAATTCAGACTTTTAATTCGAAACTGCCTTTACATATTGATAAAAATAGTATAATACAGAGTAATTTAAATTCAAAATTTCTCCGCATCATGAAAGAACATGTATCCGGAACGTGCAGGGGTAACTTTCCGCACTTTCACCCACTTCGGCGTATCTGCAGTGTGTGGAATCGTAATTATTTTGTATTCAGCGTTTTAAGGAACGCCACAATATCACATAGCAGGTAGTGTGCGGAAAGGTAGAATCCGCAAACACTGGCGATGCCGACAGTTGGTGAAAAAGCGTAGCTTATGTAATCAATTCGTACGCACGAAACAATATTGTCAATGTCGATGAAACTGCAATTTTTTTTTTTTTTTTTTTTTTTTTAATGCTGAGGCCAACTGGACTTATGGTTTTAAAGGAGAGAATTGCCAGCCGAGAAATGTACTGTGTTGTAATGCAGTGCACACGGAAGTGAGAGACTTCCTTCCCCTGTCATAGGAAAGTTCAAAAAGCCACGATGTTTTAAGGGCGTCGGGCACTTTCCGTGCAAGTATAAGACATCTAAAAATGCAAACAGTACATTAATCCAAAATATAAATCATTTGAACAGGGGGGAGCCAGCATAATTTGTCCTCTTCTTTGAATCGTGTTTTTTCCCCCTTTCATTGCGTGAGGTTATGTTTGCTATTGTTTTATCCAAGTGGATTATTTAAATAATGTAAATGCACCTTGTTGGATACATTTCTGAAATAGTGTTCTCCATGGCATTTCAAAAGTTTAAACTGAGATTCAAGGTGATTGCATGAATTAATGGGTCTTAGAAGTGCCATGTCACTAGAATTGGGTCATTCATGAACTAACTAGTTCATTTGAACGACTCTTTTAATTGAACTGGCACGAGTTCATTCAAATATTTTGAACGGGTTGTTCATGCGAGCATAGAGCATGTCAGAGGACAAAGACCTCAGCACCATCTATTGTAAAATGTACGTACTAGCTCGCACCTCGTTCATTGAACGATGTGCTGCGAGGGCTGTTTCCATGAAGACAGCACAAATGAACTACCTCGTTCATTTGAACGACAAAATAAGCTCGCACGTAAATGGCCAATGGCGTGCCGTATTAATGATGACAGCACATCTCCTCTCACACTTCTGAACTGGTGGCGGCACTGTGCATTGGGTACTTGTTTTCTGTTTGTGATAGGAGCTCCGAAAGACACACTTCTCACATCGACCTCGCTATAGGGCATATCCAATCACAGCTTTCCTACTATTTTTGCTCGGCCGGGTTGCTCGTCAACTGTAATCAGCTCCCCGCCGACCTTAAAAAGCAAGTGGGCGAACTCCGCACTGGATGTGTGCCATATCAACCACAACCACTACAACGACTACCACAATATCCGCCTTCACCCTTCAATGCCTCCTTCTCACAACTTGAACTTACTCCCATCCCTCCCCAGTAATGTCTTCATCTGTTCCTATGCAACTCACTTCAGAATGCCCTGAAACGTCTGCATCTACTACCGCAACCGTCGCACCGTCACCTGCGTCGTTTGCAGTGTTGCTACAACCATCACTGAACAAGAAGTCTTCCAGGAACTTCATGCAACAGGAGTTCCAACACGGTGGGCATTCCACGTACTGAACTCTTCTGGACCGACCACTTTAGTACGTCTCCATCTACCGACAGAAGAAGCAGTCCATCACCTCATCACCAATGGAGCGCATATCTACCGATGTCATCATCCAGTGGAACTCTCTCGCTCTCCTCCTCGAGCTTTCCCCAGATGTCCTTCCGTCGCTACACGTCATCACACCCGGCCAGCTCATCTTCTCTATCAACCTCGTCACTATTACACCCACCACTTTTCGCAACTGTTCCGTTCTTCCACCCTCCTCCACATACAGATCTCTGTCGACTCCTCACAACTTCCCTAAGTCACATCACTGCAGCCCTACAACTCCTCAATTCTTCGACCCTGGCACTCCCGTTTAACACCACTCCTTCTACACACCCACTTTATCTCGCATCTCCCTAGTCAAGAGACTATTCCTCCTCTATGACTTTGTAACATCGTTTTCCCATCTTTCTCCTTCCTCACACCTCACTCTCACTACACAACTCCTGGCCCGAGAGAGCGCGTCACGCTTTGAGGGGCCTGCCCTGTCCTTCAGGCGGGGAATGAAAACTTATTTGATGATGACGGCTCTGAATGACGACAATCAAATTCCAAGTTCGCAGAATATCGTACTTGCCTGCTAGCTATAACAGAGCTCATATTTGTTCGAGTCCGGTCTTATGCAAGATACAGTCCACAATACACACAATGGGGTGATAAAGTCGCTGGTGTACCTCTTCGAAAAAATAAAAACATGTTTACAGTCTGGCATTTACGTACTGTAAGCGTTCTATAATACACGACAGTTGTGGGAATCATACACGAGCACTGGTAAATAAATACTTTGTCTACACACAATATAATCAATGTCAGCAACATGAGGCACAACGAAATCACACGCACTTGGAGCGGACTAACAAAATCATGTTATCACATGGTAACCGACACGAGACTACGGTATTGTATTCAGTACGCATAGGTTATCTTAAGATGAATGTCTTGGCGTAGAAGAATAATCAACTAAAACAACAACATATGTTAAAATTCATACCACATAGAAAAAGCTCATAAATTTCAAGGTGCCCAAATCTGACAGCCTCTTGATTTACTGGCATGTGAAAGAACTCCTGCGGGATATAATTTTGGCTCCTCGATGTCTATGGAAACCGTAACAATAAATGGGGCTGTTAAACAGTTCAGATATTACTGTTCAGAAATAATAGCTGCTCAGCCCTTTTTCCTTTGAGACAATTCCTATTCTCGATCACTATCTGTCCTGTCCCATGCATAATGAGATGTATGTAGTAGTGGTTAAAATTAGGTGGTGATCGACAGAAAACTGTAGAAGTTCATAATTTCAGTCATTATTCCCCTTATCACAATGTAATAGTAATGGAAATATTAAGGGAATTCATTTTTACACACCAATAGAGCATATCAAAAGTTAACGGGCTTCTGATAAATTCACCTGCATATATCCTACCGTCAGTTGGTAGGGCCTGACACATCCTACTCTGATGAGTGTAGTGTCAGGCATAAGGAAAAACACTGGTTTTATAGAGTAAACACTTGAAAAGACTTATACCTTACATTGTAATATTAGTTATTCAGGAATATTCCTTATTAACAGGGCGTTTCCACAGGATTCTTCTTCCCCAGCTCTTTAACAGCTAAAAAGGACAATCATCATCTCAGAGAAATGTTTTCCCATGGATAAAACCGGTAAATAGCTTCTCTCTCAAACTCAAACAGCTGATCCATATGCCCCTCGAACCGCCGAGCTTTAAATACCGTAAGGGGTGGGGTGCGTTGGAAGTCTATATGGTTTGTCATTCATATTAAGGGAGGACAAAGACCTAAGCAAGCACCATCTATCGTAAAATATACGCACTAGCTCACGCCACTATGCTGTACCTAAGATGCTCATAATAAACTACCTCGTTCATTTGAACGACTTCATTCTTTGAACGAAGTGCCACAAGAGCTGTTTCCATGTAGACATCACAAATGAACTACCTCGTTCATTTGAACGACTTCGTTCATTTAACAAAGTGCCATGAGAGCTTTTTCTATGAAGACAGCACTAATGAAATACCTCGTTCATTTGAACCACAAATGAGCTTGCACACAAATGGCCGCCAATGGCATATCGTGTTAATGGTCAAGTGACAGCACATCTCTCAGACTTCTCAACTGGGGAAGGCGTTATACAACATAAGAAAGATAATCTGTCTCTCATTCTCTCGTAGATACCATTTCTTCACTTAGGCAGACTGGCAGCGGCATTTTTTATTTTCGTGCTCATATTAAACTAACTCGTTCATTTGAACGAAGTGCCGTGAGGGCTGTTCTATGACATCACCTCAAGAATTACCTTGTTCATTTGAACGACTCAAGGCTATGAACGATATCTAATGAACTAGTTCAAGCAAATGAACTAACTAGACCCATCTCTAATATTCACTGTACTGTTGTTATAATGCAGACGGAAGCGAGAGACTTTCTTCCCTCGTCATAGTAAATACAGCCAGTCACAATCTCAATGAAATCTCAGAGAAACCCAACATACTCTTCGATCTATTTATCACTTTCCTCAGAAACAATAATGCAGCCAACCTAAACTCAATCCTAAATTTAATCAAAGGTACTTTTCCAAGACAATTACACTTTCTCCCGCACCCTTCAGCCCCACCTTAAGCCCTCTTCCTAAGCCATATTTCATTTCAATACAAGAACTTACTGATTTCCATGATTATAATTTTTACAACACCCCATTTATACTTTATTCTTTGTTAAAAACCTCTTATTATGTATATTCCTTGTATTATTAACTATTACCATAACATCTCATTTCACTTGTTATTCTTTAAAATAATATTGTCTTAGGATTTCGCCACAAATGATCTTTGCTCCAATACGGCTGATGATGACCCCTAGATGGGTCGAAACTAGTACCGTATAATTTTGTAATCTTGTGAATATATTGTATTGAAAAGGTGGAAACATTTAAGTTATTATTATTATTACTTATAGCAAATACAGTCTCTACTGTATTTAGTCATAGGAAAGTTCGATAAGTCGCAATGTTTTAAGGGCACCAGGTACTTACTGTGTAAGTACAGGACATCTAAAATGCATACAGTACAGTAATCCAATGAAAAAAGCACTTGCACAGGGGAGCCAGTATAGATTTCTCCTAGTCATTGAATCATGTTTTCTTTCGTTTGATTACATTGCATGAGGTTTGCCAGTGAGTTATCCAAGTTCATTATTTGAATACTGTAAATGCACCTTATTGGATACATTTTGGAAATAGTTTTTTTCCCATGGCATTTGAGAGGCTTAAACTGTGAATCAAGATTAGTTGCATGCAGTAACAGGTCCTGAAATATATTGTGATGCTGCAAGGGTTGGCATTTCCGAATTACGTGTTGGCGGTTAATTCACAATCACGTAAAGTCTGATTTTTGTGTCCCAACAACTTCGAATTAACGAGGTTTTACTGTAATCTTTGAAGAGAGGATGGTTGCCTAGTAGTACTTCTTAAAACAAGATTCACCACCACCACGACCACTGAACTGAAATTACAATTATATAGTTGTTGGTGAAACAGTTGAGCATAAAGAATCATGAGACAGTGAATGTCCTTGTTGCCTATGATGATGTAAGTGAATAACTCCATCCTGTAAAAATAAAAATTGTTTGAACACGGTAATTTGGATAGTGTAATTATACTTTAAACACTAGGGGCCGATTTCAGAAATGATGACTAGTTTTAAGCTTTAGACAAGGTCTGCCTAAACAGCATCTAAGTTATGCACAGTGTTCCATGCATAAACAACATTCAGCTGATGTTTAACTAGACGTCTTTTAAAGTCTCAATACTGGTTCAAAAATGAAAATCCTACTGTCGGCAGCCCTGAAGATGGTTTCCATGGTTTCCTATTTTTACACCAGGCAAATGCTGGGGCTGTACCTTAATTAAGGCCATGGCCGCTTCCTTCCCAGTCCTAGCTCTTTCCATCGTCACCATAAAACCTATCTGTGTTGGTGCGACGTAAAGCCAACAAAAAAAAAAAAATGAAAATAGAAGTATCTTCCATGCAACTCTTTGCTTGTCACAACCAATGAAATTCGTCGGTGCGCTCGCCAAATGTTAGTCACCTGTCGTCTTCCTACACATTCCACAAATATGGCTAAGCATGAGCATGGCTTGCCCACAGATAAGAATATTGCTTTCAGAGGAAATGAAATCTCATAACATTATCGAGACTAAAGCGACACACTACCTTACGAGGAAGTGTAGCTTTGATTAGTGTTGTTACAGTGAATATAATCTAAATTGCATCGGCAAAGGGAAGATGAAACTATAGTACAATGTCACAGAATGAGTTGTAGGGGCCATGTAGATGTAGCTTGCATTCTGGAGATCATATCCCGTTTGTACACCGAACAAATAGTGGGACTGTTATTATGGCCACGGCCCTTCCTTCCCAGTCCTTGCCTCTTCCTATCTCATAGTTGCCAAAAACTTACTGAAATTAGCACAACAGGTATCCGCAATAATAAAAAAAAAGCACACACACACACACAACCTACTTTGTAGTGTCACTATCCCTTCCAGCCCTGAGAGATTTTTTGTCTGAATTTTTCTGTGTAATGTATGTTTATACCATTGTTTGGCATGCAGAATCAGGGAAAAATATTTTTCTTAAATTCCAAAATTGAATCCTTCTCTAGCATGTTTGTGCTGATTAGGTTTTATTTAATTCCACATAACCCTCGTAGTGGCCGTCATTTACCCTGTAGTGGCAGCAATATTTTACCGGTGTTGCAGACTCTTAGTATAAATTGTGTCAAAAATCATTGACATGTTATACATACTAAAACAGCACACCCTTTTATCGTCCAGAGTACAAGGAATAAGAATATGATTGTACTAAAGAAGTTATTTATCATCCAAAGAATGTAAGACCAAAAATATATTGAATTTGTTTATATTATTTATTTTTGCAAACGTTTTGCTATATATAATGTGTTTATATTTAGGTAAATTTAAAAAAAATGACATATACAAAAGGTGCACCAGTTCATAGCGAAACAGGAACGCCCGTACTTTAGCTTAGTGGAGAGCATGGATTGACGCCTGGGCGTGTACGGTCCATGCTCGGAGAGTACAAGAGAGAAGGGTAGTGCAATAAGTTCATTTTAAAGTGGAACTTGCAATTTATTCAAGAAAACATAGAAATTACATCACCTTCACAGGTGAAGGGTTTGAGTGTCCTGAAAGATGTGGAGAAGGTGTCATCCCTCAGCGTCGGCATCGTCCCACGTCGCTGAATTCCTCACTTCCCACCAAGGTACCACGTCATCCCACAGCGGTTGTCAACCCTCTATGTTAAAGGAGAGACTCGAACCTGGGGTCGTTCATCTGGTGATAGTGCAGCGTGGAATAGTTGATCAGCTTTGTATTCCACAAAAGTCCCATGAAGGGTGTAGAGAAATGTAAGAGTTTCGCACCACAGAATGTCAATAGAATCTGATACGACACTTCTCTACCGCACTGCACTGCAAGTTGTGGCAAGACACTGTTTATTAGCTGAACAAGTTCCACTGTAAATGGTGTTGGACGCACATTACTATGAAAAAAATGGATTCAGAATCACAGTTCTGTGAAAATAATAGAAATTAACACTGTTCATAAAATAGTCACTGTCGAACTTGAAGTGATAGGCAACGAAAAAATAATTGGAACTTTCTGAGATTCAACTGTATACAACTTCACTTAATCTCAGTGTGAAGAGAAATAAATTGAGTCCTACGGACACAGTCTTTCGTACTGTTTGTAATGAGTACGGAGAAGCAAATGCAGTTATTTAGCAAACACACACACACACACGTGGAAATATATTAAAGTTTCTATGAAGACAGTAAAGAAACACTTTATGACTCCTAACACACAGTCTCACGAAAACCAAGTTCCATTAAGACAGTCTTAATCAAAAAATCACACAGTCTCTCAGAAATAAATTCTCCACTGAGGCACAGTTTTACAAGTAGCTTAACATAATCTCTTGGCAGTAAATGTAGACACAGTCTTTCACGAGGGGATTTAACACAGTCTAATGAAAAGAAATGTTAGCACAGTCTTTCATGAAGTGAATTAACACACTCTTTGAAAATAAATGTCGGCATATTCTTATGAAAAGAAATGTCGGCAGTTTTTCACGAAGTTAATTAACACAGTTTTTGAAAAGATGTGTACTTTCACTAGGGCACAGTTTCATGAAATAACTTGACACAGTCTCTCGAAGAGGAAACAATGTTTCACTAAGGCACAGTCTTTACGCACCAAGTCCTTCACACTCTTGTAACAGCACAGTTTCAAAAATATCTACGAGACAGCGATTATTGTATAGTCTCTGCAATACGAAATTCACAAGACAAAAATAATGTTAATCAGCTCGACAGATTGACATTACAAATGAACAAGTTTTCTGCTTGCACGCGAAGTTAGAGTCCGATGAGGTTATGTTCGATGCTTGTATCGCATATTTTCTATCACCGGTCCTTAGCCGGACAAAGTAACAGACTGTACTACCGCAGCTGGCACATGACGAAATTACACATTCCCACTGTCTACTACGGGGCTGGCGAGCTCCTTATATTGCCCTAGGTCGGATGGCCAGACTGAAAATATGAGCTTCTTTAAAATTTTATAACTCGGCCATCCTTCCGCCAATTATCATGAAATTTTGGTCAGTAGTATTTGTGATCCAGGCCTACAAGGTGACATTCTTCAGATGATGATCGGACATCCCGTTCGTGATATAATGACATCGAAGCGAATGGAACATTCGATCGTGGCGTCACTTTGCCTTGGCTGGTACTCTGCAGCGAGAGATCACTTGCACGCAGTCACCCATGATGCCTGCGCGCTCGGCGCTCGTTTTAAATCCAAATAGACAGGTGTTAGCACGTTCTCCTCAAGAAATACATGAACGGCGATTGCTGACAAGGCATTCCAATTTCATCTCCCACCTGCTCAGCGAAAAAGAAAATTGTTGGACGATTTTCTTTTTATTTATCTCCTAGTAAAGTATTTCTTGAGGTTGGCAAAGTTGATCCCTTGACGTTACCATCCATTCTTCCTACTGTTCAATGATGATCCAAGTTTTTCCCAAGTACTTCATGGGTATCGGATAAGGCCGTTTCTTATAAGGTGAAGTGTCAGTAACATCTAAGTGGTGTTCAAAACCATTGATAACTCCAGGTTTATCAGAAAACACATCTGGAAATTTCTCAAAAAGCTCTTGCATCGTCTCTGCCGCTTCATTATCATAATCTGGGCTTTCAGCTACACTGGCATAAATTGTGAATTGTCAGTGGTCCTCGTTAAACTCATCATCGATGATGGATGCTATCTGGTCCTCTACGTGTCCCACTTCCTCAGGTCTCCCCTCTTCATGGATGCACTCTTTGACAGGCGGAGTCTCGCTCATCTCGCCTTCTACTATGTCCACCGGGGTCTCAAATTCCGGTTGCTTCACTTCATTACAGGCAACCAACTGTAGCTCTACAGATTTAACGCAAAATTTAATCAGGCTAGCAGGATAATCAATGATTCCCCCATGCTGAATGAGGAAGTCCGATCCAAGGATTAAATCAAATTTCATCTGAGTCAAAATTAAAAATAGATGTTGGAACTTAACATCACCAATTTCTAACTCAGGAAACACCTGGAATTTACATTTAATAGTCTTGTCAGGAACTATGCCTTTAACCTTAACTTGGACAACAGGTAGGATAGAAATATTGGTCGTCTCTCGCGCCACATCTATCAATTTTTGCGAAATTAGTGAGGCTTGTGACCTTGAGTCCACTAAAAAATTGACAATTATATTGCCTAGCTTAATACTTATAATCGATAAACCGCACTGTATCTGAGGCTGTCGTTGTGTTGCATCCTCATACAGTAAATCCGAATTCTCTAAATACCAATGATTGATGGCTGTACTATATATTATTTCTCCTTCCTCCGGGTTTTCAGGCAATCTCCTTATTGCTTCGTCAATTTTTTTTTGCACCCGTAGTTTCGGGATTCATTTCTGTTCTCTCATTTCTTCTTTGAACCTCTGCCTGGTATTCCAAAGAAGCTGCTCCAGGTAGACCTTCTTCCCTGTTCTTATTTCTTACTAATTCTCTAGTCTCTCTCCAACGTTTCTCTAATTCATCCCGCTGGGAGTTCCTATTATCATTAGGTTGGCTAGCTGCCTGCCTCCACGAAGGTCCTTGTTGATACGTGGCCCTCTCTTCGTATGGACGCTTTCTATATCTTCTGTACCAGAACGGTACGTCTCAACGAGTTTCTCTCTCTTCTTGCGGTTCTGGGTTTACTCGAACCGGAGCCTTCACTTCCACGGGGTTAGCCGTAGTTTCTTTGGTTCTTCTAGGTTTTGTTATGTTCTGAGTGTGAGCAGTATCGAGTTTTCTCAGGACGTCATCAAGCTGCTCTAAGTCCTGGACGTTTGCTGCTACCATATCTCCGGAACATTTGGAGGGAATTGCAGTGTTATGACCTGAATAAGTTCTTGCTCTGGCAAAGGAGGGTCGAAAAACTGTATCTTTTTAAGCTGAGATATGAGAAAGTCTGAGTATCGTGAGGAATTGATGGAAGTGTTATACTTTCTGGAGTATAATTGCTGAGTTTCAGAACTCCAAAATCGTCTAAATAGGGCTTCCTTAAATTCTTGGTAAGTGCTGATACTAAATTTGAAAGCAGTGTACCACATTAACGCCCTGCCTTCTAACAATCGAGATGCTATACATAATTGACGGTCTGTTTTAATATGATTTTCCTGAAAATATTCTTCAAGGTTAAGGAGAAACTCTTTAGCTGTATACTCCTCCTTCCCCAAAAATTTGGCTGGTTTTTCCTCAGTCATTTCAAAAGCTGTGGAAACATTCATGGTTTCTCCACTAGTATTGTGAAGGCTAGATGATAAGTCATCCTGTTTGATTTGAGATTCTTTACTGCTGAGAGATTCCATATTTCCTTGAAGTTCGAGTTTTAGGGTTTTTAATTTTCCCCTGTATGGAATTCTCAATCTCTTTGACCTCCCTCTCTAATAGATTCATGAAGTTTGTCTTGAATAGAAGCCATTTTGGTTTATGCAAGTGATAATTGAGCATGGGACTCTTGAAATTCTCCATTTAAACTTTCTACCTCTTTAAGGACTTAATCTTTCATTTATCTTCGTAAACTTAGAATCCATTCTTTTGTTAGACTCTTTAAATTGTTTCTCAATTTTGGCACCTGCATTATTGAGTCTACATTCCAAATTATTATTTACTTCTGCCAAATTTTTATCAACAGATTCAGTTAATTTTACAAGGTTTGCCTCATTAACCTTCCTAAGCTGAGTGATATTGCGATTAGTTACTTCATTAGCCTCCCTAAGCTGACCTATACTAGCATTAGTGGCCTCCAGAAGACTTTCTAAAGCAGCGTTATACTCCTTAAGTTGAGCTCCTAAAGTATTATAAGTAGCATCAATACGACTTTCTAAGTTAACGCAAAATTGGTTCATGCCAGTGTTAGTGGCATCAATACAACTTCCTAATGCAGCATTAGATTCTCTAAGTTGAGCCCCTAAAGTAGCATTTGATTCAGCAATCCTACGCCCTAGATTAGTGTTACTTTCTGTAATCCTGTCATTTAGACTGACTTTTAAAGCCTCAATAGCAGCTCATTTATTCTCCGTACGAGGGCTATGCCGAAAGTTTTTAGCAGAGTGTGAGAAAAATATTTTATTTGCGAAACAACAATTACAACTTTTCAAAATACTCTCCATTAGCACGTATACATTTTTCCATTCTCTGAAACCACTTAGAAAACGTTTCAGTCCAAGCTTCTTTCGGGATGTCACTTAGTGCACTCTCGTATGCTGCAATGCCCTCTTCATCTGACGAAAACCGCTGCCCACGTATTTTTTCCTTGGTCTTAGGGAACAGAAAGAAGTCGCATCAGACCAGGTCAGGTGAATACTGGGGATGAGTTAACACTCACACTTTTTCCCTTTCCAAAAAGTTCATTGTTCTGGCAGCCCTGTGTGCAGATACATTGTCGTGATACAGCAGAAGTTGCCCACTCTCCGACTTTGGGTGCTGTGACCTCCAAGCAGCGAGGACTTTGGGAAGACAGTCATTCACATACCATTCAGCATTGACTGTACGACGTGTGTCCAAGGTCACAGAGATGAGGTGCCCCATTTTCGTAAAAGAAGTTGCCACCATCTTCTTTCCGGAGCTCCGACTTCATCGAACTTTTGTGGGTGGTTTCTACCCTGGAAAGCACCACACAGAAGACTGTTTCTTCGTTTCAGGGTCATAATGGTAGACCCATGTTTCATCACCTGTGACGATATTGTAGGTGTCTTCGGACTGCCCTCCATTCAATTTTTCTAGCATGAAATGACACCAGTCTACTCTCTCCTCCTTTTGGCTTTCTGTCAGGGAATGTGGCACCCAGCGGGCACATCTCTTGGTAAGGCCTAAATAATCGTGAACGATGGTCTGCGCTGCACTTGACCCAATATTTAAGGTTCCTTCAATGTCACAAAATGTAAGATGTGGACCTGCTTTGATCATTTCCCTCACAGCATCAATGTTTTCTTGAATCAAAGCTGGTGCTGGGCGACCGGTTAGAGGTTCATCTTCAGTTGACTGCCAACCCCTTGGAAACACGCGAACCAATTTCCAATTGTGGCTCTAGAAGGGGCAGCCTCACCAAAAGCACGCAGCAAAGAAGAATGGCATTCTTCAGCACTTAATTTCTTTTTATAAACATAAAAAAATCATTGCTCGAAAATCGCGGCGCGACAGATCCATCTTGCACTGTGTCTGACTCAGCACTTCTTGTGCTTTCTTCCCTCGCTGTAGAGGAACTACCACTAGGAGGGGTTGCGCACGCATCTTCCAAGGTCGAAAAACATTGCTCTTTCAAATGAAAATAATCCCATTGTCCTCAGAATTACAGTTTATGCGCTGCTAAAAACTTTCGGCATAACCTTCGTATTAATATTGTTATTTTCACAAAATGCAGAAAATACAATAATTCAGTTAATACGTAAAATCACCGTTATTGTCCACTGGTAAAGTTCAGTAGTTGACTAACACAAATATTAAGCACTTATATGAGACTGTGCATAAAATAGAATATTGTGCCTGAAAAGTTTAAGTACAAAGAAAAAAAAAAAATTACTTGTTCCATCAAAATTAATCAGAGTTCTGTGCCATAAGTTCAAGATTTTATCAAAGTCATTAAACTGAACTTGTTAAAGATTAAAGCATTCACTGAACTGAAGTTAAAGTTTATAGTATTCAATTCTGTCTGAACTTGAAAGTAAAGATATCACTGTTCTCATTAGAGTTAAGTATTGTCACTTTGTACTCTCTTTAATTCGGCCCCAACGTCATGGGTGCCACTTTCTTTACACTACCTTCTCTCTGAAACAGGAACGCCCATACTTTAGCTTAGTGGAGAGCATGGATTGACGCCAGGGCGTGTACGGTCTATACTCTGAGAGTATAAGAGAGAAGGGTAGTGCAATTTTTAAAGTGGAACTCGCAGTTTATTCAAGAAATCATAGAAATTATATCACCTTTACAGATGAACGGTTTGAGTGTCCTGAAAGATGTGGAGAAGGTGTCGTCCCACGTCGCTGAACTACTCACTTCTCACCAAGATACCGCGTCGTCCCATGGCGGTTGTCGACCCTCGATGCTAAAGGAGAGACTCGAACCTGGGGTCAGTCGTCTGATGATAGTGCAGCGTGGAATAGTTGATCAGCTTTGTATTCCACCAAAGTCCCATGAAGGGAGTAGAGAAATGTAAGAGGTTTGCACAGAATGTCAATAGAATCTGATACGACACTTCTCTACCGCACTGCACTGCAAGTTGTGGCGAGACACTGTTTATTAACTGAACAAGTTCCACTGTAAAGGGTGTTGGACGCACATTACTATGAAAAAATGGATTCAAAATCACAGTTCTGTGAAAATAATAGAAATTAACACTGTTCATGAAATAGTCACTGGCAAACTCAAAGTGATAGGCAACGAAAAAATAATCTGGAACTTTCTGAGATTCAACTCTATACAACTTCACTTAATCACAGTGTGAAGAAGAGACATAAATTGAGTTCTACGGACACAGTCTTTCGTACTGTTTGTAATGAGTACGGAGAAGCAAATGCAATTATCTAGCAAACACACACACACACGTGGAAATATATTAAAGTTTCTATGAAGACAGTAAAGAAACACTTTATGACTCCTAACACGCAGTCTCGCGAAAACCAAGTTCCATTAAGACACAGTCTTAATCAAAAAATCACACAGTCTCTCAGAAATAAATTCTCCACTGAGGCACAGTTTTACAAGTAGCTTAACATAATCTCTCGACAATAAATGTAGACACAGTCTTCCACGAGGGGATTTAACACATTTAAAGATAAAAATTTCATTGTTCCGTATTGAAAAGTATCACAGTTAAATTGAAATAATAAATATGGTAGTTCAACCTATTCAATACAAGTAAATAAGAGATGTAGAGATTACATTCTTATTTAATTAAAAGTGGAAATGGTACCGGTTTCAAACCCAGTCTGGGTCATCATCAGCCGATTATAAATCGAAAAACAATGCATAAGTAAGAAGTTAATGGTCAGGTCCACACAATATCAGTTGAAGAGACGATATAAAAATGACGGGGGTAGGCACTGTAAAATTCAGATGAAGTGGAATGTAAGTCACTTAAAAGAAGTAATGCATAATCTTCCGAGCATCAGCATGGGACACGCAATGTTTGGCACTGTCTCATAATGTTCACGAAAAGCAGAGAACAGTTAAATGAGCCAGACTGCATACATCAGGCACAAAGTCACAACACAATCCAAATATGAAGATCTAAAGTCATGAAGAAGCCAAAGACGAGCAGCTCAACTGAAGTAACTTGCATGCTCCAGAAGATCGGCGCGGTGTTTACAACGTCAAGTGCTGTAGTTTCATATGCTGACGGAGATTGAAGGATAGATTAATGATCAAGTATTTGCTTAGTTCACGAAAATGTACCTATATATATACTTATAATACGATTCAATATAATTGAATACGTAATTATGATCTTGAAGATTTTTAGAACAGTTGACGTGAAAAAACAATAGTGAATAGAAAAAATGGTAAAAAGCGAAATACCAGAAACAAATGAATACGTGTATGCACAGTACATTATTTCTTGAATATAAAAAAATTCAGGTCGTGATTGAAGTAGTCAAAGTTGGCAGACGCAAGGCATGAGTTTAAATTTGAAAGTGAGGGCCCAAAATGAAGGTGGCAATGTAGTTTTTTTCTTTTTAGGGGTGAAAAGAAAAATAGGATAAAGTAGTAAAGAAAGAAGATTAGTGGATATGAAAAGATTTAAAGGGTTTAAAGTTAAAAGGTGGTGAGAAAGGGTAAGATAGGGATGAAGGAGGGGTAGTTTAGGGTGGGTTAGAAGGGTGGGTTACTGGAGGTAGAAAATGTGGGTAGGAACTTTGTAAGGCATTGAAAATTGAATTCAGGTTTTGAAATTTAGAATTTTTTGAGAAGAAGAATTAGGGAGTCGAATAGGATGTTGGGTTTTTCAGAAATGTCGTTTAAGTTCAAATTGGGGTTGAAATATTGGTCAAGGTGAATAAAACAATTTTCAGTAGTGTGTAAGAGAGGGCCTTTGTTTATGATTTTAAGTATTTTCATGTCTTTTTCAATATTGGTGAAATTGTGCTTGGAGTCATGTATGTGTTGTCCTATGGCGGAGAATCTGTTGTATTTAATGGCGTTGATATGTTCGGAGTATCTGATGTTGAAGTTGCGGCCAGTTTGACCGATGTACGAGGAGCTGCATTTTCCACTTTCACTTTCACTCAAGAAGCTTATAAAATAACTAATGTTCTTAAAAAACATAACATGAAAATTTCCTTTAGAACCAATAACAGAAAGTTTGATATATTACACAACTCTAAATCACTAAATAAATCTAATGCTTTTTCAAAATCTGGAGTATACAGATTCAAATGTAACAACTGCAGCTCCTTGTACATCGGTCAAACTGGCCGCAACTTCAACATCAGATACTCCGAACATATCAACGCCATTAAACACAACAGATTCTCCGCCATAGGACAACACATACATGACTCCAAGCACAATTTCACCAATATTGAAAAAGACATGAAAATACTTAAAATCATTAACAAAGGCCCACTCTTAAACACTACTGAAAATTGTTTTATTCACCTTGACCAATACTTCAACCCCAATTTCAACTTAAACGACATTTCTGAAAAACCCAACATCCTATTCGACTTCCTAATTCTTCTTCTCAAAAAATTCTAAATTTCAAAACCTGAATTCAATTTTCCATGCCTGGCAAAGTTCCTACCCACATTTTCTACCTCCAGTAACCCACCCTCCTAACCCACCCTAAACTACCCCTCCTTCTTCCCTATCTTATCCTTTCTCACCACCTTTTAACTTTTAAATCCTTTTTTCTTATCCACTAATCTTCTTTCTTTATTAACTTATCCTATTTTTCTTTTCGCCTCATAAAAAAAAAAAAAAAGAGCTACATGCCACCTTCATTTTGGACCCTCACTTTCAAATTTAAACTCATGCGTTGCGTCCGCCAACTTTGACTACTTCAATTACGACCTGAATTTTTTTATATTCAAGAAATAATGTACTGTGCATACACGTATTCATTTGTTTCTGGTATTTCGCTTTTTACCATTTTTTCTATTCACTATTGTTTTTTCACGTCAACTGTTCTAAAAATCTTCAAGATCATAATTACGTATTCAATTATATTGAATCGTATTATAAGTATATATATAGGTACATTTTCGTGAACTAAGCAAATACTTGATCATTAATCTATCCTTCAATCTCCGTCAGCATATGAAACTACAGCATTTGACGTTGTAAACACCGCGCCGATCTTCTGGAGCTTGCAAGTTACTTCGGTTGAGCTGCTCGTCTTCGGCTTCTTCATGACTTTAGATCTTCATATTTGGATTGTGTTGTGACTTTGTGCCTGACGATGTATGCAGTCTGGCTCATTTAACTGTTCTCTGCTTTTCGTGAACATTATGAGACAGTGCCAAACATTGCGTGTGCCGTGCTGATGCTCGGAAGATTACGCATTACTTCTTTTAAGTGACTTACATTCCACTTCATCTGAATTTTACAGTGCCTACCCCCGTCATTTTTATATCGTCTCTTCAACTGATATTGTGTGGACTTAACCATTAACTTCTTTCTACTTATGCATTGTTTTTCGAGTTATAATCGGCTGATGATGACCCAGACTGGAGTCGAAACCGGTACTATTTCCACTTTTAATTAAATAAGAATGTAATCTCTACATCTCTTATTTACTTGTATTGAATAGGTTGAACTACCATATTTATTATTTCAATTTAACTGGGATTTAACACAGTCAAATAAAAAGAAATGTTAGCACAGTATTTCACGAAGTGAATTAACACAGTCTTTGAAAAGAAATGTTGGCACAGTTTTTCACGAAGATAATTAACACAGTCTTTGAAAAGAAATGTACTTTCACTAGGGCACAGTTTCACGAAATAGCTTAACACAGTCTCTCGAAGAGGAAACAATGTTTCACTAAGGCACAGTCTTTACGCACTAAGTCCTTCACACTCTTATAACAGCACAGTTTCAAAAATATCTACGAGACAGCAATTACTGTATAGTCTCTGCAATTCGAAATTCACAAGACAAAAATAATGTTAATCAGCTCGACAGATTGACATTACAAATGAACAAGTTTCCTGCTTGCATGCGAAGTTAGAGTCCGATGAGATTATGTTCGCTTGTATCGCGTATTTTCTATCACCAGTCCTTAGCCGGACAGAGTAACAGACTGTACTCCCGTAGCTGACCCGCACAGCGTTATAGCTGGTACACGACGAAATCACACACTCCCACTGTCTACTATGGGGCTGGCGAGCACCTTATATTGCCCTAGGTCAGACGGCCAGACTGAAAATATGAGCTTCTTTAAAAGTTTATAACTCAGCCATCCTTCCGTCGATTTTCATGGAATTTTGGGCAGTAGAATTTGTTATCCAGGCCTACAAGGTGATATTCTTCAAATCACGATCGGACATTCCGTTCGTGATTTAATGACATCGAAGCGAATGGAACATTTGATCGTGACGTCACTTGGCCTTGGCTGGTACTCTGCAGTGAGCGATCACTTGCACGCTGTTACCCATGATGCCTGCGCGCTCGGCACTCATTTTAAATCCACACAGACGGGTGTTAGCGCGTTCTCCTCAAGAAATACATGAACGGCTAATTCTGATAGGGCATTCCCATTTCATTAGTAAATAGTTACGTACCGCTATATAGTTCATAATACTGTTCTTAGATGGAAAAAATATACAACAATGTATACAACAATTGAACGCTACCACTTGTACATTTCATCAGAGTTACTTGGGTGGGTCTTTCTTTTCACTCCACGATTGTCAGGCCTCCAGAAGTGCACTAGTTGATGGTAACACCCCTGGTGAATACTATCGTTACATCCTGGACACCAGAATGTAGACTACTTCTTCTTCTTCTTCTTCTTCTTCTTCTGCTCCTCCTCCTCCTCCTCCTCCTCCTCCTCCTGTTGCAAGCACACACCACATAGGCGATTGTTATTCTGTGGCAGTTTTTCGCGAGCATGAGAGGGGCCCCCTGCATTATCTGTTGGCTTTACAACTGGAATTGGCAAATGCTCGTTTAGCAATTCCCTAACTCTACTGACCATGAAGTCTCGTCTTGCTCTAGGCTTATCAGTGTTCTTCATGTACAGGAGGTATGCATCAAATAATGCCATATCTAGGAGATTTGAAAACATTTGCTTCCAGTACCTTCTGGTCAGTCTGGAACAAGTGGCATGATAAATGCACTTATCTTTACCATCTACACCTCCCATGAAGAAATTGTAGTATTGGTTTCAACACTTCAACTCTTGAACGGATCCGCCCCTCTTTTCCCTTTCGGCTCCTTACAATATTGTCCTCAGCGTGACGTCCAGTTGTGAGACAATAAATTGGTTTTCATGTTTTCTTCTCTTTATAAGCAACCAGTAGAATATCGCCGTGCCCAAAGTAAATGGTTTGCTTAAAACAAACCGAGACAATCCCTTTGAAGTAGGGATGGGTCCAGTCAGTTCATTTGCTTGAACTATTTCATTCGATACCGTTCATCGCCTTGAGTCTTTCAAATGAACGAGGTAGTTCATAAGCAGGTGAGAAATGTGCTGTCACGTGACCATTAACATGGCACGCCATTGGCCATTTTTGAGCGAGTTTATTTTCTCGTTCAAATGAACGAGGTAGTTGATTTGTGCTCTCGCGGCATTTCGTTCAAACGAACGAAGACGTTCAAACGAACGAGGTAGTTCATTTCTGCTGTCTTCATGGAAACGCTCTCGTGGCACGTCGTTCAAATGAACGAGGTAGTTTGTTATGAGCTCTCTTGGCAACAGCACTAGCGGCATGAGGAGAGGTAGTTTACCGTACCGCACGCGAGCTAGTACGTAAATTTTACAACATGGTACTTGCGTACGTCTTCGTCTTCCTTCAATTGAATGGCAAACCATACAGCCTTGACCCCATCCCACCTCCTACGTTGTTTAAAGCTCGGCGGTTTTAAGGGGCGTATGAATCAGCTGTTTGAGGGAGAAGAAGCTACTGTATTTACTGCCTTTATTCACGGGAAAACATTGCTCTTAGATGATAATTGGCCTTTTTTATCTGTTAAAGAGCTGGGAGAACGAACCGTATGAAACTTCCTGTTAATAAGGGATGTTCCTGAATAGCTAACTAATATTACAAGGTCACATGTAAGTCCTTTAAGGCATTTGCTGTATAAAACTAGAGTTTCGTCTTAGACCTGACATTACACTCATCAGAGTGGAATATAAAACTAGAGTTTCGTCTTAGACCTGACATTACACTCATCAGAGTGGAATGTGTCAGGCCCTATCCACTGACGATGATAGGGTGTATGCACGTGAATTTATCAGAAGCCCATTAACTTTTGATATGCTCTATTGGTGTGAAAAATCTAATTCCCTCATCGATAAACATTTTTCATTAATATTACTGTGCCCTTTTCATGTGTGACATATGCTACAGCGCGAACAAAACCAACTAGCACGAGGTCCAGAAACATGGCACCGAAGCAGTTTAGGCGAGGACTGGTTTATAAATGTCGAATACGCAATGAAGTGATTGTGAAGAAAGGACTTTACTTTCATCTCTAAGCGGAGAAAACATGTATATATGTGTAAATACTGTTAGAATTAAGTCGAATGTAAAATGTAGAATGTATGAAAACAAGACGAAACCAAAGATTGAACACATCGGGTAATGTTACGGAGTATAAAGTATCGATATTTGCTAATAAGAACGGTAGCGACATCTAGATGTCAGTAGATGTAAGTAAACACCTAAGATAGAGTTCCATATCTAGTAGCTAATTTTATTATTCTATGACTTGTGTAAAACGTTAAAAGTATTCTTGTTAATTGTTATTGTCAATGTGATGGTAGTATGGAAATGATACGTAAAAATTAGAAATTGTATGCAAAGGAAATGAATAGGGAATATATATATGCAGTTAAGCAAATGCACCCGGCCTAAAATAACGGTGATACGCTTATGATTGTATAAAGGCCAAGCCATTACAGAAGGAGCAATACGATATATAATAGAGATTGTCCGTATCGTAAATAACTTTGTATAATTAGAAGTAAATGCGTAATTGATTTACTAGTGGCTCTGTGTGTTGTCAAAGAACTAATATTAACCTTTTTCAGGTGTAATCTGCATGAGTCTAAAAGGAAGTACTAAATCAAAGGAGAATATGGAGTGCTAAATTATGTACAAGTAGGTCCAGCTGAAACGGTGGAGTGGTTACCGGGATGGATAACTTAAGCCAGTGATTCATATAACCCTGGCTATTCAAGTCAGTAACTGCTTTCCATTATAATGATGTCTTTTTATTGTGTGCATTTTATTTGATGCAACATTCATCTGTATTTGATTTTAGTTACTAGTTTATTTAATGTAGGTAGTAGTGTATATGTAGTACATGTCCTGAAGTAGTTCGCCAAAACGTAATAGTAATTACATCTCGAGCGGCATGATATTATGTTATTTGGAATATAGGAATTCTTATATGCGTTAGGCGACTCGGCATTCGAAATGATACGATGCCATGCGAGAGAATGAACGGTTATGTTAGTGGATGACTTCGATATCGCTTATATTATATTATAGTGCCGTAATTACTGGAAAACGTGAGCCTATGTATACATATGTAACAACATCAACATAGAATCAGCATATTTATCGCGAAGCTAACCTTGGTATTGCAGGTAAGTGATACAAATATAGTAATGTTGTGAGTAATGACACTGGTATGAATCAACGTGAGATAATAATAATAATAATAATAATAATAATAATGATGATGGTGTGAGTGTCAGATATATTAAGTACCGGCGGTGATGGTGGTCATTGTGTTGATGAATAATTCAAGTGTATTAAGTGCATGTGATGGTAATAATTATTATGATGATGAATAATAAAACGTGGGGATGATATCGTGATGTGCCATCGATGTGTGGGTTAGCTCACATATAATTTAGTGGTTGAAATAATGAAAAGTGTTGTGTTGTGTTGTGTGGATTATTTAATAAGATGGGAGGTGACAATGAAGGTTTATTTTGATATCGCCACATGGAACGTATTATTTAATTGCTTTATGCCAGTGTGAAGTTAGATAAAGCAAAAGGAGGTGTATCACTTGTATATAAGCGAATGCTGAAATTGTAATGCCCTAGTATAAGATGATGTTAAGGTTATAATGCTCTTACATGAGTGAATGCTGGGATCGTAATGTTGTTATGTAAGTGTAGGCAAAGATGGTAAGGCAGATAATTATTAATTGCAATCAGATGTTGGCCACAATTGTCCTTACAAGTAACAACTCTCATTATTGTTCCATATTGAAGATGACGTTAGGCTTAGATATCAAGGATAATTAAATAAAAAAACCACCTATTCAATACTTTCCACGTTTAATGTGGTTATTATCTACATGATTTTATGTAGACTTATTTGGTCAGGTACATGTTTCACCCATTATTTTGGGCATCTTCAGCCTGTAAACAACCTTTAGGTCAAGGTTTGGGACCTTTTTAACTAATATAAACATACTAATATATACACTATATATAACATATACATTATATACAATATATACAAACATAAGTCAATACAGTAAAGTTTTTTGGTCCTAATCTATCTAATATGGAAAATGTCCAAAACTAAAATGGATCTTCTTTTCGGTGAAGAGGATTGCATATCGGGGTTTATGTGACCCCTATATCATATTAAGTACTTGACGTATCGTGTCTGGTGACAGGATGTGTCGTCAACAATAAGTGGAGATTTGAACTGATTGTAGGTTGGTCAAGATTGAAAATATAAATTTAAATTGAATGTGTTTTAACTTGGCAGTTCTGGTTAACTTAAAATGTTCAAAACTAAAAATAAAATGAAACGGATCTTCTTTTTTCTTGAGAAGGGGTGATATTAAAACTGGAGCTTATTTGACCCACGATTTTCATTTTCATGTTCTTGACGTAACTAATATTTAAATGTGTTGTCGTGCACAAGTAGAGATTCAAAAGCCGATTGTTGTAGGTAGACTGGTCAAAAACGTTGTGAATGAAACTGTTAGCGTCTTGACTTTGGGTCTCATGTAACGTCAAGGAATTGACAAGAGTACAATATTTAGCTGTTTCATAGTTTTAGGCTGCTGCTTAATTGGGAAGAGACATCCTAGACACTTGATACAGTCTTGTGTGAAAATTGTTCCCGTTGATGTGTTGCTTGGTCTTTGGGAGGGATCTTAAGAATATCTGTAATGAAGTAGAAAATAATTTTGATTTTTTTTTTTTTTTTTTTTTTTTTTTTGAGCACGCGTTGTGATAAAATGTATTAAATTAACACCTCTTAACTGTAAAATGACTTGCTTGTTCAGTTAATACTAGATGGATCTGTCTGTTCCGGCAGCGCCTGTCTTGTCACCATTTCTACTCCTGGTGTTGTAATGGTGCGGTAATGGAGGGGCGGGGCATGGAGGGAGAGTGGGGGTAGGCTGGTCTATGGGCGTGTGTGCTGTTGCTGGAGGGGAGTTTCTAGAAGCAATATGGGCGGGTTTAACTTTTGGCATGATGGATGAAGCATTTGAGTGTGGAGATTTAAATAAATGAGGGATTTTGTTTTGATCTGAATTCACGATATTAATTAATCTAGGTGTTAATTCGTACAAAGGATTTTTAATTTCATTGACGTCGTTGAGATTTTTATTTTTATTGTAGTTTTGGTCTAAAAAGATGTGTAGGTTTTCCAGTTCATTCATTAATTTCCCTTTACCTATGCTTCTAATGATGGTAAGATCTTTCTCTATGGATGTAAAGTGATGGCCCGTTTCTCTCATATGTTGGCTCATCGCCGAGTACTTATTGTGTTTTTGAGCGTTATAATGTTCCAGATATCTCGTGTTAAAGCTGCGGCCAGTCTGTCCGATATAAGAAAAACCACATTGTGTACATGTTAGTTTATATATGCCGGACCTTGAATAATGGTTGCTATTGTGATTGACCTTGTTGTGGTTAAAAAACATGTTTCGATTAGTGTTAACTGTCCTGAAGGCTATATTGATATTGTGCTTCTTTAAAGTATTTGCGATCTGATGGACGGCTGGGTTGTTATATGTAAATGTGGCGAAACTGTTTTTTTTAGGTTTTTCTGGGATGAGGTTAGTGGACAATTTAATTTTGATTTTATTAATCAAACGGTTGACCATATCTATTTTAAACCCGTTCAGTTGAGCAAGATTCCTTATGTACTTCAGTTCAATTTTTAAATTGTTGGGAGAAAGAGGAATTTTTAAAGCTCTATAAATTAAATTATAGAAAGAGGCTTGTTTTTGGGACTTGGGGTGTATGGATGAATTCATAATAGTTAAGGGAGAGTGTGTAGGTTTCCTGTATATTCGAAAATCGAAGGTATTATGTCCGCGTGTAATAGTTAAGTCCAAAAAGTTTAATGAGTTCCTAACCTCGTCCTCTTTAGTAAACTTAACATTGGGGTCAATTTTGTTTAGGGACTCCAAGATCTCGTCACTATTAGTGACATTTTTGTCGAAAATTATGAAGGTATCGTCTACAAATCTCAGCCATAAACATACGCCTTTTATTTGTGTTATAATTTTTGTGTGTTCTATTGTGTCCATATAAATGTCTGCTAAGATGCCAGAAAGAGGGTCGCCCATTGCTAAGCCTTTTTGTTGGTAAAACTTTCCATTGAAAGAGAAAAAGTTGTTGCTTAAGACAAAATTTAATATCTTCATGAATTCTTCAATTTCCATCTTACTAAGGCCGCTGTGTTTATTGATATTATCACTGATAATTCTTACAGTTTCTTTGGTAGGGATGTTTGGGTACATATTTACGACGTCATAGGAGCACATTGAGTGATTGGGGCGCAGCTTAAACTTGTTTAAAATTTCACAAAAAGTGAATGAATTTTTTAAAGGGTGTTTATTATTGAATACGTAATGTTTTTTTAGAAAGCCGTGAATGAATTTTGATACTTTATAGGTGGGGCTGTTTCTACAGTTTATGATAGGGCGTATTGGAATGTCCTTCTTATGAATCTTTGGTAAGGCTCTGGCTGTCGGAATACTAGGGTTCATGTTAAAAAGTTTTTGTTGTTCTTGTTCATTGAAAAGAAAGTTAGAACTTCTTATTAGAGTTTTTAGATTTCACTGAATTCTCGTGGTTGGATCTTTGTTGACTATTGTGTATATTTTGTCCTTAAAAAAGTCTTCTGTTTTTTGAATGTATGTGTTTTGATCTAGGAGAACTGTGGATCCTCCTTTGTCCGCTTTTGTGACAATAATGTTGTTGTCGTCTATTTTCTTTTTTACGTTCTGGATCAATTTTTTGTGGTCGAAATTTGAATATGCGTTTATTTCTTCCGCTAGTTTTGGTAGTTTCTTTTTTACCTCAAATCTGGTATCATTTTGTGTTTCTAAAGGGAGTTTAGAAATGTTAGCCTCGATCTCGGCTACTGTGTTGATAATATCCATTTCTTTTTTCTTGCTAGGCCAGTTATGTTTCATTCAATTTAAATTTATATTTTCAATCTTGACCAACCTACAATCAGTTCAAATCTCCACTTATTGTTGACGACACATCCTGTCACCAGACATGATACGTCAAGTACTTAATATGATATAGGGGTCACATAAACCCCGATATGCAATCCTCTTCACCGAAAAGAAGATCCATTTTAGTTTTGGACATTTTCCATATTAGATAGATTAGGACCAAAAAACTTTACTGTATTGACTTATGTTTGTATATATTGTATATAATGTATATGTTGTATATAGTGTATATATTAGTATGTTTATATTAGTTTAAAAGGTCCCAAACCTTGACCTAAAGGTTGTTTACAGGCTGAAGATGCCCAAAATAATGGGTGAAACATGTACCTGACCAAATAAGTCTACATAAAATCATGTAGATAATAACCACATTAAACGTGGAAAGTATTGAATAGGTGGTTTTTTTATTTAATTATCCTTGATATCTAAGCCTAACGTCATCTTCAATACGGAACAATAATGAGAGTTGTTACTTGTAATTTGGTAGCCAACCAGGCAAAATACCGTTTAAATAGGTACTTCAACCTTAAGGTCAAGATTTGTAAACTAACTAAAGACATAGGCTTTCTAAAACAGTGTCTAGAACTAAAATTGATCCCAAAATTTTTGAAACCTACACAGCGAAAAAACTTATCTAACCAAAGTTTGATTAGAGTTCAAAACAAGGTCAACGACATTTGGTTAAGAAATGAAATTAAAGCGTCATATAAAAAGAAGTCGCTTTTAAATCTGCAGTTATATAGAGTTCATTTAGCGTTAGCTCAGGCTTTACATCCGTTAGAATGGAACTCTTTCCAACTACATGTGGACAATAAACTGATTGCTTTATTGGATAGGAAGCAAGTTACTCTCGACAAGAAACTATCTCAATTAAAAGCATCCCAATCACGATTACCAAAACGCAGTTCAGACACGCAAAAAGCGGCTCCCTCACAGAACAATACACCCACAGTAGTTAATTTGACAGACGTACAGTTCTCTGAAGAAGAAATGGGGATCTTGAATAAAGGCTTAAAACATAACTGGCCTAGCAAGAAAAAAGAAACGGATATTATCAACACAGTAGCTGAGATCGAGGCTAACATTTCTAAACTCCCTTTAGAAACACAAAATGATACCAGATTTGAGGTAAAAAAGAAACTACCAAAACTAGCGGAAGAAATAAACGCATATTCAAATTTCGACCACAAAAAATTGATCCAGAACGTAAAAAAGAAAATAGACGACAACAACATTATTGTCACAAAAGCGGACAAAGGAGGATCCACAGTTCTCCTAGATCAAAACACATACATTCAAAAAACAGAAGACTTTTTTAAGGACAAAATATACACAATAGTCAACAAAGATCCAACCACGAGAATTCAGCGAAATCTAAAAACTCTAATAAGAAGTTCTAACTTTCTTTTCAATGAACAAGAACAACAAAAACTTTTTAACATGAACCCTAGTATTCCGACAGCCAGAGCCTTACCAAAGATTCATAAGAAGGACATTCCAATACGCCCTATCATAAACTGTAGAAACAGCCCCACCTATAAAGTATCAAAATTCATTCACGGCTTTCTAAAAAAACATTACGTATTCAATAATAAACACCCTTTAAAAAATTCATTGACTTTTTGCGAAATTTTAAACAAGTTTAAGCTGCGCCCCAATCACTCAATGTGCTCCTATGACGTCGTAAATATGTACCCAAACATCCCTACCAAAGAAACTGTAAGAATTATCAGTGATAATATCAATAAACACAGCGGCCTTAGTAAGATGGAAATTGAAGAATTCATGAAGATATTAAATTTTGTCTTAAGCAACAACTTTTTCTCTTTCAATTGAAAGTTTTACCAACAAAAAGGCTTAGCAATGGGCGACCCTCTTTCTGGCATCTTAGCAGACATTTATATGGACACAATAGAACACACAAAAATTATAACACAAATAAAAAGCGTATGTTTATGGCTGAGATTTGTAGACGATACCTTCATAATTTTCGACAAAAATGTCACTAATAGTGACGAGATCTTGGAGTCCCTAAACAAAATTGACCCCAATGTTAAGTTTACTAAAGAGGACGAGGTTAGGAACTCATTAAACTTTTTGGACTTAACTATTACACGCGGACATAATACCTTCGATTTTCGAATATACAGGAAACCTACACACTCTCCCTTAACTATTATGAATTCATCCATACACCCCAAGTCCCAAAAACAAGCCTCTTTCTATAATTTAATTTATAGAGCTTTAAAAATTCCTCTTTCTCCCAACAATTTAAAAATTGAACTGAAGTACATAAGGAATCTTGCTCAACTGAACGGGTTTAAAATAGATATGGTCAACCGTTTGATTAATAAAATCAAAATTAAATTGTCCACTAACCTCATCCCAGAAAAACCTAAAAAAACCAGTTTCGCCACATTTACATATAACAACCCAGCCGTCCATCAGATCGCAAATACTTTAAAGAAGCACAATATCAATATAGCCTTCAGGACAGTTAACACTAATCGAAACATGTTTTTTAACCACAACAAGGTCAATCACAATAGCAACCATTATTCAAGGTCCGGCATATATAAACTAACATGTACACAATGTGGTTTTTCTTATATCGGACAGACTGGCCGCAGCTTTAACACGAGATATCTGGAACATTATAACGCTCAAAAACACAATAAGTACTCGGCGATGAGCCAACATATGAGAGAAACGGGCCATCACTTTACATCCATAGAGAAAGATCTTACCATCATTAGAAGCATAGGTAAAGGGAAATTAATGAATGAACTGGAAAACCTACACATCTTTTTAGACCAAAACTACAATAAAAATAAAAATCTCAACGACGTCAATGAAATTAAAAATCCTTTGTACGAATTAACACCTAGATTAATTAATATCGTGAATTCAGATCAAAACAAAATCCCTCATTTATTTAAATCTCCACACTCAAATGCTTCATCCATCATGCCAAAAGTTAAACCCGCCCATATTGCTTCTAGAAACTCCCCTCCAGCAACAGCACACACGCCCATAGACCAGCCTACCCCCACTCTCCCTCCATGCCCCGCCCCTCCATTACCGCACCATTACAACACCAGGAGTAGAAATGGTGACAAGACAGGCGCTGCCGGAACAGACAGATCCATCTAGTATTAACTGAACAAGCAAGTCATTTTACAGTTAAGAGGTGTTAATTTAATACATTTTATCACAACGCGTGCTCAAAAAAAAAAAAAAAAAAAAAAAAAAATCAAAATTATTTTCTACTTCATTACAGATATTCTTAAGATCCCTCCCAAAGACCAAGCAACACATCAACGGGAACAATTTTCACACAAGACTGTATCAAGTGTCTAGGATGTCTCTTCCCAATTAAGCAGCAGCCTAAAACTATGAAACAGCTAAATATTGTACTCTTGTCAATTCCTTGACGTTACATGAGACCCAAAGTCAAGACGCTAACAGTTTCATTCACAACGTTTTTGACCAGTCTACCTACAACAATCGGCTTTTGAATCTCTACTTGTGCACGACAACACATTTAAATATTAGTTACGTCAAGAACATGAAAATGAAAATCGTGGGTCAAATAAGCTCCAGTTTTAATATCACCCCTTCTCAAGAAAAAAGAAGATCCGTTTCATTTTATTTTTAGTTTTGAACATTTTAAGTTAACCAGAACTGCCAAGTTAAAACACATTCAATTTAAATTTATATTTTCAATCTTGACCAACCTACAATCAGTTCAAATCTCCACTTATTGTTGACGACACATCCTGTCACCAGACACGATACGTCAAGTACTTAATATGATATAGGGGTCACATAAACCCCGATATGCAATCCTCTTCACCGAAAAGAAGATCCATTTTAGTTTTGGACATTTTCCATATTAGATAGATTAGGACCAAAAAACTTTACTGTATTGACTTATGTTTGTATATATTGTATATAATGTATATGTTGTATATCGTGTATATATTAGTATGTTTATATTAGTTAAAAAGGTCCCAAACCTTGACCTAAAGGTTGTTTACAGGCTGAAGATGCCCAAAATAATGGGTGAAACATGTACCTGACCAAATAAGTCTACATAAAATCATGTAGATAATAACCACATTAAACGTGGAAAGTATTGAATAGGTGGTTTTTTTATTTAATTATCCTTGATATCTAAGCCTAACACAATTGTCCTATCGATTATCGTTACGTTTCGGATGTCATATTCAAAATCTATGTCAATCATTAGGGTTTTTAGCCGGTATGACGGCGACGTGATCGAGGCGTGAATGAAGCTTACCACGCGTACAGCTTCGAGGACATATGACGGGATATTAATAAGTTAGATGTTTACCTCATGGACATGGTAGTTTAGTAGATGTAGTAGAGATGTCGTATGTGGTTTTATTAACATTTAAGTGAATATATTCTTGTCTTTATGTATATTATCTTTGATTATTTATTTTATGCATTAGCATTAAGGCAACATGATCCTCGAAGGTATGCGCGAGGGTGGACATGTAATTATTGTCGCGTTGAGGCGAACCTCATCAGGACGTACGAGTTAGTTAAGGTGGTGGTGATTATTTATTTTAATTAGGTTAGGCATCACATATAAAAAGACATTATTATCAGCTGAATTTGACATGAACGAAATTCTCCTATTGAAAATCTGACATCAAATCAAAACTGAAAGAATAAGAACACCTAAAACTTGTGGAGTAAAAGAAAGAACACAGTCATTATGGTAATTTTTCAGGTTTAGGCACGTTATTGAATAAATATAGATTTAGGTTCGGAATTTCAAATAGCCATTATAAATGAGGAATGATTAATTTGAAATCACTGCATTATGTTGAATCAGGTATAAATTAATTCAATTACGACAGCTATTTTATGTCATTACCAATTTGTTCTTCGGTAATATTTTTAATTTGGGTTATACTTTGGTTTCGTCTTAACTAGTAGGATTATTTAAATTAATAAATATAATCCGATCCAGAATATCTCCATCTTTTCATTATAAAATGGATATTTATGGCCTTACTTATGAAATTAATTCAAATTCCAAGATCATATTTGGTATAACCAATTTTAATTCAAGACAGGGTCTCGATTATTATAAGCATGTCATAAATTATGAAAATAGGTGATGCAAACACAATAGCGATTGGCTTAAAAACATTAATATAGTAATTTGAAAATAAGCCGCCCGATAGGATTCCGAATCCAATTTTCCACCGTTGATGCGATTTTTATTCACCGGAACATATTAGCTAGCTGAGGCACATACAAAGTCCTGTGATCCTGAAATAGTCCCACAACAATAAAAGAACCCGTCAAGACCCTGGGTGTAGAGTGCTCCCAGTGCTAATCTATGGAGCAGCGCCGCGTCGAGGGTGCATATTTGTCACCCAACAGTGGGGCTCTATGCGGAATAAGGCCAGGAGGGTGCATTACAGTGAGTTGTGACTGACATTATGAACTTGAAATGCGGTCAGCTGATTCTTAACCAGCGTAATTAATAGTTTCGTTGTCAGGGAAGAATTGTAGGAGATACACAATTTCATTTTGTCTTCATCACACCATCGTAAAAGCGTAGTTCTTTGCTCTATTCACTTGATCATAAGAATATATTGTAATTTCGAAGGAATATGATAGAAAAACATTTTGTATACGACAAAGTGACGAAAAATACGTACATAGGTTAATGGGAATGAAAAACTCCCTTTGTAGATCAGTAGTCTGCTTCCGATCCGCAGGATTGGGGGTTCAAACCCGGCAGAAGTACTCGGATGTTCGAAGGGCGGAAAGAAATCTGTTTGAAACTGTATCGTGCGATATCGGCATGTAATAGATCTCTGGTAACACATATGGTTATCTGTTTACCCTCCAGGGTTGGTTTTCCCATCGGACTCAGCTAGGGATCCCACCTCTACCGCCTCAGGGCAGAGTTCCGGAGCTTGCGACTTTTGGTCGGAGGATACAACTGGGGAGGAGGACTAGACCTCGCCTAGGCGGCTTCACCTGCTATGCTGAACAGGGGCCTTGGGGGGAGGGGAGATCAAAAGGGATAGACAAGGAGGAGGGAAGGAAGCGGCCGTGGCCTTAAGTTAGGTACCATCCTGGCATTTGCCTGGAGGAGAAGTGGGGAAACCACGGAAAACCACTTCGAGGATAGCTGAGGTGGGACTGACCTCCCGAGGCAGAGTGGACCCAGTTCCAGCCCTTGTACCACTCTTCAAATTTCGTGGCAGAGCAGGGAATCGAATCCGGGCTTCCGGGGGTGGCAGCTAATCACGTTAAGCACTACACCACAGAGGTGGACATTTATTATTATTATTATTATTATTATTATTATTATTATTATTATTATTATTATTATTATTATTATTATTATATTTTTGCTAGTTGCTTTACATCGCACCGACACAGATAGGTCTTATGGCGACGATGGGTCAGGAAAGGGCTAGGAGTGGGAAGGAAGCGACCATTGCCTTAATTAAGCTACAGCCCCAGCATTTGCCTGGTGTGAAAATGGGAAACCACGGAAAACCATCTTCAGGGCTGCCGACAGTGGGATTCGAACTTACTATCTCTCGAATACTGGATACTGGCTATACTTAAGCGACTGCAGCTATTGAGCTCGGTATTATTATTATTATTATTATTATTATTATTATTATTATTATTATTATTATTATTATTATTATTATTATTATTATACAGCAATTGAATGAGTGCACTTGTTACACACATGACCACTTCCTTTTAAAATTTAAAATTTGTGCTTGGAGCTTTAAAAACGGTGGTAGGGTGATAGTAATTATATTTTTATACAGGAAAAACTGAACGGTTTTTAAAGCCCAAAATTGAAATATTTATAGGCCTATTTGAACGGAAATAGCCAAATTTTCAATCCTGATTCACCTTAGTGTAGTTTACGGTATTATTTTCCTTAATATGTATTTGTTTAGAGAAAATATTCTTAAGGCTTATTTTTTATGTGGTTTATGATGGTGGAAATGATAAAAACTTTCGCGTATTCTGTGTCAGTCGCAGAATCTGCAAGTGTAATTCTGTCCCTCGGTAGGAACTTCCCTTTAGTTATTTGTATACCAAGCGAGTTGGCCGAGTGGTTGGGGGCGCGCAGCTGTGAGCTTGCATTCGGGAGATAGTGGGTTGGAACCCCTCTGTCAGCAGCCCTGAATATGGTTTTACGAAGTTTCCCATTTTCACATCAGGTAAATGCTGGGGCTGAACCATAATTAAAGCCGCTTTCTTCTCACCCCTAGCCCTTTCCTATCCCATCGTAAAGCAAATTATACAAAAATATCTCAGACATCACTTCTCCCTGATTTTGGGTTCCCCAACACAAACTAGCCCATTTAAACCAGTACTAGGTCTACTGATTTTGCAGTCCCTTTTTAACCATCTATTGATCTGCTAATGAAAATAGAAAAAGTGAGTAAATGTACTGTTTTTTGAACTCTCGTGGCATATTTTCGAAGAGATCTTTCCGTAAATCAATGGGAACACCCTTTCCTATACCATCACCTTGAGCTTATTTACCCTGGCTACTACTGACAAAAATGAGTGCAATTGGACTGGACAAAAGCGTGACTATAGGTGGAGAAAAGGCATCTACGAGAGACAGAGAAACAGGTAAACTTTCTAATTTTTTATAACTCTTCTCCCTGTTCCATCACCAGTTGAGAAATGTGCTGTCATGTGATCATTAACACGGCACGCCATTGGCCATTTGCGTGCGTGCTTATTTTGTCGTTCAAATTAACGAGGTAGTTCATTTGTGCTCTCGCGGCATTTCGTTCAAATGAACGGGGTAGTTCACTTGTGCTGTCTTCAAGGAAGCAGCCCTCGCGGCATTTCGTTCAAATGAACTAGGTAAAGCTATCTTAGCAACAGCACCAGCGGCGCAAGAGAGATAGTATTCCATACCGGACGTGAGCTAGTACGTAAGTTTTTCAGTAGATGGTGCTTGCTTACGTCTTCGTCCTCCTTTAATATCGTCGCCTACGCTATAATAGGCAACGTTTAATATGCTGTATGCTTGCGTGAACGACTCGTTCAAAATATTTGAACGAACTCGTACTAGTTCAAATAAACGAGTCGTTCAAATGAAATAGTTAGTTCATGAACAACCCAACTCTACTTTGAAGGTTTATTCACTGTTCCTGTGAGGTAGTTTGTTAGCCAAGGAGATTTTTGTATACCAGTTATCCATGAATAAAATAATGGTACCTATTGTCTAATAGGTGGGTCCTCTCTAGAAGCCAACTCTATATAGATCAATTACGACAATATTTAGATGCACAAACACAGCGCGGAACTTTACTCTTGACAACGTCAACAAGATTTCTCTCTAACGACTGACACAAAATGTATCTCGCTAGCTAGCAATTCAGTCTGCCATTAAAACAAGGAGATGATTCAGTATTGCTAACATTAATACATATCAACACTTCAAGTTGATATCAGAAGGAAAATTGGCCACTAAATATAGCTGGTTCAGCTGCAACATACGTGTGGCCGGCCGCTGAGTATGTAGCAGCTAGCACAAGATAGTGGGATTATGACGCTACTTTGGCAACATTTGCATTCAATTAGTGCAACATGCTATTATACAAACTATTTCATGATAATGACCGAAAATTTCTCTTTTGTTTGACTCATAATTAGCACATTTCGTCAAATAAAAATTTGATTATTGAAATAAAATAAAGAGCCTGTCAAAATGCCTGATATCAAGTGTTTGCCACTTGAAGGGTTAACCTGCTTAGCCTAGTTATGTGTTACATCATATTTACAAAGTTGACAATCAAAATACAAGCAATAACATTATGCACAAGTATAGAAATGACTAAAAAGCAAAACTTACATGAAAAATATGCAGCAGTGGTGATGATTACCCCTCCGCCCACCTATACACAAACACAAAATAATGTCCAACATTCTTTAACTCTTTACCTTATATTTATCCTTTGATATGCACAAATATAAATAACATTTAAGGCGATGGGTTCTGGTTCTACTTTTACAAGCTTTGTACTGACAAGAACGTGGTGAAGCTATGTTATCGACATTGGGCCAGTGCAATCTCCAGAATAATTTAATGAAACCACCTGTTCAATACATACCACATTTAATGTGGTTGGGATCTACATAAATTTATATAGACTTATCAGGTACATGTTTCACCCTGTTTTGGGCATCTTCAGCCTGTAGACAACCTTAAGGTCAAGGTCAGGGACCTTATTTAACCATATGTAAGAACAATTATAAATTATGAACATTAATGTTACACAGCAATAAAATTAACTTGCCACAATGATATTTTAAAAATGTGAACAGTACATAAATGTGAGTAATATAAAATTTATGGTATTTTAACACAATTAAAACTTGTCAGTTCTATTTTATCCAATCTATATCAAAAAACAATTGGTTTCAAAACCTTCAATTGGGAACATGCATAATTTTCAAAAATATTTTTTTTGAAAAGTACACCAATGAAATAGTACGTAAACGTATTACATTGTGGTATGTTGCCTTGTTTTCTACCATTAAAAAAATGTTTAATAGTGCCTTTCCGCAAGGCGAGTGAAACGGCCTCTGACGTAAGCGGCGCGCTGTGACGTCACGATCCAGTACCGCATGGAGCTCTACCAGCCGTTGTGCATCAGCCGTTGCTAAAAGCCGATTGTTTATTATTCATGATCGCGAATAACTTCAAAATGACAGAAGGAAGGTTCAAAACAGCACAATCAGACAATCTATCATGTGTAGATGTCATCATTCTTGAAAAATAGTGACTTTTGTGGCCGCAGAATTTCGCGGATAACAAGCAAGTTTGTAAGCGGCGTCTTTTATATACGTGCAATGTACTGTAACCCATAGTATTAGGATAACAACGAACCTGGATAGATATCACATCACTTTCAACATTTCCTTCTAGACTGATTCCCCTATTAAAGAATAACATTACATTTTCGGGCTTTCAGCGTTAGTAAAGTAAGAAATCGGATTTCAGCACTAACATAAACATATAGGAAGCATTATAGTACTAGTCCGCTTCTGTGGTGTAGTGGTTAATGTGTGCCACTCCCGGAGGCCCGGTTTCGATTCCCGGCTCTGCCATGAAAGTTGAAAACAAATAGTACGAGGACTGGAACGGGGTCTACTCAGCCTCGGGAGGTCAACTGAGTAGAAGGGTTTCGAATCCCACCTCAGCCATCCTCGAAGTGGTTTTTCGTATTTTCCTACTTCTCCTCCAGGCACCTAAGGCCACGGTCGTTTCCTTCCCTCTTCCTTGTCTATCCCTTCCGATCCTCCCATCCTCCAATAAGGCCCCTGTTGAGCATAACAGGTGAGGCCGCCTGGGCGAGGTAATGGCCCTCCTCACCAGTTTCATCACCATACTCGAAGTCTCACGTTCCAGGACACTGCCCTTGAAGTGGTAGAGGTGAAATCCCTCACTGGGTCCGAGAGAAAACCAACCCTGAAGGATAAACTGACTAAGAAAGAAAGAAATAAGAAAAGAAAGAAAGATCATAGTACTATAGGGCTATAATCTATCATTCCCCCCCAAAAAAAATATATATATATATTTATGGTTGGGACAACTGGCCTACCCACTTCCGGGGCCCATGAAAGAGAATTAAATATCTTTGTGGAGGGAAAAAGTTAAACATGATAAAGATAAATATGACTTCATCTAGTTTTCACAAGTCGGGCTGAGTGGTTCAGACTGTTGATGTGCTGGCCTTCTGACCCCAACTTGGCAGGTTCGATCCTGGTTCAGTCCGGTGGTAGTTGAAGGTGCTCAAATACGTCAGCCTCGTGTCGGTAGATTTACTGGCACGTAAAAGAACTCCTGCAGGACTAAATTCCTGCACATCGGCGTCTCCGAAAATCGTAGAAGTAGTTAGCGGGGCGTGAAGCCAATAACATTAATTAGACTACATTTGGCTTTTAACAAGCTGAGCATATCAGGAAAGAAAAGTGTCCTGGTGACATTTTAGTCGCTCAATACAGGAATGTCTTTGGGTGCTGTGACTTTTACTTTTTTTTTTTGCTGTTTGCTTTACGTCACACCGTCACATATAGGTCTTATGGCGACGATGGGACAGGAAAGGCCTAGGAATGGGAACAAAGCGGCCGTGGCCTTAGGTACAGCCTCAGCATTTGCCTGGTGTGAAAATGGGAAACCACGCAAAACCATCTTCAGGGCTGCCGGCAGTGGGGTTCAAAACCCACTATCTCCCGGATGCGAGCTCACAGCTGCGCGCTCCTAACCGCACGGCCAACTCGCGCGGTATTTTTACCCTTCGGTTTATTGACTTGGCTTGTATAACCTAAAACTTTGGCTAAGTAGGATAATATTTTAAACACCTACATCACTATTTTCACCTGTGTGAAATTATGTTATTTATTTCATTAATATTATGATAATTATTATAATTGAGCATTGTTAACTTATAAGACCCCAACAGACAAGCATTGGTTTTGTGTAGAGTTATACGTTTGTTAAATTCACGTTGTTTCCTTTCATGATGTACACGCCTATTCTTTGTTACATTATATAGAGAGTATTTAGATATAGCCTAAATTTCTTTACCAATTAAGCTCTTCAATAAAGACATACATAACTGTCCCATGCCAAGATATATTGGTAGAATTAGAGCTGTCAAAATGGTTCATAACCCCTTTTATTTATTATCTTGACATGGATCACCCAAAACATAGGTTAGGTTTGGAGAATACTTTAATAATCAGCATTATTTAATGCACTGTTTATTACTTTCATATTCCAAGATGTAATTGAAGCATTTAAATAAAGCATCATACATTAAAATTCAAAGTTTTACCACTAGAACAGCTGACATGGAAAAGTGATTTGAAAATTCAAACAAATTCATCTTACGTTAAAATATTCAAAAAAAAAAAAATAATAAACTGTAGACTTTTCCTATATATCACCAGCATTTCTCCGGCTCGCCAAAATCCATTTCTTCCTAGTTTTAGCGTCTTTGGAACATTTATAAACAATTTGTTTGGTATGGTATGTGATGTGCTATTGCACATCGGAACTCTTCACCATTTATAAGTTTTCTGCCTCACTGTCTGCGCAGGATTCATTTTAAGTCTAAAATATACCACTCAGATTATTATCCAATGTATAGACCTCGAATTTAACCATACTAGACACTAACGTAAAGTAGAAATACACGAAGTGTATCCTGCTTCTCACAGTACACTATGTGTTATTTCGTCTGCTAATTCAGTCAACCTGTACCATGACGTCAGACCAATGAGATCGCGTGCTTGCGTGACGTGACATTTTCGTTGATTTTTATCACGTTTCGAGTTATTATTTGTACATTCTGATCACATTTTTGAATTCTGCATGAAATTTTGAATCAGATTAGCATATTTTTAATTAAAACCCCGGATCATGCATGTTCCCTATTGTGATTGACAACACATTCAACATTGGTTTCGTCAAATGATATATGTGGGTCAAATAACCCCTTTGGATTAATATACTATTTACCCAAGACCATTGTCATCCTAATGGTTCTCATGTCAGATAAAGAAGATCCATTTTAGTTTTGGACATTTTTAAAAAATCAGATAAATAGAACTGACAAGTTTTAATTGTGTTAAAATACCATAAATTTTAAATTACATTTATGTACTGTTCACATTTTTTAAATATCATTGTGGCATGTATAGTTTTAAAGAGGTTATTACTGTGTAACATATCGCTGATGGACTGAACATATATAACATTAATGTTCATAATTTATCATTTATATTACATATGGTTAAATAACGTCCCGGACCTTGACCTTAAGGTTGTCTACAGGCTGAAGATGCCCAAAATAGGGTGAAACATGTACCTGATAAGTCTATATAAATTCATGTAGATCCAAACCACATTAAATGTGTGGTATGTATTGAACAGTTGGTTTCATTAAATTATCCTGGAGATATTTATGCATAACGTCATTTTCAGTACAGAACAAGAACGAGAATTTTTACTTGTAAATTGGGCCAGTGGTCGTACCCGTCATATCTCTTTTCGTAGACAGGCTTAGGAGGTGGTGTGTAGATCTTCGTCTTCTTTCTTGCGGATGGTCTTCAGCTTCTTCATCCTCGTCCTCATCTTCTTTTCTTCTCTCTCTGTCTGGAGTTGCTACCAATGCTTGCCCTACTGCCATTCGAAAATTGAGGAGATCATGAAACTTTTGGGAACTTTGTTTGCTCGAAAGTCCACCCAGTACTGTGAAATGAAATGGCGTATGGCTTTTAGTGCCGTGAGTGTCCGAGGACAAGTTCGGCTCGCCAGATGCAGGTCTTTCAATTTGACACCCGTAGGCGACCTGCATGTCGTGATGAGGATGAAATGATGATGAAGACAACACATGTACCCAGTCCTCGTGGCAGTGAAATTAACCAGTTATGGTTAAAATTCCAATCCCTGCCGGGAATCGAACCCGGGACCCCTGGATCAAAGGCCAGCACGCTAACAATTTAGCCATGGAGCCGGACGCCCGGTACTGTAGCCAACTATTAACGATGCTCATATCAAGGAAGTGGCGAAGCATTTATAAGGTCCATTTCTTTTTCCTGAACCATGTTCGGTAGCATTCTACTCTAATTGTTGATTGCAAATATCTACTCCCCCTCATGTGCTCATTGTAATTCTTAATCAAAAAAGGACAGTCGACTGCAGTATATTTGTGTTCATTTTTGGACTACATTCCTACCTTGGCTAGGGGTTCAATCCCAGCACAAGTCAAAGCAACAAGAACTCATTGAGAGTCGTTCCATTCCACATCTACAATGGCATTGTCAGAATGCACATATTCATGAACAGGTGTTGGCCCGATCTTCATCTTCATCACTTGACAAATCACTAATATCAGAGTTGTCCAAACAATGTAATATCCGGTCCTCAGATAAACCTGCAAGCGTAAATAATATGTAATTGGGAATAAATATTGTACAGTTATTTTATAAATATCAATTAGTTCAAAAGTACTGCTTACAAAGTAATATTCCAATTTGAGGTCAGAATTCCCACTGACTTGAAGCAAAGCCTGACTGCCACAATCGTGCTAGTTGAACTTTGATGCAAGTATAAATTAATATTGTTGTATTTACAACTAATTAATGCTCATAAAATCAATAATTGCAACTTCTACAAATGACACATTCCCAAACATAGCCAAATAACGTTGTATTTTTTAAAATATAAAGCACTTGACTTGCGAGCACATCATCAGTTTTTAACTCCATTGTTTACCAGTCACTGCTGCTTTCTGGAGACAGGTAGACAAATGAAAAACAGTTGAATGATGTAGCGCAGAACCCGTACAATCGTTGTAGTCCGGTTCGAAGCACAGAAGTGATTTAGTTTAGCAGTTAGAAAAGTAAAATTGAATTCGCACAAACGTGCAACCTGGGCCTGAAAGGGCTATTATGTGTGCTTGCTTGTCAGTAAAAAAGATTTGTAATTGAATCCCTCCTGGTTGATGATGTGACAGCCCTCTGACGATCAGGACAAGTTATATTGTTGTAGTCAATATGACCTATTATTCCAGAGAAATTATCCCAGATATAATCAAATATCACTTGCCACAGAATAAAAATACACTATTATTCCTTCTTTAATAGCATCTTTTTTTTCTATAGGTATGTTATAGTGTAATATTTATATTGAACTTGTGTGTTCCACAGACTGAAAAGAAAAGCTTCTTAGTTCTATTTAACCGAGTTGACACTGCTGGCTGTCAGCTATCAGACACAACTTCCTTTTACTATTTTGACATGAAAGTACTGAGCGTATTGTGTGACACTGACAATGCAGCAGTTCTAGAAGCCAACAGTAAAAAGAATAAAATAAATATGTAGTGTCTAATTTTTACAAATTTGACTATGTTAGAATTGACTGAAATACAAAAAGTATGTTTCTGTTTCCAGAATTTTATGCTTAACACATTATAATGAAAATTATTTTTACTTACTTTACAAAAATCTACAAGGTAAAATTGTATTCCAGTACTATGTCAACCACCTGCATGGTATAAAAGTGTGCAGAGCTTCCAGCGTGAAATGTCTGGCATGTAATTGTTGAACAAATATACAGTTAATGGTAACAAATACCAAACACGGTAATATCTCATATTCAAATTCTTTTATACTGTTGTAACCTCTGCCCTTACTGTCTTAAATCTTCCTTAATGATTTCATTACTTCAGATATAAGATTCTGTATTCAATTAAAACTTTCTTCAACATGTTCCAGTTATTTCTAGGGTCGCTGGAACCTCCCAGACTCATTTTGGTTTTGATCATGGTTTAAGACTGGATGCCCTTCGTGACACTGCATGATTCTTGACATGAAGAAACTGAGTCTAACCATCATCGTCTTGGTCTCCCTCTACTTCTCTTACACTCCAGAACAGAGTACATTATTCTCCTTCCATGACCCAACCACTGAAGCCGGTTTATGCGTACAGCTTCATCCATCGAGTTCATTCCTAACTTAGCCTTTATCTCCTCATTCTGAGTACCCTCCTGCCATTGTTCCCACCAGTTTGTCCCTGCAATCATTCTCGCTACTTTCATGTCTGTTACTTCTAACTTATGAATAAGATATCCTGAGTCCACCCACCTTTCGCTCCTGTAAAGCAGAGTTGGTCTGAAAACAGACCGATGTAAAGATAGTTTTGCCTGGGAGCTGACTTCCTTCTCACAGAATACTGTTGATCGCAACTGCGAGCTCACTGCATTAGCTTTACTACACCTTGATTCAATCTCGCTTACTATATTACCAGACTGGGAGAACACACAACCTAAATATTTGAAATTATCGACCTGTTCTAGCTTTGTATCGCCAATCTAACATTCAATTTTGTTGAATTTCTTGCCTACTGACATCAGTTTAGTCTTCGAAAGGCTAATTTTCATACCGTACTCATTGCACCTATTTTAAGCTCCAAGATATTATACTGCAGGCTTTCGGCACAATCTGCCATTAAGACTAAGTGTTCAGCATAGGCCAGACTGCTTACTACATTTCTACTTAACTGAATCCCTACCTGTCATTTTATCCCTTTCAGCAGATGATCCATGTAAACTACGAACAGCAAAGGTTAAAGGCCTTGTCTAACTCCTGTAAGTACCCTGAACCAAGAACTCATTTTACCATCAATTCTCACTGAAGCCCAATTGTCATCATAAATGCCTTTGATTGATTTTAATAATCTACATTTAATTTCATAGTCACCCAGTATGGCGAACATCTTTTCCCTTGGTAACCTGTCGTATGCTTTCTCTAGATCTACGAAACGTAAACACAACTGCCTATTCCTCTCGTAGCATTTTTCATTTACCTGGCGCATACTGAAAATCTGATCCTGACAGCCTCTCTGTGGTCTGAAACCACACTGGTTTTCATCCAACTTCCTCTCAAATACTGATCGCACCCTCTCTTCCAAGATGCCAGTGAATACTTTGCCTGGTATACTAATCAATGAGATACCTCAATAGTTGTTGCAATCCTTCCTGTTCCCTTGCTTATAGATAGGTGCAATTACTGCTTTATTCCAATCTAAAGGTACCTTACCAAGACTCCATGCTAATCTTACTACTCTATGAAGCCATTTCATCCCTGCCTTCCCACTATACTACGTCATTTCAGGTCTAATTTCATCTATTCCTGCTGCTTTATGACATTGGAGTTTATTTACCATCCTTTCCACTTCCTCAAGCGTAATTTCACCAACATCATTTATCTCCTCCCCATGAGCTTGGCTGTTCGCAACACCATCAGGAAGATTTCATTTTACGTTGAGAAGATGTTCAAAATATTCCGTCCACCTGTCAAGTGATTTTGTGGAATCTATTATGAGTTCACCTGAATTACTCAAAACACTGTTCATTTCCTTTTACCCTCCCTTCCTAACATTCTTTATTACTGTCCAGAAAGGTTTCCCTGCTGCTTGACCTAGCCTTTCCAGGTTGTTACCAAAATCTTCCCATGACTTCTTTTTGAATTCAACAACTAGTCCTATTTGTTTCGCTCTGTTTCTTTCATCTACGTACAAATCCCTGTCTGCCTCGGCCCTTGTTTGGAGCCATTTCTGATAAGCCTTCTTTTTACGTTTACAAGCTGTTCTCATTTCATCGTTCCACCAAGATGTTCGCCTTTTCCCATCTTTACACACAGTAGTTCGTAGGCAGTCCCTTGCTGTTTCTATTAGAGCATCCCTGTATGCCACCCATTCTCTTTCTATATCCTGAACCTGCTTACTGTCTACTGTTCGAAACTTCTCGCTAATCATATCCATGTACTTCTGTCTAATTTCCTCGTATTGGAGATTTTCTACCTTTATTCGTTTGCAGACAGAGTTCACTTTCTCTACTGTAGGCCTAGAGATACTTAGTTCACTACAGATCAGATAGTTGTCTGTATCATCGAAAAATCCCCGGAAACTCGCACATTCCTAACAGGTTTTCTGAATTCGAAGTCGGTTGAGATATAGTCTTTTATGGACCTTGGTGCCCCTAGCCTCCCATGTGTAGCAGTGAATATCCTTATGCTTGAAGAATGTACGAATTCTTAACTGCTAAACCCATACTAGCATAGAAGTCCAGCAAACGCTTCCCATTCCCATTCGCTTCCATATCTTCCCCGTATTAACCCATCACCCTTTCATATCCTTCAGTTCTGTTTCCATCTCTCGCATTGAAATTGCCGATTAGCGCTATTCTATCCTTACTGTTGACCCTGACCACAGTGTAACTCAATGCTTCATAAAACTTGTCAACTTCATCCTCATCTGCACCCTCGCATGGTGAATACACTGAGACAATTCTCGTCCTAATTCCTCCAACTGCCAAATCTACCCATATCATTTGCTCATTTACGTGCCTAACAGAAACTATTTTGTGTGCAGTGGTATACCTGATAAGCAGCCCTACTCCATACTCTGCCCTTCCCTTTCTAACACCTGTCAAGTACACTTTATAATCTCCTATCTCTTCCTCGTTATCTCCCTTTACCCGTATATCAGTTAACTCCTAGCACATCCAGATGCATCCTCTTTGCTGACTCAGCCAGTCTATTCAATTATACACAAAGAATAGTTTGGAAATTACAGGGTGATTACAGATGATCCATCGGGTTTTGATGTCTTGTGGCTCCAAATGTTATAATGTGAAGAAAATATAAATACAAATATAATAACAAGGATGCCCGTGTGGCGATTTACCGGTTACCTCCATCGGGCACGTCCCATTGGAATTGGGGAAGCTCGCTGGCTCTGCCACCAGCAGAGTCAGAGGGTAGTAGGGAAATAAAATACCACCGTGAAAAAAAAAACCTGGTCCCTTGCCAGGGTTACGGCGAAGACTGGTAAATGGCCAGAAGCCAGAAAACATCTTGGGGCAACCTGTAGGGCTAACAACCCTAGTTGTAAAAGGATGGGTACCCGTCCAAAGCAAAGTCAAGTCAAAAAGCATGATGGCACAACATTTCAAGAAACATACCCCAGGGGGTAAATCTTCGGATAAATCCCTCGTCGTGAACGCCACGGCGCACGAGTCTCGTTCGGATTCTGGGGGAGACTCGACATCATGCAAGAGACGAGTCGGAGCGTCTCGGTGTACCCAAAGAGTCAAAACCTCAGGCCAAAATCTAAAACCTTTCTAGCAACTTCCAACATAAATTCACTTACACAAACTGGCAAGCTAAAAACCCTCACCAGAGCTCTTCACGAAAATCAGATATCCATAATGGCCCTACAGGAAACAAGGTACCCAGATGAAGAGATTTTTTAATCCGAAAGCTACCGATTTTTCAAGAGCAAAGCGCAAAGAGAAATCCTCAATGGAGCTGTGATGCTTGGAACCGCGTTTGCTGTTAGAACCAAGATCCTTAAATCGGTTGCAAATTTCGAACCTGTGAATGACAGATTGTCTATACTCACAATTAAATGCGCGAACAAAACCTACGCGCTAGTTAACGCACATGCTCCTACAAACGATAAGAACAAGTCTGATCCAGGCGAAGTTGATAATTTCTGGGACCTACTGGATGAAAAATTAAACAAAATCCCCAAACACCATGTCAAGCTTCTTTTGGGTGACTTCAATGCCCAACTAGGTCGTGAACAGAAGTACAAGAAAGTTATAGGAAATTACCCTGCTCACAAAAGAACCAATCCCAACGGCAAAAGACTGGTGTCCATTTGCGAAAATCACAACCTGCAGGTCATGTCGACCCACTTTCGCCATCTACCCAGAAAGCAAATGACTTGGCGTTCTCCCGTCCAAGCTCTCGGAGAGTTCCAAATTGATCATGTTGCAATCTCCAGGAGAAACAGCCCTGAGATTATGAATGTCAAGGTAAAGAAAGGCATCAATGTGGCCTCAGATCATTATATCTCTCTTATCAAATTCAAACCAATTCCCGCAAACACAAGGAAGACAACTAAACAGATCACACACTTCGACAATGATAAACTTCGGCAAAGGGTCGAGGAGTTCCAGGAGAAGGCTAGACCAAATGACTGTGACTTTAACAATACCAAAAGTCTCCTTGTTGAGGCCGCCAAAGACGTTGCAGAAATCAAGAGAAGCAAAAAGCATGCCTGGTGGAATAGTACCTGCGAATCAGTCCTCCAAGAAATACTCAATGCGTGGAAACAGTACTACTCTACGAAATCAGAAAATGATTGGGAAACCTACAAAATCCAACGTGCCCAAGCAGCTAGGGTGTTCAGAACTGAGAAACGTAAATACGAAAAATCTCTCATTGAAAAGATAGAACAAAACTTTAGGAAGAATGAAAGCAGAGAGTACTACAGAGCCTTCAAACGCAAACTCACTGGCTATAAACCAGCATCTCTATGCTTTGAGCAAAAGGACGGCACACTGGCGACGTCAAATGAAGAAAATTGCAGCATTCTGGCAGATTACTTCAAGAATTTACTTAATTGCTCTAAACCGTAAAGTGCCATTGAGACCAAGGAACCCTTACTCAGGTACCCAGATTCCAGACCACCCGACAGAGATGAAATCAAGCGCCACATTGCCCGTCTCAAAAATAACAAAGCGCCAGGGGAAGACTTGGTAGTAGCAGAACTATGGAAATATGCCCCAGAGGAATCACTTGATATCTTGCAAAAGCAAATAGAAGAAATTTGGAACAAGGAGACCCTACCCGAAGATTGGAAAATAGCTTTGATCTACCCATTACACAAAAAAGGCAGCATGAAGAACATCAACAACTACAGAGGAATATCTTTGCTACCCGTGACTTACAAAATTCTATCACTTGCCATCCTGGAGTGTTTGGAAGCACAAGTCGAACATCAAATAGGTGAATACCAAGGAGGGTTCAGAAAAGGTCGCTCAACAGCTGAACAGATTCAAAATCTCAAAACGATCATCAGATATTGTACACTAAGGTCCAAGCAGTATGTGTCTGTCTTTGTGGACTTTAAGAATGCGTTCGACTCCATTAACCGGGAAGTCCCGCTAAACATCTTAAATGAATTTGGAGTTGATTTGAAACTGCTGGCATTCATTAGAGCCACCCTGACCGATACAAAATCCAAGGTGAAGTTCCACGGATGTCTCTCGCATTCCTTTTTGACATCAAAATAAGAGTCCGACAAGGTGATGGGCTATCCCCGATACTCTTCAACTGTGTTCTTGAAAAGATCATCAGAACCTGGCGGGTGAGATTAAAGGAAACCAACTACAGTCCATTGTGAATAGGAACCAAATCCAAGGGGATCGCAACAGACTGCTTAGCATTTGCCGATGATATTGCTGTTCTCTCAAACGACATAGAAACCGCTAGAGCTCAAGTTGAAATGTTAAAGGAAATTGCCGAACAAACTGGTTTGCAGATATCGTTTGAGAAAACAGAAGTAATGACTAACATCAAAGAGGCTCCACCAAAACTCCATACAAAATACGGGGACATCACCCGAGTAGACAAATTCAAATACCTGGGTGAGATCATCATGAAAAATGGACTGGACAAAGAAGCACTTCAGGAGCGAGTACGCAAACTGGAAATAGCCTACCATCCATCTCGCACAATCTACAGCAAAAAATGCCTTTCCCAAAACACCAAAATACGTCACTATGAAACAGTTCTGAAGCCAGTAGTTCTGTATGCAGCCGAAACCCTGTCTCTAAATGCTAACAAAGGACTCCTTGAAGAACTCAAGAAAAGAGAACGCAAAATTGTGAGAGGAATCTTGGGATCAAAGTACAGAAATGGAATCCATCAAAAGAGATCCAACAAGGAAGTCTACAGCAAAATAGAGAAAATTACCAACACAATCAGAAAAATCATCATCTGAAAAGAATGGACGGAAGAAAGTTAACTAAAGAAATCTTTCGCTTTTTTGATTCAAACCCCAAAACCACAATTCCCTGGTTTAGAAATACCAAAGAAGACCTGCAAATGCTACATATCTCAGCTGAAGACGCCCTCAGTAGAGATCTCTTCCCCAAGGAAATATTGACAAACGGGCTAAACCGAGACGAGCAACCGAAGAGAAGACACGGTGCCCCTTGGAGAGAGGAGCGTAAGCAGGCCCACTCACAAAGAATGAGGGAAATTTGGGCTCTAAAGAAGGCCAAATGCAACAAGACTTAACGTGGTCCTTGATGGCCCCAGTGAATTATATATATATAACAAGGATGTGCAACATCTGCAAAATACTTGCAGAAATAAATAATTTGGTTGAGCATGAACGAAATCCTTCTTCCAAGGCGACGGTCATCGGGCTGACGAGGCTACAGATTTGTTTCATTACTTTACCTGCTATTGTTTAACCTTGAAATAGAATCTGGTTAGCGTGCCAGGTCCTTCTCTGCTCCACCAATAGACAAAATTTACGTTATGTTTCACTATTTGAATTTACTCCAGAAACAGCAAAACAGCAATGATCATCACGTGATGAGACCGGATCATTTTGTTGCTTACAGTAAAACACCCACAATCTACAAACCGCAAATGTACAATATACCAACAATTTAGATACGCTCTGTTTTGATACACATCTTTTCTTATAACATACCTCAAGGTAATAGTAGGAATAGGTACAACGACTTTCCTTACGCTTGGATACCCCTCCTTTGCGAAGGTCATCCGTAACCTTAATTACACACTTTCTCTTCACTGACGCTTTGTGGCCTCCAAGCTTCCAGCAACTATTTCCAAAGATTGGTAGCGGGCCTCTCACGTCGCTCCAGGACATTAATGTACATGAGTCGCCTTCATGGTTCACAGACGTATGTATGTAGTTTTAAAGACCAGTCTTCAGATTGAATGGATGAGATTGCTGTCCCCTTTCTTACCATGTATTATAACTTCATGAGGTAAAAAAAAGAAAAAAATTGCTCACTATACTGTGTGAATCTGTCCACAACTTCACAATGTAGAGTAAATGTACAACGAATGCCATGTTGAATAAATGAATGACCAAGCAATTAACACTTAGCCTACTGTTTCCTCTAGCAATATTCAGTTCTGTGCTCACTAACACATTAACTCCAGATTACACATATAAATCACCATACACTGTACGTTCCCCCAGAGAATGAACGAGCTAATTAAAACCGCGTAACGTCTTCCACAGAAAATGAAGTTTTAATAACCTCTTAATCAGTCCAAAATGAACTTTCACAGTAGTGACTCCGTAATGCCTTTGTAATGAAGTCGTATTGACTCTGTAATGCTTTTGTAATGAAGTAGTAATCTACGCCACGCGCATACATATATATGTAGGCTTGTTCCACATGGCTGTAGCATCTCTTGGTAGCTTTACCTAATGCATCTCCAAGTGTCTCTCAGCCAACGCAACCTGGTTCAAAACCTGAGGTTTCGGATTGGTTACTGAGCGTTTGATACAAAAATAAGCAAACTCTCGCGTTCATCCACATTGATGAATTTCAGTTTCAGCCTATACTTCCCAATTGTACTCCGGGTTTCCAAGCCACTAGTTGCAACACTTCTTTACTGATCTGTCATTACTGATATAGTCACTGTTTCCCAGGTTGCACAATTTTGACCAATCCACACGGCTATGCCATAAGTACCGACTCTTACCCAAACTTTAAAGGTATGGTCAAATGTTCCACCTTAACAATACTAAAAGGTTTATTTTAATTATTTAAATAACATTTTTTTAAAAATATAACGGAACATGTTTCATCTATCTTGTAGACATCATCAGCCGAAAAGTTTTTAAGATCAAGCACAAAGGACAAGGACAAAAAACACATTAAAATAATTCAGACTCCTTTGCATGAACAAAATAACACAGTTTGCGATTTTTTTCTGTGGGGATACATGAAATACATTGTTTACATACAGTAAAACCTCGTTAATTCGAAGCCGTTGGGACTCAAAAATCGGATTTCGAATTACGTGATTTAGAATTAACCGCCAATTTGCAATTCAGAAGTACCAACCCTTGCCGTGTTACAAAATATTCTAAGGCCCATTACTGCATGCAGTTAACCTTGATTCACAGTTTATACCTTTCAAATGCCATGAAAAAAGAACTATTTCCAAAATGTATCCAAGAAGGTATTCAAATAATGCACTTGGATATCTCACTGATAAACATAATCTCACGCAATGAAAGAAAGAGAAAAAAAGTACGATTCAAAGACGAGGAGAAATCTATGCTGGCTCCCATGTGCAAGTGCTTTAATCATTGGATTACTATACTGTATGCATTTTAGATGCCTTGTATTTACACAGAAAGTACCCGATGCCCTTAAAATCAAACTTTCCTATGACTCTATCCTTGTACAATTTCCCGCCATGGCACTTCTCTCGTTCTTCAGAAATGTGAACACTTGCCGCGTCAAAAAGTATCCTAAGACCCATTAATACATGCAATCACCTCGATTCACAGTTTAAACCTTTCAAATGCCATGGAAAAAACTATTTCCGAAATATATCCAACAAAGTGCATTTACAATGTTCAAATAATACACCTGGATAAATCACTGACAAACAACCTCACGCAACAAAAGAGAAAAAATCACACAATTCAAAGACGAGGATAAATTATGTTGGTTCCACTGTGCAAATGCATTATTTTTTGGATTTCTGTACTGTTTGCATTTTTACATGCTGCAGACAGATTTTACTTTCTCTATCCTAGGCCTAGAAATACTTAGTTCACTACAGGTCAGATAGTGGTGTGTATCATTGAAAAATCCCCAGAAAACCTAACAGATTATCAGACTTATCGAACTTTCCTATGACGTGGGGATAAAGTTTCTACCTTCCATGTGCATTGCAACGCACTACAATGACCCCCATCCCCCACCCGTGTACAATTCCCCGGCTGGCATTTTCTCCTTTAAAACCATAAGACCGTTTGGGCTCGCATTAAAATAAAGCAATGCAGTTTTATCGGCAATGACAATATTGTTCGGTGCCTACGAATTTATTATATGAGCCACGATTTTTCGTCAACTGTCGGCATCACCATTGTTCGCGGATTCTGTTTTTCCGCATACTGCCTGTTGCGTGATATTACGGCATTCCTTAAAAGGTTGAATACAATAGAATTCTGATTTCATTCAACTTAGCAATCATGAACCGCACTGTAGACCCACCGAAGTAACTGTAAGTGCGGAAAGCTACCCCTCCACGTTCCGGAACATGCGTTCTATTATGACGCGGATAAATTACAAGTTGAAATTACTCTGTACCATACTATTGTTTTAAAATGTAAAGGCAGTTTTGTATTAAGTCTGAATTTTGGTAATGGGGCCGACATTGTACTTCGAATTACGAATTATCCGTATTTCGAATTAAACAATTTAAATAATATGCAAAACTGTGTCTCATGTTTCCGGTAAGGAGAGCTTCTTCGAATTAGGCGGGATTTTGAATTAACCGATTTCAAATTATCGAGGTTCTACTGTACTTCCTCTGCTGACAACATTGGCTGAACTCCAGGATGGTATCACTGCTGTGCTGGTGAACATTGACAGGGGTGTGCTCGAACTTGTATGGTTCGAACTTGACTACCGCATAGATGTGTGTCATGTAACACAAGAAGGACACATAAGACATTTGTAATGATGTGTAAGAAACTTGACAATCTGCTTATTCATACAAAGTATCATTCAGTATTTTGTATGTACTTAGTGAAATACATTCATCCAAGACCCAACAAAATCATTTGTAAAATCACCCTGTATATTTAGAAGTCAATATGAAGCTAATCAAGAAATTTACACATCTGCTGGTATGGCACCATCATGTTAGTACCCCACATGAGGGTCCAGAGGTGTAATTTTATGTCAGGCAATGCGTAAATTAAATGTATTAAATGTTGAAACTTGTATAATGTGAAATTTTCCCATCTCAGAATATCTTACCTAATGAGTGATGAAAAATACACTCAACCATGTAAGATGGTCAAGACCAACTAGCATCTGAGCAAAACCTCATTACCGGGCGAGTTGGCCGTGTGGTTAGGAGTGCGCAGTGTGAGCTCGCATCCAGGAGATAGTGGGTTCGAACCCCACTGTCGGCACCCCTGAAGATGGTTTTCCATGGTTTCCCATTTTCACACCAAGCAAATGCTGGGGTTGTACCTTAATTAAGGCCATGGCCGCTTCCTTCCCATTCGTAGGCCTTTGGGGCTGTACCTTAATTAAGGCCACGGCCGCTTCCTTCCCATTCCTAGGCCTTTCCTGTCCCATCGTCGCCATCAGACCTATCTGTGTCGGTGTGACGTAAAAACAAATAGCAAAAAAAAAAAAAAAAAAAAACAGACCTCATTTCCTTGTACGTTAAAAGCAATGGCTTACTTGATCCTATTTGCTGGGTTGAGTTGACTGTTTTTTTTTTTTTTCCCCTCAGCCACCATGAGAGTTCAGAACATGAAAATCAGAGGAAACACTTGAAAAATCATATGCCATTTTAATTCTTAATGTAATTGAATTTATACGTGAAGTAGCATAAAAAGGATGCAAAAAATCTGGTTGGTTCTATGCTGTTTGACAGTAATGTGAAAAATATAAAATCCAAACTCAGAGTTCTGCAACTGAAGACCAAGCGATTCCCTTATATTCTTAACCATCATTTGTTTCTAGATGGTTTGAAATCCTTCACTGTGCAGGAATTTTTTTTTGTTTTCTTCCACTTATTTAAAACTAAAACCATCTACCACAACACACAACTTTGATGGTAACCAAAATTTAAAACAAATTATGAATTTGGACCCCGTATTGAAAACATCATCATGGAAAATATCACTTGCTTGAAATCGATTGAGGAGCAATCAGTTAAGGTGTCATATTCAATTTCAAATAGAAATTCAGTAGGGTGTACGAATCTTCAACTTCATGGTCATGTTGCTGCCATCTATGGAGTTTAGAACAACTACCTCCACATCTGTGAAGACTACCATCGCAGTCTAACTACTTGATACTAGCTAGACATTGGAAGCAAAAGCCCTAGAAGAATTTCACCCCACCCTACCATTATAAGGCCCATGTCTAATTAAAATATGAGGGGTGCTGTACAAATGTATACATGTAGATTTTGGATATTAGTAGGACTGTCTTGTGAAGAAATAACTGTTCTTTTTTTTTTTTTCAGTGGCAGTCCATATGTGAATTGGATAAACTCAAACAGTTGGAGAATCTCAAGATAATGGAAAATCCATTGATGGAAGTAGAGAATCGTGCAACTAATCGTCAGCTGATCATTGCTAGAATTGAAAGCCTTAAGGTATGTTTGGCACTGAATAACTGACCTCGAGCCAATTGGCATTTGGTGTGAAGTCCGGCTGTGTTGCCAACTAATCAGCACCTTGGCCTTGGTTTACATTGTTTAATTCCAGGCTGGATCATGGGATTTTAATCATGAACGTTTAATTCCCTTATCTGAAGGATTGGGTGTTTGTGCTGTCCCCAACATAGCTGCAGCTCACACACCACACACAGAACTATCCTCCACCACATTACCGTTTCATTGATTTCACACTTCAGTTAGCCTTTTTTTTTTTCTTTACCTGATCAGAATTATTTATAACTCTGAAACTTTTCAGTCTCTTTGTAATAAAACTATGTAGTTATTAGAGGTCACTCGAGGTGACTGAGACAAACTGAAGGACTCAGTTGTAGAGTGTAAGAAAACTATGAAGATTAAGAGATGATAGATTGTATATTTAATTATTTCAAGATAAGACAGAAGAACTTTACAGTTACAGATGAGCTGTCAAAAATATCACAGTCACACATTCTGTAAGTTGCCATTCATTCCCACTTTCTCTTCTATTATTTTGCAATTTACAATTCCTCTCCACTTCCAATATCCACTCCTCTCCTTCAGAGCATGTGTTAGTTTTCAACATCACCTGACATTGGACCTTTTTTTTCTTCTCAGAATGTTGCAAGATATATGTGTTGGTGGGACGTAAAGCAAATTGTAATTTCTTTACAAGCTCGTTAATGTGATTACCCCATAGAACATCATTCTTTATATGTACACCTAGGTACTTACAGTGATCACCATGAGATAACATCACTCCTTCAACACAGTATTTGAAACTGGGAGGGCTTTTCCTCTTGGTGAAAATTAAAACTTGACTTTTCATTCTATTATCTTCATAACATTGTCTAGGTCTTCATGTAGTTGCTCACAATCTTGTAACTTACTACTCGATACAGTACAACAACAACCGCAAAAAGCATTATCTGTGATTTCAGTTCTTTACTTGTGTCATATATATAAAGATCCAATAATACTGCCCAGCGTGACACTCCCCCCTCTTTTATCATAATCATTGCAGGATCACATAATGCTTCATCTATGCTAATTCTCTTAGTTTGGTTTTCTGAACATGTAGCCACCTAATGAACCATTCTTTTGTCTAATCCAATAGTCCTCATTTTTGTCAGTAATCTTCCATGATCTACCCTAACAAAATTCTTGTATATGTCAAAAACAATACTGTCCATTTGACCCCCTGAATCTAAAATATCTGCTATATCCCAACTCATTGCTTTTAGTATATCCCCAGAAATCTTGTCAATCCAAACTGATTCTCTAGCTTACAGGTTTTGTATCTTTTTGTAAATATCTTTTATCATAGGTAAATTTCAGTAATTCACCAGCATTAGTTGCCCCCTCTGCTTGTACATTATCTTTATAGCCAATTAGCTTTACATACTGCTGAGTGAATATTTCAGCCTTCTGTACATCCTCACATATACACTTCCCTTGTTCAACAATGATCCCTGGAATGTGTATCCTTTTATTGTTCTCTAAAATTCATAATGCTGCCAGTTATGTTTGTCATTATCTTTAGCTGACTTTCTTGCTAAATTCAATTTCCTAGCAGGTTCCTGCAACCATTCCTAACTCTTTCTAACCTGCACCACCTCCTTAACCCTTTTACTCTGGCATAACAAGAATGGTGGCATGACCCTCTGGACGCGAGCAGCGAGTGGCTCGCCAAACCCGCTGTACGGAATACTCTTCTTGCTCCTCTCTCCCTTCCACAGTTGTCCCGTGACATAAGAAGAAGACAGGCAGAGTTTAAAAGTATATTATTTGAAATGCACATTCGGTGAAATTCTTATGATTATATTTTTAGAACTTTTCACTCTGCTGGCTTTGTCTACTAAACTTTTCAATCCGGAATTAGCTGCGTCGAACTTATGTTTCTTCGGATTCAAGTTCTCCTTTTTCCAATTTAGTTTTCTGCTTGATGGTTCAGGCACTTGATCTTCATCTTCAGTTGAATCGTCAAAGTAGGCCGACTTTTTAGATGATGAAGAGGTAACTTGAGTAGAAAACATGCCTGAAATAGGTGTGATTGAAGTCGTTCCATCAGCAGAATCAGAAGACAAATAACTCGTCATCTTCTTCAGAGTCTCTACCCAATATGAGGGCAACAGCTTTCTCCGCAGTATATCTTTCCTCCGTCATCAGGACTTTCAAAATTTCAAAGTGATTGAAAGATAAGTCAGGAAGCACAAGCATGTCAGCACTGGGAAGCAACTAGGCGCGAAGTGAGTAGCATACAGGATACGTTCCTTTCGTCTTCGAACTAGTTGCTTCTGTCATCTGGTGATCATATTCTTCACGATAGACTCCAAAGACACTCACGGGAGACATCCAAGGCCGAACTTCTCCAGCAGTTTATCGTAGTGAAATGAAAACAGCTGAAAGTCACGTGACTTCTACAGCATTCAACCAGCTATGAGGCACGGCTCCAGCACGACTGCTACAGCAGTCCACCGGAGTGAAAGGGTTAATCTCTTTCTTTCCCTGTTATAATGGGTCCTTGCGTCCAACTCGTTGGCTGAACGGTCAGCGTACCGGCCTTCGGTTCAGAGGGTCCCGGCTTCGATTCCCAGCCGGGTCGGGGATTTTAACCTTGGTTAATTCCAATGGCATGGGGGCTGGGTGTATGTGTTGTCTTCATCATCATTTCATCCTCATCACGACACACAGGTTGCCTAAGGGCGTCAAATAGAAAGACTTGCACTTGGCGAGCCGAACCTGTCCTGTCCTGGGATATCCCGGCACTAAAAGCCATACGACATTTCATTTCATTTCATTTCATGGGTCCTTACCATCTTAAAGGTACATACCTGTTTTCACACTCCTAAACAATTGTTTGAAATTCATCCTGTAGGCTGTTTACATTTTTATTTACCAATTTTCCACTGATCATAATTGAGGACCTGGAGGGAACCAAAATTTCATCAAGCGGAAATATTGGAAGGTGCTGGAAGATCTACTAAGGCGTTATTAGCAATTTTAAATAAAGGGTGTGATACTCGTATAGGTTTGGCCATTAAAATTTTTGTCGTAAGGGGCCTTGGAAGATATTTGTGATTTTTACAATTACAATTAAGGTAAGAAATAAGTAGTTTACTAGTATTAAGGTAATTAAGTGATTTGGTTTATTGTAAAGTTTAATTAGATGGGGGGTGGCTTCTGTATTTAAAGAACTAAATATTAGATCAATAGATACGAGATCCATATTTTTGGTAAGTATGTTAGTAAGACGTGGATCTCTTATTGATGAAATTATTAGAATATCAAATCAAAATCTCTTTATTTGCAAATGAGGTGTCTACCTCGGTGGCAAATGGTACACTAAAATACATTATTGTCAAGCACTAAATATTAAATTAACAAGAGAAGAAAATTTTTCCTATAATACAATATTATACAATTTACGCTAACAATGTTTTCTATTAAACACACAGCTCATCCTTAATAAATTTATATTGTTTACAAAATTCTACTTATAATATATCCTGTCCTACTTACAAATATAGTCAACTGATATACAGTATGTGGAATTACTTCAAATGATACTATACAACTGGTATAACATTAATATTTACATTGCATTTATTTATTTACTTTTTTTTTTTTTTACCCATTCTGGATCCTAAGTAGCATAACGACCTGCTGCGTCTTAACCAGAGCCCCTTTTGCCACCACTTTTCAGAGTTCCTGAAGGGCCTTCACAGCTACCGTAGCGGTCCCAGGGCCCTCGAAGTCCCCACTGTACTTCACCCCTACAGGCAGTCCCCTACTTTGGCTGTCCAAACTCCTTAGACCAGGGGATGGAATTAATTTATTCACACACATTTTTTTATATACAATAACCTGCACTGGTCGAATGCCCTCTAACATTTCATTTATTTTCCCTGTTGCTGTTTATTCTCTTCTTGAATATCTGTACAGATTTTGGAAAAGGATCAAACACTACCCCTGGTAAACTGTTCCACTCCTTCACACCCTTCCCAATGAATGAAAATTTACCCCAATCGCTTCTGCTAAAATTCCTTCTAATTTTATATTTGTGGTCAGTCCTGCCGATATAATTATTTTCCAACTGAAGCCTCTCACGGATATCTCCCCATGCCTCTTCTCCTGTATAGGCTCTATATAATCCTGTAAGTCTAGTTTTCTCCCTTCTCTTACTTAAAGTTTCCCACCCAAGTTCCTTTAACATTTCTGATACACTACTCTTTCTCCTGAAATCCCCTGTTACAAATCTTGCTGCTTTCCTCTGCACACTATCTATTTCTTTTATTAGGTATTCTTGGTGAGGATCCCAAACACTGTTTGCATATTCCAATAATGGACGAACCATACTCAAGTAACTTTTTTCTTTTAATTCTTTGTTGCATCCTTTAAGTAGCCTCATTATGACATGTAATGATCTGTATGCTTTCCCAACAATGTCATCAATATGACCCTTCCAGTGCAAATTACTTTCAAATCTCACACCTAAGTATTTGCACTTGCCATCTTTTGGGATAACTACCTCATCCAAAGTATATTCAAATTCAGTTTTAAAGCTCCTGTTTGTAAAAGTTGTAACAGTTGATTTGCCTCCATTAACCTTCATATTATTTTCTTCAACCCATTGTTGGATACTTTCAAGGTCCCTTTGTAATTCTGAACAATCCTCAATGTTGTTTATTTCTCTATAAACAATTATGTCATCTGCATACAATCTTATTTTTGATGTTATATTGTTCCCTAAATCATTTGCGTATATTAAGAAAAGTAACGGACCGATTATACTACCCTGTGCAATTCCCTTCCAAACTTTCTCTTCCTGAGATACATTATTTCCTACTTTGACTTTCTGAACCCTTGAATTTAGAAATGCTTTTATCCAACGTGTAACCCTTACGTCCAATCCTATTCCCTCCAATTTCTTTAATAATATTCCATGTTCCACTCTATCAAAGGCTTTGGAAAGATCTATGGCTATGCAATCTAACTGACCTCCTGAATCCAACTGATCTGATATGTCCTGCTGAAATCCCACCAGTTGTGCCTCACAAGAAAATTTCTTTCTAAATCCATACTGGCTCCTCATGAACCAATTTTTATCATCACATATCCCTCTGATGTACTTCGATATTAAACTCTCCAGAATTTTACAAACTATACTGGTCAGGCTGATTGGTCTGTAGTTCTCTGGTTTCCTTTTATCACCCTTTCCTTTATAAATAGGTATTATTATAGATTCCTTCCATTCCTTTGGTATTACACTATTATTTATGACATAGTCAAAGAGAAATTTTAAATAAGGCACTATGTACCACCCCATTGTCTTTAATACCTCCCCAGTAATTTGATCACTCCCTGCTGCTTTTCCTTGCTGAAGCAGTTGGATTTCTCTGAAAATATCTTCGTTTGTGAATGAGAAGCTTCTTGTTTCCCTCTGTCTCTCTCCCTCTCTATCTTCTGTTTCGGTTTCCAACTCTTGACAATCATCTACTGAATCTCTAAATTCCCTACTAAATAGGTTTGCTTTCTCAGTATCTGTTAAATAGTGTTCACCCCCTTCTCCCACCATTGTAGGAATTTGGATTCCTTTTCCTTTTTGATTCCTGATATATGAATACAGCTTTTTCCATTTCCCTTTGTGGTCATTACCCTCTTGAAGTATGCCATTCATATAATTCTCTTTTGCTTCCTTTTTCACTCTATTCAGTTCCCTCATTAGCTGTTTTCTAGTTTCTCTACTCTCCCTACCCTCTTTGATTTTCCTGTTTACTATTCTACATTTTCTTTTTAATTTTCTTATTTCCCTTGTATAATAAACAGGGTCTGAGGTCATTTTACCCTTCTTAACAGGTACAAATCTCTTCTCTCCTTCCCAAATAATTCCTTTAAATTTAGCCCAAAGTGTATCCACGTTACTCCCTTCACTTATCCAACAACTGAATTGTGAGTTAAGGTAAGTCCCAAATTCATCAACTTTAGTTTTTCTGTACAATTTCTTGTCTTGTGTAACCCTCTTATTAAGCCTTTTTGGTACGAGTCCTACATCCATTATTACAGCCTTATGGTCTCCTATTCCTTCAATTACCTCAGTTTTATCAACAATTTCCCATGGTTTAACCAAGAATACATCTAGTAAGTTATTGAGACGAGTCGGTTCTTGTACTACTTGTGTAAATCCTCCCTCCCAAATTAACTTATTTGCCAGTTTCTGTTCATGGGCTTCACTTGCAGCTCCTTTCCATTCAACTTCAGGCAAATTTAGATCTCCCCCAATTATTACCATATCATTATTATTGTTTTTACAAGTATAATCTATTATTTTTTCAAAGATTTCCATGTCTCTTTCCTCTCTTCCAGGCCTGTATGTTCCTATAATTCCCACCTCCTTCATATTATCACAAACTAATTTTATCCCTAATATTTCATCCCTTTCATCGGTAAACCATTCATGTGAACAGTAAGTTTCCTTCACCAGAATAAACACCCCCCCTCCCTTTTTATCTCCTCGGTCTCTACGATAGACTGTGTACCCTTCTGGAAATACTTCTCTATTACCCACCCCTTCTTTCAACCACGATTCCACTCCTATCACCACATCAGTCTCATAAGATTCCATCAATGTACCGAATTTTAATTGTTTATTTACTACACTTTGACAGTTTACCAAGAGCAATCTCAGACCCCCTTCCTCCCTAAAACTTGACTGTTGCAATTGGGTGATTGATAGTACGATGATGACAAGGGTTTTTATAGAAGTATAAAATAGTTCATTAGGAATAGAATATAGGAAAATCAAAAGGAGGATGATATTAATCCAACGGTTATGGAGATAATACATGTTTGTACAATGATAATAAGGGTTATAGCAAGAGGATGATTGGCTTGGATAAAAATGAAACTGTTAAGAAAATTGAAAACAAGGACACTTAAATTTATGATTCAGAGGGTAGTTGAGTGTGAAAATATTAATTTTGGGGATTAGTGAGAAGAATTTTCTTTCCTCTGAGTTTTAGAAGAAATATCTTAATATTGGTTTACAAGACCAGTGTTTTTATTAACACTAGAGCAGCCGCAGTGGTCAATTTGACCGATGGGGAACTTTAATACTTTGCCACGTCCATGATTTTTATTCCTATGACCGGAGGTTCACGAAATGCTCATGTGGTGAGCTGTTCTTCTCGTTAACGTTTTATTTAGACTGAAAACTCAAGCAGTGGCGTAAAAAATCATCGACCTACCTAGAACGGCCGGAGCAGTCAAACTGACTGGGAATATTTTATAGATTGATGGATTTGTGTTTGAGCTACGATATTGTTATAGAATAATACAGATTTATTCACAATAATGGAGCACTGCACTTTGTTAGAACTGTACAAATAAATAAGTCCGTTACGACAATGGTCTTGATCCTGCTCAAGATAAACACATCCAACCCATTCTTTTCGCGCACTGGTGGTTGTGTACTGGGAGTCGTATGTCTCGCCGTTCACGTGGGCTCAGTGAGCAGAAGATACTCCGTAGACTGCAAAATATTGCAGAAAATGAGTCTGTTCCTGAAGAATCCGATGATTCAGCAGACAGTGATGATCTGGAATACATTCCACGTACAGTTCACAGTGATTCCGAGAGGGAAAGTGCAGATGTCATGGAGTGTGATAATGAAATTTATGCACCCCAAAATACAGGAAAATCAGGTTAGTAAAAATCATGATGTAATATGATGTGATTTATTGTTAGTGCACTTATATGATTATTTTGTTCTAGTTGTAGGGTTTCACATATGGCTTTCGTTGTTCTGTTAGTTATAGAACCTTATTTTCAGTAATATAAGGGAATTATCAAATTGCTAAAATAGTTCTTTCCCTTTTTCCAGTTGAAAGTGCACTTAGCAGTTGTCATCTTTTCCTGAAGCTAATAGTACACTCCCTGTGAACAATGTCAACAATCAATTGATTTCTCGTGATGGTTTACCATGGGATGTTATTGAAGTTGGTGCTTCTTCGACATCAAAACGTACTGAGCAGAACATCTTACGTGAAGCTAGTGGTCCTATTGCATTTGCTAAATGCAGTGTTTGTGATTATGTAGCAAGTGCTTTTCAGCTGTTGATTGACGACTCAATTCTTCGTCATATAAAAAATTGTACTGAGGTAGAGGCTAGGAGGAGACTTCAAGAGAATATCTGGACCATTTCACTGGAAGAGTTGGATGCAATGTACTGAGGCAGAGGCTAGGAGGAGACTTCAAGAGAATATCTGGACCAATTCACTGGAAGAGCTGGATGCATTTATTGCATTACTTTACGCTCGTGGTGTATTTGGTGTGAAGGGAAAATCTAGCGTCTGCAGAACGATAAGTTTGCTCTTATGTCAGAGGTCTGGAATAAGTTCATAGATAACTGTCATCTACGCTACAAGCCAGATGAAAACATGTGCATTGATGAACAGCTATTTCCTATCAAAAGCAGATGTAGATTCACTCAATTCATGGCAAACAAACCTGACAAGTTTGGCGTCAAATTATGGGTCATCGTGGATGTAAATTCGAAATATATCTTGAATGCGTTTCCTTACCTCGGAAAGGACGAATTACGACCAGTTGGCCAGACATTTATCTGAGAATGTACTTTTACGTCTTGTTGCTCCATTCATGGACAAGGGAAGAAATGTAACAACTGACAGTTTTTTTTACATTGGTGAGTATTGCAGAAAAACTGAAAGAGAGGAGAACAAGTATTGTGGGTACAGTGAATAAATCACGGCGAGAAGTTCCTGAGGCAGTGCGAAATTCGAATGCAGATTTATATAGCACCTTAGTGTTGAAGCGTGGTGACACTACACTCGCTGTGTATCAAGGGAAGAAACGAAAGAATGTTACCAGTTTGAGTACGGTGCATCCAAATGTAAGTGTAGACAGCAGTCACAAAAAGAAGTTGCCTGAAACAAATAAGTATTACAATGCAACAAAATACAGAGTGGACGTAGTAGATCAAATTGCGCGCTTTTACGCAACGAAAGCACCATCCCGACGTTGGCCGGTTCAGGTTTTCTACAATTTGCTAGATTTTGCAGGGACAAATGCCCGAGTACTCTATACAGGTGTCACTGGATAGAAAATTAGTCTAACATTTTTGTTTCAGTTGGCTCAGGAAATAAGAGACTTGTATGTAAGAAAGAAACCACAAAAGGCAACAATCCATGATCCAGAAATGTCACGAGGCAACAAGGAAGAACCTAGTACAATGAAGAGGCGTTAGCGTCAGATAGCACGTTGTAATGGCAAGAAAATAATGGATGTGTGCTCATTGTGTAACAAAGCTGTGTGTGGAAAATGCATGGACAAGGAAAAGAAAAGAGTTTGTATGCGTAAATTGTAATGTCAAGTAGCTAATCACAGCAAGAAAGACTTGTAGGCCTACCCTGTAGGATGAAAGGATTTAATTCATACCAATAATGTTAAGTTCTATATTGTTGTATAACAACAGTAAATAAAGAGTAGTGATGACATAGTTTGGAAATATTTCCTGAGAAATTGTGCTATTAAAATATGCCGTATAATCTTTCCAAACACTAAATTTCAATACAGCGGTCAAATTGACCACCACGGCTGTTTTAGGAGTGCCAGAGTGTCGGCCGTTCTTGTGTTAAACTACTAAAACAATGGTAATAAGTTGAGTTATCTTGATTTTAGTATTTTTAATAGGAGTGTGAACTTTTTGTTCTAAACGTAAACATTTATTGTCTATATTGTTGAGTTTAGAATTTGTGTTAAATTTATTTGGATTGCTTTATTTATATTTTAATTTTTTATTATGAATTGTATTTTAGTATGATTTTTTAAACATTTTCTGTCTGTGAGGGGGCATTAGGATTATCTGTATTGGTTTCTATAATTCGTACTCATGGAAATGATTTTTTTCAAACATTTAGAGTTTTGCATTGTTAAAGTTTATATTTATAATTGTAGCTTATAAATCTCATGTTTATTCCGTATTGGCTCAACACAACTAAGGTTAAGTTATGAGTAAGTTCCCACCTTCCAATACTTATCAATTTCTATATAATAGACTTATTAATTACATAATATAATCCATATAACCTCTAGTACATGTTTCGTTCCGATTATGGAACATCTTCAGCTAAAATTGGTAAAATGGCAAGACAATTAAAATACATTGATGTTAAGATGATACATAAGCTAAAAGATATGATAAAATGGCTCGAAAATTAAAACATATGATAATGATGATGAGATAAAGTTCATTCATGTTGGTTAAAAACACAACAAGTCAGTTTTCAAATGGCGAATTAAAAACAGCGATAAGGTTCTTCATGTTGGAGGCGTGTACATTTTGTCGATCTTGAAGATAAATTGAAGAATACAGGATTTTCTTATATGTGATTTATCGGGGAAATCTTGATAAAATAACCGTAGTTGAAGTTGAGTTTGGTAGGATTATTGAAATGTGTCTGAAACGAGAAAAGGAGAAGTGAAATAGAAAATATTTTGAGGAGAAAACCTTGTTAAAAATGTATGTTCGCGAGAAAGAAGGATAATAGAGTTGATTACCTTAAAGACAATCTTGTCGTATTTAACGTCCTCCCTTACGCCGTGTTGTTAACTGACTGAGTCCTGTGTACGTGTGTGAGGTGCTTGCGGTGGGCGGGGAGTATTGGAGGGAGAGGTAAGTGACGTGAGGAGAGCGGGTGAAGTGTTGTGTAGGGTGGAGCTTACTGAGGAGTGGTGTTGTGATAGGCTAGGGGAAACGGACGGAAAGGTAGGGGGACAATTATGTAAGGTGGAGCTGTTCGGAAGGAGGTGTGTTGGTTGTTTGTTGGGATTCTTTTTGATGGTTTTTCTGGATGAGTCTAAATTGGTAGCCTCTTCTAATAATATATTTATGTTTTCCGTAATTTCGTTAACATTCTGGTTGGGATTTCGCTTCTGATCAATTTCAATATAGATATTTTCAAGGATATTCATTAATTTACCTTTGTTTAGCGTTTGTAGAATGGTTAAGTCCCTTTCTATCGATGTAAAATTGTGTTTATATTCGGTCATGTGAAGACTCATGGCCGAGTACTTCCTGTGTTTTTCGGCATTAATATGTTCTTGATATCTTACTGAGAAATTGCGGCCTGTTTGTCCGATATAAGAAGTGGCACAATTTGAGCATTTAAGCCTATATATCCCGGAATTTAAATATTTGTTATTACTTGCAATGCTTTGGTGATTGAAAATTAACCGTTGATTGTTGTTATTGGTGCGGAAAGCAATATTGAAATTAAATTTCTTAAAAATGTTAGTAATCTGGTAAATATTCCCGTTATTATAAGTAAAGGTGGCGAAGTTCTTCTTTTTATATTCTTTTACTAGCTGCGTTTGAGGTTTATTCTTCATTTTATTCACTAATCTATCTATGTAGTGTTTTGTGTATCCGTTGCTTATCGCTATTTTATAAATGAGATTAATTTCTTTTTGGAGGTCGTTTTTAGATAAGGGAATGTTGAAGGCTCTGTTTAACATGCTTAAAAAGGAACTCCTTTTATGTGCCTCAGGATGGTATGAATCTTTTCGTATGGTGTTTATAGTTTGAGTCGGTTTCCTAAAGATTGTAAAGGCCAACTTTTCTTCTTTCCTTTCGATTGTTAAATCAAGGAAATTTAGTTTTTTATTGTTCTCAGTTTCTAATGTAAATTTTATGAAAGGGTCTAAACTGTTGATTTGGTCTAATAAATTAGTGCTACTATTGATTTGTTCATCTATAATTGCGAAGATGTCATCGACAAACCTTAGCCAGATAATGATGCCTTTTTCATCATTTAAAATTTTATGTTTTTCTAAGTGATCCATGTATATTTCAGCAAGGATACCTGACGCTGGAGATCCCATAGGAAGACCACTTTGTTGGTATACTGTGTTATTGAAGGAAAAATAATTATTGTTAAGTGTGAATTCTAGGAGTAACATAAATTCTTCTATTTCATGGTTACTAAGTTTTCTGTGTGTCTTTAAGTTGTTCTTAATTATATTTAGAGTTTCTTTCGTGGGGATCGTAGAATACATATTAGTGACGTCGAAAGAGTTCAAGGTGAAAGATGATTTTAATTTTGTGTTCTTGATAATTTTACAAAATTCTATCACCAAAGCATTGCAAGTAATAACAAATATTTAAATTCCGGGATATATAGGCTTAAATGCTCAAATTGTGCCACTTCTTATATCGGACAAACAGGCCGCAATTTCTCAGTAAGATATCAAGAACATATTAATGCCGAAAAACACAGGAAGTACTCGGCCATGAGTCTTCACATGACCGAATATAAACACAATTTTACATCGATAGAAAGGGACTTAACCATTCTACAAACGCTAAACAAAGGTAAATTAATGAATATCCTTGAAAATATCTATATTGAAATTGATCAGAAGCGAAATCCCAACCAGAATGTTAACGAAATTACGGAAAACATAAATATATTATTAGAAGAGGCTACCAATTTAGACTCATCCAGAAAAACCATCAAAAAGAATCCCAACAAACAACCAACACACCTCCTTCCGAACAGCTCCACCTTACATAATTGTCCCCCTACCTTTCCGTCCGTTTCCCCTAGCCTATCACAACACCACTCCTCAGTAAGCTCCACCCTACACAACACTTCACCCGCTCTCCTCACGTCACTTACCTCTCCCTCCAATACTCCCCGCCCACCGCAAGCACCTCACACACGTACACAGGACTCAGTCAGTTAACAACACGGCGTAAGGGAGGACGTTAAATACGACAAGATTGTCTTTAAGGTAATCAACTCTATTATCCTTCTTTCTCGCGAACATACATTTTTAACAAGGTTTTCTCCTCAAAATATTTTCTATTTCACTTCTCCTTTTCTCGTTTCAGACACATTTCAATAATCCTACCAAACTCAACTTCAACTACGGTTATTTTATCAAGATTTCCCCGATAAATCACATATAAGAAAATCCTGTATTCTTCAATTTATCTTCAAGATCGACAAAATGTACACGCCTCCAACATGAAGAACCTTATCGCTGTTTTTAATTCGCCATTTGAAAACTGACTTGTTGTGTTTTTAACCAACATGAATGAACTTTATCTCATCATCATTATCATATGTTTTAATTTTCGAGCCATTTTATCATATCTTTTAGCTTATGTATCATCTTAACATCAATGTATTTTAATTGTCTTGCCATTTTACCAATTTTAGCTGAAGATGTTCCATAATCGGAACGAAACATGTACTAGAGGTTATATGGATTATATTATGTAATTAATAAGTCTATTATATAGAAATTGATAAGTATTGGAAGGTGGGAACTTACTCATAACTTAACCTTAATTTATAATTGTATTTTTAATCCCTCTATGTTTTTTTTAAATTGATTATTGGTGGGTAGCATCAACCTTTACTCCTAAGGCTGGGACTGTCCAAGAATGGATTACATCAGCAGCGGTAACTAGTATCCGAATAGGTGTATTTGTAGGAAGGACTGTTCGATTATCTACATCCAGTAACCGAAAACCGTCTACAGGTATTTCGTTATAAGGGAGTATATATGAGTCAAATTCATAAGGAGTGGTAAAGTCTGTATATTCATAACTTCAATATCACTGGTGTCCGACAGTTTTTACTATGATAAGTGGTTCTATAGATTCGTCAAGAAGATAAAGAAGTCGGAGGGATGGTAGAGTGATGAAAATAAGTGTAATTGCAGGGAGAATTGTTCAAATTACTTCGATTGTTTGTCCTTCAAGTAAGTAACGGTGTGTGAATTTATTAAATAACAAACTTCCTATGATATAGGCTACTAGAATAGTAATTAATAAAATAAAAAGTGTATGATCATGAAAAATTAATTGTTCTATTAACCCATTAACACCTGAATTATTTTTTTCTAAATTTTTATTTGTTTTTTACATTATTTTGACTCTAAGTAACACAAACACACTAAAAAAGAAATTTTTAATGTTATTCATCACTCAGTTTTGAAAATATTTTCCGTTACCATATGGCAACGCTAGGCGCTTCTACTACCTACTTATATTGGGTATCACTTTGATTAAAAATTTACACTCTGAATCATCAGCAGGCTACTATTCTACATTATGATTATTATTAAATGTAATACTACTAAAATTCAATAACAATTAGAACTTCACATTTGATATATTACACACATCACTTCTTTCTGTGTTTGTAAAGCCACACGGTCTAGCCAGTATGAAAAGGAACAAAACAGTCGATGCACAATCCCACTCCACACTTCAAGCACATTGTCCTCACACTGGATTTACAGTTTTCATTAGCGCACCTTTTCCTCTTCTTTCCTTCTGTGTGCTGGACAAGGTGGTCAGTTTTATCAAGTCTTACAGAATCTGATATGCGGCCGCTAAGAGAGGTTCGTGAAACTGCTGGTCTTCCAGCTCCTTTTGGTACATTCTGGTATCTCTGGAGATAGATTGTAGCTATTTCTCTTTTGAAATCCAGCTGAGAAATTTTTTGTTTTCTCCCTTTATTGTATAAAATCCAGCTGTTTTGAACAGCCACATCTAGCATCCATGTGAACAAAGGCCAGTACCATTTTTTGCCTCGTATCCCAGTGCGATAGCAGGCAACATTTTGATCCATCTGGTCAGTGCCTCCCATAAAGGTGTTGTATTTGGCGACCAGCCTTGGCCTTGGAATCATTACAGTTCGCTTCTGCTGCTGTGAGTATCTCTTTACTTGCAATAGAGTAAAATAATATATTATTATTGGTCCACCTTTTCAATACAAAATGAAAATTACATAGGGACTAGTTTCGACCTAGTAATAGGTCATCATCAGCCTGAAGTAAGTCAAAGATCGAAGAAAACATAAACAATGTAAACACAAGTACAGTCTCTTTAAAGGTACATACCAAGTGGGAAGTTGAGTAGAGATATATGAAAAATAATAACTCATCCAAATTGACGAAGCACTGAGCGGAATTTATGTAAAGTTCGGTGCGCCGTATATTATAAAAGACCACTGTGCATCATTTAGTGCACAGTGGTCTTTTATAATATACGGCGCACCGAATTTTACATAAATTCCGCTCAGTGCTTCGTCAATTTGGATGAGTTATTATTTTTCATATATCTCTACTCAACTTCCCACTTGGTATGTACCTTTAAAGAGACTGTACTTGTGTTTACATTGTTTATGTTTTCTTCGATCTTTGACTTACTTCAGGCTGATGATGACCTATTACTAGGTCGAAACTAGTCCCTATGTAATTTTCATTTTGTATTGAAAAGGTGGACCAATAATAATATATTATTTTACTCTATTGTAATCACAGTTCAATACGGATCTATCATTATGAAACTTATTTCTTTTAATCTCTTTACTTGACCGACTTCTTGTGCACCACATGAAGAAGAGATCATTGTTACTACGGATTTATCCATCCACCGGACATAAAGCAGTCCATCATTCTTCTCTAATGCTGTCTCATAAGTCCCACGATCTTTTTTGGAAAATATTTGCTTGTTTTCCAGAGGACATCCTTTAGGAATTCGATTTTCTTGAACAGTACCAATGGCAGAATATCCACAATACTTGAGAAATGAGAAAAGTCGTGCACTAGAAAATAAATTGTCCATGAAGAAGGTGTAGCTTAGTTCTCTTTTCTCATCTGGAACTTCCTCAAGCAGAACAAGTAGGGGACTTGCAGCCCTACCAAATAACTTGTCATAGTCAGCATTATATTTTGGTCCTTTACCCTGGTACAACTCAAAATTCACTAAATATCCGTCCTTGGTGTTCAGGCTCCAGATCTTGTATCCAAATCTAATGGGCTTACCACGAATGAATTGTTTGCACCCATGGCGGCCAAAATATTTCACCATACATTCATCAAATGATAGATGTTCCTCGGGTATGAAATTATCAATACATCTCTTCTTTAACTTTTCCATTATAGGCCTTATTTTCCATGCCTTATCATTAGGGTCAATTCTAGAGTTGTCTGCAAAGTGCAGAAACCTACAGATTTGAAGAAATCGGTCTCTTCTCATTGTAGGATTCCCATTGACCGAGAAACTGCCAGGTTCTTCAAGTCATCATTCGAATCCCAGAAGTACCTTTTAGAAGGCATGTTATTGTAGCCACAAACATATAGAATGGCAATGAAGCAGCGTATTTCTTCTGCTGTTATCTTTGGGTCCAGATAATTCAAAAATAATGCATAGCGTCTGGTTTCCTCCACTAAATGTTCTATGAATTCTTCGTCTATAAACAATTCAAAAATTTCAATTACTGACAAGTGTTCATATCTTGAATAATCTGGAAGGGGGAATGCAGTAGGTTTCAGCTCCTTTCTCCCATCGCGTGTCGTATGTTTCCCTCTCAGCGACCCATTTGATAACATTTTCAGATATTGGGGTAGATATAATTTCACGTGAAGCTGCCCCGAGTGTGGGTGGCTGTACCGATGGGCTGTACTCGTTTTCGTCCACACCTATTCTTTCTTCGTTGGATAACTTTATTTCAGCGTTAGCCAGTAATTGACGAGACGTCAGGTTGTCAGCTAATCCACCTTCATCCTCATTTCCAGAATCCTCATTTGTGTCTATATTTGGTATTGGTGGTTCAATAAACACATCACAGTCAATATCATCATTGTAAATGATGTCCAGTGCTTCAGCAAGTGAAAACCCGCTCCTAAAACAATAAAGCAAAATATACCTTTTACTGAGTATAAACGCCTAGCGTTACCATATGGTAAACTTGAAATTCGGAAGCCATAACTTCCACATGTTTTGAGTAAAATCATTTGTTATGGTCATAGAATGTATATTGCACTATACAAATAAGTATAACACCAAAAAATAATCCATGTAATAATTATAAGTTTATAAAAATGCACTTACTCGAAGCGGATGTCCATTTTTGCTGCACATTCAGCGATAGCAATTTTTGAACTGTCTGAATGTTATTATTGTAACAAACACGTCAATGAGCGCTACATTGTCGTAAGCGCGGTTCCCTTATAGAGCGATAAGCAGTGGTACCAATCCTCCAGCACAACTGTTGAAAGTACAGTAACAGCTTTAATAATGTATTACATGTGTTACCATATGGTAACGCTAGGCGTTAATGGGTTAAAGGGGAGGCACTATTTTGTAGATTTAAATTCGATCAGGTTGCCACGTTCTAATAAAAGGGTAAACTTTATATGTAGAGCTTAAATCTACCGCATTATTCTGCCATATTAGAAGTTAGTTAATATAGGTAATTCAGAATATGAATGTACAGCAGGAGGATGGGATTGGTATCATTCTAATGAACTTACCATATTTATAGGAAATAATACAGTTCGGTTTGAAATTATACTTTCTCAGATAATGAAAATAAGGAAATTCCAATAAATGAGATAGTTGATCCTAGTCTTGAAACAACATTTCAAGATGTGTAGCTATCTGGATAATCGGAATATCGACGTGGTATACCAGCTAACCCTAAGAAGTGTTGGGGGAAGAATGTTAAGTTTACCCCTACAAATATGGTTGTAAATTGAATTTTTAATCATTTAGGGTTTAGTGTTAACCCTGTAAATAAAGGATATCATTGAATAAATCCAGCTATAATTGCAAATACTGCCCCCATAGATAGAACATAATGGAAATGGGCAATAACATAGTATGTATCATGTAAAATAATATCAATTGAGGAGTTAGCTAATACAACTCCTGTTAAACCACCGATAGTGAAGAGTAAGACAAATCCTAATACTCAAAGTAAGGCTGGACTATAAGTTGAGTCCCATGTAGAGTTGCAAGTCAGCTAAAAATTTTAATTCCTGTAGGAACAGCAGTGATTATAGTGGCAGACGTAAAATAAGCTTGTGTGTCTACGTCTATTCCTACAGTAAATATATGATGTGCTCATACAACAAATCCTAAAAACCAATTGCAATTATTGCATAAATTATACCTAGAGTACCGAAAGCTTCCTTTTTCCCGTCATTCCTGACTAATAATATGTGAGACTATTCCATATTCTGGAAGATTTAAAATATATACTTCAGGGTGCCCAAAAAATCAAAAGAGTTGTTGATAGAGAATAGGATGTCCCCCACCGGCGGGATCAAAAAATGAGGTATTTAAGTTCCGGTCAGTAAGTAGTATAGTAATAGCACCTGCTAATACACATAAGGAGAGGAGGAGGAGAAGAGTGGTAATAGCTACGGCTCACACGAATATAGTTGATAGTTGTAGTAATAAAACTGCACCTAAAATAGATGAGACCCTCGCTAGATGAAGAGAGAAAATTGCTAAATCAACAGAAGCACCAGCGTGAGCAATTCCTGAAGAGAGGGGGGGATATATGGTTCAACCAGTACCTGCACAGCTTTCCACTAAACTACTTCTAAGTAGTAAGGTTAGTGAAGGGGGAAGTAACCAGAAACTTATATTGTTTATTAGAGGGAAGGCTATATCAGGAGCTCGAAGTATAAGTGGAACTAATGAATTTCCGAAACCCCCAATTATAATAGGTATTACCATGAAGAAAATTATTACAAATGCATGGGCGGTGACAATTACATTATAAATTTGATCATCACCAATCAAGTAACCTGGCTGCCCTAGTTCTGCTCGAATTAAGCTGAGAGATGTACCTACTATTCCTACTCAAGCACCAAAAATGAAGTATAATGTTCCAATATCCTTATGATTAGTTGAAAAAAGTCATTGTTGCCATAGGGTGGCTGAGATTATAGGCGGTAAACTGTAAATTTATTTAGGAGAATTTTCTCCCCTACCAGGCTTTATAGTCAATAATGACGTTAGACTGTAGTTCTAAAGAAGTAGGTATACTATTAAGGCTTCAAAATTTTGTCTTTATTTATAGCTTTGAAGGCTATTAGTTTCATCAACTTAAAGCCTTAAAGCATAAAATAGATGACGGATCTAAAAGGTAACCCTAATGTTGAAATTTCAGTAAAGGTAAGCACAAGAGGGAAAAGAGTACAATTAAAGGAACCAATTAAAGCTAGCTTTAGTTCAGTGTAGGAGAATAGGAATGCAAGAAATGTTAGTCGAAGATAATAAAATAATGTCATGAGGGTTATGATTACCATGATGGTTACAGTAAATTGATATTTTAAATCAGTTAAGGTTTGAATAATCAATCATTTAGGTAAGAACCCTAGAAAGGGAGGCAATCCACCAAGAGATAGTAGAAGGAGGAACAAGCAAGATTTTGTAATCCGGTTATTGTTAGGAAATTTTGGTTAATATGGTAAGTGTACAGATGTACAAGATGTATTACGTACCCATAACTACTTATGGGGCAGAAACTTGGACAATGACAAAGAAGAATGAGAGTCGAATACAGGCAGCTGAAATGAAGTTCTTGAGGAGTATGTTACAGAAGAGTAGAAGAGACAAAATAAGGAATGAGAAAATCCGGAAAGAAATTGGAGTGGAAAAAATGAATGATAGAATTGAGAAGAGCCGACTTAGATGGTTTGGGCACGTAAAGCGAATGAGTGATGAAAGAATGCCAAAAAAGGTGATGGAAATGCAAATCCAAGGAAGAAGAGGCTGTGGACGACCACGATTGAGATGGACGGACACAATCCAACGCAGTATTATAGGAAGAAACCTGGACTGGGACACAGTGTTGGAGGAGGAGTGGTGGAAAGACCGAAGAAAATGGAGAGGAACCATATTTGCCCCTACCCGGCTACAGCTGGATAAAGGGAAATGATGATGATGGTAAGTGTGATGTGTATTAAATATTAAAATGATGGACAAGGTGAGGAATGAATAAATGGTGAAGTATAATTCCCATAAGTTTCCTCCTATGACTATAGTGGCAATTATTCAACCAATGTGATTAATAGAGGAATAAGCTATTAATTTCTGTAAGGAACTTTGGTTGAGTCCTCCTAAAGACCCAATTAATACTGAGGTGAGGATAATTGTTCTTATGAAAATGTTTATTTCAGTAACGTAGGCCAATAGATTTTTTGTCAAGTTATTAAAATAAAACAGTTCTTTCATCTTAAACCCTCTATTGATGCTGGAAACCAAAAATGGAAGGGGGCGGCTCCCATTTTTAGTAACAATACTGAACATATTAGAGTTGAAAAGATTTCGGAATTTATAATAAAAGGGTTCTAAGAGAATGTGAACATTAAGATAATAGAGAAAATTAGTGCAGCGGAAGCTAGAGTTTGCACTAAGAAGTATTTTGAGGAGGCTTCTGTTGATATGAGATTTTTTGTATCAATTATTAAGGGAATAAAGTAGATTTAAGTTGTTTTGAGACAATAGAAAAGGGCCAGCTCAGAGTCACGAGTAGGGTGAAGTCGAGCGCCGAACAGTAGATTCGAGAAAATAAGAGGTTATTTAAGGAGGTGCAGAGGGCAAAATTAGCAGTCAAGTGGAGAGTAGCAGTTGGTCAGGCAGTCAATCACAGTCGGGTAGTCAGGGAGTCAGACATAAAAGTTGGTCGAGTGACGGCCGTGGAGGAGGCCGAGAAGTTAGTCTATAGACTTTATGGGAGACTAGTTTGAGGGAGGACCAAGAGAGGTAGACTTCCGAACTTTACAGAAATAGGCTCAAGAAAGAGAGAGAGAATTTGTCAGACATAGTACGGAAGGATGGTTATGGGAAACCACGGATAGAGACGATCAATTTAAGTAGCAACATACGCAGTGGAGTAAGAGTCCAAGCTTTTGGAGATTTGGACTATTCACAGGGAAAGTGAATCGTGGTCTACTGAAATATCCTCTAAAGCCTGTTGAAAGGAATTCTCCCAGTTATTCATAGGGAAGAACTATAGAGGACTACTACGTATCGATAGCCCCAGACTAGCACTAGCCATGCGCCAACTACATTGGTATTATGAATTTACTCATTTGGTACAAATATTTCAGGTTCCGTATGGGAATCAACATCTGTATCATCTGATGGCCAGGCAGGCATCAGTTTTTGGAAATGAGACGAAGTCTCGCATAGTGCATTTGCACTGCCGGTGGCTCCAAGTAGCCTACGCCGTGGCCTCCACGGGGTCGGTAAATGTAGAGTGGGTTTCGGTCCTTGGGTTAGATATATACATAGATAAGGAATGGATGAGCCCTGCCTTCGCAGGGCTTCACATGTAGTTCTGTGAACACTCTGTATGTCCCTTAGACGGGTTTGCCTAGTCCAGCCCTAGCGCTCCTATAAAGGATATCAGTGTCCGGATGTTTGCATTCCTGATGTCTTCCACGCTCACAAAATGTGAGCCAAGATATCGATGTCTAGTGCTTGCAAGAGCCTCGCACTGACATAACACATGCACGGAAGTCTCTTCCTCTCTACCGCATCTTCTACACGTCAGATACTGACTGATTTTCATGATGTGTAGGTGTCTCTGTAAGGTATTGTGGCCTGTCAACAATCCAACTACCATTCGTATTCTGGTCCTATTCAAATTTATTAGGACCTTTTTATTACTTTGGCTAGGCCCTTCGATAAGTTCACGTGCCTGCCTTGCTGTGGTTAGCCTCTTCCAAATGTCTGAGTGAGACTGGTTTGTCCACTGGGATATTACCAGTTTCACACTTTGGAGTGACACTCCCAGGAAGGGCTCTATGAAAAGAACTTTTGAGCCTTGTTTCGCTAGTTTGTCAGCTTCTTCATTTCCACTGATTCCTATGTGCCCAGGGACCCATAACAGGGTAACTGGGCTAAGTTCACACAGCTAAGCAAGCTATTGAGGTACCTCACAACTTCTCGAGCACATGGGTGTTTTATCCTTCTTTGAAGAGATCCCTTTGCATGGATATGAATGGCCAAACAGGAAGGTGTCTGCCAACCTCTACTCCTCCCTCCCCTTCCCAGTACTTCTTGCTCATCGCTAGGTTACATTGTTTCGTTATTTGTTTATGAAAAACTGTATGGAAAACAACAGTTGTAAAAGCCAAGGGAGATATTAGGGATTTTTGTTCTCATTGTGTTTGTGCTCCTCTCAGCCCCTTTTTCCTTTACTTTGAATTGCAAATTGAGTAGCTGAGATCTTCATCACCCTTACTTTTATTTTAAAAACTAAGTTTCATGAAATTCCTCCCAACAGTTTGCTCATAATGCTGTAACAGACTAAAATATATATTGGCCATTACTTGCCCTGTCCTTTATAAAAACCAAGAATCAGGTTGATGTCCAAAATATATAGATAAAAACAATAAATGAGATGAACAATTTGATGTTAACCTGTAGGACTTAGCATTAATAACAATCATAATGTTCAGTTTTGACAATATCCAACACAGATGATGATTGAGAAGTCTATTCCTTCACTTGTTACATCATAATACATTTCTAGTCAAGTTATCGACATTCTGCTTCCTTCTTCACTATGGCGAAGAACAAAAATAAATGTAATCTATAAACTTTTAACAGCAGGAGCATTTTATCAATCTTTCAAGTGATTCAAGAAGTTTTTTACAAGATTATTGTTTTGATGAATTGTAAAAATTTGTCTTTTATTTTATTTAATCTTATGCAGATGATGAAGACTCAGCGAGTTGAAACTTGTACTGTTTATAGTTCTTGATAAAGAACTTCAATTTGTAAAGTTGTGAAGTTGAAATATATACAGTATTGAATAGGTGGAGAAATATACAAATTTTCTGTTAAGTAATTTTGTAAATAATAATTAACTTGAAATTTTCACTTAAAGAATGAAGTATGTTAATTCCATTTATATTTTGCATCATTTTCTAACATTCATCTCAATTTATACAGTCATCATCACCGCTGTCATCGTCCCCATTCTTCTTGTTCCACAAGACATCGTCCTCTATACCATCAAATGCATTTCATACACCGCGCTTCTTGAAATTCTAGATTATAAGTTCTGACATTATGAGGTTCCACATGGTCTTTATCCACTTACGTATCACCTCCAAGTCAGGTCTCTTGATTTTTCCAGTTGGTGTGAATGTATGGTTGCTACCTGCCATCCATTTGGTGTATAACCATTTCAGGCATTCTTTGAAAGGCTTATTAATGCACACATCATGTGATTGAAGTATAGATTGATCACTTTGTGTGTGTTCCCTCATTTCAGGCAAGCTTTCACTTCATCTTTCTTGTGCCTGCTAAAACTGTCCATCACAATCATGTATTGAAGTTAAGTAACGCCCCCTTGTCGATTTTTTTAAATGCATGTTTTATCCAATCGAGCTTAAGGTTTGTGTCCATACAGTCTTTTTCTTGAGTTACGACTTATACGCCAGCTGCACAGTGATTTGTGGCAAAGTTTCGCACCTAAAAATGATGTAACGGCATTTTTTCTCCTGTCAGCCGTGCTGCACAACAGGGCGGTGCAGCATAACTTCTCACAGCTGCTCGTCCTTGCAGAGATGCACTTCCCTTCTCTCTCTCTCTCTCTCTTTTTTTTTTTGCTGACCCTTGAAACTCTTGAAATAAAGTGGAGTCTAAAAATCACAGGAATAGAACCAGTGTTTGGGTGGTTAGGTCCTGTGCATTTTCTGTGTTCACCCAGACGTGCCATCTGGGCTCATTAGTTTGATTGACACACCCCTCGAAGACTCTGCTTAGCAGTGGCAGACTAACCAAAGGCTATTCCTGTGATTTTTAGATCTGCAGTCATGAAAGCCTTTTTGGAATTGTATCTCCTTGGGGAGTACATATTTCTGGAAACAAATTTACTTCTCCTTTAGAAGATTAGCTATTCATATTTGCTAACATGGCAGGACCAGACAGCTGTTCTGCCACTGCTAAGCAGAGTCTTGGAGGGATGTGCCAGTCCAACTGATGAGCCCAAACGGCATATGTGGGCAAAACTCTGCAAATGCACACTGCCTAACCACCCAAAAGCTGGTTCTAATCCTATGATTTTTAGATTTGTGGCCGTGAAATCCTTTTGTAAATTGTATCACCGTGGGGAGTACATATTTTTGGAAACAGAGAATTCACTTCTCCTTCAGCAAGTTAGCAATCCCTATTTGTTAACACAGTGGGACCATGCAGTTGGGCTTTCACTGCTGAGCAGAGTCTTGGAGGGGCGTGCCAATCCAATTGATGAGCCCAAATGGCACGTCTGGGCAAAACTTTGCAAACGCACACAGCCTAACCACCCAAAAGCTGGTTCTGTTACTGTGATTTTTAGATCTGTGGCCGTGAAAGCCAGTTTTTGAAACTGAAATCTGATCTGCATTACCAATTTACCTAATTTGGTAATTATGCTGCTGCCGCATATTGATAACATAACGATGGAATTTTAAGATTTTCTATTTGTACGCATCAAGGAGCCCTTGACAGATGTTCATTCTCCTTCTTCTTGGAAAATAATATCTTTTGAAACGTCTAGTCACCAACCTCGACTAGTTTTGAAGTCCTTTGAACATATGAGAGGAGTTCCACCTGAGTGATGCGATGACTAACCAGGAGTGGACCCAGGGAGCTTATGAACTAAGAGTGGTGGTAATGGTGGTGGTGATATATTGTATTAAGAGGAAGTACAACTAAGCAACTATCCTCTCATGAACTAAGAGAAACTAGGCTTTCAGTCCACGTGTTTCATAACCAAACTTCGCTTAACGAAGTGTTTTCTTGTTCCATCCAGCAACTGTAAATGCAGGAAATGTTGTGAACTTTGTGAAAGGTACCATGTTAAGAAGTGCAAATTGACACAATCGTTAACAAATTTCTGTACGGAAGTTTGTTTTTGTTGTATTCATGCACATTGTGTGTAATAAAATATTTATTATTAATTTTCATTTCCTTTGCTGTAGCTACTTTCACATTTCTGTGGAAATCGCACAACCATATTGCCTTTTCTCTTTGATGTACTTGATTTTGCTTCCACTTTCAGATACTTCACTGCTTGTCTGCAAAATGAAAATGCTTTACAGCTACTGGTGGTCTCAAAAAAAAAAAAAAAAACTTCACCAGTCATTATTGCAGTTTTTGCTAACATATATTTTCTACCTACAACTCTGTTACCTTGATTTTTGGTTTCTTCATTACCCCACCCCCACAAATATTCACTTGTGAACTGCTAAAACCAAAATCAACAGACAGCTTACGTGTGTGATCTTCAAAGCAAGAATGAATTCAGGGGCGAGTCTTTGTGTGTGGGAACATGAACAGAATATTCAATTGTTGCCAAGAAATAAGTTGTTGCCATCCTTGTCCTGATTAATGCTTGCATTCTAATTTTTAAAATAATTTTTTAGAAAAAAGATATATGCTGATTATTTGACTAAATGCAGTGTATTGTAATTTAACTTACACCTTGTGAAGTGGTTGTATTAAGTTATGACCTTTTTATTTTATAGAAATTGAATGGTGTAGATGTGACTGCAGATGAACGAAGAGGTGCTGAGTATGATTATCTGAAAAGATATGGAAAAGTATGGCTTGAGCTAGTAAAGACTCAAGATGAAGAACAACTCCGTAATTTTATGAAAGAACATTCTCGCTACCCATACTTAATCCAGAGTAAGTTATGTTGTTATTTGTGATATATGATGATAGTTAGCAGTTGATGGTAACTTAAAGTTTGTTGTAAAATGTGGCTTATGGTTTTAGAGTATGGTGCTCCTGACGAAGGGGAATTTAAAGTGCTGTCAACCACGCTGAAGTCAAAAATGATCTGTATCCTTAAAAACATAGTAACATTTTTATACAACTAGAGTTAACATAATTTCCCTTGGCAAAAAATTCAAACTGTATTTGAAGTTTTCTCAACTGTGATGATTTAGCTGTTTCCCTGGAAAGCTGAGCAAGGAACTCTGCTCATCATTTCCATATTTGCATTAAAACTATTATTTTTCTGACTCTATGACGAGGTATATTTTGGTTTTATGTCTGTGAATTAAACTTCTTTGTTAACCGTTTTGTACTTTCATACCTGTGGTAAAACCTTTTTGGCTAGTGGCTGGACATTGTAGTAGTCCATACCATTGATGTAAATGGCAATGTTGTGTTTGAAATAGCATTCCCAAACATTCATTTTCCCGAAAAGTACTTTTCCTGAATACAAAATTCCTGAATCCTCATTATCAACAGTCTTTTTCCCAAATCCTTTTACTTACCATTTTCCTCAATAAAATGTACATTGTGAAGTAGTATCCAAGTAGTACATAAAGAAATGTTTTTAAAATGTATAAAGTGAAGTAATGTCAAGAGTGTCCTCAGATATGCAATGATTCTGTTGTTGTCTGCGTAGATCTGATTGTCCTGCACGATAACTCATATTCGTCCCTGCAGTAACAGCCACTGTCTCTTCGGTTGTTACCGCAAGCATCTACCCAATGCATATTCCACAATCGTAGTCCGAGTGTCATTCTCTTCCTTTTGCAGTTCAGTTAAAGCATTATAAAAGCTTGGATGATTCCGAACACCACTTGCAGACGATTGTGGAGGTTTTCTGACAGATTTTTTGTATATAGTGCAGTCTGTGGTCCGCTATGGTGTGGGATAGTCGCTGATTGGCTGTTCTTTGGCCAATGATGGTGCAGGGTATTTGGCCAGTGATAGTGCAGGGTACGGTGTGATGCCACCCATTGGTCTGCCATGATGGGGGGCTGTCGCTGATTGGTTGTTCTTTGTCCAATGATTGAAGCAGTGTGGAGCCTGGTGTTGAATGACCTGCCATGGCAGAGACAGGCAACTGATCACCTGTTGCTTTTTCTAACATGCCATGGTCACTATGTCCTCCAGGATTTAAGGCTTTCACAACTGGAAACTAAGCTTCGTTGACCCGTTCGGATACCTCCGTACTGTAATCATTCCATTCCACTGAGAGCTTCATAGCCATCAAAGTCATTTGAAACCGTTGAAGATGTCGAGCGCAGTTTTTGGTGAAAATTCACGACCGTCATACACTTTTAGACCATGGCCTACAAGCTAGGAAAATACAGATATTGTTTATAATGGCTGCCGTCAAAGTCTCTGCTGCTTCATCACAAAGTTCTTCAAAACAACACAGCATATCTCCAACAGGCACAAATGCCAGTGCTAGCAACATGTGAATTTCTCTCTTAATACTACAGTTGTTGGAACCATTGTATTGAGCCTGAAAACCTGCAGTCTGTATTTTCCTAAATACCGATTGGCCCAGATGGGAAGAAAAAAGAAAAAGAAAAAAAAAAAAAAAAAACCACAAAAGTCACACGTATGATTCGGTGGTGTGAAGTGTATGGGAAGTGTGCCAGTTTCTGCTATTATCTTTTGAAAGATAGTCTCATACACTTGTTTTTGTTTGACATTAATGCAAATACCAAAGGAGCAGCCAGTTGTACATCAGGATCCTCGTGTGCATCTCCAGGTCGTATGAAACCTAGAATACAGAAGAGTTGCATGAAGACTGATGGACTCGTCTTAAAAGGTTCCCTCCACAAGCCTGGTTTCACTACCAGAAATAATTCTAAATTTTGTCTTGAACAGAAAATAAGGATTCAGTCCCCATTTTGTGTATCATTAAGAAGGAATCGTTCACCAGTTAGTGTTTTTGTTATATTTGCCTGGAATGGTTTGCAGCTCTTTTAGGTTACTAGGATATGTTGGATGGTCGTGTGTTCTCTTTCCTCTCATTTGTTTTGCAAGGTTCTCTCTTGCCGATAGGAAATAAATTATCTCCAAAGATACTCTCGGCAACTCATTTCTTATTATGTGCCAGCTACAGCTCTGGGTGAGCTCTTGTTTCTTCCAACAGATTGTGAGTCAAACACTCTGCCAGAGTTATTCCTCAATTAGGAATGTGTGTATGTCACAATGCAGCTGGCCCTTTCAATACTTGCAGGCTTTTAGGTGGTCCAGAAGTAATTGTCTGTGCAGAACATCCTTTGAAACACACTTTTGAGCAATCCTAGTATATTTTACCTCCAGCCACATTCATGCTCTTTAAATACATGTAACCTTCCAGCAGAAGCCTTTTACCTCATTCGTGCTGAAGTTATAATTGTACGTTCATCTACCATGTTTCTGATACAGTAGAAGTCCGATAGTCCGGCACATTTGAGACTGGCCCGGTGCCGGATTACCGAAAATGCCGGACTATCAGGAGGTACCTCTTATTACGATATAGTTAAGGCGATGTACAGTATTATAGAGAAGGATCCACCTTTCAATACTCCGTAGTAAAAAGTAGTTACAACCTGTTTATTGGGACCGGTTTCAACACATTTCAAGTGTCATCATCAGCCAATTAGCGAAGATCTTAAAACAACTAATATATTGAACACAGGCAAAATATTAACATTGTATCATATTGTAGCAATTCAGTTAATGTTCAAAACACAATAATCACAGTCAAGAGAGTAAACAGAACATCACTATCTTGCGCCGAAAACAAATATGTTTGAAGTTCATAAGCAGATCAAGTATGCACTTATGTAAAGTCGTTGCTAGGCAGGTCTTGTAGGCATTTGTTTCTCTGGCCGAAGAGTAAAAGGTGACGTGAATGAAGTCTTAGGAAAACAGTGTAGGATTTAATTTCGTCAAAATCAAAGTGGATATATAGGTTTTAAAATAATTTAAAACGTTAAAAAAGAATAAAGCCAAATAAAAATATATTAAAAAATGGGAAGAAATAATGAAAGAAATACGAGGTTCATCTCAAAACAACTTGCCATAGTAATTGATAAAGAAATGATAAATAGAGAAAGGGGGTAGGGAACGTTTATTAGAGGGTGGTGATGGTGGTTATTGTTATTAGAGGAAATACAATTGGGCAACAATCCTTTATATAACACTAATTCGAGGAAAAAAGAGGAAGAGAACCGACACTTCGAAAAATGAAGATATCGGTTAAAGGAAGACAAGGGCCACGAAGGGCGTGAAAATGAAAGACTCCCTAGCCCTCGCAAACCTAATAGCATCGGGGTCGGAAAAGAACAAGAGTTGACCAAGGGAGAAACAAATGCCTACAAGACCTGCCTAGCAACGACTTTACATAAGTGCATACTTGATCTGCTTATGAACTTCAAATATATTTGTTTTCGGCGCAAGATAGTGATGTTCTGTTTACTCTCTTGACTGTGATTATTGTGTTTTGAACATTAACTGAATTGCTACAATATGATACAATGTTAATATTTTGCCTGTGTTCAATATATTAGTTGTTTTAAGATCTTCGCTAATTGGCTGATGATGACACTTGAAATGTGTTGAAACCGGTCCCAGTAAACAGGTTGTAACTACTTTTTACTACGGAGTATTGAAAGGTGGATCCTTCCCTATAATATTGTACATCTTCTTATTTCTCTATTCAATACGGAACAATCATGAAGTTTTTAACTTTAAATAGTTAAGGCGTACAGCGAAAACAGCTGTAACACGGCGTTTTGCAGTAAAATGTTGATCAGCAGAATAATTAGTTTAATAACTTAAGCTCAAAATTAGGGCAACAACAAATTTTCATTCAACACATTCAGTTTACATACATATACTGTACAATATTTTAGTGTGACTTTAAAAAATCTCGAATATCTTTTTGTTTTAGAGATCATTGTCGCTTGGCATAAAAGTTATTTTTGATGATATGTAAATCAATAAGTTCAGTGGCATTATAATTAGTACTACACTCAGCAAAAGTGATGAATTTATTTAGGAAATCTGTGGCTTCTGCCCAGCTGTTTCTCTCCTTTTTTCGGTTTCCTCATCTGAGTCACTCTCTTCAAGATTGTGTATAGGTTGAGGGTTTAATACACTTTGGATAATGTCCTCATCGGTTGGCTCCTGCTCGGTAGGTTCATTGTTACATGTTACAAACTTCATATTTGGTCCGTATTGAAAATGTACATCAATTTAAGATTATTAAAATTTTATTAGTCAACCTATTCAATACAAATGATATTTGCAAAGTTAGGACTTACATCCTATTAAACTAAGGTCTAAAGGGACATGTTTCACCCTTTAAAAGGGCATCATCAGCCTTTTTACATTCATGCTAAAGGTAAAAATCAGGATCCTGATTGTCGATATAAGAAAAAGTATATAAAATGAGAATAAAAATTAGAATGAATATTATACAATATGTGCGATCATGAGTTCTTAAATGACAATTGACAATTAAAAATCATTTAAAATGTTTGCGAAGAAATAAGAGTTTGTATGGTTATTACATCAGTAATCTTAAAATGATCTTATAAAACTGTACAAACTAGGCCTTGACCAAATGAATAATAAGAAAGTCTATGGCTAAAGTTGCCGTATCAAGGTTCGTGAAATTCGGCTGGAAGCAACCTGATTTTAAATGGAGAGCAAAGTAGAATCCAATGGCCACTCAAGACAACATAAAACCTCTCTCGTTGAAAAGTCGTAATGAAGCTGTAGTATGGCGCATGTAGATTATAAAGTTGTGTCCAATCATTCCATTAATTTAATATTTTTTACGAAGTGGGATCGTGGTCTCAGTATTTTTGTTGAAGGAGTTGTGAGAAGTTAACTAATAAGTGCCGCTGTACGGATTTTGTCAGCTCGTATACCGATGGTTAAATGGGAACATTCTTACGTGTTGGCTGTAATTTTGAATGTGGATTGACTATTGAAGAGATATGGTGCAGAATCTGTAATAAAAAGGAGAATAAAAAGGATAAGAAGTTTAGAGGAAAAACGGTTAAATTAGGGGAATTGATATTAATTCAATTACTTACGTTCTCGGTTTTTGCGGTATGAACTTGTTGCTTGTATGGTCTCGGAACGAGTGAGGTTTGAATGGCGTGTGTTGTATCTGTGTGGAACTGAGGGAGGGGGGTGTGATGGATGAACGGAAATAGGCGGAGCGTTGAGCTTGCGCGCTATTGGCTGTTGAAGATGGCGAGTTAAGGAAGAGGAGTGTAATGGAGAAGAGGAGGTGGACGGAGGGTTTAACCTACATGCCGTTGGCTATGGAACATTAGCAGATCCAAATTTAAATAAAATCTTTAAAAACCTCAAATTAACTTCCAATAAAGATTCCAACTTCCCCTTAAAAGTAACCCCCTCCGTCCCCGCCCCTGCTAATGTTCCACAGCCAACGGCATGTAGGTTAAACCCTCTGTCCACCTCCTCTTCACCATTACACTCGTCTTCCTTAACTCCCCATCTTCAACAGCCAATAGCGTACAAGCTCAACGCTCCGCCTATTTCCGTTCATCCATCACACCCCCCTCCCTCAGTTCCACACAGATACAACACACGCCATTCAAACCTCACTCGTTCCGAGACCATACAAGCAACAAGTTCATACCGCAAAAACCGAGAACGTAAGTAATTGAATTTATATCATTTCCCCTAATTTAACCGTTTTTCCTCTAAACTTCTTATCCTTTTTATTCTCCTTTTTATTACAGATTCTGCACCATATCTCTTCAATAGTCAATCCACATTCAAAATTACAGCCAACACGTAAGAATGTTCCCATTTAACCATCGGTATACGAGCTGACAAAATCCGTACAGCGGCACTTATTAGTTAACTTCTCACAACTCCTTCAACAAAAATACTGAGACCACGATCCCACTTCGTAAAAAATATGAAATTAATGGATTGATTGGACACAACTTTATAATCTACATGCGCCATACTACAGCTTCATTACGACTTTTCAACGAGAGAGGTTTTATGTTGTCTTGAGTGGCCATTGGATTCTAATTTGCTCTCCATTTAAAATCAGGTTGCTTCCAGCCGAATTTCACGAACCTTGATACGGCAACTTTAACCATAGACTTTCTTATTATTCATTTGGTCAAGGCCTAGTTTGTACAGTTTTATAAGATCATTTTAAGATTGCTGATGTAATAACCATACAAACTCTTATTTCTTCGCAAACATTTTAAAGGATTTTTAATTGTCAATTGTCATTTAAGAACTCATGATCGCACATATTGTATAATATTCATTCTAATTTTTATTCTCATTTTATATACTTCTTCTTATATCGACAATCAGGATCCTGATTTTTACCTTTAGCATGAATGTAAAAAGGCTGATGATGCCCTTTTAAAGGGTGAAACATGTCCTTTTAGACCTTAGTTTAATAGGATGTAAGTCCTAACTTTGCAAATATCATTTGTATTGAATAGGTTGACTAATAAAATTTTAATAATCTTAAATTGAGGTTCATTGTTATCCATTTGAATCCATTCCGCGAGTTCCTCTTCACATACGTTATCCAAAGGATTGTTGTTGGTTACACTTCCTACAACATCTTAAATTTCAGACACTGATTCGGGATGTTGTTCCTCCTCAACAGTCTGCGGTGTTGAATCAAATGTAGGATCCGCAGTTCGCCAAAGTTTTCCCCAGCACCGAAGTAAAGTAACTTTTTTTACTTGAGCCCAGGGTAGTGCGACAGCATAGACAGCATCTTGTACATTAAACATTTTTTGAAATTCAGTTACATCACACGCAGCGTTTAACAGGTTGCGAACGAAAGAACTCCTATAAAACATTTAAAGTTCTGGATTACCACTTGATCCATTGGCTGAATCAGTGACGTAACAATAGGTGGCAGAAGTGTAGCAAATATATTTCCAGAAACTAACTCAGCTACTGGTGGATGTGCTTTACAGTTGTCCAAAAGAAGGATCAGTGTTGCCACCTTAGCGGATTTTCCGCTAAATTTGGTGCAATTAGAAGACTGTCGGCGGAAAAATATACCATTTAACGGACAGCGGATTTTTTGGCGGAATTCTAGATTTATTATAGCGGAATTTAGCGTTTTATCCATTTTACTACTTTCTTAATTTGTACTCCAGTCTGTCTCTGAGCTATTCCATATGTCTTGTCAGGAGCTAGCAGTCACATGAGGAAAACATGTTATTTGGATTTGATGTTGTGAGATCGTGGTATCATAAATTTGTAATGAGTGGTGGTGGTGGTGATTATTGTTTTAAGAGGAAGTATAACTAGGCAACCATCCTCTGTAATGAGTGGGGAAAGGGTACTTATCTCTTAGTTGACGAATGACGACAGATAATGAAACTGTGAGAGAGTAGCATTTATATTTATGCTATGAAGGACGACCGTTTAATGAACTGGCCTGTTCTGTATGTGGCCGTTGAGGTAGGAGATTCACCTAATTTGCACCCGGCAGTAAAACGCCTACAAGTTTTAGCTCGCCGGCTCGATGGCAGGGGGTTAATCCCAGTGGAACTCGCAGATCAGGTGAGTACAGACATTTACTACTAACTAACTAACTACTACTACTATTATTATTATTATTATTATTATTATTATTATTATTATTATTATTATTATTATTATTATTATTATTATTATTATTATCATGTGCGTATGGACCCAATGGATCACGCAAAGCTCTAATGATTCTGTTTTCTGAGTTGCCAAACAGCTCTCATCCTTTCTCCGTGGATCCTTTTTCGTTCTTCTGTCCACTTTGCTCCAGTCTTCTTTTTCACTTCGTTCTCTGGTTGCACTTTCCATCCATTAATTTTTTTCCAATAGAGGTTTCTGTCTGCGGTGTCATGTGAGTTCATCTGAGCTTTTTCCAGATCTTTCTTCACTTCCAGTATCCATGGAATATTTTTTAGATGTTCTATGTAGGTGAGAATCGTGCCGGCAGTCTGCAGTCATGCCCATAAAATTTCAGACGTCTTTTGCGGATGTCTGCTGCAATGTTGGAAAGCTCTTCTGTCACTTTGTGTGACCTCAGTCTATATCCATCTTCTGTTTTTCGGGGGCCGAGAATTTTCCTCACATTATTATTATTATTATTATTATTATTATTATTATTATTATTATTATTATTATTATTGCCCTTTATTTGAGATCGGATTTCTTGGCGGAATTTTAGCGGATTTTTAGTAGTATTTAGCGGATCTTGAAAATATAAGTTGGCAACATTGAGAAGGATTGCTTTCCTGTCTTCTGGTAGACCAAGGTTTTTGAAGCTTTCTTTGACTTGTGAAACAAAATGATGAAAGAACCAGTCTTTGAATAGCGTGGCGCTCATCCATGCATTTGATTGAGTGTCATAATGAACAGGCAAGTTCGTAACATTTATTAAATGCCCAAGGTTTTCTAGATTTACCAGTTACAAAAGGAGTTATTCGGTCGCTTCCAGACACATTAACACATAGCAAAACTGTCAATCTATCTTTGTTTTTTTAAACCCTTTAGCCACTTTTTCACCTCCCGCAGCTAGAGTAGATGTTGGTAAGCACCGCCTGTTTCATCAGCTGTTAGATTATTAACTGCAATTATTTCTTCAAACTCGTCTTTTTATTTTTCTGCTGAATCTTGGTTTGCTGAAAGTGTCTCTCCGGTTACATTAAGTCTTCGAATTCTATGCCGAGACTTAAAGTTTCTGAGCCAACCATCAGAAAAATTGCATTCACTTTCTACAAACCTAAAGTCATGTCCAAATTTCTTTGCTTTCAATAAACATTGGCCCCGATACCGGCTTTCCTTCGGAGCGTGCTGCACTGAACCATTTGTACATTAAGCTACCTAATTGTTCCAGTTTTTTTTTAAATGTTTGTCTGGAAGCCAATTTTTTTAGTTGTTACCGATTGAGAAGCAAATTTCATTAGTTCATTTTTGTTTTTATGTTGTAAATGATTCACGAGCCAGTATAATTTAACAAAATATTTCTATTCTCACCTTTCTCCAGGCGTTTGATGATTTCCAGTTTCTGGTTGATGGTCGGAGTTACGTGCTTACGTTTCTCTCCTGATTTGGAATTTGAAGAGAGTTTTGGTTTCGAGAACATTGTCACTGCTTAAATATCAAGAAAACTTCCACAGGGCACATTGATATGTATGTTCACTACACTACTGCACTATTGTAATACGTATCCTAGATCGCAAGAAAAAATACTGTAGTGAAAAGTGCTCGCAATCAAAACAATGAACTGAACCTGTGTGTGGTGACACCCAACCATAGCAGACGTGTAGTGGACACTTCCGGGTGGTTTCGAACCGCGCCGTGCGCTTTCACTGTCACAGACGTAAAAAATCCTGGAATGGTGCCGGACCATCAGACGTTTCCAGACTGTTGGATGCCACACTAATGGAATTCTACTTGTTACGGAGTTATCCGTGGTAGTTAGAGGTGAAAGAAGGTGCGGGCTGGAATAGGTCTCAACTACAAAGTAAAGTTAATTTAAAACTTTAACAAAGGTTGTATTTTCTTTTCAAAATCAACAGATAACAACAACATAGTAACAGATACCAAGTAGCAGGAAAACAAGTTAAGAAATTACAATTGGTACAAGATTTGGGCTTCGAGCCCCAAGATTAATTTCTGAGCTCTCAGCTCACCACCACAATAGCTACAGGGCAGAAAACCCCTAAGTACAAGGAGTACTTGCTCCTAATTACAATGTTAAAGAAAAGAGCAGAACCGCTCTCAATATTACCAGCCTATCAAAGGCTACAACCTTCAGTTCCGACTGCCCTCAAGGCACACTAAGAAACAGGGGTATTTGATACCCAACCTACAGGGCCTTTACATGAGGAAAACAAAACATCAGGTTAAATTACTGGCCCATAATACAAGACTGAATGGAGGCGATAACTTGCACTCCTACACAAAGTTTTTGTCTAAAACCTATGTGGCGCTAGGCCGATGAGACAGGGGCTAATCCCAATCTATGGAGGTGACTAGTTTGGCAAATAAGTTTAAGACTTCATGAAGGAAGAGAAAAACGGTTACGAAAACATAGTCACCTCAAATTCAAAATGAAGGGGAGTTCGAGAGGGTGAAGCACTCTCTATCCCTGCTTTACAGATTAGAAATTTGTAGATAGACAGAAAAGAATTTACATTTTAAAAGGGTAGGTTACATACTAAAGGTTTTAAACCCTCCCCGAGAGTTAAACTGCTGAGCTAGCAAGAAATGAAGATGTTAACAGGCCATTACCTTGTAGATGAACTGCTGCTTGGAGAGAGAGGCGCTTCCCGCCCCCTGCTATATATTCCCCACACTGAGAAAGATGTTACTAAAGTGGCCCCGAGACCAGAAAATCAGCAGTTTATATACCCTCGTGGAACATTAGAGACCTTTCATGAATAATAACAACCCGGCCACAAACTTTTATTGGTCTGCTAAAGATTACAAGTCGAAACTGAAGAAGAAATCTAGGATTGGTGGAAAATTAATTACAGAAATTACTGATTGGTCAAATTCAAAACTGGCGGAAAGATAAGGGTTATACTGCCAACCCAAAAATTGAATGAAAGAAAATTAACAAAGAACAAACTTATGAATACCAAATTTCTTCAAAAAACAGTTCCTTCACTTCGCACTAGGGTGCATAGTTATAGTTCTTAAGTAGTGCCATCTAGAAGAGAATGTCCACACTTCTTGCTACAGAGCAAACAAATACAAATCGAAATAGACATAGTTCAGAACACTTCAAAATTTACAGTAGAGACATCTTGCGAGAAACCATTGAGTTAATACAGTTTGTTAAAGTTCAGGCTTCCTCCTGTAGAGGGATTTCAACTGGCGCAATATTTGAATTCACGGCGTGGAGGTGTACCGCCCGGTACACTACTGTAACACAAATTTGAATTTACTTAAAGTTGGTAGTCTTGTGGCAACATTATTATTGCTACTTCATGTCTTTATTGAAAACTTGCAAAAAGTAGACCTACTTTTCAGTAATATGTCCCATTATATTGAGAAAAAGGAATAGGAAATTAAATTTGGGACTGTAGCTTCAGGAAATTTGATTCAGGTAAATGGCATTTGGGAAAAGATAGCTTTGGGAAAATGGGTGTGAACATTGAAAATAGCAGTGTGCAGTTGCTACTTTATATCCCAATATTTTATCCCTGGTTGTCAATTTAGGGTTCCCTTCTATGTGTGTTTCTTATAGCACCAGAATATCAGAAAAATAATCCAGTAGGACTTAGCCAAGAATTTACTTTTGCCTCTGTCGATTGTTGAATTGGCTGATATTGTAACTAAGGGTCGAAAACATACAGAAAGTTGACTCCAGAGAAGGATTGGTTCCATTGTTTTTATCAGTATTGTGTTGGTGATACAGCTCAGATGAGCATTACATTGGCTTTGATTGGTGTCACCTGTTTAGCACCACCCAAAGATCATGTTTAGCTTAACGGAATGCTATGGACATAGTTACTTTTTCTTCTATCTTATTTACATTAGAACATTTAATGATACAGATGACCTTAACCCAGTAGGATTTTATCCTGTATACATAATTTAAAGGTGAAAAATGTATGAATAAATGATCAGCAGTTGTAAATTAGAACAGAGGATAGGAGCACACACAAGGAAGAATATGAGGCCATTCCTGAGGTTTCTTTTCTCTTGACGTGGGAAGTATAGAATTAGAAGAAAGCCAACATATGTGGGCTGACAATAATGTTTTATCCCTTAAAACAATAACTGTATATATGTGTAAATACTCTGCACATATTTTTTCCAGAATTTAGTGAAGAAAAATTGTGTTGCTCACTTGATTATAATGAGGTTGGTACTGCTTGACCTTAGATAATATCCCCCTTATATTATAGGTTGGGTAGGTGACCCGCTTGATCAGAATTGTCACTTGTACTTTCCCCTGATATTTGTAATTGGCGACTTTCGCTTATGTGTTGTAGTGAATGTACTGTGTTGTGGGTCACAGACCAAGGCCAGACAATGCTATTCACTTGACGGAAATGAGGATGACGCTCTATGGGAAGATGGTGGTGACAAATATGATTCTTCCTGTAGTAATGATGAATAGAAGTATGGGAACATGCAACATCTTTTTTGTAGGTAAAATCCTGGATGCAACAACATGTGAAGATTATGATGTGTGTCTTAAAACAAATGTATATTTTATTCAGTTTTGGAGTACATAATTACAGTAGAAGTCTGTTATAGCGAGATTTCATAACAGCGAAAAATTTACTCGTTATAACGGATTGTCGTTATATCCGAATTTTGTTTAAAAGTAGGAATACCCCCCATGTCTGTCTGTTAGGTCATCAGCCCAGAGGCTGGTTGGATCCTCAAATAGCACCACCAAAGGTTATGCGGTTATAAGGAAACCGCAAAAACCAATGGCAGCACCAAAATGAGGCATACTAGGCAAAACAAGGAGTGAGGTAGTTTGTCATTGCTTTCCTCACTGGGTCAGAAAGTGCTATTGCAGCACGACTGACCCTATGAGCAACACCTTTCATAACACTCAGATGCACTAGTCGTGCTCTGAATATCATTATTCAGCACCACCTATACCCCAGCAGCTTCCATATTGTCACAGATGGATGAGACTGGGACTTCGGTGGAAGCTACACTTTACTCTGGCCTGTGCCAAGAGATGGAAATATACATTAAAATCAGTATGAAACGGCAATCAGTTTGTTCAAAACTTGCGATGATATCCACACTACGGCTTACTTGTATGTTATTTTTTGAAATCCGATACTACGTGAAAGTGTATGTTTAATTTCATTCTGAAAAAAATATAGTACCATATTTCTCCTAATCCAAGATGAACCACACTTTTTCCTTCAAAAAATTTAAATCAGGCTCAAAAAGTACTTTGTAAAAATCATATGAATGCCTTTGTTGTACAGGAGTCTACGCATTTTTAGACTATTTTTGACGCCGAACATTAACTTTCGTCATGCCATATTTTTTTGCGGCTGCACAATTATTCTTTATTTCCGCGGGTTTAAGGACCATTAACTTAAAATTAGCATCATAATACCGAAGGGAACCCACTGAATATTTGACGGCAATATCTATTCCATGCGTCTCTACAATACAACTATCCATCAGGAAATTATTCTTGCTGTTTATAAAACTGTTACTTTTACTCAGCATCAGATATAACCGGCTACTGCTACACGTATGTCTCGCTTGCCGGGTTCGGCCAAATTCAGCAGCTAGCGATGTATAATAGGCCTAATCGTGGACGTTGAATGTCAACGAACAAGTTTGTTGCGCCACGGTATGGCTATTCCACTCTTGCGTTTTTCGGGCACATACCTCACAATTTCATCTTCGACTTCTTTAAAACGTCCTTGTTGCAGACCTCTGAATGCATTTTTTTTTTTTTTTTTTTTTGTACAGTAGGCCTATGCAATTTTTTTCAGCTCTTTGTCTTCACGCTAACGCTAAATATTGGCTTTAGTTAGCGCTATGCCGTGTTTTCTTGCAGTTCCACAGTTATTCTACATTTACGAGATTTTAATAACCATTAACTTAAAATGGGCATCATGATATCGACTAGAACCCGTTGAAAATTTGCCGGCAATACCTTTTCCACAAATCTTTACAATACCACTATCCATCACGAAAATATTCCTGCTGTCTATAAAACTTAATTTTACTAAGCATCAAGTACCTACAATAGACGCGTTATGACTCTGCCACTTAGTAGCCACGGCCTTTCTAAGAATCCGAGGGCTCTCATGTTTTGATGCCATTCTGCAGATCTGAGAAACATTTTTGTAGAAGCTAATAGAAAGCCATACTCTCTTCACTATTTCCTGATATCCAGTGACGTTACACACAGGCACTGTACAACCGGTTGTCTTGGCTAGCGATGTAGGCTATGGCTATAGTAAAGAGGTGGTCGTTTATTGTCAACGAGTTTGTGCGTGTCTGAAAAGAAGCAGCGTGGTTACCGCGGTAGTTGCCAGTGGTATCCATTAACTTACTGTTAGGCCGCGAATGCAAGACAACCCTTTGAGTTTTCGCATGAGATTCTGAGAAAGAAAAGTCTTGGATTCAGATAAATATGGTATCACTCCTGAGGTTTCTGTGGCAAACACTTCAGTTTTCTTCTTCAAATGGTATCACCTAATGTAACTGTATATATGTATCATGAAAACATATTTGAAAAACATGTAGAGAAATAACCTACTCACAAAACATTTACATGTAAATAGCCTTTCCAAAATTTAACAAGACTCTAGAAGATATGAAATATCCTCTGAAATCAGTGATGTACCGGTACTCTGCCATATTTTGAGGTGTATCACATTCTTACTTAATTTCCATATACAACATTCAAATCAAGATATCGTTTACTTCAGTCATTATCCTCTTTCATTTCGAATTTTCTTTAGAGAACAGCAGACGACAGGTATTACTAATCAATTCCAACATCGCTTTTGAATGTCGATGAGAGAGCTCGCAAATGCACAGAGTGAGAAAACTATACCGTACAGAAGGTGATCGATCGCATTTTGTTGCAAACGTCTCAGTTTTCTTATTCAAACGGCGTCACCTATCCAAACTTAACCGTACTATACGTATGATGAAAACACACTTGAAATGCCAGTAAAGAAATGATAACCTTCTCGCTAAAAATTTTCATAATAGCCTTTCCGTAATTTAACCAGACGCGAGAAAATATAAACTAACCTCTGAAATCAATTAAGCACTCTGCCATATCTCGAGGTGTATCCCATTCTTACTTAATTGCACTATTTAGCCTCAAAATTAAGCGGTCATTTAGTCAGCCTTAATTTTTAATGAGTTAACAACCGTTATCGGACACGTTATTTACACATTTATTGCAAAAATATGTTCTCTTTCATTTCGAATTTTCTTTACGGAACAGCAGTCGACGGGTATTACTAATCGACTCTGATATCGCCTTCGAATGTCGACGAGAGAACTCGCTAGTGCACATAGCGAGAAAACTATGCCGAAGGTAATCGATCACATGCAATATCATCGCTAGGGTGCATAAATATTGGTAACGGAAAAAATCGTGAGCACTTAATTGCTCGTAATAACGGATGCATCAGTGATAGGGCTCTCGCTGTAACCGAAGGATGATACACAGTTTAGTGTAGGAATTTTGAAGGGACAGAAAACAATCGTCGCTATATCGGAGTTCCCATTATATGCCGTACTCAGTATAGCAGACTTCTACTGTACCTAATTTCTTAAATAAAACACAAATTAAAGCCAATTTCCATTTTTCAAAATTTGCTCTCCTAAAATTATGTTGCATGAATTATTTGATGGCGCAGAGTAGTCGCGTATATATAGTATACAGTATAAGTCCGTTGTAGCAAGTACGGCATATAACGAGAACTCCTCTATAGCGACAACTTTTTCTGTCCCTTCAAAATTCCTATATTAAACTGTGTATCGTCCTTCGGTTACAGCGAGAATCCTATCACTGGCGCATCCGTTATTACGAGCGATTAAGCGCGCGCGATTTTTTCCGTTACCGATATTTATGCACCCCACCGATGATATTGCATGCGATCAATTACCTTAGGCATCGTTTCCTCGCTATGTGCACCAGCGATTTCTCTCGTCGACATTCGAAGGCAATGTAGGAGTCGATTAGTAATACCCATTGACAGCTGTTCCGTAAAGAAAATTCGAAATGAAAGAGTACATATTTTCGAAATAAATGCGTAAATAACGTGTCCGATAACGGTTGTTAACTCGTTAAAAATTAAGGCTGACTAAACGACCGCTTAATTTTGAGGCTAAATACTGCAATTAAAGTAAGAATGGGATACACCTCGAGATATGGCAGAGTGCTTAATTGATTTCAGAGGTTAGTTTATACTTTGTAGCGTCTGGTTAAATTTCGGAAAGGCTATTATGAACATTTATAGCGAGAAAGTTATAATTTCTCTACTGGCGCTTGAAGTGTGTTTTCATCATATGTATAGTACGGTTAAGTTAGGATACATGACGCTGTTTGCATAAGAAAATTGAAACGTTTGCAACAAATTGCGATCGATCATCTTTGGTAGGTACGGTATAGGCTAATTTTCTTACTTTGTGCATTTGCGAGCTCTCTCGTTGACATTCAAAGGCGATGTTGGAGTTGATTAATAATACCCATCGACTGCTATTTTCTAAAGAAAATTCGAAATGAAAGAGGATAACACGTTTTTGTAATAAATGCGTAAATAATGTGGCCGATAGACGTTAACTCGTTAAAAATAAAGACTGAAGTACCGTAAACGATATCTTAATTTTAATGTTATACACGGAAATTAAGTAAGAATGTGATACACCTCAAGATATGGCAGAGTACATCACTGATTTCAGAGGATATTTCATATCTTCTCGCGTCTAGTTACGGCTAATTACATGTAAATTTTTCGCGAGGAGGTTATTTCTCTACATGCGTTTCAAATATGTTTTCATGATAGGCTACATATACGGTTAGGTTAGGTGACACTGTTTGAAGAAGAAAGCTGAGGTGTTTGCCACAGAAATCTCTGGAGTGATACTGTATTTTTCCGAAACCAAGACTTTTTTTCTCGGAATCTCATGCGAAAACTCAAGGGTTGTTGCATTCTCGGCCTAACAGTAAGTTAATTGATACCACTGGCAACTACCGTGGTAACCACGCTGCTTCTTTTCACACGCGCACAGAACTCGTTGACAATAAACGACCGCCTCTTTACTACACATCGCTAGCCGCGACAACCGGTTGTGCAGTGCCTGTGTGTTTCTCAAATCTGCAGAATGGCATCAAAACATGCGACCCTTCGAATTCTTAGAAAAGCAATGGCTACTCAGTGGCAGAGTCATAACGCGTCTATTGTACTTTACGCTTAGTAAAATTCAGGTTTATAGACAGCAGGGATATTTTCTTGATGGATAGTCGTATTGTAAAGATACATGGAAAAGGTATTGCCGGCAAATTTTCAACGGGTTCTAGTCGATATTATGATGCCAATTTTAAGTTAATGTTTATTAAAACCTCGGAAATGTAGAATAATTGTGCAGCCGCAAGAAACCACAGCATAGGCCTAACTAAAGCCAATATTTGGCGTTAGCGTAAAGACAAACAGCTAAAAGTATGCGTACTGTACAAAAAATGCATCCAGTCCGCAACAAGGATGCTTTAAAGAAGCCGAAGATGAAATTGTGAGGTATGTGCACAAAAACGCAAGGGCGGAATGGCCATACCGTGGCGCAATAAACTCGTTCGTTGACTTTCAACGTTCGCGATTAGGCCTATACATCGCTAGCCGCTAAATTTGGCTGAACCCGACAAGCAAGACGTGCGTGTAGCGGCAGCCGGTTATATCTGATGCTGCGTGCAAATAAGTTTTATAGACAGCAAGAATAATTTCCTGATGGATCGTTGTATTGTAGAGACGCATGGAATAGGTATTGCCAGAAAATTTTCAACGAGTTCTCTTCGGTACTATGATGCCATTGTTAAGTTAATGGTCCTTAAACCCGCGGAAATAAAGAATAATTGTGCAGCCGCAAAAAAAAAAAAAAAAAAAAAAAAAGAAAGAAAGAAAGAAAGAAATACGGCGTGACGAAAGTCAATGTTCGGCGTCTAAAAATATTCTAAAGATGCGTAGGCCTACTGTACAACAAGGCATTCATAGGATTTTACAAACTTCTTTTTGAGCCTGATTTAAATTTTTTGAAGGGAAAAGTGGAGTTCATCTTGGATTCGGAGAAATACAGTACTATATTTTTTTTTTTTTTTGGAATGAAATTAAACATACACTTTCACGTAGTATCGGATTACGAAAAATAACAAACAAGTAAGCCGTAGTGTGGATATCATCTGCGGAAACACAAGTTTTGAACAAACTGATTGCCGTTTCATACCGATTTTAATGTGCATGAAGGGTTTTCCGACTTTTGTACAATATCGGATATAACGACAATCCGTTATAGGGAGTAAATTTTTTGCTGTTATGAATTCTCGCTATAACGGACTTCTACTGTGTTTCCATTTATATCCTGTGCAGGTCCAGTTTAAAATCAGTCGAGTATGGGTGAAAATAAAGAGTTTTTTTTTTTTTTTTTTCACTTTGAAAGTAAATTGGTACAAAATTTTGTATTGTCATTCATTCAACTATAGGCCTACTCCTAGCAATATTTTTGTGTGGCACATTCACAAGCACTTGTTGGGATGAAGCACCGAGTTCCTTGGACAGGTTCCACAGAAAAGAGATGTTTACCACCCTTCACTTTCATTCCTTTCGTTCCTTGTCCTTTCAGGAATCAGTGATATGTAGCTTCCCATTGAGACGAAAAATTGACATCAAAATCAATACTACAGTCCAATAGCAAACACTCGAAAACAAGTAGGTTGGTGTTCCAAACGGAACTCTTCTTCAAGTCCATAGGTGACTGTACAGCCCAATACGGGAGGCATACAATTTTCCGCAGAGTTGGCAGGTAGTTCCGGGTGGAGCAGTCACTGTTCTCCTATTTCGTTCATTTTCTACGTTGCCTCTTACCGTTCACTATTCACATACGGTTTTCTTTTCCCAGTTGTTAACATCCCTTCCTCTGACCTCCCAAACAACATTTACCCACTGTTAACTCAGAGTAAAATACTTGCTTGGGAATGCGATTATCAGGCATGCATATTACATGGCCATTCCATCGTAGCTGACACCTTAAAACCATGGCTTATGGCTTCTATATTGGTGGTTTGTGCCTCTTCAAGTACATTGACATTTGTGTGTCTATCTTGCCAGGTTATATGAAGAATTCTCTTTTAACCTTGCTAATGATATTATTCCAACTTTTTAATACGTCATCTGTAGCATGCCCAGGATTCATATCCATATAGTAAACTGGGAATTACAACTGAATTGTATACGAGGATCTTTATTGCAATATTGACATCATGATTGTCAAATACTCGGCATCGTAGTTTGGCAAAGGTTGCTCCAGCACTGCAGTCCTCATGGGAAAGAAATTTGTGTATACCGGGACTAGTAGAGACTACATGGAAAGGAGAAGGTGAAAATAAGCCTCGTTTGTAACAAAAGGAGGAAATGAAAAGGGTGGAAGGAATACTGTGATTACAACGGTTACAAGAAAGATAAAAGAAAAAACAAGCAAATGTGTGGGTTTGTGCAGCTGTTGATATTGTGGTCACAGTCACGGACCTCCAGTTTTTCCATGGAATTAAAATCTCAGAGACGTAATCTTAATTTTTAAAATCACTCTTACATTGTCCTGGGGTTATAGGAAGTAGATGATGATATAGTGACATAGGATTATCAGGACAGTAATAAGGGTGGAAGGCAAAAATATGTAGATCATAAAAGCAAATTAATATTTACACTCTCTGATCATTAATAACTAGAACACAAATAACAAGAAAGCATGAACATTTTGTAAATTATAAATCTTACAGTTATAATACACTATCGGCAGCACTGTAGAATCGAGCGACAAGCAGCAGATAAGGTTTCCATGGGAGTGGATTCATGGACAGAGTCAATTGCATCTGTCGTGGCATCCATTGCCTGTAGTTTTGTGGTCTACACACTGTTTTTAAGAGTCCCCCCCCAGATAAAAATTTTATTGTTAAATTGGGAGATCTAGGAGGATACTCAACATTACCTTAGCCTACTATCTCCCAATAAATGTTTCATCCAGGAGCGCCCTTAAATCTCTATGTTAATGTGGCAGTGCACCGTCCTGTAGGAAAAAGCAATCTTCATCAGGGTAGAGTTGACGAATAGCTGGCACAGTTCTTTCTTGCTACATGAAATGATGTCTTTCATTTGTCACCTATCCTTCAAAGAAAAATGACCCTGCAATTCCTGTGTCAGACAACACACCATACTGTTAACCCAAGATGATTAACTGCTCGCTTTGCCACAGAGTTTCATCAGCCCAGAGGCAATTGACAGTTCAGTTTAACTTAATTTAGAAGTTGCATTATCAAACTACTACTACTACTACTACTACTACTACTACTACTACTACTACTACTACTACTACTACTACTACTACTACTACTACTACTTTGTCTTCTTCTTCTTCTTCTTCCTCTTCTTAGGGCGCAGTCTCCCTATGAAGGTTGGTGATCCATTTGATTATGATAACTTATGAGACAGCGGCTCAAAGATTTCAATTAAAGTTCATCCATACCACTGGCGCAGGTCTTTAAGCCAAGAATTTCTCTGTCTCCCCACAGATCAATTTTCCTCTTGATGATGAGTTGGAGAATTTCATATTGTTTACCTTTCATGATGTGCCCGGTGTACCTGAGCTTTCGTTCTTTGATAGTTGTTAGAAGCTCTTTTTTTCTTACTTAACAAGTTGAAGACTTCCTCATTGGTCTTCCTTTCTACATCAAACGACATAATCAAATCATAATATTCATTGCCTTTGCAGATGTTCACAACCTACTCACAAAATTCGATACACTCATCTGGGTCATCTTCATTCACAACATGAAGTAACTTGGAAATGTAGGGCCTCCAATTTAATTGCTTTAAAATTATACCTGATTTGCTTACACCTGACTAATACAAAGCTTCGCCTTTTTGGGCACTTGTGGAGGTCTGCAACATTGTATGCACATTTATTTCATCCGTCATCATCCTCTTCTTTCCGCACCGTCCCTTCTTCTCGTCACACACAGTTCCTTCCCTCTCAAACTAATCGCACTATTTTGTATTATTGTTACAAGTGAGTGTGGCACAGTATTGAATTCTGCCCTCCAAATTCACTGTATCTCAACATTGTCTTCACATTTCCAGAACTCAATTTAAAATCTACTTACATTATTTGCAATTTAACTTATCCACCTCAGCCAGTTGGTCTACAATTTTAATAGCTGCAAACTGAACTAAAAAGACAGAATGGGAACATACACTTGTACACACTCAGTGATGTCATTGTAGCTTCAAATGCAAAGAGTCCTATCATGTTGCCTTTAATAGCTCTGTTATTTTCAAAGAATGTAAACATTAAAATTTGAGACTCTCATATATGCTTGTGCAGGTGGAATGTACTAAGAAGTGCAGAGATGAATTCGAGAAATGCATACAGAATCAGCTTAGTAGGGAAAAGCAAATTGGTATGGAGAATCCCTGTGCTCATGTCATAGAAGACAAGGACATTTTTTTCCACCAAGGTACCGCGGCCCTGTATTATTTAGTTTTTTGAAACCCAACCAACATTAAATTTCTTCTTAAGGTGACACTCCATAGATAAAAAGATATTTTTACCTAATGCATGGATTTTCATGAAACTTTGTGGGAATGTCACCTACATAAAAGTAGAGATGTCACAAACATTTCATTAATATACAATAGTTTCTCCAGATTTTTTTTTTCAAATTTTAATTCCACTTTATTCATGAAATTTTATTAACATGCTAATGTAAATTTGTAATTAGGTAGATAATACTCCTTTTAAAAGCACTACATATCGATTTTTCTGTACATAATTTATATAAGGAGATATACTGTAGTGAAGTTTGTGTAATTTTTACATTCTAAAATTTTGGACTTAAAAATCTCTACTACTTGAAAAAAATTTTCAATCAAATATTCCATATGCAGATTTCTTAATATAGCTGTGATACATATAAATTTTGTTACAAATGGCTGAATATTTTGGGAGAAAAATGGGATTTAAATGTAAAAATGCAATTGGCAGAAAAATGAAAGTTACCACAACCGTATGTTTTTCCTTCCCTTCCTTTCTTAGCAGCTTCTGTACGAATACTGGTAACTCTGGAAGCTTGTCTCTTCTTCTTCTCCTTCTCCAAAGTGCGGAAAATGATTCACCTGCATTTTGTTTTTCACAGTGCAACTTTTCCTGCGTCGAAGTTATGGGGATTGTAGTTTCTGTCATGTCATGATTGTTGGCTATAGGTGCAAGACTTACATGGCTTGAAGTTGATGCGACACTTTCCTGATGAGAACAGTCTGATTCTGATAACATTTCATGACCTTTTGTCCCTGATTTCTTCAATGGAGTCTCCTGTATGGTAATAGCTGATCCCAATCTCTTTCCTATCAAAAGTTCAACAGTTCGTCGCTTAGCAAAGGCTGATTTATGTTTACGCATATTGTTTATTCCCTTGGATACAAGCTATCAGTTATTACAGCACACTGTCTTTCAATAATAACAGTATCTTGATACGCAACTACAAGGCGTTACTTGCGCGCGTACTTCACAAAAGTAAACAGACAGGCTACCACCACAGAACCCATAAAAAAAATTAAACATACAAGAATAATAAAACTTATAGTTGTCGGCACTATTGTAGTACCATCAGGAATACCAATACAAGCATAAAATGTTGCTCAATAACAGTCGAGTACTGAAATATTAGTCTGTAACAGGCTTTATAAATTCATTCAGAAATGTGGTAGATCTTAGAGCTGGATTCTGTACAAATATATCAGGCGGGGGCCTGTTGACCCATCCCATGGATGCGTAATTGCAAAGAAGAGGCATATATGATTGAATGGAAACATCACAGTGACATCATTACCTAACAGAGTGACTCAGCAGATGCCACGCTAATTTCTGCTGTGTGCAGACCGGCAAACAAAGCATTATTAAAGTGATAAGTTGTTTGAATTCAACGGAATAACTTTGTGACAAGAAAGAAGAAACTCAATCCTTTCAATTTCATTTAAAAAAATTTGCCAAAATGGCCAAAATATCAATTTTTATATCCGGAGTGTCGCCTTAAGGTTGATATTGCTGTGCATCTTGCATGGGTGTGTCAGCAGTACAACTGAGCCTTAAGCTACCGAAGGAAAAAGACTATGCACAATTTTCCCGCCCAATTCTACAGATCATTGAACAAGCGTGCAATTTATTGCTTCCTGAAATAATACATTGTAACTGTTCGCTCTCCGAAGCTTCTCATTAGAGAAGATGAAAGTTAATACCTAGGGACACATGAATATACACTGACTGACAGAGCAAATGCAACACCAAGAAGGAGTGGTCAGAACTTTATGCCAATTGCAGGGTAGACTGACGTCACTGAGGTATGCTCATGATGTGAAATGCGCCGCTTTGCTGCGCACGTAGCGAACTATAAATGGGACACGGCGTTGGCGAATGGCCCACTTCGTACCGTGATTTCTCAGCTGACAGTCATTGTAGAACGTGTTGTCGTGTGCCACAGGACACATGTATAGCTAAGAATGCCAGGCCGCCGTCAACGGAGGCATTTCCAGCAGACAGACGACTTTACGAGGGGTATGGTGATCGGGCTGAGAAGGGCAGGTTGGTCGCTTCGTCAAATCGCAGCCGATACCCATAGGGATGTGTCCACGGTGTAGCACCTGTGGCGAAGATGGTTGGCGCAGGGACATGTGGCACGTGCGAGGGGTCCAGGCGCAGCCCGAGTGACGTCAGCACGCGAGGATCGGCGCATCCGCCGCCAAGCGGTGGCAGCCCCGCACGCCACGTCAACCGCCATTCTTCAGCATGTGCAAGACACCCTGGCTGTTCCAATATCGACCAGAACAATTTCCCGTCGATTGGTTGAAGGAGGCCTGCACTCCCGGTGTCCGCTCAGAAGACTACCATTGACTCCACAGCATAGACATGCACGCCTGGCATGGTGCCGGGCTAGAGCGACTTGGATGAGGGAATGGCGGAACGTCGTGTTTTCCGATGAGTCACGCTTCTGTTCTGTCAGTGATAGTCACCGCAGACGAGTGTGGCGTCGGCGTGGAGAAAGGTCAAATCCGGCAGTAACTGTGGAGCGCCCTACCGCTAGACAACGCGGCATCATGGTTTGGGGCGCTATTGCGTATGATTCCACGTCACCTCTAGTGCGTATTCAAGGCACGTTAAATGCCCACCGCTACGTGCAGCATGTGCTGCGGCCGGTGGCACTCCCGTACCTTCAGGGGCTGCCCAATGCTCTGTTTCAGCAGGATAATGCCCGCCCACACACTGCTCGCATCTCCCAACAGGCTCAACGAGGTGTACAGATGCTTCCGTGGCCAGCGTACTCTCCGGATCTCTCACCAATCGAACACGTGTGGGATCTCATTGGACGCCGTTTGCAAACTCTGCCCCAGCCTCGTACGGACGACCAACTGTGGCAAATGGTTGGAGAGAATGGAGAACCATCCCTCAGGACACCATCCGCACTCTTATTGACTCTGTACCTCGACGTGTTTCTGCGTGCATCGCCGTTCGCGGTGGTCCTACATCCTACTGAGTCGATGCCGTGCGCATTGTGTAACCTGCATATCGGTTTGAAATAAACATCAATTATTCATCCGTGCCGTCTCTGTTTTTTCCCCAACTTTCATCCCTTTCGAACCACTCCTTCTTGGTGTTGCATTTGCTCTGTCAGTCAGTGTAAATATAAACTATATGTGGCTTGCCCGCAAATTGCCACGCAAATAGAATCAATTATCATTCCATGGTTTCCCATTTCTCTATGTAATGTTTGGCGCCAGCATTACAAAACTGTAAAGCAAAATTTATATTTACTAGCATAGAGACTTATACTTAAATCACAGGGGTAGGATTTTAAATAATTAACCATTAAGTATCACTTGAGAGAGAAAATTAACGCAATATAAAATAAAATGAATGAGATGAATCGGAAAAGTTCCTTAACGCTTGAAGGGATTTTAGAATTTACGTTACTGAAATTAACTGGTTCTTGCTTTATCTAATTGAGGCTCACCAATTACAACTTCCGTTGAGGTCATCTGGATTCCCTGGTTACTCGTTCCCTTCTTCTTGTTGTAGAATTGGCTCCATGGACATCTTTCCTTCCTTCTGTGATATGGTTTGGGCTATCTGGACTATCACTCCCTAATTGCCTAGTCTTTAAATTAGCAGACGTGCCAAGTCTCCCAATTTGAGCGAGAGAGTCCCGATTTTTCATCGTTCCTCCCGATCACTGGGTCCGATCTCCCGATTTTCAGAGCAATTTTTGTAATTTTCATATTATTTTAAACTCCCGCGGATTTCCTCGTTCTATTGATATATGGCTGAGTATGGCTGGTCGATAGTAGTTCTAATAATGATACCAGGTGGCAGTACGGGCCACGGTGGCCAGTCATGTGCTCCTCTTTGGTCTGTATTACAGTCATTCTTTTTGCAAGCGAGTCAAGCAGTCTCTTTGAAGTACCCTAACCTCAGAAGTAGCACACAATAGTCGCTCTATCCGGGGCAAGACCTGCAGAAGTGCTCGTGTTTTGCCTTAATATTTGTTTTGGCCAAAATGTCAAAAAAGAAATATGATGCAGTGTTTAAAAGTGCTTATAGGGAAGAGTTTCCGTGTTTGAGTGAATCCAGAAAGGGACCAACGTTCACATTCTGTACTATATGTAGCTGTGATTTTTTCAGTTGCACATGGCAGGAAATGCGCTATACTCAAGCATATGCAAACCGAAAAAACATAAGGAGAGTGTCCAGTGTGTAGAAAGAAACCAGAAAGTGAACTTTTCGTGTAAAAACCAAGATGTAAATCCTGTAACGAATGCCGAGGCGTTATTTACGTCATTTATAGTAGAACATAACCTGCCTGTAAATTGTGCCGATCGTACAGGACCTTTGTTTCGTAAAATGTTTCCTGATTTGGAAATCGCTAAACGATATGGGTGTGCTAGAACGAAAAGAGTGGCTATCATTTCAGAAATGTGCATGGAAGAAAAGACGAAAATTGTATCACATATGCAGGTGAATGCATTTTCTGTTGCTATTGATGGTAGCAATAAAAGCGACTTGAAAATATGTCCCATTGTTGTAACATCTTTTAGGCCTGAACTCAATGAAATTCAGAGTTGTCTACTCTCTGTGCCTAATTTAGAAGGGGATGCTACTGGAGCTAACATTGCCAATCTTTTGCTCTCAACTTTTTGGGAATTCTGCATTCCAATAAAAAAAAACTGCATAGCTCTTGGTGCTGATAATGCTCCAGTAACGGTAAGATTAAAGAATGGTGTGGCAGGATGTTGGAAGCGGGAAAATAGTAACATAATCATCGTAGGCTGCTCTTGTCACCTAATTAATCTTGCTGCCGAGAAGGGTGTGGCGTGCTTGCCCGTAAATGTAGATGAATGTATAATTGATATATTTTATTATCTAAAAAGGACTGCAAAGAGGGAAGAAAAGTTCAAAGAATTTCAGACTTTACACAGCACAGAGATCAGAAAAATTCTGAAGCATGTGCCTACTCGATGGTTATCACTAAGAAGGTGTTTAGATAGGATTTTGCCTCAGTGGGACCCTTTGGTTACATTATTCAGGAGCAAAATTGTGAGTAAGGGTTCTCAGATGGGAACTTTGAAGACTTACAAAATTCCTAAGCACAGTTTAAGTGCAAACGTGTCTTGTTTGTCTGAAAAGGTTAAGGATTGTCATAACATTTCACCTCACTCCTCAGTTAAGAGAAAAACCCAGTCATCAGTTTCACTAACAAAAAATGAAACTACTGATGACACTAAGAACCATGCATTGTCACGTGAAGAATGACTTTTCATGTTCCTTTCATCAAATTTACATAAATATTTTTGCCTTTTTCTCTCAAGTTTTATGGATATCTTTGAGAATCCAAACATAGCTCTTCAGTCAAGTATGCCGCACATCCACTTATTGAGGTCAGCTTTGGAGGAACTATTGAACACCTTGAAGTCTGAGGAAAAGTGTTTCTCTTCATCGTGTGACTACATGGTACACAAATTTCCATTCAAAGATGACGTTTTAATTTATGCAGAAGTTGCAAATATTTCTGCTATAAGTAAGGCATCATTTTCTAGCCTTAGATTTTTCATTAATAAATGTCCGAACATTTTGACTAGTGAAACGGAACATTTGGATAAAGAAACTGATATTCTGCACTCCCAGTGCTGTAACATTCAGCTCGAAGAAACAGACCTGGCAAAAGGAAGAATTGATGTTCAATGGACATTTTTAGGTCAGATGAAATCAGCTGATGGTGTACTTAAATATGACAGACTCTCTAAGCTGATGCTTGCTATTTTATCAATTCCACATAGCAAAGCAGAATGTGAAAGGATTTTTAGAAGAGTCACAAAGACAAAAACACAGTTGCTGTCTGAACAAACTTTGGAGAAACTTTTAACCTTGAAATCACTTCATCAAGGCAAGTGCTTTGAGCAAAAATTTAGTTTCGAGTTTCTGAAGAGGGCTAAGTCAGTTACTGGTGTGTTCAATCAATCAATCAATCAATACTGATCTGCATTTAGGGCAGTCGCCCAGGTGGCAGATTCCCTATCTGTTGCTTTCCTAGCCTTTTCCTAAATGATTTCAAGAAATTGGAAATTTATTGAACATCTCCCTTGGTAAGTTATTCCAATCCCTAACTCCCCTTCCTATAAATGAATATTTGCCCCAGTTTGTCCTCTTGAATTCCAACTTTATCTTCATATTGTGATCTTTCCTACTTTTATAAACGCCATTCAAACTTATTCGTCTACTAATGTCATTCCACGCCATCTCTCCGCTGACAGCTCGGAACATACAAATTAATTTGTATTGAAAAGGTGGATCAAAATAACCAACAAATTGTTAATATATCATAGCATAGTTCAATACGGGCCTAAAAATGAGATTAGTTACATGTAACATACCACTTAGTCGAGCAGCTCTTCTTCTTTCTCTCAATTCTTCCCAACCTAAACATTGCAACATCTTTGTAACGCTACTCTGTTGTCGAAAATCACCCAGAACAAATCGAGCTGCTTTTCTTTGGATTTTTTCCAGTTCTTGAATCGAGTAATCCTGGCGAGGGTCCCGTACACTGGAACCATACTCTAGTTGGGGTCTTACCAGAGACTTATATGCACTCTCCTTTACATCCTTACTACAACCACTGAACGCTCTCATAACCATGTGCAGAGATCTGTACCCTTTATTTACAATCCTATTTATGTGATTACCCCAACGAAGATCTTTCCTTATATTAACACCTAGATACTTACAATGATCTCCAAAAGGAACTTTCACCCCATCAACGCAGTAATTAAAACTGAGAGGACTTTTCCTATTTGTGAAACTCACAACCTGACTTTTAACCCCGTTTATCAACATACCATTGCCTGCTGTCCATCTCGCAACATTTTCGAGGTCACGTTGCAGTTGCTCACAATCTTGTAACTTATTTATCACTCTATAGAGAATAACATCATCCGCAAAAAGCCTTACCTCCAATTCCACTCCTTTACTCATATCATTTATATATATAAGAAAACATAAAGGTCCGTTAATACTGCCTTGAGGAATTCAACTCTTAATTATTACAGGGTCAAATAAAGCTTCACCTACTCTAATTCTCTGAGATCTATTTTCTAGAAATATAGCAACCCATTCAGTCACTCTTTTGTCTAGTCCAATTGCACTCATTTTTGCCAGTAGTCTCCAATGATCCACCCTATCAAATGCTTTAGACAGGTCAATCGCAAAACAGTCCATTTGACCTCCAGAATCCAAGATATCTGCTATATCTTGCTGGAATCCTACAAGTTGAGCTTCAGGGGAATAACCTTTCCTAAAACCGAATTGCCTTCTATCGAACCAGTTATTAATTTCACAAACATGTCTAATGTAATCAGAAAGAATGCCTTCCCAGAGCTTACATACAATGCATGTCAAACTTACTGGCCTGTAATTTTCAGCTTTATGTCTATCACCCTTTCCTTTATACACAGGGGCTACTATAGCAACTCTCCATTCATCTGGTGTAGCTCCTCCGACCAAACAATAATCAAATAAGTACTTCAGATATGGTACTATATCTGAACCCATTGTCTTTAGTATATCCCCAGAAATCTGATCAATTCCAGCCGCTTTTCTAGTTTTCAACTTTTGTATCTTATTGTAAATGTCATTGTTATCATATGGAAATTTTATTACTTCTTTGGCCTTAGTCTCTTCCTCTATCTCGACATTATCCTTGTAACCAACAATCTTTACATACTGCTGACTGAATACTTCTGCCTTTTGAAGATCCTCACATACACACTCCCCTTGTTCATTAATTATTCCTGGAATGTTCTTCATGGAACCTGTTTCTGCCTTAAAATACCTATACATACCCTTCCATTTTTCACTAAAATTCATATGACTGCCAATTATGCTTGCCATCATGTTATCCTTAGCTGCCTTCTTTGCTAGATTCAATTTTCTAGTAAGTTCCTTCAATTTCTCCTTACTTCCACAGCCATTTCTAACTCTATTTCTTTCCAGTCTGCACCTCCTTCTTAGTCTCTTTATTTCTCTATTATAATAAGGTGGGTCTTTACCATTCCTTACCACCCTAGAGGTACAAACCTGTTTTCGCATTCCTCAACAATTTCTTTAAACCCATCCCAGAGTCTGTTTACATTTTTATTTACCGTTTTCCACCGATCATGGTTACATTTTAGAAACTGCCTCATGCCTGCTTTATCAGCCATATGGTACTGCCTAACAGTCCTACTTTTAAGACCTTCCTTTCTATCACATTTATTTTTAACTACCACAAAAACAGCTTCATGTTCACTAATACCATCTATTACTTCAGTTTCCCTATGGAGCTCATCTGGTTTTATCAGCACGACATCCAGGATATTTTTCCCTCTGGTTGGTTCCATCACTTTCTGAATCAGCTGTCCTTCCCATATTAATTTATTTGCCATTTGTTGGTCATGCTTCCTGTCGTTCGCATTTCCTTCCCAATTGACATCTGGCAAATTCAGATCTCCCGCTACAATCACATTTCTTTCCATGTCGTTTCCCACATAGCTGACTATCCTATCAAATAATTCCGAATCCGCGGCAGTGCTACCCTATCCCGATCTGTACACTCCAAATATATCAAGTTGCCTATTATCTTTAGAAATGAGCCTTACACCTAGAATTTCATGTGTCTCATCTTTAACTTTTTCGTAGCTAACAAATTCTTCTTTCAGCAGAATGAACACTCCCCCTCCCACCCTTCCTATCCTATCTCTACGATACACACTCCAGTGCCGTGAGAAAATTTCTGCATCCATTATATCATTTCTCAGCCATGATTCAACTCCTATTACAATATCTGGTAAATATATATCTATTAAATCACTTATTTCTATCCCTTTCTTTACAATACTTCTACAGTTCAACACTAATAATTTTATGTCATCCCTACTTGATTTCCAGTTCCCTGTTCCCTTATCACCGCTCCCTAGGCCATCGCGTTTCCCTGAATGTACCTCCCTATTACCCTTCCAAACAAATTTCCTAACTTATACGTACCACTGCGGTTTAAATGAAGGCCATCTGAGCGCAGATCCCTATCTCCTACCCACCCATTAGAATCTAGAAATTTAACTCCCAGTTTCCCACATACCCACTCCATAGTCTCATTTAAATCCCCAATCACCCTCCAGTCAGTATCCCTTCTACACAGTATTCCACTAATAACAATCTCCGCTTTCTTAAACTTCACCCGTGCTGCATTTACCAGATCCCACACATCTCCAACTATGTTGGTACTTATATCAGCTTGCCTTACGTTGTTGGTACCAACGTGAAACACTACCACCTTCTCCTTCCCCTCCTCCCTCTCTTCTACTTTCCTCAACATTTGCCTCAACCTAATTCCTGGATAACACTACCCTGGTACCCTTTCCTCCACACACTTTCCCCACGTGTCTAACGATGGAATCCCCCGTGACCAGAGCCTCAACCCTACCCACCTCATTTGATCCCCTCCCCTCCTGGTCAGCCCTATCTTTCCTGATAGCTGCAGAAGCTACTTCCTCCTCCCTTTTCTCCTTCCCATGACCCTGTTCCACCTGTCCTTTCCTATCCTCTACTCTACATTTTCCTTTCCTACCTTTTCCCTTCCTCCTACTTCCACACATCTCAGCAACAGTTCCCTGTCCCTCATCTTCCCTCTGTTGTTCTACCTGGAGTGACTCGTACCGATTTCGCACAGACACCTGTCCTGAATTCTGATCCTGAATAGAGCCCTTAGCCTGCAATCTCCTTCCCCTTACAACATTAGACCTCTGTGTTCTACAACTCCTCCCTTTCGTAATGTGATCACCATGTTGAAAGATGAGAAGTCACATGTTCCTACAGTTCAGGTATGTCCAGTATTTAGTATTCACATGTAAATGATGAAAAAAATATATATGTAGGCCAAATAGAATTGTTAATGTATTGAATTATAATGAATTTGTACCTGTTCTGCCATCAGTGATGCGTCGTAATACGTCGCGATTCGCTGCGAAATTTCTCCTTATTTTTCACTTTTGAAAGTTGGCATGTCTTAATTAGACATTGGCCCTGTACTTATGAAAATTGATCACCGTTGATCGTAGGAGGAGAAAATTCAGAGAGATGAATTTTTCCATGTTAGCAGAAAATCTCACTCCAACTTAGCTATTCTACTGATACAATACAGATTTGTACCAAATTCCGTGGACTTGAACTAAACTTAGTTCTTCGTCCAGAATAATTACTGAATATATCGCAAGCCGTAAGCTTGTTTTGTCTCACCCTGATCCGACAGCATCACAGCAGCTACGTACTGTGTCGAAGCGACAACACACTGTACGAAAATAACTATGTCTCGAAGCGACCACTCACTGTCTCAAAAATAATAAAGTAGTTGTGGTTCTGGTAGTGTGAGTCGAGGGTTGCTCCACGCTAGATAATATTTCCCCGGGCTCTCCCCACTCTCGGTAGCATCTCAATACCAAATCTCAGTACAACGAAGCATCTGATTCGTAGATCGCATTATCATCTCCCTCTCTTCATTCTTCCCAAGTAACCAGTAGGCGTGGAGATGATGTAGATGCCTGGCTTGTTAGCCTCGCGCGCGGGTCGCTGTATACTACCTTTGCTCATGAGTTCAACATGTGAGTCATCCAACTTCCCTGCTTCAAGAATACTTTTCCATGTACACAAGTATGAGATGAAATGACACCAACTCTGTCTCAACATTGACCATATATACAGTACATAATGAATTCCTATCCTACATAATATAATAATTTAAATAATAAATGATGTTCTAATATATACAATATGATTCCAAAAGCCTTATTTGCAAATGATTAAAGTTAAATTAATATCTCCTTATGAATAATTTCCGATGGCGGATAATCTTGATATCGAGTGATATCGCGTAAAAGGATTGTACACTAATTTAATATGGCTGGAGAAGCCTGGACGGTTATAACATGTACCCATAACGTGATCATATTAGTACATTATGCCACATGTTCTGTAATAGAAAGTTAAATGAATGCTGTAAGTCTGACGGAAGTTAAGGTATGTGTATAAACAAAAACAATTTTTCATGTGTCTATATAGCCCATGTATTATATGTTAGGTTATGTTTATTGCTTGGAAATAATCTGTCATATGTTCAAAGTCTTTCAGGAAACTTCTGTTTAAGGTTCATCATGCCCATCACTTATAAATAACAATCGTCTTTTCCAAGTTGTTCAGGAAGACACACTTTTCTGTGCGTGTAAATGAGCTCTGGAATCTTCATGCACCAAGGGCATGTTGTGTAATATTCTAGGTGTTCCTAGATATTTTCAGATTATATGCCACATTGACAGGCTTGTTTCAAGACACTTCTAGAACAAGAACAGGAACTTACCAAAGATTTCTAAATGTTATTGTAAGGTCTCCCAGGTATCTTGTTGTAATACTATGTTGTAAGAAAGCAGAATTATTTAGAATCATAGGCAATATATATAATTATGATGAGCATCAAGGGAGTTGTAGTCAGTAGTTAAAGGAGAGTCATGGAGTTGTGTTATTGATACTGCTGCAACAGATCAATTCTGGTTTACTGTCTGAGAGGAGAAATTCAATAGAATGATGTGTTGATAGTACCAAATACTTATAAAGTTTTTCAGGGGTTCCACCTATTCAGTACAAAACAATGTTGTCTGAATTTGCTACAACATATTAATTTATTAAGCAGTACTAGTTTCGGCATTACTTTGGTGCCATAATCAGCTGCATGAAAGTCATGAAAAACTGGTGATTAAAATATAAAATACATCAACATTTTGTAGCACTAGCTCCTAAAGACTTTATGTTAAAATACACTGTATAACAAAACACGATGCACCAGGAAGGAATTGTCTGATGGCGATAAAAATCGGTGGATGTGAGGAACAGACATAGAAAAACAAACGATCAAAAGTGCAGAACAGTCAAATGATTTATTGCAGAGTTAGAGCGTTACAAAGTGAGGACGTCATTAAGGCATTGGTCCGCCCCTGGCCTGGATGCAAGCTATCACTTGACGTGGCATAGACTGATAAAGTTCCTGGATGGTGTCCTTTGGAATTTCGTGCCAAATGGTCTCCAACTGTTGGGCTAAATCGGCGACGTTCCGGGATGTTCGCAATCGCCTTCCCATAACGTCCCAGATGTGCTCTATGGGAGAGAGATCTGGCGACCAAGCTTACCAAGGAAGAATAGAGCAAGCTTGAAAACAGTTCATAGCAACACGTGGCGTGTGCGGCCGGGCATTATCCTGTTGGAAAGTAAGGCCTGGATGTCGCTGAAGGAACGGTAACACAACCGGTCGTAGAATGTTATCGACATACCGCTGTGCTGTCAGTGTGCTAGGAATGACTACCAGAGGGGTCCGGCTATCAAAGGGGATGGCACCCTAGACCATCACCCCCTGTTGTGGGGCTGTGTGGCATGCGATAGTCAAGGCAGGATCCCCATGCCAGCCTGGACATCTCCAAACACATCTGCGGTTATCGTCAGGGCACCGTTGGAAACGGGACTCGTCACTAAAGACTATACGTCCCCAGTCAGCGCAATTCCACGTTGCTCGAGCGCGGCACCACTGTAATCTGGCTTGATGGTCAACAGGCGTGAGTGGTAAGCGGCGTAACGGGCGGCGCGAGCGCAAATTCCTCTCGCTCAGGCGTCTGTTGATGGTCATGGTGGACATGTTTGCTGGTCACACGCTGGATCGTGGATAACGACGACTCCAGTGCTGTGACAGCTGTTCTGACAATCGCTCTGTCTGCCCACTCTGTTGTGGCCCTCGGTCGACCACTGCCGTCCTGACGCTGATGGCTGCCGTTGCTGACCCACGCTTGCCAGCATTGTCTGATCGCCGCATGACTGTCCAGCGACAGCTCGATTCGACCAACCAGCTTCTTTCAATTCGATTGCACGACCTCTTTCAAACTCTAACATCTGCTCGTAATGAGCATGAATCCTTCGGCGTGGCATTTTTACAGCCGATGTTAAGATAGCTACTTTGAGCATACACTTCTGAATTGCGCCTCATATACACTTGATGCATGTGCAGTTCGGATGCGCGGGAGCTCCCACTATTCATTCATGTGACACCAAACTTTCATCATTTGCATGTTCGGTCCGAATGTCTTTGCATACGTAATTTCCTTACAATCGGACAATGCCTTCCCGGTGCATCTTTTTTTTTTTTTATAGAGTGTATATATTTAAATAAAAATACAAAGTTGTTATCTCATATATCTACAAGTTCACAAACTTGGGGTCAATATCACAACGAAAAACAACGTAAAGAAGGAGGTTTGTATGCGTTCAAAATTTTTCATTTTCAAATACTGGGTTTGATCTTGTTAAACTTGGTATAGAGGTATAGCTTAAATTATTCTTTTGACACATTGTGTTTCAATAGTATTGATCTTCAAGGTCAAATATACTGACTGTATACATTCTAATTATTATTGGTGTTAAAATTCTAAATTGTTCAGTTCGAACTTATATTACAATAATAGAATTTTGTATTTTTATTTAAATATATATTTTAACATAAAGTCTTTCGGAGCTAGTGCTAAAAAATGTTGATGTATTTTATATTTTAATTGCCAGTTTTTTCATAACTTCCATGCAGCTAATGATGGCACCAAAGTAACACTGAAACTAGTACTGCTTAATAAATGAATATGTTGTAGCAAATTCAGACAACATTGTTTTGTATAGAATAGGTGGAACCCCTGAAAAACTTTATAAGTATTTGTGATCTCGGTTCAATATAGATAGCATAAAAGATGAAATTTCTTATGTTAAATGTGTTGATAGTCGCCATCAACAGCCTAGTTGCCGCCGTTGGGCCCATAGTCATTCCATCGCTGTATGTAGACGATTTAGTTCTACATTACAGCTCCAGAAGGGATGGCGTTTGCTGAGAGACAACTACAGCAAGCTGTTAATTGAGTCGACAGATGGGCCTGCAACATGGTTTTTTATTTTCTCGAAAAACAGCCTTTAAGACAGAAGAATGATGTCCACTGAGGAAATAAAGTTGTTAGAATGTCTATAACAAATTTGAAAAAGATGTCTTTGAAAAAAATGTGTGTAATTGATCGCATGAAGAGCTAAGTTACAGGGTTTTTCACTTACCTCCTTGTGTTTTATGTGGCAAGATTGTATCACTCATGTCGCCAGCTCGACTGTTAGCTACTGCTCTCGCACTTCGCGTGTTGTAGCAGTGTGACGTCTTAAGTGGAGGGAGAGTATGGGAAGGAGGGATGGGTGGAGTGTTACGTATCTGATTGGTAAGGGGTGACTGAGGGGAAGTTATGTTATTGGAAACTGTAGGAGTATTTGAGGGGGGGGGGTAAGTTTAAAGATATTCTTAAACATGCTACCATTTATATTTAATAATTGCAGTAATTTACGTAAAGCCTAATAAGTGGGATTCTTAGTATCTGAAATGTTGTTTAAATTACGGTCTCTATTAAAGCACTGATCTAAAAAAATATAAATATTCTCATATTCATTCATTAACCTTCCTTTGTTCAACTTCTTGAGGATCATAAGATCTTGATTTATGGTTGTAAACTGATGGCCTGTATCTCTCATATAGGTGCTCATCGCAGAAAATTTATTATGTTTACTTGCGTTATAATGGTTATGGTATCTAGTGTGAAAACTATGGCCCATTAGACCTATATAGGAACAAAAACATTGTGCGCATGTTGGTCTGTAAATTCCTGAACTTGTGAAGGGATCGTTATGATGGTTTAGAATGTTATGTTTGAAAAATTTACTGTGTTTACTATTTTGAGTTTTGTATGTTATTTTAATATTTTGTTTTTTAAGGGGGTTCGAAACACAGTGGTTGACCATTTTAAAAAACTTCATTGTTTTAAGAAAATCACATTGTAAATAAAATATGATAACACATCGAAATACATATACAATAGTTTACAGACGATCCACAAAGCAGTATCAACAAGTCAAGATTATGTCTGTTAATTTTAAGCCGCTGAAGAAGACAACATTTTAAGTTTCTTGAAACGTATGGCTTTTAATAACAATAAACTGTTAACAGTGCTGACAAGGTGGAAAAAGGTGATTCAGTAAATTAACTTATGATTTTAAGTCAATAAGGACCTAAGATAGTTGACCATTATGGTTAAAATAATTCATTCTGAGCCGTTAGCTTGCATTCTGGAGACGATGAGTTCAAATCTCATTGTCAGCAGCCTTGACGATGATTTCCAATGGTTTCCCATTTTCATGCCCAGAAAATCTTAATCAGGCTGTATTTTAATTAAGGCCACAGCTTCTACTTTTCTAACCATAGCCCATCCTTATGTAACTGAAAGCCTTTAATGTGTTAGTGCAACGTTAACCACCTAGCAAAGAAAAAGCATGATGTGTTGAAGCTGGGAAGTAGTGGACTTACTGGAAAGAAGGCAGCTTCAGATCCTGTGTGTTCAAGAGACAAAATCAAAATGGGGGAAAAAGTCCAAAGACATTGGTGGAGGTTATAAGCCCCTCTACTGTTGCACAAACATAAAGAGGATTTTTTTATTTTTTTTGCTTTACGTCACACCAACACAGATAGGTCTTATGGCGACGATGGGACAGGAAAGAGCTAGGAATGGGAAGGAAGCGGCCGTGGCCTTAGTTAAGGTACAGCTCCAGCATTTGCCTGGTGTGAAAATGGAAAACCACGGAAAACCATCTTCAGGGCTGCCGACAGTGGGGTTCAAACCTACTATCTCCGAAATACTGGATACTGGCTGCACTTAAGCAACTGCAGTTATCGAGCTCGGTAGTAATGTTGTGGGTATAGTTCTGAGTAACATTATGAAAGACAAAAACTATTTAAAATAGTTTATGTTTGGTCCACCTTGTCAGTACACATAGTACATACCATTCATCAGTGAAGTCCAGTCTAAGAATAAAAACAATATAACACTTTTTTGTTTAGTCCAACATTTAAAGATTATATCATAATTCACCATATCAATGAATAAACAAATATTAGTGAAATATTATGTTATCATTACATAACATTTTAATATTTTGATGATGTCGAATGAGAATACATAAATAAATTGAACTTCAAGATTTATATTTTTCTTCTTTTTTTAAATTTTCTTCCTGAAATGATTTAACACTTGTTTATACAGTGGGTTTTCATCTGTACTTCTTTCATTTAAACTTTATTCAAAGTGTTTTCTTTTTTAGCAAGAAAATTTCTAAACCTTATAAAACATTCATGAATTTCTCCTTTTTGGCCGAATATATTAATTCCATGTCATGAGAAATGTCCGTAAATTTATGATCCTTTTCAACCATATGCTCTTCCATTGCCAAATATCTTTTATGTTTGACTGCATTAACATTTTCTTTGTACATTATAGCCAAACTTCTTCCAGACTGTCTTATGTATCACTGCCTACATGTTTGGCAGGTCAATTTGTAAATTCCTGACTTATTAAATATACATCTATTCCTTATTTTATCTGAACTGAAAATTATTAGTATTATTATCAGTTTTGTATGCGATATTGTTGTTCATTTTCTGAAAATTCTGCCAGTTGATAAGAATGCTTATTTTGAAAAGTTAGAACTGCAAATTTCTTTTTCTCCTTTTCTTTATCTAAAGTTGTTTCTTGATTCATTTTTCACTTTATTCATCATTCTCTTAATACATTTTCTGAAGTATCTGTTGTTATGAAGAATTTGGTGAATTATATTTATCTCTTTGTTATAATTCTTCTTAGACACAGGTATGTTCATAGTTCATTTAATTAAGCTTAAAAATGTTGCGGCCGGGCTGAGTGGCTCAGACGGTTAAAGTGCTGGCCTTCTAACCCCAACTTGGCAGGTTCGATCCTGGCTCAGTCCGGTGGTATTTGAAGGTGCTCAAATACGACAGCCTCGAGTGGGTAGATTTACTGGCACGTAAAAGAACTCCTGCGGGACTAAATTCCGGCACCTCGGCGTCTCCAAAGACCATAAAAGTAGTTAGTGGGACGTAAAGCAAATAGCATTATTATTATTATTATTATTATTATTATTATTATTATTATTATTATTATTATTATTATTATTATTATTATTTAAAAATGTTGCCTTTTTATGTTGACCTTGATGATTGGAATCATTTCTGATAATAGTATCTGTTTGAGTAGCCTTTCTGAAAATTTGAAAATCCAAAATTACCAAAATCTCTAGTAATTGTTAAATCCAAATAACTCAAAGTTCCATCATTTTCATATTCCATCATAAAATGCACTTGTTTATCCAAAGTATTTGAATGCTCTAATAATCTATCAGGTTTTACCTTTTGTTCAACGATAATAACAAATATTACAATTTATTAAAATTCGTATCCACCTTATTCAATACATTAAAATGTTGTTAAGATGAAATTACAACATATATTTTATCAGATCATTGTTAACATCTAAAAGCACCGGCTTCTCATTTTCCACTTCACTACGGTTACTACAGTATAACAGCTTGAAGATTTTATTGAACTAGTTTTTAATACGGTTCTACATGAAATGTTTTTATAAAGTGTCAAACAGAGCTAATGTTTTTTAAGAAGATTGTGTTTTCAGTGGTTGTTTTTGTTAAACCCACAATAATATAAACTATCTTACACCGGATTTTATCAATTCAAAGTTTAATACTTGCAAGTCTTAGATAATATGGACTTGAAATAGTTTAATTACAACATGTTTTTAAATCATCAATATGTTTTTAAAATTTGTTTTATGTGACGCAGATAAACTTATATGTTTGCCAAATATTTCCTAGAATGTATTTCAACTGATGATGCAAAATAAGGCGTTGAAACTAGTTCTGATAAAATATATGTTGCAATTTCATCTTAACAACATTTTAATGTATTGAATAAGGTGGATATGAATTTTAATTAATCTTGGTTCAATAGGACGAATTATGAAATTTATCTAAATAACAAATATATCATCAACATATATTAACCATGTAATCAATACATCTATTTTATTATATTCCATGTAATCCATGAATATGTTCATTAAAATACCTGAAGCCGGAGAACCCATTGCTAGGCTTTCAGATTGTTTGTAAATTATGTTGTGAAAAATGAAATGGTTATTTTCCAAAGTATAGTAAATTCTAGTAATGTTAAAAATTCTTCATTTTCCAGCTCAGTTAATTTGCTGTGTTGCATTAAATTCTTTTGTACTATTTTTATAGTACCGTATCTACGATAGGAATGTTGGAGTAGGCTACATATCTTTGATATCCAAACTATGTATTATGTAGTTGTCTGTTAGCTCAGTGTTTTTGATTCTGTTACAAAGGTCAACAGTATTAGTTAGGTGTGTCTAGCTATTGAACTTACAGTGTTCTTTTAAAAATCTTAGTATAAATTTGGCCGTCTTATATACGGGACTGTTTGTAAAATTAATCGTTGGTCTAATAGGAATTTCTTGCTTATGAATTTTTAGTAGTGCCATTAAAGTAGGTATCTCTGAGCTCATGTTAATTAGATAGTTAGTATCCTTGGAGTCTAATTAAAAAAAAGATATGTTGCACTGTGTGTTCATCGATTTGAAGAAAGCATATGACAGTGTTCCATGACAGGAGATATGGAATTGCTTGTGGGATACAGGAGTGCCATAGAATTACAACAGTGTAATCCAAGATGTGTACACTTAGAGAAATATATGTAATATGTGGGGACTGTGGTCACAAAAAGTTGAAGTCCGACTTCATCAGGGTTCAGCACTTAGTCCACTACTTTTTGCCATCTTTATGGATTCAGTATCTGAAAGGATTAGATCAAAAGCCTCTTAGACCATGCTGTATGCTGACGGCATGAGCCGAGTCATCTTGAGAACTGGATGTTTCATTGGAAAAATGGAGGTCTGCACTGGAAAGCACAGGTTTGAGAATGATAAACTGTTGATTCTTGTTCGTCTTAGCACTTATCCCGCTTTCCCAGAGGGTCTGCTTTTTGCACGCTACTTGCATCTTGTGTTGATGAAGGGCATCACAAGGAGAGACTTTGGTGTATCATGTCTTCTTTGAGTTGATCAAGCCACCACTTCTTCAGTCTTCTACATGACCAATGTCCATCTAGGTTGAGGCGTAGGTTGGTTGTGATGACTTGATTTCTCATCACTACTCGTGGTATAACCGTACCAGCTTGAACGAGCCTTCTGCATTTTTATGGTTATAAGCATAACTCCCTTCATCGCTTGGACATTACTGTTCTTGATATGATTGCATCACTTCAGATCAGGCATCCTGTGAACCATGCACATCTCCATAGTGTGTAATTGTTGTTCATGTTTAAGATATACTGGCGAGCACTGAGAACCATAGAGGATGACTGGGCATACGATGCTCCTGTAAACCATAGCCTTGAGGTGGATGGGACTTCACTGACTTGCCTCCACTTCAACCAACTCGTGCAGACACGAGTATGGACATCAGCTAGCATGTCACCATCCAAATAGACAAGGGAGCCAAGGGATATACTACCCACATGGATAGTCCTAGGTGACTGTGGTCTGCACTCACTCCATGTATTCAGCTGTCATGTTGTTCAGCCTTGTCCATTTTCTATTTACATGGTGTTACACTTCTACACTTGTTCTTCAAGAGTATGATGTTATTGTGCGGCCAACAGGACATAATTAGCGTGTAGAAGTGTCCATGAATGTGAGGTTTGGATATCAGCTGTTATCATACCCGTACACTGTATGAAGAGCAGAGGAGAGAGCCAAACTTTGGTGAACATATCCATATGTGAAAAAGAGGAGAAATTCTGCTGGAAATTGCAGCACACTGCTACATTTACAATACAAGAGTTGCGTTCAACGGTTGTACACCTCGGGAACACCATGCAATCAAGAAGTTTGATCAAATGTCTTCTCCAAGAAGGCCATGTGAACAGGGTTGTTCTTATTTTTTTCTGTAAGCATTCTGGTAGCATGTATTGCCTCCATTGTCCCACTTCCCTTAACAAAGCCACACTGATTGTGTGTGATCTCAGCAGTGTCACGGAGGTGACTGTCAAGAATGAGCTCAAATATTTTAACAGTTTGACATAGCAGGTGGATTGGTCTGTAGTTGGAATACTCTTTTTCACCCTGGAGTCAAACTGAAGATTATAATATTATCAATAAAACAACATACAAACTTCTATTAAAACAATAGAATATACTCTTATTATGTGTATTGATTTTATGTGGGAGGTACGTGGTCTTCTCTTTGGTGCTCGAGGGACTTCATTGAAGTGGACAAAGGCTGAATTGCAATGTCTGAGAAGGACAGGTCACCACTATTTCTATGACATTGTGCTGAGAATGTGCTAAATGACCACTTATATAATAGGTTGTAAAATTACAGGTTATAAACTTCATTCCGTATTGACGGTTAACTTTTACAGTAATGTAAACCTTTATTATATTCTCCTACCGAGCTCCGTAGCTGCAGTCGCTTAAGTGCTGCCAGTATTCGGGACATAGTGGGTTCGAACCCCACTGTCGGCAGCCCCAAAGATTGTTTTCCGTGGTTTCCCATTTTCACAGCAGGCAAATGCTGGGGCTGTACCTTAATTAAGGCCACAGCCACTTTCTTCCCACTCCTAGCCCTTTTCTGTCCCATCATCGCCATAAGACCTATCTGTGTCTGTGCGACTTAAAACAACTTGTAAAAAAAAAAAAAAATTTATATCCTCCTATTCAATACAGTTTATCATATGCTGACATGAATTTTTATTCTACCCAAACATAGTTCAACTTCATTTGACTCCTTAGTGGGTTATTTCAGATTAAAACTTTATAAAATATTACTATATTTACAGAGTAGTCCGACTCATTATTTGAATGGTCAGCACTGAGGCCTTCAGTTCAGAAGGCCCCGGGTTCGATTCCCAGCTGGGTCGGGGATTTTAATCACGTCTGATTAAGTCTTCACGCTCTGGGACTGGGTGTTTGTGTTTGTCCCAACACTTTCCTCTTCATATTCAGACAGCACACTGCATTAACAATCACCACAGGAACATGCAGTTTTATTACATCCCTCCATATAGGGTTGGTGTCGGGAAGGGCATCTGGCTTTAAAACAGGACCAAATCACCATGTGTGATGCAGTTTGCCCCATGACCCCACAAATGTGGGAAAAGCAGTAGAAAGAAAGAATACTATATTTACAGAGTACATTGCTAAAAATTCAATAGTTCTTAAAATTATCTAAATAATTCCATCTTTGTATGAGCTCAATATGGCACATTAGTAAATGTATAAGAATAAATCAGTGTGGTGAGTTATAGCCTCTTGTCTATATGTAAAATGACATCTTAATGTATGTTATAATGTTCATCTTCAATTCCGTCTGTGGTCAAGGTTATGACCTGTTAGATCCATTAGATATAATTTATTGCAAAGGTAGGTCTTTATTATTTTGTGGTTAGTTACTGTGTTGTGTTAATTTTGGTAAGTGCAACCATCAGCTGGATTCCATGTGATCTGTAATGGAAATGAAAGAGCTGAATGTAACAAATGAAATCTTTTTTGGAGGCTTGCAGTCAAATATGTTAAGACACTACTTACATTTTCGTTGCCCTCTTAACTGTCTAAACCAGCAGTCTTTTCCTCGATTGCTGTGTTCTGACTGGTGAGGTGTTATTGCTGTTGTTGGTGGAGAGGAACGTTGAGGGGAGTGGCAGAGTAAGTTGGAGAAGGTGGAGGGAGGGGAGGTATTTGCGACAGGAGGTAGGCGGGTATAGGGTAAGGGTACAGAGATCTGGAAGTCAAGTAGGGATGACATAAAAATGTTACTGTTGAACTGTAGAAGTATTGTAAAGAAAGGAATAGAATTAATTTAATAGATATCTACCAGTTATTGTAATAGGAATTGAATCATGGCAGAGAAATGATATAATGGATGCAGAAAGTTTCTCACGGCACTGGAGTGTGTATCGTAGAGATAGGATAGGAAGGGTGGGAGGGTGAGTATACATTCTCGTGAAAGAAGAATTTGTAAGCTACGAAAAAGTTGAAGATGAGAAACATGAAATTCTAGGTGTAAGGCTCATTTCCAAAGATAATAGGCAACTTGATGTCTTTGGAGTTAACAGATCGAGAAAGGATAACGCTGACATGGATTCAGAATTATTTGATAAGTTAATCAGCTATGTGGGAAACGACATGGAAAGGAATGTGATTGTAGTGGGAGATCTGAATTTACCAAATGTCAAGTGGGAAGGAAATGCGAATGACATGAAGCATGACCAACAAATGGCAAATAAGTTAATATGGGAAAGACAGCTGATTCAGTGATGGAACCAACTAGAGGGAAAAATATCCTGGGTGTGGTGCTGATAAAACCAGATGAGCTCTATAGAGAAACCGAAGTAATAGATGGTATTAGTGATCACAAAGCTATTTTTGTCGTAATTAAATGTGATAGGAAGGAAGGTTTTAAAAGTAGGACTATTAAGCAGTACCATATGGCTGATAAAGCAGGCATGAGGCCGTTTTTAAAACATAACTATGATCGGTGGAAAATGGTAAATAACATTGTAAACAGACTCTGGGATGGGATTAAAGAAATTTTTGAGAGGAATGTGAAAACAGGTTTTTACCTTTAAGGGTGGTAAGGAATGGTAAAGATCCACCTTATTATAATAGAGAAATAAAGGGACTAAGAAGGAGGTGTAGATTGGAAAGAAATAGACTTAGAAATGGCTGTGGAAGTAAGGAGAAATTGAAGGAACTTACTAGGAAATTGAATCTAGCAAAGAAGGCAGCTAAGGATAACATGATGGCAAGCATAATTGGCAGTCATACAAATTTTAGTGAAAAATGGAAGGGTATGTATTGGTACTTTAAGGTAGAAACAGGTTCCAAGAAGGACAGGAATCATGAATGAACAAGGGGTGTGTGTATGTGAGGATCTTCAAAAGGCAGAAGTATTCAGTCAGCAGTATGTAAAGATTATTGGTTACAAGGATAATGTCCAGATAGAGGAGGTGACTAATAATAAAGAAGTATTAAAATTTACCTATGACAGCAATGACATTGACAGTAGGATACATAAGTTGAAAACTAGAAAAGCAGCTGGAATTGATAAGGTTTCGGGGGATATACTAAAGACAATGGGTTGGGATATAGTACCATATCTGAAGTACTTGTTTGCTTATTGTTTGCATGAAGGAACTTTACCAAATGAATGAAGAGTTGCTATAGTAGCCCCTGTATATAAAGGAAAGGGTGATAGACATAAAACTGAAAATTACAGGCCAGTCAGTTTGACATGCATTGTATGTAAGCTTTGGGAAAGCATTCTTTCTGATTATATAAGACATGTTTGCAAAATTAATAACTGGTTTGATAGAAGGCAGTTTGGATTTAGGAAAGATTATTCCTCTGAAGCCCAACTTGTAGGATTCCAGCAAGATATAGCAGATATCCTGGATTCAGGAGGTCAATTGGACTGTATCACGATTGACCTGTCCAAGGCATTTGCTAGGTTAGATCATGGGAGATTATTGACAAAAATGAGTGCAATTGGACTAGACAAAAGAGTGACTGAATGGGTTGCTATATTTCTAGAATGTAGATCTCAGAGAATTAGAGTAGACGAAGCTTTATCTGATCCTGTAATAATTAAGAAGGGAATTCCTCAAGGCAGTATTATTGGACCTTTATATTTTCTTATATACATATATAAATGATATGAGTAAAGGAGTGGAATCTGATGACCTGGTCAATAACTGGAAAACAGGTTGTAGGTTTTCAGTTTTCATTTTCAGTGGAATCAGAGGTAAGGGTTTTTGCAGATGATGTTATTCTGTATAGAGTAATAAATAAGTTACAAGATTATGAGCAACTGCAAAATGACTTCAATAATGTGAGATGGACAGTAGGCAATGGTATGTTGATAAATGGGTTAAAAGTCAGGTTGTGAGTTTCACAAATAGGAAAAGTCCTCTCAGTTTTAATTACTGCGTTGATGGGGATAGTAGCTCCTGTGAATAAAGGAAAGGGTGATAGACATAAAGCTGAAAATTACAGGCCAGTAAGTTTGACATGCGTTGCATGTAAGCTTTGGGAAACATTCTTTTGAGGATTATTGTAAGTATCTGGGTGTTAATATAAGGAAAGATCTTCATTGGGGTAATCACATAAATGGGATTGTAAATAAAGTATACAGATCTCTACACATGGTTATGAGGGTGTTTAGGGGTTGTAGTAAGGATGTAAAGGAGAGGGCATATAAGTCTCTGGTAAGACCCCAACTAGAGTATGGTTCCAGTGTATGGAACCCTCACCAGGATTACTTTATTCAAGAACTGGAAAAAATCCAAAGAAAAGCAGCTTGATTTGTTCTGGGTGAGTTTTGACAAAAGAGTAGCATTACAAAAATGTTGCAAAGTTTGGGCTGGGAAGAACTGGGAGAAAGAAGACAAGCTGCTCAACTAAGTGATGTGTTGCGAGCTGTCAGCGTGGAATGACATTAGTAGACGAATAAGTTTGAGTGGCGTCTTTAAAAGTAGGGAAGATCACAATATGAAGGTAATGTTCGAATTCAAGAGGACAAATTGGGGCAAATGTTTATTTATAGGAAAGGGAGTTAGAGATTGGAATAACTTACCAAGGGAGATGTTCAGTAAATTTCCAACGTCATTGAAATCATTTAAGAAAAGGCTAGGAAAACAACAGATAGGGAATCTGCCACCTGGGCGACTGCCCTAAATTCAGATCAGGATTGATTTATTTATTTATTTATTTATTTATTTAGTTATTTACTTATTTATTGATTTATTGATTGAGGAGAATAAAAATTAATCTCAACAGATGAAAACTGTATTCAATAGGAGGATATAATAAAAGTTTATATTACTGTAAAAGCTTATAACACATTATTAAATTGTTGTTCTGGACCTCTATAGTCACCTTATCTGTAAGGCAGGGATCTATTCTTTTCAGAATAAACTAAGCTACCTCCAAACTTAGTTACTGAACTAAACTGAAATAATTTTAAGTGGCTGTATAATATCCTGACAGTTAATAGATCTTCTGCTGATACAAACCTACTGATGTAGGGCCTAATGAGAAAATGTAGGGAAGAATGATTCCTCAATAAAGGAGCAATTATGAAAGAAAGGTAAGGATGGAACAAGCTGGAGAATTAATATCCAAAAATATCACCAAAACAGTGGGTAAGGTTAGACTATCAGGAAGGAAAATATTTTCCTCTAGAAAAACCCTTCTTGTCGATTGAAATTTTTCTCCAGAGTAATGGAGCAGAAGTATAGAGTCCTTTTGGATTCCTTTCGGCAGCTCTAGAGGTTTTCACAAACAAATTCTTACCTTTCAGATTGTGTAGGCTACTACAGTCATTTGAATCTCAAAGGGGAAGACCACAAAATATCTATGTAAATGAGATGAAATTGTGTACAATTAAATTTATTAGTCATATTTTTTGAAGATTCAGTTATTTCTAGTAAATACTGATATATATCTTTTCAAATTTTATATCTAGTGCAAGTGATTATTTAGATGTACACAGACAATATTGCCATATAATATAGTTAAACATTTTCAGCAGTAAAATTATTTAACATCAGGTACTTAGATCCATGTGAAGTAAAAGGTTTTATTGTGTTTATAAATAAATGCACATTGGAGAAAAAAATACTGTCTGATTTTTTTTAATTTGATGCGTTATAAAATAATGAATATCTCACTAGCAAATTCTGGCATTTTAGCCTACTTTTATTCATAGTGCCTGCTTTTTTGCCTTGTTTATGAAATGCTCTTACATATACATGATATACTCTTGCTATCAATATCATAGTCATATTTAATAAGGGCGTCACAATTTATAATTGCTATTGCCTTGTTATTTTGCTGTTCTGTATTACGACTACTGGTTATAAACATAGTTGGTTAGGAGCTTGCTTCCTATTCTAAAGTTAGCATTATCAAATATTTGTACATCAGTTTTAAATGTACTTAAATGTGAGAGACCTATGGCAATAAAAACATAAAAGAAATCCCTTGTTTTGCTCTTTAAAACAAACCGTTAATCAGGTTGTAGTTGTATCTGCCTGATTGCTGTAGAGTCTTTTCGTTAAAAATGCACATACTTTCTTGAGTGTGCAGCTACTCTACAGGATACCAGGTTATCTAGTTGTACAATTTTATGGATCGCTAAACTGTTGAAAGAAATTATATCCCAAATCATTTGCATATCTAATCCTTGAAATAAAATTGTATTTTCCTTGACTGACATTTAAAGCTGTGGAACTTTTCAGTCCCAACCATGAAACAAAGAGGTACAAAAAGATGCTCCCAAGGAGTATGTTGGTGCAGAAGTTATTTGGACTGGTTCAAAAAATGTTTGATACAGGAAATGAGTTTCCTAAACTGACATACATCAGTTCTAAGGTATGTGTTACTGTAGCATTATGGGGGTGAATTGGACATTACTAAAGTACTGATAGAATTTGGATTAAAATCATGAAATGAATTTGTGTGATATTATTGTACCTTGTTGGTACAGTAAGTAAAACTTTGTTAATTAAACTTGATTAATTCAGAATAACATCTGATTCAAAGTACTCTTTAAGTCTCTGAGATGTAAGATACATTTGTACATGTAATTTGAATTGCTTAATTTGAAATACAAATAAATCTTATTCAAAGTTTGCACCATCCCCGTAAGTGTAAATTGGTGTTTTTAATTCAAAATTATCAATAAACTACTATTTTCTCACATAATAATCATCACAATAATGACCCCTCTCATTAGATTGTCAGCCTGCAAGCGAGGGTTTCCTTTGTTTCAGTCAGTACTGTACCATAACCAGCTGTTTAAATCTGTATTGTGTTTTTACCGAGTGCAAACTGTTTCCGAAGTGTAAGTAGAAGTAACTAGCTCATGAAGTTTGTGTTTGCTTGCCCTGTACAGCATATTACAGAAACCAAAGTCATTTCAAGCGAGTGTGCTCGGATTCGTTGCTTTGTTCAAACTTTAAGAGGAAATAAATTTCTAGTGAAGATGCTGATTAAGATTTAAGTTCTTTGTCGGCTTATTTTTTCTTTTGTTTGTATAACTTTGTGTTAAAAATGGCCCAAAAGACTATTCGTCCAGGACACTCTGTGATAAACTAAAACTTGTAAGAGAAATAAATTAGAGGCAAAAGAGCAAAACAGAGATTGCTAAGGAATTTGGCATTCTACTCTCCACTTTTCTGACATATTTTAAACAATGGCAGAAAATACTGAAGAACAAAGCATGCAAGAGCAGAATATGGATAAATGAATGACGATTCGAGGTGCCAAGTATTCAGATTTTGAGGTCAAACTGTCTGAAATGAGAACTTTCCATTTAATGGCAAAGTTTTAAAAGTTAAAGTGAATGAGTTGGCTTGAGGCTATGGCTAGAATTTGTGTTCAAATGGATGGCTCCAAAGATTTAAAGAGCTGCATAAGCAAGCTGTATGTGGACAAGCATAATCTTTTAACATAACAGATGCCAAGCAATGGCTAGAGAATGCAGCACATTGTAAACTCGTGCAGTGAAGGGAGTTTTCAGTGTGGATGAAACTGCATTACTCTTCAAATGCAGAACCAAGGAAGACTTGCTTTCAGAGAGGATAAGGTCACAGTGGGAAGTCATACAAGGATAGAATTTCTATCCTACTGTACTGCCGTTCTGATGAAAGCAAAAACTTAATCGCAGTCATGACTAGAAATTTTGACAATCCGTGGTGTTTCAAAAACAAAAAGCATTTTCTGTGCATTTACAGGCATCAAAAACATATCTGGATGACAAGCAAATTATTTTAAGACTGGCTGATTTCTTTGAAGAGGAAAATAGCCTGCCAAAACAGAAATATACTTCTGTTACACAAGTATGCTGCACATTAACACATTGGAGACAGCCATATTTGAATGTGTTACCCTCTAAAAATTGCAGAAATTTTAGTGGTCTTTGAAATTTTTTCAATACTAAGGTAAGCCATGATTATAACAACTTTTGGAATATTTAGGATGATCATACTTTCTTCTACACAGAAATAAGTTTTAATTATCATAGTACTGCAGCAATTTTTAAATATAAATTTATGAAGATAATAAGTTTTCCAAACGAAAAAAAATCTGACGCAGCCATGGATTCGAGTTCGGTTAATATTTCAAAATCTGTCTAATATTGTGGACACATCTACTGAAATACACTAATACAGATTCTAACCTAATTGGTCAATTGGCACCAATATCCTTGTTTACAACCAGTAATTTTCTTTCCTTCTGTTCGGTGTTTGACAACGGGATTGCATCGAGTTGCTGCAGGTACACAGGAAACATCCACATTTTTAGAAAGCGGTATAAAACAGTATTACAGAACCCACTTCAAGGAAGCGGTATAAAACTACGTTACACTTCACACCAATTTGAAATTAGCTCATTATCTGCCTGAAGTGCCGGAGGAATCATGTTTACTTAGTGTGTAATTGTTATCCTCATCCTCATTTTCAGAACTCGTTTCTTCCATAAGAACGTCCATTATGGATTTGTTGTCAAAATTTCGTACACTTAAATTAGACATGCAAAATATTCACAAGAATTACACAAACAAGCCTGCCTATCGAACACACACTCTTCCTGTCCGCATGTACCGTACGTACTTTCCCGCCCATTTCACAGCTGATAGTCAACGATGACGCAGCCCTGTGATAAATAGGAATGTATCTGTGTTATCAATGCCTTGAAAGAAGAGTTCCCGACTTATGCTCATAACTAGTACATTTTATGCTTGTAGAAGCATTCAACAGTATCATAGTGAAGTCACAGCTTGCTGAAACAGCAGCTACAATTTTTTAGCCACAGTGAAAACGTGCCCATAGATTCTCTGAGCTCCGTCAGCAGCAACAAAATAGCGTGCCTGTAGTTTCTACGAGAGGCGTCTCCAATGTGTTAACACAACCTGACTGTAAACAAATAGGCAGAGCACCTTGCCTTTGCACTACATTGGAGAAGCAACCGTTGCACTCACTCGACTGTATGCGAGCTCGAAGAAAAGTACTGCGTCACATTAATTTTATTTTATTACATTTAGAGAGTGTGGAAGAGTACGTAATCAATAATATGTATATTTATGTATACTTGTTTATAAAATAGTGATTAAATAACGAGAAATGAAGGCACAAGATGTGGTGTAATACAGGAAGTCATCTTATAGTAGGGGAAAGTCCCAAGCTGTACAGCATGGAGATAAGGTGTTGTATCTTCCAGCAGTCAGTGAGTCAGTATTCATAGGGAGAGAAATGGACCATCGCGTGTAGTGAAATGCAAAAGAGGAAAACCGCTCAGAAGTGACCATAGGCTGTGCATTCACAAGTTCAGATCTTTGCACTGTTGTTGTATGCGATGTGTAGCACTGTATGTCCGAACATGAGACGTTGATGGGGTGGAGATCGGTACTACATGCTCAGCAAATCACAACTCTTTCTTTGACGGAGGCGTAGACATTGAAAATAATTATACCTGCAAATTCGGCTGGTTATCCCCAGCCTCCTGACCAAGGAATCATTTCTGTTTGTAATTGCAGATACAGGAAATGTCTGGAGTGGTTCCTTCTGCAAGAAATCTCATGAAATATTTCATCAATGGAAAGAAGAAAATGGAATATTATGGACACTTCGTAGAATTGCGGTTGTGTGGGATGCTATTTCTTCTTCAGTCATCAGGAACTGTTTTGTAAAATTTTATATTTTATATATTATATTTATTATTATTATTTATTATATTATATTATATTATTTATTTTATTATATTATATTATATTATATTATTTATATATATTATATTTATATTTTATAAACATACAAGATGTTAGTGTAACCACGGCCGACTTGATGCGTCATTCTAGCTAGCTCCTTACAGGCCTTGACAATCGGATCCAGGCACTGTTATCAGTTTAGTTTCATAGCTTGACACGTGACTCTGGTGACCTAAGTTTTTGCAGTAGAAATGCATGCTCCTCTACGGAAAAGATATTGACTTAGATTGTCGATTTATCATAATTTAGATGTATGGAGAATGTTACAATGATTAATCCTAAAGACTACTTTCTTTGATATTCACCAAAATAATGTTGTGAAATGAAACTGCAGAGAGGTGGTGTAGTCCAGCTGACTGATATTGACTGTGATTGCCGATTTATCTTAATTTAGAGGAATGAAGGAGTATGTTACATTGACTAATACTGTTAAAATGATTAATCCTAAAGGCTACCTTTGTTGATAGTTGCCAAAATAACGTCATGAAATGAAACTGCGAAGAGTAGTAGTCCAACTGACATACCTAGGAATAATAGTAATTACTTTTATTATACATAGCAGAACTTACCACAATACTTTTGTCTTCTGATGTTAATCTTGAGATAAAAAGTAATTGTTCAGTTAGAGTTTTAAAATTCAAGTGCTGATGTCTGGAAGGGGATGTGGTCAAAACATCAAAGAATTTACATTAAAAATTCAGTGAGAGAAAGGTATTTTGATTAAATACTTGGCAAACTGTTCAATGCACAGGTAACACTTAGCTTCATACGTTAGCCTTACTGGCATAACAGTAATGGTTTCTACTTGTCAGTGTTTAAATGTTAAAGTTCAGATTATTTTGGAAAAAAAGGTGTTGTGTTGCTGTCATGTGGCAATTATGACTGTACCTAAGGCATTATTCAATGAAAAATTTTGTAGGGGTAATAAATACTCAAAAATAGAAGCAGAAAACTAAGATGAAAATTGAAGGATGGTTGTAGGGACCTATAATACAAACTTAGGTGTTTCAGTTATCCTTGTGCTTGGAATGTTGTCATTGTAATGGTAGGCCTGCTTGCTTACCATCAGTCACAATCAGGTTGGGGAATTTCATTATAATGACAGACACTCAGTCTCTACTTGCCTGTTTACATCCTCAGAAAGACTGTCTTCGTGGTTTTCCCAACTGAAATGAACATAGGTCATTACAATGTCAGTAGGAATGGCGCGAGTAAAAGCAATGTGTTCATATGAAATACTTGATCAAATGAAAAACCACACATTTCCTCACTTTTTACGAACAGTACGATGCTAAAATAAATTGATGTAACAGTCCAAAGTTCCAATGACCAGGCCGCAGACAGCCGTGATCCGGGAACACTCTTCGTCTTTTCTCGTGTGGGGGGGGGTCAAATAGTGGAGAGTCCCAGGACAAAAACTCTGCCCTTTTACTAATATGTTTCCTAGGAGTACCCGATGAGTCAGAAAATCTCAATTCACTACACTGGTGGCAGAAAAAATCTATCTGACTTGGAGGCAAATTTTTCCTCCAAGGTGGTACTGCTGCTGCTGCTGCTGCTGCTGCTGCTGCTGCTACTACAACTACTAAGTGAGCCCCTGCCTAAAGTGTGCACACTGCTCATTGAAAACAGCGCGTCAGTGTAGGGATCAAATAGCTGGAATACTATGATCAACCAGTGTGTTACATACCAGCAGTATCAGAAAATGTATGAACCATAGGAATGGCATGCTAAAGAAGAAAGTTCTCTAACTCCCCAGCTATTTCCTGCCAATATTCAGTCAGGCTGTTATACTTGGTATGCTGCAGTAATCCCATCTATCGGAGTTCAGTGGCAGCATAAGAGACAAAGAACATCACAACAAACAATGGTCAATATAATGTTATTGTTGATCAATTTTAAGAGCTTTCGATATTGTAGGCCTTCACGTTCAGTTTTCTTCTGACTGTGAAATACCACTCTTATCATAGTCGGTACAGTAAAACTGAATAAAACAAAATGATCTGAAATTGTATTCTCTCTAACCTTTGTTATGTAGTACTTTTCAATAGGACCAATAACATAGATACTTAAAAATTAAATATGATACCTTCCCCCAAACTACAATTTCATCCAGGGTGAATAAAATTGTTTATAGCTTAGACTGTACTGTAGTTTCTTATTCCCCGACTCTATTATACCGATTTTAATTAAATTCTGTTCACCCATTTTCTCGTGACTCGGCATTGATATGGACTTAGCAACAAAAATAAAATTCATGAATATATGTGTTATCATAGCCGGTACAGTAACAATGTATGACATAAATGATCGGAAATTTGATGATGATGATGCTTGTTGTTTAAAGGGCCTAACATCAAAAGTCATCGGCCCCTGTTACGGATGTTTCCGTGGTAGTTAGAGGTGAAAGAAGGTGCGGGGGTGAACAGGTCTCAGGCTACGAAATTAAAGTTAATTTAAAATTTAACAAGGTTATATTTTCTTTGTAAAATCAAGAAATAACAAGCATGGCAGGTACAGAGTAGCAAAGCCACTATTCGAGAATGTACAATTACAGAGTTACAGGATGGGCTCCGAGAGCCAAACCCACAATACATGAACAATTAGCCCAATCTTACGATATACAGAAATTCAACAAAGGGGCAGAAGACCCCAATCATGCCCAGGAGCACTTGCTCCCAATTACACAGTAAAGCCTCCTCAAGGCATACAACACTCAATTTTCGAGAAAGAGCCACTCGCTCTCAACTTTAAGCCTATCAAAGGCCACACCAAACTCCACCTTCAAGTTGTCCTCTAAGGACATAGACACAGGGGTAAAATACCCAACCTACTGAGGCCTATTAAGTGAGAAAAAGGATAATTACATGACCTCTAAAATAACCATTTGAGAGGAGGCGATCTGCACTCCTAATACACTTGTTTAAAAACCTAATCTGGCATTAGGCCGCTAATGCAAGGGCTAATCCCATACTAAAGAGGTGACTTAAGAAAGAAACAATTTACATTACTGTTACGGAAGAATCGGTTGAGAAAAATAAGTTCACCTCAGAACAATATGAGTGGGAGCTCGAGAGGGTTAAGCACTCTCTATCCCAATATGTAGTTTAAAAGATAGAATAAATACAAAGAGTCTTTACATATTAGGGAAAGTTACATGGTGGAAACGCTTCGGACCCGCCCCGAGAGTTAAACTGCTGAGCTAGCAAGAAAAGAAGTTATTAAACGGCCATTACCTTGTTGTTGAACTGCTGCCCGAAGAAAGAGGCGCTACCCGCCCCCTGCTATGTACTTTACACACTGAAAGATGGTACTGAAGTGGCGCAGAGACCCTAAAATCAGCCGTTTATATACTCTCGCGGAAAGTTCGAGGCGTTTCAGGAAAGAAAACACCCGCCCACAATCATATATTGGTTAGGGTTAAGCAGCATATCCAATTTGAAGAAGAAACCCCTTATTGGTCGTAAATTAATTAAAGAAATTCGGGATTGGCTAAATTCAAAACAAGGCGAAAGAAAGGGGTATACAGCCAACTTAAACAATACCAGAAAGAAATTTAACAAGAAACAAACTTTTGAAATAAAAATTTCTCCAAAAAAAACAGTTCTTTCACCTTGCACTAGGGTGCACCATTGTAGTTTTTCAGTAGTGTCCTCTAGAAGAGAAAGTTCACACTTCTTACTACAGGTAAAACAAAAATACATCAAAAATGACCCAGTTCAAAAACTCCAAAATTCCAAGTGGTGACATCTTCTGAGAAACTTGAAAATTAATACATTAGATAAAGTTCAGACTTCCTCCGCCAGAGGAGTTTCAACTGGCGCAAATTTTAAATTAGCGGCGTGGAGGTGTACCGCCCGGTACAGCCCCGATTGGAAATTTAATTCTATATAACTTTAGATATGTAGTCTTTATCTACAGGACCCCTAATAATATAAATAGTTGAGAATTAAATTTTAGGCCTTCCTCTAAACTACCATTTCAGTCAGCGTGAATAAAATGGTTTATAGCCTTGATTGTAGTGGCTCATTCCCCAACTTCACATACCGATTTTCAATAAGTTCTCTTCAGCCGTTTTCTCGTGATACATGTGCATACATGATTTAGGACCTAAACATAATTTATACATACATACACACATACATACATACATACATACAGACAGACAGACAGACAGAAATCACGGAAAAAGTAAAAAAGTGCACTTCCTTGTTACTGTGTACATGACCGATACAGATATACCATTCTTTTTAAATTCTGAGTAATGTACAGACAAAACTCATATATATATTGATTTTGAATTTATTTGGTTACTCAATCCAGAGGTAACTCTCAACTCTGCACAGAATGAAATAAATGTCACATTTTGATGGACAATCAGAAGGAACTACAGTAGCAAATTACATATATTTTAAAATTTTCAAATAGGAACAATCTTCTACTTTCACGCAACACTGACTTGTAATGGGAAAAACGCCACTCAGCATCACAGAATGATATTGGGGCATATTTTAAATATGTCTGATCATTAGAGTTCAATTGAGGCACACTATTCTGCCACTTTATACGTATCTGTGTCTTTCTATACAGCTTACCCTCCTAATTCACATAAATAAATATTTCTAAAAAAAATAATTGAAAGAAATTACAGACAACTACGAGATGTGAAGAATCCGTCTGAGACTACTGCAAGCAAATATGCAAAAATGGAATAAAAAGATATAAATATGACAAAAATATGAAAATTCAGGGGAAATATGACCACAATATGAAAAATTATCGGAAAATGACAAAAAAAGTAAGAAGCAAAGTGACTTTATATGACCTGTGAAAACTGCATAACTTTAGTCACCATACACAAATTCTTGCTTAACTTAATATTTTCCGTGGAAATAATATAAAGGAAAAAAATATGACGTGTCATAAACATGTGGACCCTACCTATCACTAAACTGACCTATCCAAGGCTTTTGACTGGGTTGACCATGGGAAACTGCTGACGAAAATGAGGATATTGGACTAGACAAAGTAATGGTTGAATCGAGTGGCTAAATTTCTAGAAAATAAATCTCTGAGAATTAGTGAGAATTAGACTAGGCGAAGCATTATCTGATCTTGTAACAATTAAGAAGTACTACAGGGCAGTATTATTGAACCTTTGTATTTTCTTATAAATAATGTCAGTAAAGAACAGGAATCACAGATAAGGTTTTTTGCAGATGATGTTATGCTGTATTTAGCAGTAAATAAGTTACAGGATTCTAAGCAACTGCAGAAAGACCTCGACAATATTATGAAAAGGAGAACAGACATTGGTACGATGCTAAATGGAATGAAAAATCAGGTTATAAGTTACACCAAGACGAAAAGTCCTCTCAGTTTTAATGACTGTATTAATGAGGTGAAAGTATCTCGCAGGGATGACTGTAAGTACTTCGTTGTATGTGATCGCTGACGGGCTTTTAAGCATTATCGTCAGAATCCTATGATGGCCAGTCATATCACATTTAAGTGTCTGCGCACGAAGGCCCGTTTTTTAATTCAAGAAAGTAAGAAAGCAACATGGGAAAAGTATGTGTCTTCCATGACTGGACATACTCCGTCATCACAAGTGTGGACAAAACTCCACCGTATTGTCGGAGTACAGAATGTGTCCTCAGTCCCCGGTATCTTCATTAATGGAAATATTGTTACGATTTGTAACCGTGATGGCTTCACAACACATAATGAACATATTAAAGTAATCATATTAATAATAATAATTTATAAATGTTTTGAAACTCCAAACATCTATTTAACCAAAGTCAAAATCAAATATTGTGTAAAACAAAAACAAACCAGGGATACCAACATAAGAACTACAAGGAGAGGAAATGGAAGCTAGAGTGGAGGGCCCTATGAGGTCTATGAGAAGGAACATCACTGCGGGAAGAAGTAGTTGTCATAATCACCCATAAAACCCTAGTTTTACTAAATAAATAAGTGAAAATGACACTACATACAAAATAACAATTGAATTGAAAGAAATGTGATATCACACAAACAAAGTTAGAAATAAAGTTCCAGTAAACCACGAGGTTTATATAATTAATTCTTGGATTCAAACGATATAAATTACATGTATTCATATTGCCGCACATCAGTTATTAAAACTTGCGACTATTCATTTTTCTTGAAGCAGTCTTTTAACCTGAATACAAAATCCATAGTTACAAATATATTCAAAGGTAATAATCAGTTACCATAATTACCAAGGTTGGCGAATTGAAGTTTACAATGTAAAGGTGAAAATGCATTTTTCTGGAAGCTAATCCGCTCTAACAAGTAAGATGTAGAAAGAAGCACGTTGAAACAATTACCAATAAAGAAGGTGTGAGAATTTAAGGACAAAAATTTAATGTACAGTCTAGCTAAGATGCTGCCTCTTCTAAAAAACTTCAGTAAAAGGCGCATAGCTTTAACTGGTATACCTTAAATCGTAACAGCACTACGGAAGACAACCCTGCGGAAAATTAACATTTACATTTTACTTAAAACCACCTCTAAAAGAAAAGTTGCAGTGACTAGCTAGACGCTAAGTCATTTGAAACAAAAACTTAGTGAATGCGAAAATGCTAAGGGTAAGCTCCGAACAATTAATTAAAATTTACATTTAAGGTGTAAGACCGAAAATAGAAACAGTTACTTTGCTCACCTTCAAGGCTAGGAACCCCATCTTGGGACAGGCAGAGAATACGTCTGTTCTCTTCGCTGGTCAGCTCAGAAAGATGCGGTCAAGAAGCTTGGCTCTGGTGAGGTCACCAGAGCCCGGAAATGGAGAAATCAGGAGATAACCAATTAGGGCATGAGAGTACCCTCGCATTTCTTACATTCACCAATAGCAGATATTGTTATTCTGACCTATCAGAGTGCATTTCTAGATCCTTCTTTATGATCACACAGGAAACATCTCGCAATTCCATACCAAAGCCACACGTTGCACTATAGTGTGATTCACAAGTTTAACATGAAATTTAACATTTCTTCATAGTTCGAAAATATTATCTCAGTGAAGATTCTTCCACCACTAAGGTCGATGTCCATATCCTTGAAAGAAATTTTTTTTTAATACAACTTAAGAAAATATATTTTGAAACTTCTCAATTGTTCATCAAGTTTTTTGTTTCTTCACTTTTGCACATTAAGAAAAATACATAAGGATTTTGCTTGCTTCCCCATTATTTGTCCAAACACCTGTGACATCATCCCCCCCCTCCCTTAACTGCGAGCTACGCTTGCAAATTAAACCTTTACATAACAAGCTAGTTGCAGGATTTATTTTTCACACACCACATCGGATAAATCAAGATCTTGCTTTTGTTCACTACAGAAACGTCCGTTGCTGGTCGAAAAGTTACCATTTGACCACTGGTATTGCTGTATGATGTTGCTGTTGTCACCACCGTTGCCAACAACAACATACTCCTTCAGTCTAACCATGCTCAGCCTCAAATTTTCACTTGAGCTCACCCATACAGCAAAATGTCTAGAAACAGGCGACTCCACTCCAGTGAAGTCAGGCGCAGCACAGGGTAACTCCCACAAACAGGAACTCAAGCCCCTCAAGCCACAGGCCACTCGAGCCCAGTGTCGGATGTTGGCTGTCATGAGATTCCTTGTGCCCTCCTACTGGCACCATGGACCCAGTATTGCAGCCAATGGAACAGAAATCGATCTGCAGCAGAACAGGGGATATGTGATGCAAGGCCATAGCCCTTAGAAGATCTTGACGAAAGGACTAAACTGAGGAGTTTTAGGGGTGATTTTTTGTGTCTTCTTTACTTTAAGTACACAAGAACCTCATTTATCCAGCCCTCATTAATCCAGATCTCCGGTTTATCTGGATCAAAAATAATAAAAATTTATTTTTACTTATACAGTATTTCTTTTACGGCGTCGACTCTTCTTGAATGTCTTTTCCGCCAAAAGTAATTCAGCCACGGTCTATCAAAGGTACCATTCTGGCGTTCTCCTGGAATTGAGAATGGGGAACAGTGGAAAACCCTTCCCAGGATGGCCAAGGTGGGATCCGAACCCACGCTCTTCTGAATGCAACACACTATTAATTCACTGATGGTGAATTTGAAAATTAAACTAAAGTTCCAACAGAAGAAACAATGACTCATGGAGAGGCAACAATGCAGCTGGACAAACTGATGGCCTATTTAGAATCATTGACTGAAACCACACCGGCAGAACTGTTGTTAGTAAAACATCTTCGTGATCGTGCTACATGCAAATGCTATACAAATGTAAAACAGGCAAAAAAAACTCACACATTATTTTAGTGTATAAAACAAAGTCGTAAATGTACGAAAAGTGTTCTAATATTTTTTTTGTACAATTGAAAAAGGTATTACTGTACAACTTATATTAATAGATTATATAACATGTACTGTATTTATTTTTTAGTTATCTCCAGATGATCCAGATTTTCAATAATCCGGATCAGTTCCGGTCCCACTTAATCCGGATAAACAAGGTTCTTGTGTACTATTAACTTAGTCACCTAACTGCTGACTCTACAAACAATGTGTAGGGAAATCCCTTCCCACATTGTGGACTTTGGGATACCCCAGACCCCCAAGGAACCACAATTCAAAATTTTAAAGAAAAAACATTTTAAAAATTCAACAATACTTACAATACTGCGATAAATGCACTCTAATGATCCTCTTCCTTTCAGGATCCCTCACTATTAGGGACACAGGGGTTAAAAACTTTAATATTGTGCAGGGAACTCAAAATCTAGGGGCAAGTTTACTAATGACATCATCCGCTGCACTACTTACAGGGTGCGTCTTGATATAAATCTGGTCACTCACAGACAGATTGTGCGGTCTTCGCCCATGATTATAGTTACGTTCAACTTGGGTGTAATAAACTCTCAAATTTTTACACGCACGATGCCAAGTAGAACGGATTGCTTCTGGATTTGCAACGTCAGGAAGAAGATCGTTAATAGACCATAGAATTGAAAGTGGAAAATTAAGAGTGTGAAAGCTAGCATCAACGAAGCAGGAATCTGCTTATGACTCTCGTGGACAGTAGTATTGAATGCAAATGATAACCAACTAAGTGATGAATCCCACTTAGAGTGGTCAGCAGAGTGATAAGCAATAAGAGCAGACTGAAGATTTCGATTAACTCTTTTGGCGTAATTTGGCCTCAAATAATAGAGGTGGTAGTTACATGGGAAATTGACAAATGAAAGCAGAAATTACGGAACAGAACAGAGGTGAAAGCTCTGGCATTATCACTCACTAGAAATTGACAAGGTCCGAATGAAGCAAAGATCTGTTTCAAACAAGACATAGTGGTATTAGCATTAGCCATACGGGTAGGAAACAGCCACATAAAACGTGAAAATGTGTCAACACACACCAGTATGAAACGATAGCCGGTCCGTGACCTCGGGAAAGGACCAATGTAATCACTGAATAATCTCTACATAGGACGAGAAGCATATTCAGATGACAACAGACCTAGACGAGTATTAGATGCAGGTTTACTGATATTACAGGTTTTGCAAGATTTGACAAAGGTACGGATTTCACCATTCATGGATTTGCAAAGGGATTTTTTCTCTACTTTTAAAAACACAGAGATGTCCACCCACAGGGGATTTGTGGAAATATTTAAAGAGAACAGGAACTAAGTTAGCTGGAACAACAATTTTGGGGCCCCTTCTACCAAGGGCAGGACAACAGAGAACTCCATTCTTAAGAACATAAGGTTTAACTTGTTCACCAGATTTAATTCTATCTATCTATAATAGCCTTCAATTCAGCATCATCTTCTTGATGTTTAGCAATATCTTTGAAAAGGAAAGACTAGTTAGTGAGAACAACATTCACAAAGGTCAAAACTTGGTTAGGAGAGGAGTCTGCAGGCTCTTATTGAGGATCAGAACTGCCTGGATAGAAAATTTGACTAAAGCTATCAGCTACAACATTTTCAATGCTACAGATGTGACGAGCTTCAAACTGAAATTCTGAGATGTGTACTGACCAACGTGCAAGACAACCAGTCCTTCTTGGCTTGGCCAGTACCCTACTCAATGCCTGATTATCAGTTTCAAGATCAAAAGGGAGATGTTCAAGGTACATCCTAAATCTTTCTAAAGAGAAAAACAACAGCTAAGGCTTCTAATTCGTAAATTGAATAGTTCCGTTCAGCAGGATTTAGACCACAGGAAGCATAAGAAATTGGACGACATCCCTCTTCAAATTCCTGAAGGAGAACACCAGATATACCTGTCGATGAGGCATCGGTTTGAAGAATGAAACGTTTAATCTGGCACAGCCAGAACAGGAGCGTTACTTAAAGCAGTTTTCATGTCATGGAAAGCTTCAAGTTGGGCATTACCCCACTCAAATTTAGCATCTTTTCTTCTCAAAGCATTTAATGGAGCTGCTCTTTAAGCAAAATTGGGGATGAATTTATGGAAGAAATTGACCATGCCAATGAACCTAGCTACCACTTTTGACATCTTTAGGGGTAGGAAAACTTTGGATAGCTGCAGTACGAGATTGATCAATAGAAACACCTTTCTCAGACACAATATGCCCTAAGAAGGACATCTGGTGTTGTGCGAAAGTAACCTTGCTAGCCTTAAGGGTTAGACCTGCTTTATGCAGTCTTTCAGGGACTAAATTGAGATGGACAAGGTGCTCTTCAAATGTTTCACTGAAAATTACCAAATTGTCCAGGAAATTATATACAAACATGAATTTTTTGCTATTGCTTCACGTCGCACCGACACAGATATGTCTTATGGCGACGATGGGATAGGAAAGGCCTAGGAAGTGGAAGGAAGCGGCCGTGGCCTTAATTAAGGTACAGCCCCGGCATTTGCCTGGTGTGAAAATGGGGAAACCACGGAAAACCATCTTCAGGTTTGCCAACATTGGGGCTCGAACCCAGTATCTCCCGATTACTGGATACTGGCCGCACTTAAACGACTGCAGCTATCGAGCTCGGTAAACTTGAATTTGACGTCTGACAAAACATTATCTGGTAACCAAGTAAGGACAGCAGCACCTGTACTTAATATGAATGGGACGCATTCAAATTCATAGAGGTTCCAATCAGTAGCAAAAGTAGTGAGGTGCTTGGATTCATCAGCAAGAGTTATCTGATAATAGGCCTGATTCAAATCAAAAGTAGTAAAAATTTTGGCATTAGCAAACCAAGAAAAACAAGAGTGAAGATCAGAAAGAGGAACAGACTGGAGGACAACTCTCTTGTTCAACATCCGATAGTCAGCGACAGAACGATACCCACCCTGCGGTTTAGAGACAAGAAACATGGGAGAAGAATAAGCAGATTTAGAAGGACGTATTACACCATCAGCAAGCATTTGATCAGTAATAGCCTGAAGAGCTTTCATTTTAGGAGGCGACAGACGATACGGAGGAGAGCGAACAGGTACTTATCAGTAAATACATCTGGAAATTTATCACAGAGATTCTTATGTTGGTTGGCCTAATCATCAGGCAAACGATCAAAATCAGAAGATTTGGGTTCACCCGTGTCTTCAGGAACAGCATTGACATAACAAGGTAGTAAAGGGGAGCGATTACACAGCTTAAAGATTCTCGTGGAAAATCTAAAATGGAAGTCATTGAACTGCAGGTCCAAAATCATACCAGTTTTGGCAATAAAATTTGCACCCAAAATGAAAGGAAAAGACAAATCTTTTGCAACTAGCACTGGGATTTTCCATGTGAAATCACGGATTCTAATCTTGACATTTAGAGATCCTATTATATTCAAAGAGTTAGAATTAGCAGTATGGCAGGTTAAAGATACCGATTTCAGTGAACATAACTTGCAAACAGTTTTCATTGAGTTATACCAGATCTCACTCATCCATGTGACACTACTTCCTTAATCTACCAATGCACAAACAGGTTCATTATTTACCTGTAAGCATATGTGAGGTAATTTACAAGGAGGGATACCAGAAATGCTGCAAGATTGTAGGAAATTGACACTAGGTTCAGACTGGGACCTATTATGAGCCACATTAGTGAATCATCCTTTAGCATGCAGTTATAACAGACAAAACATGAAGCTAAACTTTGAGATTTGCCACAAGAATTGATGGTTAGTCATGTAGAATTACCACTGCCAGAACACCCAGACCCAGAAGAATTACGTGGGCACTGTCTAGAGAAGTCCCTATTTAACCCACAGTTTCGACAAGAATTATTGGTGGAAGAGACTCTACCCACATCAGGTTTTGAATTGCCTAGGGGCCGAATCTTAGGACAATTCCGCTGGAAATGTTCAGTAAAACCACAACTAAAACATTTCACAAGAATTACGTGGTTTGGAAGAAAGAGAAGGAACGGTTTTAGTAACCTGTGGAAAGGACATGCTCATAGGAGGGGGAGCTAATGCAACGCACAGCTAGTCGGCATATCTAATAACTTCAGCAGAAACAGTGATAGCTTCCAACTGAGCAAAAGTTGCTGGTCGTGGTGAAAGAGCAAAATATGACCGATTAGGGGCAAGACCCTCAACAATTCTGGCAACCATTTGAGACTCAGAATAGTTGAGCATAAAAATTCTAGCATAGAACTTAATATCTGAATATACTCAGACAACGATTCGTTCAAATGCTGCACTCTGAAATAATGTTTCTGCACTAACAAAGACAAGGCACGAGAAGGAATAAAGAATTCAAGTACTTGTGTATGAAACTGATCCACGGTCCATCTTTCAGAAATGGCTCTAATGATATGCTGAGAAAGAGCTCCAGATACATGTGGATACAAGACTTGGGAACAGTGATCACTACTTAACTTGTACACATAGCCTGATCCTTAAATTCAATTAAAAATCAAAGAAAAAGAATAACCTCATCAATATAGTTAACAGTAAACTTTGACACTCCCTTAAATACAACAGTCAATGGGTGAGGTAAATTGGAAAAATATCTGGGAGAAGGCATGTGTAGGGGTATCTGGGAAGGACTAGAGTAGTCCTGAAAAGGAATTACAGCAGCATAGTAGCCTTGATTCAAACGCCCTTGAGAAAAGGATGGGATACTGAAAGTGAGGTTAGAACTAGCGTTAGACTGCAATGAAACAGGCACAGATATTCTCATCTGCGAAACATTCTCACAAATTTGAGAAATCACCGGAGCATTGACCACTTATTTAGGGGTTATACAACCTAAATGAACACTTGATACAGGTCGCACTTGGACAGGGGGATTTTTTGCATCATCGCATGAGAAACAGGTTTTGTAGCAACAGTAGGCTGACCCTGAGGCACAGTAGAGTTACCAGGCACCATAAGAAAATTAGAAGGCATACCAACATGTGTAGAAGACCCATTACATGAATTACTTACAGGCCCCAAAGCACTTGAAAAGAGAGCAGAAGGAGATCCCTGGGGAACATTGCCCACATTAGATTCCAGAACAACATTATCACGAGTGACCACAGTGCAAGTTTGAGAAGCAGTAGATATAGCAATTGGAGTAACACTTTCACATGATTCAGGAGGGGTAGACACTTGAACCCACAGAACTTGAATTAGGCAACTCATTCCCTTAAAACAAGCCTACGATTTTATCAAATATCCTAGAAAATTGTGTTAATAAAGATTCACATTTCTGTCGCTCATCTACTGGCAAATTGAGAGACAACAAATCCCGAATTCGATCCAGATAAGACACAAGAATTGCATTAAATTCCGACAATTTATCTCTAAACACTGCTAAAGATGCACACAATTCTGCTGTAGTTAGCACAGGAATAGTTATTGAAAAATTAAGAATTTTTTAAAATAAGTTTGTGTCATTGCTATTATTTCCTGTAGAATTTAATTTACGAATGCGGAGCTCATAGATTAACTCGCCCTTTCTCAGATGAAAAGGATTTGGGATTACACGAGACATAGTGAAATGAAGAAACTAGCGTTCAAGAAAATTCAGAACTTTTGCAAGTTAAATTTATAAGGTTAGCTGGTGATTACGTTAAACCGCTCCTTCGTCCACAACCTATCCTCGGATACCAGCATGTAACCACGACGGCTACACGACACATAATGAACAAATTAAAATAATAATACTTCATAAATATTATGAAACTCCAAACATCTATTTAACTAAAGGGCCCGCACATAAGGTCGTCGAAATCAAATACTGCACAAAACAAAAACAAACCAGGGATACCAACATAAGAATTACAAGGAGAGGAAATGGAAGCTAGAGTAGAGGGCCCTACAAGTCTATGAGAAGGAACATCGTTGCGGGAAGAAGAAGTTGTCATAATCACCCATAAAACCCTAGTTTTACTAAATAAATAAGTGAAAATGACATTACATACAAAGTAACAATAGAATTGAAAGAAATGTGACATCACATGAACAAAGTTAGAAATAAAGTTCCACTAAACCACGAGGTTTTTATAATTAATTCTTGGATTCAAGCAACTTAAATTACATGTACTCATATTGCCGCACATCTATTATTAAAACTTTGCTACTCTTCATTTTTCTTGAGGCAGTCTTTAACCTGAATACAAAATCCATAGTTAGAAACATGTTCAAAGGTAATAGTCAGTTACCGTAATTACCAAGGTTGGCAAATTAAAGTTTACAATGTAAAGGTGAAAATAATACATTTTTCCAAAAGCTAATCCTCTCTAACAAGTAAGATGAAGAAAGAAGCATGTTGAAACGATTACCAATAAAGAAGGTGTGAGAATTTAAAGACAAACATTTAATGTACAGGCCAGCTAAGTTGCTGCCTCTTCTAAAACACTTCAGTAAAAGCGCATAGCTATAATTGGTATACCTTAAATTGTAACAGCACTATGGGAGGCAACCCCATGGAAAATTAACATTTACATTTTACTTAAAACCATCGTACATTTATATTTAATGAAAATTTTCAAAACAAAAGGGAATTGCCTCTAAAAGAAAAGTTGCAGTGACTAGCTAGACGCTAAGTCATTTGAAACAAAAGCTTGGTTAATGCGAAAATGCCGAGGGTAAGCTCCGAACAATTAATTAAAATTTACATTTAAGGTGTAAGACCGAAAATAGAAACAGTTACTTTGTTCACCTTCAGGGCTAGGTACCCCATCTTGGGACAGACGGAGAATACGCCTGTTCTCTTCGCTGGTCAGCTCAGACTCGGTCGAGAAGCTCGGCTCTGGCGAAGTCACCAGAGCCCGGAAATGGAGAAATCAGGAGATAACCAATTAGGGCACAGGAGTACCCTCGTATTTCTTACATTCACCAGTAGCAGGTATTGTTATTCTGACCTATCAGAGTGCATTTCTAGATCTTTCTTTGTGATGACACAGGAAACATCTCGCAATTCCTTACCAAAGCCACATGTGGCACTATAGTGTGATTCACAAGTTTAACATGAAATTTTCATTTCTTCATAGGTTGAAAGTATTATCTCAATCAAGATTCTTCCACCACTAAGGTTGATGTCCATATCCTTGAAAGAAAATTTTTTTATAGAACAACTTAAGAAAATAAATTTCGGATCTTCTTCTCAATTGTTCATCAGGTTTTTTGTTTCTTCACTTTTGCACATTTAAAAAAATTCATAAGGATTTTGCTTGCCTCCCCATTATATGTCCAAACATCTATGACACGATTCCTTCAGTCATTGCTGGCCACATTGCGTCATCTTTTGCAGATGCATCCAGCTCTGGGAGTAAGTAGCATCAAAATATTTTCCCTGAAGATTGTAGGCAAGCACTGTTAAGAAATTCTGATATCAGTATTCCTGACATGTAAAAGAACTCTTACATTAGGCAAAATGTCAGCAGGACTTTGGCATCTCTTAAATTCTATAACCATTGAAATACTGTTAAACACGTATTGCTCACAGCTCAACTGTCTACACTTTTTCTTCCAAGTGTACAATTGGTATCTGTTTCTAAAATGAGTGTTCTTCTTACCGTGCTTTTCTTCTTCTTTTTTCTTCATAAGGATTTAACTATTCATATTTTAAATTTTTGATTAACTAATGAATGTAATTTGTATTTGTTGTACAGAAACCTGGCGTTGAAATTCCTCTAGACAACGAGTTAAAGACTCTTGATTTCTACTCAGTGGAAGACGGAGATCAGATCAGTGTTCGCTGGTAATTTGAATTTTAACCATAAAATGTTCGTCCATTCTTCCATCTGCTTGATCATCAAGAAATTCTATTCATATGAGAATGTTATTTCTGTTGTAAATAAATTATAATATTGTAGTATTTTGGCATTAATCCTTGTTTATAAAATAGTTTCTTGTCAAGGTTGAAATTTCTACTCTTTTATTGTTGTAAGTTAAATAATTGTATTTGTATCAGTTACTGATAAATTTGGACTCTAATTATATATGTCTTTACTGTGCATGCACACACACATACATACACACCTTACCCATTACTCCTTCAGTTGTCCTGCCACTTAAAACAGTAATTCCCATAACATCAATCTCTCTTGCAGAAAAATAGAGAGTTAGTGCAATTTTCCTTGCCAATAATGCATTATATATTCACAAAATAGAGAAAACAACATATACCTCAAAAAATAAGATTATTCGAACATTATTAGTGAAAGAATACCTTTTTTTTAGCCTGTATTTTGCTTTTGAAAATATTATATATGTTGTCATAACTGTAATCACAAATCATTTAAATAATGCAAAACATACAAGTAAATTTCTATAATTTTGTGACTAGTTCATTTCTTACCGCAATGACAAAATTGTTTGTCAACTGGGACAATTCAATAAATAAAGTAACAAGAACTCTTAATGCTCAAGTTTTAAAAACTCGTGCATACATGAATAATACATAGTATAGATTCGGTAAGTATTATTTTTACTTTTATTATTTTTTTATTATTTAGTTTCTCATACTTGTTTAAACACTTCTCTGTCTACATCAAAAGTCAAGGTTGGGAGCCTGATATCAGGTCATGATAGCTTATAAAACATTGCTGATGCTTTTTGAGTGGTCAAAAGGTCCAATAATTCTTAGTGGTAGTGCCATAGCAGCGCGCGTGTGTGTGTCAATGCCTATTCACATCAGCTCAGATAATAATCTATAAGCTGTAGGTTCAGAAATCAGATCACACCACGTACCTCAACATTGATCATTTTTCTGCCAGCCCCACTAATTTTACAACTTTGAACAGTATGGAAATATGAAGTGTGGTCGTATAGCTTTGAGGGGAAGTAGTTGTGTACTTGTTCATGAAATAAGTTTGCGTGTGAATATCAGAAAACAATATTAAAAATGTATTATTACCTTATTTACTAAACCACTTACCGTATGTACAAGAAGTCGAAGAATGGAATCATACTGTAATCAGTATTTACTGATTGAACTTGGAAATTCCAGGTAGAATCTCTATGAAATAGAAAGTAGAGCATATTACAATCAGGCTCACAAGAGGCCGCCACAGATTTCATTCAGGTATGTGTCTGAAGGTTTGTGCTGTTAGCCCTTGAAATTTAACAGTCTGCATACCTGTTGGCAATAATTTTTTTTTTTTTTTTTTTTTTTTTTTTTTTTTTTTTTTTTTTTTTTTTTTTTTGCATGTGTGTAGTAGTAGTAGTAGTAGTAGTAGTACTGGTCAGTAGTGGTCAGCATTCTTCACTTCCACGTGGGCATCTTGTGTTCAAGGCACACTATTGCCCATTTTATTGTTACTGTATTTTCTTCTGTCTTTTTCTTTCATCTCGTGGTGATTTCTTCTTTGCCCGTGTGGACTAGGAAATATGCAGATTAAGTATAATCTGTAGCATAAACACTTTTACTATCATACCATCTTGCCACTCGCTGCCTGACAAATCTTTGCCTTTAACTGTTACTTTTATAACCAACATTGTAATTATGATTATGATAATCAGCTATTTGTTTGATAACTTTTCATGTTTCTTAGTTTCTCTCAAACTCTGTTACATTTTGACACAATTTCTGTAGTTTTCAGAGAGTATATACAGTATATATATTTATATTTGTATAGAGAGAGAATTTGTTTATGTTTTACAACAAAAAGTGGTAAAAGTAGAAAAAGGCATTTGTGCTGTGAATTGTTTTGAGAAAGTTTTATTTACAACATTCATTATACATTTCTTGGCAAGTTTTAGGCGAGTATTTTCACCATTGGTCATAAAGTGTGCGGAAAGTAGGATAAAAATAACAAGTTACAACCTAGGACAATAGTAAACATGTTTGTTACGATATAGCTTGTATTTAATCTGTGCATTCCCTAGCAATAAATTTGCCTGGACAAGTACAAAAACAGATAAAAAGACTTATGGAAAAATGGTGAGGAAAGAAAAATGAGGTGCTGACATATGTCGAAACCAAGACACCCATGTGGAAGTTACGAATGCTGACCATGAGACCAGACCACAGGTACTCGCACACAAATTGGAGACAGATATGCAGGCTGGGAAATTTAAAGGGTCATTTTTTGTTAAATAAGGGTCAATGGTACAAACCTTCGGAGATGCATCTGTTTATTTTTTTACGTAGATCAACTTCCTTTAAGTTTGAATGATATCACATACCCCATATGTGTGGTTTCCTCAGCAGACTTTCCTCATCAGCACCTAGGTTAAAATTTCAGATAGGTCTGTTTGAAATTATGGCCCATACTGAACGATGGATGTATTTTGGCTTAGGTTCCTAATTTGTACTATCCATGTCTTTTTCCATTACATGCCATTACTTCTTCATCCCATGGAAAGATTGGTGGCAGGTAGAACAACCAGCCATTTGTATGATAATTTTCCTATGCTTCTTAGTTACTCTCTATTACATTTAGACACAATTTCTGTAATGTTCAGAGAGTTGTTTGTAACTTCTTTTTAAAAAAAGCCATAATAATTGTGAAAATACTACCCTATGATGAAGACTTGTCCATGTTATACTTTAATTACTAGCTCTATGCTTATTGTCGTCTTTCACTATTTTACCAATTGTTATTTATTTCTTGCATTGTAGTGTAATGGTTACGGATTACACAGCATCAAAAATGATAGAAATAATAAACATAATAAAGAAAATTTAAACTTTATGAGATTTGATAAAGTTAAACAAAACACCCACACACGATAAATACATCAAAAGCAACATTGAGAAATAAATAACCAGGTTAACCAATGTATAATTAAAAGAAAGGATATGGAAAGCGGGCTGGGAACCATACGAGGTCTATGAAAGGTATTTCCTTGCAAGGAAAACGAGATTGGTGATCCCTTTCCGAACACTCAAATTTACTGATCATTAGTCCAAGTTAAGACACAAAACAAATTAACTAACAGCCAAAATAACATATAATAATGTATGTGGTATCACACATCAGTTACGAAAAACATTTCTAGCTTCTTCTTGAAACAATGTTTACCAAAATTGGTGACAATCAATCATTTTTTACGTAGATCAACTTCCAGGGTATTTACATTTAAAAAAATTTAAATCAACGTGAAAATTACAACATGAAATTAAGGAAGGGTCCTGTTGAAACTTTTTCTAAATGACAGAAAGTAGCAAAACAATAAAATTTAACGCAGAGGCCAGTTCATTTGCAGCCTTTCCTAAAACACTTCAGTAAAAGGCGCATAGCTTCAAACTGGCATAGGTTAAATTTATACAGAACTAGCTGATGTACCCGTGCTTTGCTACGGAATTCTGCGTTGTATACAGAATTCTAGTTTAGGTAGTCTACATGTTGTGAGCAAGATTGTATTAAATTGCATAGCTCTTAACGTTACCCTAAAAACGTCTCTTCTCATATGAAGACTAGGTTAGGAAATGTTCACTCTAATGGTAGGCCCGCTTGCCTACTATCAATCACAATCATGTTGGGGAGTTTACATTATAATTTGTAGGCATTCAATCTCCACCTGCCCTTTTACATCCTCAAAAAATCTTTCTTAGTAGTTTTCCCAACTGAAATGGATATAGGTCATTACAATGACGTCAGTAGGAAAGGCACGATTAAAAGCAATACTTTCATATGAAATATTCGATCAAATGAAAAACCACACATTTTCTCACTTTTAACAAAGAGTACTACACTGCTGATCTAACAGTCCAAAATTCCAGAGCTGGAATGACCAAGCTGCAAACAGCTGTGTTCCGTGAAATTCGTCTTTTTTCGGCAGCGGCGGGGGATGTTGAATAGTGGAGAGTCCCAGGCCAAAAACTATGCTCTTTTGCTAATGTTTCCTAGGAGTACCCGATGAATTGGAAAATCTCAATTCACTACACTGGCGGCGTAAAGAACTAATTCTTCCTCGAAGCCAGAGGAGAAACCCCCTCTTTACTATTAATTTGGAATAAAATGAACATAGAATTTAATAAAAGTGAAGAGGAAGAAGCTTTTCTTAAGAAACAGCACTTTTCAGAGTTGAATTTTAAGTTATTTAGTGATTTGTGGTGTTATAATTTGGAATAGGCCTAAATTGTAGTTCTAGACCAGGCCATACTACTACTACTACTACTACTACTACTACTACTACTACTACTACTACTACTACTAAGTGAGCCTTTACCTTAAATGTGCTCACTGCTCGTTCAAAACAGCTTGCCAGACTAGGGATTGAATAGCTGGAATACTATGATGAACCAGTGTGTTACATACCAGCACTATCAGGAAATGTACGAAACAGAGGAATGGCATGCTAAAGAAGAAAGTTCTCTAACTTCCCAGCTATTTCCTGCCAATATTCAGTCAGGCTGTTATACTTGGTACGCTGCAGTAATTCCATCTATCGGAGTTCAGTGGCAGCATAAGAGACAAAGAACATCACAACAAACAATGGTCAATATAATGTTATTGTTGATCAATTTTAAGGCCTTCACATTCTGTTTTCTTCCGACTCTGAAATACCACTGTTATCATAGTCAGTACAGTAAAAGTGAATAAAACAAAATGATCGGAAATTGTATTCTCTCTAACCTTTGTTATGTAGTACCTTTCGATAGGACCAATAATATAGGTACTTAAAAATTAAATATTTGATACCTTTCCCTAAACTACAATTTCATCCAGGGTGAATAAAATTGTTTATAGCTTAGACTGTACTGTAGTTTCTTATTCCCCGACTCTATTATACCGATTTTAATTAAATTCTGTTCACCCATTTTCTCGTGACTCGGCGTTGATATGGACTTGACAACAAAAATACACATTCACGAATATCCCTGTTATCATAGCCAGTTCAGTAAAAATGTATAAGACATAAATGATCAGAAATATTTATTGATAGGACCACTAATAATATAGATATTTGAGAATTAAATTTCAGGCCTTCCCCTGAACTACCATTTCACTCAGCGTGAAAAAGATAATTTATAGCCTAGATTGTAGTGGTTCATCCCCCGACTTTATATACCGATTTTCATTAAATTCCCTTCAGCCGTTTTCTCGTGATGCTTGTACATGCATACATACATATTGTACATACAGACAATATAGACAAAACTCTTATTATATATAGATTACTGGAGGCATCCCCAAGGAAAAACACATAACAAACTACTTAAAAGACATGAGAACAAAGTGACATTTACATAAGATAAGAATGTTCAAAACAAGAACAGGGGATTACTTCCAGAAACAAGCAGTGAGGTCTAAGTCATTTGAACTTTAAAATTGGCGAATGGAAGACACCCCACGCAAACTGGCGCACAACAAAATTTTAATTAAGAATTTACATTTAAAAGTTAAAATCAAAAACATGAACCAAACAGTGCTCACCTCGGAGGGCCGGTAGTCCCATCACAGGACAGACGGAGGGGACCTCTGCTCCCTTTGCTGGTCACAAATCAAAGACGATGGAAACAAGCTTGGCTCTGACCAAGTCGCCAGAAGGCGGAAATGGGGCAATCAGGAGATCACTAATTAGGGTACAGGAATTACACTCGCTGCTCTTACATTCACCAATAAAAGACTTCCTTATTCTGGCCTATCACAGGGGGCTTCTAGAAAAATCTTTTTGCTGAACCAGCATATTACTGGATATGAAGAGACAACTGGAAAAGAAATCTTACATGTGTCAGTACACCCTGCCTCACAAGTTATTGCCTTAAATGCTACAGAGCTAATTACACTGAGATTTTCATTAAAAAAATTTACACAATGACCAAATTAAAAGGCACTGTACTTGATGTACAGGAAATAAAATAAGACAAATTTCCAAAAGTTCTTCTTCTTTGTCCTCATCCAAAATGATAATGTTAAATATCATCCTCAGTCAATTTTTCAAGTCAAAACAAAATAAACAAATTTTACAATATCAAAATGAAGGCGATGACTTTTGACCTTCGGTAACATACTTAGGGTCTTTTTTTGAGGCTTTCCGAAATTGCATAAAGTGGTACACAACATCTTTCAAAATACAGTGGCCTTGTCACCATGAAAGTAGTATCATGCTTTGTTACTTTCTGTAGCGGAATGCTTATGCAGTATTTCTTTGTCCAAATCTCACTATGCAACCATGCAGCACCTTTCCCATCCTTTTTGACAGGTACATGGCACTGAATGATGACTATAGGGACTGAAAATAAGTAAAGAAGTAAACATGCCGTTCCAAGCTATAATTCTGGAATCATCCTTAAATAAACATTTTGGTACCTCCACCACAGAAAACTTGACCAAAGGTATAGAAAATTGCAAACTTGCAAAATTTCTGCTAATACTGATTTGTTGAGAAGGAAGCCATACTTCCCAGTGTCGACTCACTCAAATGTAACTTAAAAGCATTTCAGTCTGTCAAACACACAAGTTTGATATACATTTTACACTATAACATAGTGTAAAAAATTAATATTAAACAAAGGATAAAACTACGCACTATTATTCCTTGTTTACTAGTGGTTTTTTTTACAAGTATGTTACAGTGTAATGTTTATATTAAACTTGCGTGTTTGACAGACTGAAGAGTTTTCAAGTTATGAAAAATTCTGAGTTCATTGCAAACAATCTAGTTACCAACTTTTCTCATTTTCATAAGTAGTCCTGGTATGTCATAGTGTAAATTGTGCTTCTGCACTCCATAGTGCAGACTTTTCAATTCATTTGATGACTGAGAAATGGAACAGGCAGTGATCCATGGTAGGTAATTTCATTGCACATTTTAAATAGATTAGCTGTAATGAAGTCAGAAAGCATAGTGGAAGTACTGGTGAGCCATTAAAGTGGCTAAAAAGATATATTTAATGCTTTTTACAGAAATGTGTAAAACTTAAAAATTAATACAAAGCAAAACAAATTTCTTCTTCGTAGCCACCATTTTATCTGTATCCAGGCAATACAGTCATGTTGAATTAGAGCCAGAACTTGCTTCCTCCAAGTCTGTATGTAGTGAGGTTAGAGTTCCAGAAAATTGCTAGTTTTGTCTTATAACCCAGAAGTGTGAAACAAATTGTAAAGCCCAGCAATCCTGTGTGATACCAGGTCTTCAATATGGATGCTCCTATGTACATGTTTGATTTCTATATTTCAAATTCATAATACATGTAAACATTTTTAGTTTATCTTGTATGTACAGTGAAACCTCAGAATGTGAGTAACTTGGTCTACAAGTGTTTTGCAAGATGAGCAAACATTTTAAATAAATTGTAACTTAAGCGAGTGAGATTCCGCAATACGAGCGTCACGTGTGACTATGTTTTCCCCTCCTCTCTGCCTCTTTCTTTCATAGGAGAGTGTGTGTAATCATCTCCCGCGCTGGACTTCAGTTGGTGTGCCTCGCTTGCATAGTCAACACCGTACGAGTGTACATGTTTTGTTTCTTTCATTAGTGTTATAACTGTAATGAAATTAAGAAAGAACACATCTTAGAATATGATATATACTAACCGGAATTCCGAAATAGGATGGGAGGTTGGAGGAGAATGCAGATCAAACCATAAGAGTATTAAATTTACATACCAGGTAGATTAATAACTGTAAAATAAATAAATCATAAACAAAATTCCCCAAAAGAGGGTGGAAACCTGGATAAACTCCGGAAAAAATACAGAAGACTACATGGCACGTCTGTCTCGTGGAAGGATCAGGCAAAAACTCCCAACATGGCTACCCCCAACACTCACCAAGGACATCCACATCCGCTCAGCCATACCAAGAAGGGGAGGGGATAGAGCCATACGTGCAGAGCACATTACAGGACTCCACGGACAAGGTCCATACACTTCTGTTTACATGTTGAGAGGGACTTGAATTAAGAAATTTGTATGTTAAATTATAACTGAGTGCCTCTGAATGATACTGAATGGGTATGCATGTTGGAACGATCATATAATACGTATATATTAGAGACTGCTTTATTCCTTACATTCCCTTAAGAAACTCAGAGATTTACTCCCCCAAAATGTAAGAAAACTGCTTATCCAAAGTATGGTAATGCCAATATTTGACTACTGTGACATAGTATACAGTGACCTGAACGCCTCACTTTCCATCAAGTTCCAAAAGGCACATAACGCATGTTATTATTGTTTACTTTGTACTTAAGGCTGATGATGGCACATAGATGCCGAAACTAGTACCATTTGACCATTTGACATGTGATTGAATCACAATAAAACGTGGACCTTGAAAGAATTTTAATTACTGTAATCCCACTTCAATACGGAACCCAATGAAATTCATAACTATAAATGAAACGGCCTACCAGGCAAAGAGAAAGGCATTTCAATATATGGGCCTAAAAATTAAAGTTGCCAAATTAGGCAAAGATATCACTTTCTTGAAGCAATGTATTACATGTGATTTAACACCTAATTTTATTTTATAATGTGTTCAATGTATTTTAGATATTATAAGAATATGTATTGTGCCCTATAATGACTTAGTTCCCATCAGACTATCGCTGAGATCGAACCAAGTGCATCGTAGTGTACAATACATCCACCCAAAGTGAATATACATGGCACATAGCTTAGCTTGCAAAGAGTATCCCCTCCACAGCTCCGGAACAAACAGCATGAATCAGGGGTTTCGGGTATAAAAAGGGTACCAAAATAAATTAAATAAAGAGGATACCAATGAAAAATTGCAAGGTGTGAACAACGCTGACCAAAATAACATAAAATATAGCTGTATTCAGTCTTAACAATCTGGTTTATTACAAAAGTAATATGATCATATAATTAACAAATTGACCAATGCAAAAATATGAGGAATATGATACACATCTTCATAGACTTTGTCTGGAGGACTTCGTTGTGGTGACATATATTCGAAGCAGAGAAATCCTCATCATCCTATAACTTCCCTGGCTGCAACAACCATACAACACTTCATAAATAAATGAAAATTAGAATACGAATCTGCCCACTCGGCAAGTCACGTTTCCCACTCATTACCTTCTATCTACACTGATCTGTGCCTCAGTGCTCTAAAACATCCTACATATCTCAAACATGCTATTTACACAGCTTCATCGAGGAAACGATCCCTAGACCTCCTAAGAGCAACACAGTAATAATATCAAAAAAATAACAAGAATTTAATATACTGTCCTGCCGATATATCAAACTAGGTGCTGGTCTCAATGAATGACATTGATAAACAGAAACACACCATCTCTACTGGGACCGTAATAAAAAGGTCGTTGTTCTCCACTATATTTGACAGACACGAGCCAGCAATTTACTTACTGACATCTGTGTTGTGACGTCACACACTACACCCTTCGCCCCACACACCTCGTGCTAGTGACAAGTGAGCGACCGTCCCTTGGATAAATATAACCCACAGCTGATGGAAACAGAGACATGGGGGAGTCTTTTCTCAGCCTCCTCGCATTTGAATCTGGCCCTCCTATCGCTATAATTATCATATACTGGCTACAGGCCATAATGCTCATTACACTACCTACCCCACATCATTACGCTGATACCTATAACAAGCTTATATATCAATTATGCTTGGCGCTATCTACACCACATTCATATCTGGCCATCACCGAGGTGCTCACCTCACAAAAACAAACATTATTTATTATACGCAATAGGGGCTCATTTACTTCTTCAAGCACAATCAGCTTATTTCACAATTCTCATATGCCTCTTAGGATCTGACTCGCTCAACTTGATATAGCAACCCGAGTGGGTTTACGGGATTATTGAAGATCTTAAACACGCGATATTATACCATAAAATTTACGATGAACTAGACACATGCCCTGGGAAAAATATATAAAACTACCTGTCTTAGTTATAGCGTTGAGACCGTAACGGTCCGATACTTGAAAAATGTGAAGTAAAATATGCAACCATGATAATACCGCAGACAAGAAAGACCACACAAACAAAGGAAACTACCAACATGCAAATTTATATTTTCCTAACCGAGTTCGAGTCCTGGGGCATAGATACTATATACTCGACTATTTACCGTAACTTATTTACATGTTGGCTGAAGGCCAAACCTCTCTACTGTCTGTATCGGTTATAGTGCTGCATGCTTATTACATTAGAAAGCTCTGACCTGTGTCTATGATCATATCGGAACGGCTCTCCTGCGGACGTCTCAGATTACTGCATCATGATGACTTTAGAAGATGCTGGTGGCACACGTGGTTTGACAGCTGGAGACATCCTGGCTGATGGTAGTATTTCCTGCAGCTCGTTCTGATGATGGGATGATCGCCACTTCGATGTCGTGCTGAGTAGACATTCCCTATGGCCCTGGGTCGACTCTTGATGCTGTGAAGACTGCTTGTCCGTTTCAGTTCCAGTTACCGCTCCACCATAACAGAAGAGCAGTGTCTCATCCAGTTGTGATGTAGGGGAAAATTTTCCCAAGACTTGGTTGAACTTTGAGTCTGCGGCTCGTAGATAAAGACAATCTTCTCTTCGCCGAGTGGCAGCGTGACAGCCTTCTTGTAGCAGCGGTACACCCGATGAATGAGTCTCGCCTGCCTGGCGGTGGTATTTATAATCAGGCTCGCGTCATCATCTACCAAGCACGTTGTGGGTGGCCTCAACTGGGCACGCCCGCGTATGGAAATTTTTCCCGCGATCTGTGTCAAGCACCTCAATTATCATTTATGATTACCACTATAGTCATGCTGCATATCAAAATTTTCAGGAATTTACCCTGGTTGCAGTTCTTGTATCAACTCCTGTGCCTTCCTCATGTGGCGGAAAATATTAATTTCCTCTTCCCTCGAAGGTAAAAATGCCCGCGAGATTCCACGAAGCGTTGTGCGTCCGACGCTACCCTTGAAGAGGCTTCGCTTGGGTAATAAATTCTTTATTATGAGTCTCTAGAAACTTCATCTCGCTTTTGATGCCACGTTCCCACGAAAAAATGCGCACTCTGAGATACTCTTACATAAAGATTGCTATACGCAACGCTTTCTGGGTGGTCTCATGCAATTCCCATTATTTATGATAAAATCAATATTTTTCGACCATGAACAGAATGGTTCAGTATATAATTGTTTAATTTGCACTTAAGGCTGATGATGGCACATAGATGCCGAAACTAGTACCATTTGACCATACGACATGTGATTGAATCACAATAAAACGTGGACCTTGAAAGAATTTTAATTACTGTAATCCTACTTCAATACGGAACCCAATGAAATTCATAACTATAAATGAAACGGCCTGCCAGGCAAAGAGATAGACCTATCAATATATGGGCCTAAAAATTAAAGTTGCCAAATTAGGCAAAGGTATCGATTTCTTGATGCAATGTATTACACATGATTTAACACCTAATTTTCTTTTATAATGTGCTAAAATGTGTTTTAGATGCTTTAAGAATATGTATATAATTGTTTAATTTGTACTTAAGGCTGATGATGGCACATAGGTGCCGAAACTAGTACCATTTGACATGTGATTGAATCACAATAAAACGCCATTGTATTGAATAGGTGGACCTTGAAAGAATGTTAATTACTGTAATCCCACTTCAATATGGAACCCAGTGAAATTCATAACTAGAGATGAGAATTATAGGCATGAATAGGTTAGAATGCAAACGTATTTGAACAAGGCGCAAGTGAAATCTAGCCGCTCTACAGATATATCGGGGAGTTGCATAAATTTTAGGGGTTCTAATAGTTCAGATCGATAATATTTATGCAAATCTCACCGCAGAACCGTCATGCGGGTAACATACACTTGCGCCTTGTTTAAATACATTTGCATTCTAACCTATTCGAGCCTATAATTCCCATCTCTATTCATATCTATATATGCTCATGAGTGCAAAACAAGAGCAAAGAGTTTCCGCTGCATTGGCAAGGCATTACATTGTTTTCCCCAAAGTAAACGAACACCTGAAAATCATTCAACATGTATATCAATTATCACATTTTTCCAGTGTTGTAAGGAGCCTAAGATGCACTTGTACAAGAATATATTGAACGTTGTGATATAACCGTCCGTTCTTATATTTTTCAAGCATACTTTCACAATCTGTAATAGCGCGTCTCTAATTCATTATAGTAACACTTCTGTTGCCTCTTACTGATCATGTTTACGTCTTCAAAATTTCCGCTAAACCTGTAATGTCATCCATGTGTGACAAAATACAGTTCCAATATAGTGCTCTGGGTGCTTTATATAAATAAGCAAAAGACCCTCACTGCCAAGTGCAATCATAAATCTCACAGAAATACTTTAATTTGTCTTTAACAATTGTTTCGTAACTGTTACCGTGTTTTAGCGGTAGTTAGAGGTGAAAGAAGGTGCGGGTGTGAAAGGGTCTCAAGCTACGAAATTAGAGTTCATGTAAAATTAACAAGGTTATATTTTCTTTTCAAAATAAAGAAATAACAAGCATGGCAGGTACAGAGTAGCAAGGCAACAAAATGTAGTTACAATATTTACCGGATTTGGGCTTCGCGCCCCGACTTAACAATTCTTGGGCAATCAGCCCAACCTTACGCCAAAATAAGTTTTAACAGAGGGGCAGAAAACCCCATTCATGCTCAGGAGCACTTGCTCCAAATTACACAGAAAAGCCTCCCCGAGGCATACAACACTCAATTTTCGAGAAAGAGCCACTCGCTCTCAACATTAAGCCTATTAAAGGCCATACCAAACTCCACCTTCAAGTTGTCCTCTAAGGACATAGATACAGGGGTAAAATACCCAACCTACTGAGGTCTATTAAGTAAGAAAAAAGGTTAATTACATGACCTCTAAAATAACCACTTGAGAGGAGGCGACCTGCACTCCTAATACATTTGTTTAAAACCTACTTGGCACTAGGCCATTAATGCTGGGGCTAATCCCATACTAAAAAGGTGACTTTAGAAAGGAACAATTTACATTACGTTAAAGAAGAATAGGTTGAGAAAAAAATAAGTTCACCTCAAAACAATATGAGTGGGAGCTCGAGAGGGTTAAGCACTCTCTATCCCGATATGCAGTTTAAAGATAGAATAGATACCAAGGGTCTTTACATTTTAAGGAAGGTTACATTATGGAAAAACTTCGGACCCGCCCCGAGAGTTAAACTGCTGAGCTAGCAAAGAAAGAAGTTATTAATCGGCCATTACCTTGTTGTTGACCGCTGCCGAAGAAAGAGGCGCTTCCCGCCCCCTGCTATGTACTTTACACACAGAAAGATGGAACAGAAGTGGCGCAGAGACCCAAAAATCAGCAGTTTATATACTCTCGCGGAAAGTTCGAGGCGTTTTTGGAATGAGAACACCCTCCCACCAAAACTTTATTGGTTAGGGATAAGCAGCATATTCAAGTTGGGGGAAGATACATCAGATTGGTCAGAAATTAATTAAAGAAATTCGGGATTGGCTAAATACAAAACAAGGGGAAAGAGAGGGGTATACAGCCAACTTAAACAATAACAGAAAAAAATTTAACAAGAAACAAACTTTTGAAATAAAAATTTCTCCATAAACAGTTCTTTCACATCGCACTAGGGTGCACCATTGTAGTTTTTCAGTAGTGTCCTCTAGAAGAGAAAGTTCACACTTCTTACTACCGGTAAAACAAAAATACATCAAAAGTGGCACAGTTCAAAAACTCCAAACTTTCCAAGTAGTGACATCTTCTGAGAAACTTGAAAATTAATACCGTCGATAAAGTTCAGACTTCCTCCAGCAGAGGAGTTTCAACTGGCGCACATTTTAAATTAGCGGCGTGGAGGTGTACCGCCCGGTACAGTAACAAATGTTGAAAATGTGTTCATAAAACAGGGGACTTTTAACTGAAGTGTTAAATTTATAACAATTTTAGTTAACATTTGTTAAATAAAATGCAACACAGAGTTGAAGAAACCAGGCATTAGTCTCAATTTCCTGATACTTAATCTTACTTCCTTTCTATATTCCACTCTTGCCATGCTTTCTTCTTTTGAACCTTAACCACCTTCACTTCCACAAAGGTACCTCCTTTTCCTTCACTCTCGCTGAAATTCTACCACAAATCATCTCTGCTCTGCTTACAAATCTGTTTTGAAATTTGGTTCATTCTTCTTCTTCTTCTACTACACTTTCCATTTCTGATATAGGGATATGCTGAATAATTCCTGTTTAACTTCTCCTGAGTTCCTTTATCTTTTAATTTCCATACTTTTATTTTCTTCCGTCTTATTTCTTTTACTCTCACAATTTTACCAATTTTTCAATTTTGCTACTACTACTCTGTGGTCTCCATCAAATGCCCTGCCTGGTAGTGCTGTTACATCCATTAACTGTTTATAATTTGTTTTCTCAACCAAAATATAATCAGTAATTGTTTTTGTCCTTCCTTCACCCATCCATATCTAGTGATCTTTCTAAACCAGTATTACCCACAAGCATTCAGTTTCACTCTGAAAAATCGATCAACTTATCTCCTTTGCTGTTTCTTTTTCTGTATCCGAAAGGACCAGTCACTTCTTTCCCAGTTCTGTCATGTCCAACCTACGCATTGAGGTCTCCTTCCTTGACTGTCTCCAAGAATTCTTCTATATTTTCCTCACTGTTTTCAGTTTAAGTTGCATAAACTTGGATGAAATATTTCACTCCTTCTTTCATTCTCAGTTGCACTCTGATTATTCTGTCACTACCATTGTTTACCTTATTCACATTTTCATCCAGGGTTTTATTAACAAGCACTCCTACTCCATTCATTGCCTCACCTCCTCCACTCCAGTATAGGGTGTATCCTCATCTTCTTCACTCTATCCCTTCCACTTGACCTCACTCAGTTCCATCGTTGCAACATTCTCTTTCTCCATAAACTCAGTCAACTCTTCTGACTTTCCTCTCAGCGAAATAACATAGGGTTGGCATCAAGAAGGGAATCCGGCCGTAAAACAGGGCCAATTCCACAGGTGCGACACAGTTCGCACTTGTGGCCTCACAGGTGTGGGAAAAGTGGTAGGAAAAGAAAGAAGAAAGTTCTTTAATTCACTAATGCTCATTAAACATCCCTTAAATAGTTCAAATCAATATAGAATTTGACAATAATAATAGGCTATAATTAGAACTCCAGGATGACTCATGACGTCACCGGAACATGACGCAACAGAAATTTACAGTAAACAAGCCAGTTGGCTCAACATCGCACACCTAGTTTGACGAGTGAGGAGAGAACAACCACATGAGAAGTTTTTCATTAATATAAGTTATATAATTTCAACAATTTATTGGAACAGTGGACACAGGTTTTAACATAAATGGTTTTGCACTTCACTAAAATATTAATCAATTCACAAGTTATTAAATCAAGTGTTTGATTTGATAGAATCTGATGATAACGTTTCTTTTGCAGATATAGCCTAATCTATTATATGTTTGATTGTTTTTCCGGATATTTTCTAAATGTTATATATTCATAAATTAGTTTCGACAGGCTGAAGAACCTATTCATAATAATCATCATCATCATCATCATTGCACAGTTCCAGTTTCCCTGGTACTGTTAATGAGCCTCTTCCACATCTTCCTGTCCATGTACAACTTGTCATGGAGAACACCATCCACTATCCATCTTCTGGTAACTAGATCAACCTTGAACATAACAGTTATAAATCAAGTAAGTTGAAACTGAAAAGAAATTGCTTCCACTATAACAAAAAAAATCTGTTCATCGAGTCTAAACAGCACTTGTTCCTTAGTTTCTCCCCGAATCACGATGTCATCAGCAAAAGCCATTGCATTACGCTCACCAGAGGTTTTCTTGATGTTCTTCATTATGTCATCCATTTATTTATTTATTTATTTATTTATTTATTTATTTATTTATTTATTTATTTATTTATTTATTTATTGTCTTGTTTTATATGGCGGGGCTCAGGCTATTAAGCCTGCTATTCTGTCCGACCATACATACACCTACATGAAGACTTAAATATACTCTAAATTATCTACCATTTAATATCTTAAGGTATCAATTACATGTTTTAATTAACCTAATAACTTAGCTATGATCTAATCCTACTATGTTATGAATAATTATTATTATTTATTAACCAGGTTTAACAGAGTTTCTTAAAGCGGAGGTGGTTTGACACACTCCTAATTTCAGCAAGTAAGGAATTTTAAATTCGGCTGGCGGCGATTACAAATGATCTACTGTAGCCAGTTGAGCGGTGAATGGGAATGCTTAGTACTGAGGTGTATGATGATCTCGTAGGAATACTAGAAGGTAATGTTAGGTAATGGAATTGTGTAGCCAGGTATTCAGGAGTTTTAAGGTTCAGTATACGATGTAACAGGGAAACAGTGTGCAAATTTCGTCGCTCTCTTAAGCGTAGCCATGAAGGTCTATCAAATGCGGGAGAAATATGGTTAAACCTTGGTATATCTGAAATAAATCGAACACATGCGTTATGTGCCTTTTGGAGCTTGATGGAATGTGAGGCGTTCAGGTTACTGTATACTATGTCACAGTAGTCGAATATTGGCATTACCATACTTTGGATAAGCAGTTTTCTTACATTTTTGGGGAGTAAATCTCTGAGTTTCTTAAGGGAATGTAAGGAATAAAACACTCGCTAATACCGTATATAAATATTACATGATCATTCCAACTACTATCATCCCTAAGTTTTTAACTGTTTCTTTGAATTATAACTGAGTGCCTCTGAATGATTCTGAGTGGGTATGCACATCTGTGAGGGGTGCATGGTTTTTTGGGTAGCTATAACGATACACTGCGAATTTTGGGCATTGATTTTTAGTGCATGTTCCTCAGTCCACTTACATATTCTTTCTAGGTCGTCATTCATATTGTTTATTGCAGTCGGTAAGTCATGAGGGTGCGCATGTGTATATATTTATAAGTCGTCTGCGTACATATGATGTTGACAATGTTTAATTATTTATGTTAGTCCTGAAATGAAGATCGAAAATAGGAGTGGCGCTAGCACTAACCCCTGTTGTATTCCAGTCTCTACAGATTGCCACGAAGAGAAATTTTCACTTGTTGATACACACTGCCGGCGATCAGAGAGATACGAATACATCCAGGATAGTGTGCTTTGTGACAAATTAAGAGCACATAATTTTGCCATTAGTATGTCCGTGTCAACGCAATCGAAGGTCTTACTAAGGTCTAGAAGAGTTAAAACAGTAACTTCTTCCTTATCCATAGCTACTCCTATGTCGTTTGTAAATTTAAGTAGTGCCGTAGTTGTGCTATGATTGCTTCTAAAACCAGACTGGTATTTGTCAAGAAGTATATTGTTATTTCATTATGCGGTTATTTGTCTGTGAACTATTTTCTCCAAAATTTTGGACAGAAATGGTAAAATGCAAATGGGTCGAAAGTCTTTGGGTTCCACGGGATTGTTGGTCTTTGGGAGTGGGCGAACAATTGCACATTTCCAAAGGGAAGGGAATATGCTGGTTATCAGTGAGGTATTAATAATAATAATAATTTCGTGTGGCTATTTCTAGCTGAGTGCTGCCTTTGTAAGGCAGACCCTCCGATGAGTGTGGGCGGCATCTGCCATGTCTAGGTAACTGCGTGTTATTGTGGTGGTGGATAGTGTTATGTATGGTGTTTGAGTTGCGGGGATGTTGGGGACAGCACAAACACCCACCCCCGGGCCATTGGAATTGACCAATGCAGGTTAAAATTTCCAACCTGGCCGGGAATCGAACCCGGGACCCTCTGAACCGAAGGTCAGTACGCTGACCATTCAGCCAACGAGTCGGATAGTGAGGTAGTAATGATGTGGGTTAGAGTTGATAGGATTACGTATAGAGTTTTTAGCAGTAACTGGGGATCAATCTCGTCACATCCTGTCGCAGTTGTCTTTATTGATCATGCAATTTGTCTCACTTCTGCAGGAGTTACGAGTGATAAATATAACTGTTTTCTCCATTGTTAGTATTGCCATTGTGTAGAATTTTGTTAATCGTCTGTTCTTTTGTTGTCTTGTCAATGTTAATGGGTCTTGTAGTAAAGTATTGGTTTTAATCATCCAGTGGTAGTTCAATGTCAGCAGTATGTATTTTATTTCCATCTATGCCCGTATTTTTAACGGTTTTCCAGACTGTTGTCGTGTTCCGGGTTAGCAAACTGTTCTGTGAGCATCTGATTTTAGATTTCCTTACTGCCTGTGTGGTCCTGTTACGAAGGGTCTTGTACAGGTCAAAATCGTTTAGTACTAGACTAGTTACAAATTTTCTGAAAGCTTTGTCTCTCTCTGTCATTAAGTCTCATTTCTTGAATCATCTATGGAGCCGCAGGGCGTATTATGCGAGCAGTGCATTTTGACGCGTGTTTACTGTGTGTTTAAGGGCCGTTTTCCCCAAATGAGATTAAACTAGGTTTATTTTAATCTGGTTTAAGTCTGAGTTTAAACTAACATTCATTTTCCCCATATTGGTTTAAACTTTGTATCAAGTTTAAACCTGGCTCAGAGTTAAACCTTCCATATTGTTGGTTTAAACTGCTGTCAACCTTCTTGACATTTTATTAACGTATCTGTGCTTTTCCTAATAGAAGGGTTAGTTTTGACTACCAGTACTGCAGCACTTTAATGAAAAACGTACTAAAATTGTAACCTAGTATTAGCATTAGAAAAATGGGAGAATTTATTGAAGTCTTTGGTTAAATAGGAAATAATTTTGATGTGCAAGAGAGGTTAAGAAGCCGCGTTCCAACAAAAGTTTACAATCTTGGAAAATCGGATGTAACGGAGTTCTTTGATGGATTTATAATTCATAAGCGAACAGCAAGGATTGTCTAGTATCGAAGAAGGATTCATTTTAAACGTCAACTGCACGAAATAATGCTATTTCGCTAGAAGCAATGATTCTGGTTGCTTTAAGATATGATGCGCAGGCATTTTTTTCATTAACAACGGGGACCACAGACCTTAAATTGCAGTCTCCTTATAATATTATATACTGTAAAATACTGTTCGTGGTATGAATACTGAAATGTGAAGCATAAAAATATTCCTACATAAGTCGTGTAATACGTCCGCTCTTCATGCGGTACCTGGTGGCTGTGGTCGCTAAAATGTGAAGTCAGCATCGTTCGAATCTAATTTGTCGAAAATATTTTTACCATCAGAATGTTGACCGGCACGGTAGGAGAGGCGGTGGTATACAATTTCTAATCGCTAGATTATATATTTATAGGATCAGAAAAACAATAAAGTATTTCATGCTTGCTAGTAAACTTGTAATAGAATAGATTATAGTTAAGAATGTTTCATCGTATCTATTGCCAGCATACCAGCAATAGAAATATTAATGCTATAGGGAGAAGAGTATTATGCATACAGTACGACATATCGCGAACTTGGTTATGTTATAAACGAATATGGAATCAAGTAATACATCTCCAAATAATACATCCTCAGTGGTCTGTCTGCTGGATCCAAGGTTTGTGAGATTGATCCCAGCCGAGGGCGATGGATTTTGATAGGAGATAGATCCTGAGCATGCTTGGAATTTGTTTACTTGAAATTCACATAAATGTTGATTTTCTGAGGAAAGGAATACCGTAGGCCTATTGCTGAAAGACCAGGATTTTAATATTTCAACGTTCCCGTGTGTTCCGTAAGACAATAGACATCAAAGACACGTATTAGGCCCACGGTACTTGTTTATGGTAAAGCATGACAGAGAAAAATAAGAAATAAAAGTGCGTTCCAATAAATTGTAGACAGCAATAGGTAGAATTATATGACGCAACACTTCGCACAAATGTAAACAATTTATTTATCAGTAAAGCTAATATCCCGCCGAATTTGTTCTTTATTCACTACGTACGATAACATTAATTCGCCACAAACAGCTTATATTATTACAAAAATGTCGGTCATTGACAGTGGCGAAGCTAGCTATATTACTTCGGGAGTCTAAGAATATTGTTCAAGCTTACCTTAAATTCTTTTATACAGCAAGTGTATGCGGCGCTCCTTTCTCTCTGCAAATGCATCAATGACACGGTCCCTGAAGCTCTGATTATTTGACAGTTCGTGGAATAGAGATTTCTCTATCGCAAGTGTACTTAAATTACATAGTCTACTGTTTGTCATTGAATTCCTCAGGAAGGTTTTTATGCGTTTTAGCGCACTCATACTTCTTTTACTCGAACATGTTGTCACTGGAAATGTGAGAACTAAACGAACCAAACGTGTTGTTTGTTCGTAAACCTTGTCCAGACCATTATCCAACATATATTTTAGCAGTATTTGGTAGATGTTTAACTTCATCAGAGTACACATTCACAAGTTCATTTGTCAGTTGTTCACTTTCGAAAAAAGGGTACATCTTCAGGAGTTGTTTCATTTTCATTGAGGGAAAACTTGTGTTGTAAGCCTTAAATTGATTCTCATCCAATAATTCTGCAAAATGGAAGTTTTCAAAGTCACAGAACCGTATTTCCATCTGTACCACGGTGGTATCAATTATTTCATATGCTAATGCACTCCAAATGATTCTGTTGCCATTGCGGTATTGAGAGCTTTGCTGGTGTCTATGCATTCATTCACTGTTTCTTCATTTCTCAGATTTTTTAAGTTATTTATGGTTTGCTTTATCTCATGGTTGCAGATATTTACATTAGATGTGCATTTTGCTTGCAGCACCTAGAATAAATGATCCGTGTAGCAAAATATCTTGTTGAAGACGCACAACAGGAAGAGGAAATGAGGGTCATCTAATCTCTTAACCAGTCCCATAGCACCATTAACAGATTCGCCAACCCATTCTTCATCTTTATCAACAATGTGTGTAAGAGCTTCTTTCAAGTCCTTGAAATGGGATGCTATTGTTAGTGTTGCTCTGGAGTGAAAGTTCCAACGTGTCGTACATGCCGGGGGAAGTTTAAAGCCTTTATCTCTTAGGACTTGAGTTATCTTTGATGACTTGCTGAAATATGTATGGAAGGCAGTCAAATTATAAGTAAAGAAACGCACTTTCTTTATAGCTTTTGCTCCATACAAGAGTACCAAATTAAGCTTATGTGCATAGCAATGTATAAACATTGCATGTGGGCAAACTTACTTTACGATAGTTTGAACACCCCCTGTAGAACCTGCCATTACGGAAGCCCCGTCGTAAGTCTGACATATTAACTTCTTTTCTACACCCCAGTTTCGTAAGACATCCAATATTACGGCTGACAGTCCAGTGGCACTTTTATCTTTTGAGACGTCGTAGAACCCCACAAACCTCTCGTGAACGTTATAACCAACACAATACCGAAATATAATGTTCATCTGATTCTGACAAGATATATCTAACGTTTCATCCGCCTGAACTGATACAAATTCACAAATAGAAAGTTCTTTCTGAATCTCTGCATTCATCACTTGAGTTACACAGTCAATAAGTTCATTCTGAATGTCACTCGAAGTTCCTTTAAATCCTGAAGTTGCTCCCAGATGCTCTCTCATGAATTGTTCTTCTTGTGCTAGCAATTCCAAGGTCTCGAGGTAGTTACCTTTATTTACGGAGTCACTACTCTCGTCATGCCCACGGAATGGAAGTTCTTGTTCTCCGAGAAAACACACCACTTGAACTAACCTGCCAAGAACCCGTATATTATGATTTACTAACTCATTATACTTTAGAGCTGCAAGACGAGCCGCTTCTGATATCGCATGATCTATTCTACTCCTGCCGAGAAGAAGAAAACGCTCACTGTTCTGAATATGTATTTTTCAAATCTCGTGTTTACGTGCTCTTCTATGAAAATTTTTTAGGGTACTGATGCCACCCTCATTCCATTCACTATCACCTCCAAATAATATGCAAATGTAACAATAAAACTTACAATCTGTCACACTTGCTGTAAGCCATGAATAATCCTTATACCATTGGGACTGGAAAGTTCTTATTTGGTTTCCATCCTTTTGCACAATTTTCAATAATGGCTATGGCCGCTTGTCTTTCAGGGCACATTTTTCTTCCAAAGACAAAGAAGAAAATGGAGTTCGAAGCAAGTATGTAATAAGATCATTACTTTCATTCATTATATACGGATTTAAAAAATACTGGCAACTCTTCACAAAACACAGACCACTAATAATAAGTTGTAAACTTCACAGATCAACAGATCAGAACGTAAACATTAACTCGTAACTCGAGACTTGGAGACTAGACTCCCAGCTTGGTTTCAAAACGAGCACTTACCGCTGCATGACGTCATACGTTGTCATAGCAACCAGTACAAGCCCCGCCCGCTAGCACAAAGGTAAGAGTCTGGCTGAAGCCAGACTCAACGGCTAGGCTCAGTGCTCTGCGAGTAGCGCGGCAGATCGGAGAGCCGTGAAGTCTATTAAGTTTATTAGACATAATTTTCGTGCCTTACATCAATAATTTATTATTCGTATTTCGTCTGGGGAATCTGAGACTCTTAGATTCCCCCCTAGCTTCGCCACTGGTCATTGAATTACTTGGCTCTGATTAGCCAATTCCAATCGACCATGCCTTCGACTATTCCTTCAGTGCAGCCAACGTTAGCGCCAACGACAGCTCGCCCGTTTAAACTAAACGAGTGTCAGAAATTGGTGGAGAAAATGGACGCAACTTTAAACTAGGTACTAAAGTTAAACGGGTTTAATTTATACCAGGTTTAACTCGATTTGGAGAAAATGGCCCTAAGAACTCCACTTTATCATCTATATTATTTCAAATATGGACATTATGCCAAGGTATGCTTGCAGCGTCTTCTAATAGGGCTTCGTTATTTATACTTTTTAGGTCTCGAAATGAAATTAATTTAGATCTGTACTTGGGGCATTTAAGTGAATAAGCTAAATAAATTAAGTCGGGATTGGATATTCCGCAAGCAGACATTCACCCGTGGGTCAGTACCCTATCAGGTTTATTCGTCACAATTAAGTCCAGTAATGTATGTGACATGGCTGTGTGATGTTTTGCGTTAAGTGGCAAAATCGTCATGTTACAAGATTTAAATATGTTGATTAGTTGTTTAGTTTGTGTCATTTTGTGGTTAAGGATGGCAGTATTGAGGTCACCTAGTAATAAAACATGCTTATACCTGGGAAAGAGGTCTAGTATGGATGTCCTCAAGGTTGGTGATGTATCCCTTCTTTGGTGGTCGATACACTACACTCAGTAAGCACGTTTCACCTAAAGCCTCAATTTCCATGAACATGAACTCAGGCCTTGCGCAGTATTCACTAATTGTTTTGTAGATTATTTTATATTTTAGGTCATTCCTAATATACGTAGCTACTGCGCCGCCGGTTTTATCTGTGCGATCATTTCGGATCAAAGTATAATTTCTGAGGTGGACGACAGAATCCGGCAACCAAGATTTCATCCAGGTTTCCCCGTTCATGACGATGTGAGGGTTGAGGAATTAGACTTTGAACATTAGCATGTATTACAGGGTCTTTTTTTAGCTGGCTCCGCAGCACCACTCAGAGCAATACATCTCTCAGCAAAAGAGTCACCCCACTGTCGCCTTCCGTGCGTGTTTCCCTGACACACGGAGCAAGCCATAAAAAAGACCCTGCAGGTACCTGTAAGGAATTTGGGGGCTGGGTATGTATGGGAGCGGAGATTCCGCTCAGCTGACCACCAGTAACCTTGCCGAAAATAGACACATATGCAGCACCCTCACTTTGAGTGTCCAACCTGTACGCTATCTTGCCTAGTTATTATATGTAAACCTAATGAAGATATAATCTAAAAATAATAGTTGGAATAGTAATTATAGTCTAGTGTCTAAGTTAGTTAAAACTGTAAAATGTGTAATGACATGTTAGGAGAGGATGATGAAGAAGAAGACGGAAGAGAAGAAGACGTCCAACTGATCCATAGGCAAATAGAAGCAAGACCATGCCCAGAATGCGGAGAGCTCGACAGTGATGTCCAAGATTTTGTTAAGAGGATCCACCTGATTCAACGAGAGAATGAAGAATTGAGACTCAATAAGCAGAATCTGCGGGACGAGATCAGTCACCATCGAAAAGGAACGAAAGCAGTAATCAAATCATAATGAAAGTATGATGCGGATATATATATATCTCATGATTATCACAAGATTTTTTTTACCGAGCAACAGGAAAATGTACCCTGATGAGATAGGCCCTAGTTTCATGATTTGATTTTGATATGAGAAATACAGATATATAGAAATATTAAATTAAATACAGTGTCAGTTTTGTGTGGACGGGAGAATTTCAACATAGCTAGACGTATCGCGACTGTCCGTCGCCACAGTAAGCTTGTCATTAGGGGGAGAATGTTTCTTGGCCAGAAGATAAGAGGATTAAAGCTAGAGCTCACAAGAACGAAGTAATGACTTCGAGGAAGTGAAAGAGTATATATTTCGGACCAAGGGCGAGCAGATGTATCACCAATACCGGGAATATGACGTACCAGTTTTCCACGCCCGAGGCATTTGGTGTTGTCAACGTTACAAGGAAGAGATTTCAAACTAACCGAAGCGGTGTTGACCAATGAGAAAATTCATCATAGGCCCGCAGATAAACCAACATAAGAAAAACTCAGAGTGAACTCCAGTTAGCTTCTCCGATAACAATAATTAAATTATTCCAACCACATGATTGAATAGAGGGGATTTTTGTGATATCATTCCCATGTTGATTAAATGTAATCGTAATAAATTCAAGTAATGAATTCGTGGAAATGACCCACGCTATCTCGCCATTGGTCGAGATGAGCACGCCATCAGGGACGCCGAGTTAGCGCGCGAAAGGTGGAGGACAGAAATTAAGTGATATTTCCATGATCACCGAACGATAGGAGTTCAGAATACGACACATGAATGTGTATCGCCACTGTATTAAGTAGGATAAAGCAAGAGATCCAAATCCACCTGCATATGCCGATTTAGGATAACCAACCCCCCTCTCCAGGAGATGACCGCGGATGACCCCGGCGGGAAACCATATCGTCCATAAAAGTCCAGTAGTGGAACCTCACCCACCCAGTCGTTTGAAGTCACCAGTTGTGACCGGTCGTATGAAGTAGTTGAGACTCTGACACGTTGACTCTGTAAGTCAGTACCTCGGGACGCATTCGAAGTCAGTTAAAGCTGAAAGTGCGTGAGTTATTAGGAGAATGAAGACGAACAGTGAAATTATCCATAGTACCGAGTGTAACTAATCAGTACAACTGTATGTTGAATTTAATAAATGTCATGTGATTGAATAATAAATAATTAACGGAACGCCGATAGTACCTTTGGAAGGCAGTGTGCGGAGCCTGAAGTAAATAGCTCAAGATAGACGGTGAATAACTATCCGAGCAGGGAACTATAGGAGCTAGGCGATTATCAAGATGGCTTAGAAATAAACCAGGAAGTGCCGGTTGAAGATGCGATACGCGCCGGTTCAAATGAACGACATTTCGTCGTAATGTGTCACGACGTGTGTTTCGGGCGTATATGAAGAGTATATTGTGCGAGTGTCAGGGGTCTAGGAGCACCTATAAGTGTTTTTTTTTGTTATTAGTATTCTTGTGTAAAATAGTGTAATAAGGTATTAATCATGGGTAGTCACCCAGAAGTGTTTTATTGTGTTAAATTTGTATTGTGCGACATGATGGACGAGTAGATCACCATGGGGCCGTAAGGCCTATACCTCATCCGCTACGAGACAGTGGAATTCTACATAGGAATGAGTACACAATTTTGATATTTGGGGGATGTTATCGCGACTAAACGGGGTTCAGTGTAAATTAATTATGGTTACTTAACATGGTCCGCCTCCCGAGTCCGTGATTTTATTTTTTGGGTAGACGGACGAACTAATTTATATTAACGGAATAATGGGTTAGATTAATTAATTTGAGTATTTGTTTGTTGTATATAATGTAAATAGGGGATATATTTCTTTCAATTAATGCATGCTGTTCGAAATACTTTGACTTAAGTTCATTTCAAGTGTTAAATTCTTTTTTTTTTGTGCTAACCCATTTATTTGAATTTCAATCACTGCGGTGATCATTTGTATTTTAATTAGGAATATTTTCTACCTGACAGCCAGATTATGAAAAAGCCAGAGTAGGTAAAATTTGTGTTGCGTACGGAAGGTCATTATAATACTAATAATAATAATAATAATAATGTTTGTGAGTTGACAAAGGAAAGTAAATTAATAATAATAATAATAATAATAATATTTGTGCGTTTGCGATTTAAAGTATAATAATAATGATGACAGTGCTTCGTGAGTTAGCCAGTGCAAATATAATAATCAATGTGGAGATGACATGTAGCGTTAAAGACTTTCATTCGCGTAATCAGTTTGATTTTACGTAAAGTTTTGATTTTACGTTTTTGGACTTTATTTTAACCATTAAAATTTGTTTAAAAGCGATATAGGCACGTGAAGTAGAATGGTCACGATATGTTAAAAGCCCAGAATGATTTGAGCCCATATTTAAAGTTGGAAGTCATGAGGGACGAATATCCGGCGTGAAATAAATTGAGCCGTATTGTTTGTAATGATGAAATAGATGAATCTCAAGGCCTAAGATGATATAAAATACAGATGCCGGTGTTATTAGTGGTAGAATCCACGCACCGAGGATTAATTTATAAATTAAATGTTTGAAGAGTTCCGATGAAAGGAAATGGACTTCAAATTGGAAGGAACAGTTTAGCAATCGCCGGCATTGGAGGTATTTGCCCAGCCGCGATGTGCCATAGGTTGTGAGATGTGTCTTGGGAGGACAGGTGTCCCCATATAAAATTAACCGCAGTACGAAATTGAAGGTACGGTCCCGGATACCGTGTTGTCCCGACCAATATAAAGCAGATCTTAGTGGTTCATAACGGGATTTAACATATGTGACTAAATTCTAAAGAGTGGAAATTAAAATATCATCTTTCCATTTTTAATAATAATAATAACAATAATCATACTCCAAGTGAATCTTGTCTTAAATCAAGTGCTTAGTGCCAAGATAAATCGGAATTGTAAAAGGGGTTATGCGTTAAACATATTAAGAGTGAACTACCGTGTAACAGGCGAAATTAATTTTTTAAAATTTAATAATAATAATAAATATAAAAAACTAATTTTTTTCTGAAGATTTTTTTAAAATATTTTGGACATAATAATGATGTTGTGAGTTGAAATGAAAAATTTGAGATTTTTAACTAATAATAATAATAATAAATAAAATATTTGAAGAAGGAGAAGAAGAATAACCAATGAAGATACTTTTTTAATTTTATTTTTTTGATGAGAATAATAAGAGCGAGAAGTTGAAGTATTATAGCGAGGATGATTACGGGTTACGATAATCACGATTTCCACTATTAATAATAATGTTAATAATAATAATAATAATAATAATAATAATAATAATAATAATAATAATGAAAAGTTGAAGGAGCAGAAGATAAAGAACTTGCAATAGTAATTTGTGAATAATAATTATGATGAAAGGAAATTAAGATATTTAATGGGCGATGATTCATTGTTACGAATATCATAATAATATAATAATAATAATAATAATAATAATAATAATAATAATAATAATAATAATAATAATAATAATATTTATGAGGAAGCTGATCATTATATTGTGCGGATAAATTAGGAGGAAGAACGACCCTTCGTTTGAAACGTCGGCAAGGGTTGGCATATAATCATCCCGGATGACAACTGATAATAATCAAATACAGGATTATAATTGAAATTAATGATAATAATAAAATTAATTGATGGTAGTCAAAGAATATGATAATGATCAGATAAAGAATGGTAATGATATTATTTAATAATCATAGGAGGATAGGATAGGGACAGTCATCCTGTGTCGAACAGCTCCGAACCAGATGTTGGGTTTTCACGGGGAGATTGTTAGCGGTAGATACGTAAATAACCCACGGACGGCACATGTCTTCAGGGTCAGAGCATAGTAATGAACCTTTCCGTACATCTTGTCGTATTGACAAGTGTAAATATTGAAATAGGCTTTGAGTTAATGAACTCTACCTGGCGTGTTTGTGAATCTGGAAATAATAGGCTAGAGTTTGTCCGTATTATAAATTCCCGTTTTTTCGAGGCGATAACATTTTCCACGGTGGGTGTCCGGCTCACCAGAATGTACATACCGGAAGTGTCTCATGTCCAAACGGAACGAGGAGACGACAGTAAAAAGTTACTGTCGTGCCTTCGTCTCCGAAAGAAGATCTCCAGTGGTGAAACGTCCAATCATACGGATGTGAATTCGATCCCCAGTAACCAATTGGGGCGAATTCACGAGATGTTTTACACTACCAGAGTAGTGAGGTAAAATCCAAGTATTATGTCATTTATTTTTCAGGATGGAAGTGTCCCAATGTAAAATTGTCATCATGTGTAGTATGCAAAATAAGTGAATAAATTGCTCCTCATTGCAATTTCAATAGGAAACAGTTTCCATATCTTTTCATTGTAGTTAGTCCAGTATGCCCATGGAATTTAAGTTATCACTTCCCAGTCCTATTGTGGAGTCAAAAATTTGTATCCATGAATGAGTCGTCCCCCGTAACCTTAAATTTGCATGCCCCGTTCATCCCTGTGTTCATTTGATGCGCCGATATATATATTTTTGATTTTCTTTATATAATTTTTTTTATCGTTTTCGAACTGATCACCCCTGAGATAAATGCTAGTCTGGGACTCAGGAGGTGAGCGGGTGCACTTTATCATCTATATTATTTCAAATATGGACATTATGCCAAGGTATGCTTGCAGCGTCTTCTAATAGGGCTTCGTTATTTATACTTTTTAGGTCTCGAAATGAAATTAATTTAGATCTGTACTTGGGGCATTTAAGTGAATAAGCTAAATAAATTAAGTCGGGATTGGATATTCCGCAAGCAGACATTCACCCGTGGGTCAGTACGCTATCAGGTTTATTCATCACAATTAAGTCCAGTAATGTATGTGACATGGCTGTGTGATGTTTTGCGTTAAGTGGCAAAATCGTCATGTTACAAGATTTAAATATGTTAATTAGTTGTTTAGTCTGTGTCATTTTGTGGTTAAGGATGGCAGTATTGAGGTCACCTAGTAATAAAACATGCTTATACCTGGGAAAGAGGTCTAGTATGGATGTCCTCAAGGTTGGTGATGTATCCCTTCTTTGGTGGTCGATACACTACACTCAGTAAGCACGTTTCACCTAAAGCCTCAATTTCCATGAACATGAACTCAGGCCTTGCGCAGTATTCACTAATTGTTTTGTAGATTATTTTATATTTTAGGTCATTCCTAATATACGTAGCTACTGCGCCGCCGGTTTTATCTGTGCGATCATTTCGGATCAAAGTATAATTTCTGAGGTGGACGACAGAATCCGGCAACCAAGATTTCATCCAGGTTTCCCCGTTCATGACGATGTGAGGGTTGAGGAATTAGACTTTGAACATTAGCATGTATTACAGGGTCTTTTTTAGCTGGCTCCGCAGCACCACTCAGAGCAATACATCTCTCAGCAAAAGAGTCACCCCACTGTCGCCTTCCGTGCGTGTTTCCCTGACACACGGAGCAAGCCATAAAAAAGACCCTGCAGATACCTGTAAGGAATTTGGGGGCTGGGTATGTATGGGAGCGGAGATTCCGCTCAGCTGACCACCAGTAACCTTGCCGAATATAGACACATATGCAGCACTCTCACTTTGAGTGTCCAACCTGTACGCTATCTTGCCTAGTTATTATATGTAAACCTAATGAAGATATAATCTAAAAATAATAGTTGGAATAGTAATTATAGTCTAGTGTCTAAGTTAGTTAAAACTGTAAAATGTGTAATGACATGTTAGTTTCGGTCTGTCGGTTTATTTAATCTTGTCCAATTCCGCTCGGCTCGACACACGATATTTTACACCATTGTGTTTCACAATAATTGTACCGTCTATTGTCCAACAATTGAACACAGAAAATCTAGTGATCGCTTCTTGCAACAGTTTCATCCTGATTGACGTGAAGTCTTCTCTGATTGTTTTGACCGTTCCTTTCAGTTTCTTTTTAGATTTGAATAGTTTGTTCCGTTTGCGGTATGACACGAACTTCCCTATTATCGGACGCTACCCTGTGACTTATGTCTATGTCCACGTGCGTTAAATGTACTCCAATATTGTCAGCTAGCTCGATGACAATTTTGTTCGTGGCCTCGCCACTCGATTCCCGCACCCCGAACACACGCAGTGATTGCCGCCGCTGATATTGCTCGAGAGCATCGGTCTTAGTTTCAAGCTGTTCCCTGAGGTCTGATATTGTCTTGTCTCTGGCCTCGAGCGCTTCCCTCATCTCCTCGATTACTTTGGTATTAAAATCTATCGTAGCTGCTCTATAACGGCCCTGGCTACATGGTCTTATATGATATTGGCTAGTGTGGCAGTGTTTTCTTGTCTCTCAAAGCTTCCTCTAGGGCGCGCTTCACTGGGCTGTATGTTGTTGCTACCTTTCCTTTCCCTGGCATGGCTGTTTACAAGAAAGATTATGTTGTTAATTACTTGTGATACACTTTGAACTGGCTATTCGTAGCATGGTGGTTTTACTTATCACTTAATTGAAAGTTTCACACGTAAATGCCGATTTTCCAAATTACTGATAAACCTGGAGACTGAAACACATGCACTGGTCGCCATCCATGATGGTGATAATAATGAGGATAGTGTTCTGCCTTGCTGAACTCCACTTTTGGTCTGGAACCAGGATGATAGTCCATCACCAAATCGCACACAGCTGGTACAATGTTCAATCGAGAATATTTATACACATCTGGACCAGTATTTTGATGTTAATTATAACCTTAACAAAATAGCGGAAAAGTTCAATATTTTATTTGATTTATTCATCACCCATTTCAGGAAATACAATTTAGCGGATGAAAAATCTTTCTTTAAGTTAATTAAAGGTCCTCCGTCGATACAATCACCATCATTCCCCCACCCTTCAGCCCCGTCTTAAGCCGCTTCCGAACTCCCCGCCCCTCCCTTCGCACGCCACCCGCTCCACCGGGTTGCTCCTCCCATCACCAGCTTTCCTTCCCTCCTATTCCTTGCCATTCCCATTACTCTAGCTGCACACTACAGGTCAAGTCGTTCACATTGCCTGCAAGGTGAGTACTCAGTCTTTTTCTTCGTTTCTTGCCATTCCTTTCTTAAAAATTTTGCGTTAATTCTAATTTTTTCATCATCAGGTTCTACTGGTTCCAACTTGGATTGGGAATTCTCCTCATATCACAGGAAGAATTATTATATTATATTATATTATATTATATTATATTATATTATATTATATTATATTATATTATATTATATTATATTATATTATATTATATTATATTATATTATATTATATTATATTATATTATATTATATTATATTATATTATATTATATTATATTATATTATATTATATTATATTATATTATATTATATTATATTATATTATAAGAAGTCGCATGGTTTTGCCTACATTTAATTTCTGTATCAGAAATATTGGACCTTAAGCAAGACAGACACCATCTGCACCAATGTTCAACATGCAATTTTCTACCTCAAGATGCACTTGAAGTATAACTCAACAGAAGCATCTGGACTTTGTATTTAGACCAGACCGGCATCTTATACTTTTAATGCGCAATTTTAGAGTATTCACTAAAAAGGGCAATCATCATTGTAGAAAACCGTTGTGATACTATTCTTACAGTCTAATTGCAACATATGTAAACCTGAAATTTTATTTGTCATTGATCAGTACAACATAATTTTATCTATCAACATTTCATCCACTCTGCCATTTCATATGTATATTACTGAACCACACACACACACACAGTTCACTCTTTTAATTTTTATTTCCACAACGTAATTTTGTTTTAGGACATTGGAAAATCAAAAGTGTATCTTATTTAGGCTGATGATGACCCACGTAGGATTGAAACTAGTCCCTTGTTAACATATTGTAATGTATTTATAGACATTGAAATTATTGTACAGTATTGAGTAGGTGGAATATATTTTGTAAAGTGATATGCTGGTACAGTGCTCATACAGCATCTGAATTTTCCTCACTAGTCCCTCCAGCACATTCCTCTTTCTCAGGCATTCCCGTATCTTCTCCCTTGCAATGATGTCATATGCCTTCTCAGTATCCAGAAAATCCATGAACATATCTCTGCCTTTCTGTCAATATTTCTCCATTAACATACGGACTAAAGCTTAGGTCTGTTGCGAGCCTTATTAGGCCTGATACCATTCCTCTTCTAACTGTAGTTGTAAGATGATCCACTATTAAGTCCATGAGAGAGGAAGCGTTATTTCCTGCTAGAGCATTTTCAGCAATGCTCTAATCAGCAGGTGTCATCCTTCTACATTGCATCCAGCACCCTGTGTCACCACTGTAAAACCTATGCCTCTTGGTTTATATCCATCTTGACTTCATCAATTTCTGGGGATTTCCCCAGTGGCATCTTCTTAGGAGCTGCTTCTGTTTCTGACCATGTAAAAGAGGTTCCTCTGTGTAGGTTTACTGCTGGTTCTTTTATTTTCTGATCTGTTAAAACAGGTTATCAAAGTAATTCCTCAGAACCTCTCTGATATCCTCTTCTTTACCGGCCAGGTTCCCATTGGGATACTCAGTTGCGTTAATGGTTTCAGCTGCATTCCTTTTGTTCTTGACAACTGTAAATAAACAGTTTCATATTGCCTCTGCTGTCTTCCTCCAATTTTTAGTAAAGCTCTCCCTGCACTTTATCTTCTCTTCTACTGCTCTTTCAACTCTCAGTTTCTTGTCCAGGTAAACTTGCTCGAGGTTTCTGATCTTCTCCTTATCCCTTATCCGTTCTGACTTGGATTTCTCTCTGTGTTTTGTGTTCCTTTCCTTTATTAAGGATCCTACTCTTTCATTCCATCAGGGTGAAGCTGATTCCTGCTCATGGTGCCCCTGCATAGGTAGTCGGAATTGAATTTCCATTCTGAACTGAACGTCAGTATTCCAGGAGCATCATTAAAGTACCATCTGAAAAGATTCATTCTAGTAGGGAAAGGCTCTTATCAGAACCCAATTTAACAATTAATTCTCTTAACATTGAAGGACTGTCTTCTTGTAAAGAAAATCTTTTTCTCGCTGTATTCTGTGTTCCTTTCCTTTATTAAGGATCCTACTCTTTCATTCCACCAGGGTGAAGCTGATTCCTGCCCCTGCATAGGTAGTCGGAATTGAATTTCCGTTACTGAACTGAACGTCAGCATTCCAGAAGCATCATTAAAATACTACCTGAAAAGATTTATTCTAGTAGGGAAAGGCTCTTATCAGAGCCCAATTTAACAATTATTTCTCTTAATATTGAAGGAGTGTCTTCTTGTGAAGAAGATCTTTTACATGAAATATGCCTAAAACATAGTTGTGATGTTTTATGTATACAAGAAACTCATAGGGATGTTGGTCAGCGACGTCCTAAAATCCCTGGAATGAGATTGGCAGTCGAACATCCTCATGGCCAGTATGGAAGTGCCATCTTCACTAAACCAGATATCAGGATAATTGCAACCTCCATCATGGATGAAAATGACATAGAAATATTGCGATAGAATTGAGTAACTCTATCATTTTTTCATTTATAAACCCCAAAGGTAAGCTTTTCATTCAGACAACCTGATAATCTGAATTTGTAGAAAGTGTCCATCTTCGTGGGTGATTTCAACAGCCACAGCATTATATGGGATTATCCACATGATTATGAGAATGGAGAAGCTGTTATATATTGGACAGAATCATACCAACTGTCCCTCATTCATGATAACAAACTTCCTTCATCCTTCAACAGTGGAAGGTGGAAACGTGGATGTAATCCAGACCTTATTTTTGTGAGTGAGCGGATTGACCATCAGTGAGTTAAATCTGTCTGCCTTCGTATTCCTAACACACAACATGTCCCATAATATGTCAGATATTAACCGCAGTCAGACCACAGAGTGTTTACTTTAAGAGAAGATATAATTTAAAAAAAGCAAACTGGGAATGTTTCACTTCTTCTTTAGATAAAAAGATGAGTATGATCAGTCCCATACCAGAGGCATATGACCAATTTATTGATGCCATTAGATTGTGTTCTAAAGAAGCCTTTCCAAGAGGATGCAGAACTAATTACATACAAGGTCTTTGCCAGGAAACATCTGCCCTACTGAAAAACTACTTCGATTTGAATGAAAGGGATCCTTTTAGTGCTGAAACTATTGCAAGCGGACAACAACTTCTCTCTGCTATTTCAGAGACTAAACGAGAACAGTGGTTAAAATTGATGGAAGAGGTTAACATGGATAGGAGTAGTCAGAAGGCCTGGAGGTTACTCCGGCGTCTTAGTAATGATCCTAATAAAGCATCATCTCTTTGTAACGTATCTGCAAACCAAATTGCTCACCAACTCGTCCAAAATGGCAAGTCTGTAAACTCCAGTTCTAAAACAAAAGTGGATGTTACTAAGACAAAATTCATACCAGAGACCAGTATGCTTTCTAATCCTTTTACCATGGCAGAACTGAATGAGGCTATAAATATAAGTAAAAATGGAAAGGCTCCTGGTGTAGATGAAATCTGTATTCAACAAATCAAGAATTTTGGACCTGTCACTAGAGAATGGGTAATAAATAATAAATCTTCTTAACAATTGCATTCGAACATGAAGAATGCCCAAAATTTGGAGGAAATCTAGAGTTATAGCATTCCTTAAACCAGGAAAAGATCCACATGATCCTAAAAATTACAGACCAATTTCCTTGCTCTGTCAAATATTCAAGATCTTAGAATGAATGATTCTGGCAAGGCTTATAAAAATAGTTGAACCATTTTTGATCCCAGAACAAGCTGGTTTTAGAAGACGGAAGAACTGTACATCACAAATCCTCCATTTGACCCATATATTGAAGATGGTTTCGAAAATCGGAAAATAACTGGTGCAGTCTTCATCGACCTAACTGCGGCCTATGACACTGTTAGTCACCAAATTCTGTTGAGTAAACTTTATAAGATGACAAAGGACAACAAGCTGGCTGAGCTTCTTCGATGTCTTCTTGTAAATCGAAGATTATTTGTAGATTTCCAAGGGCGACATTGTCACTGGATGAACCTCAGGAATGGCCTACACCAAGGTAGTGTTTTGTCTCCAGTATTATTTAATATTTGCACGAATGATCAACCCTTACCAAAAGGAACAAAAAGCTTCATTTATGCAGATGATCGAGCTATTGTCACCCAGGGTGATCAGTTTGAGAGTGTTGAACTAAGACTAATCAAAGCCTTAGATGAACTGAGTCCATACTACAGAGAAAACCATCTAAAGCCTAACACCTCAAAGACGCAAGTTTGCGCTTTTCACTAAGACTATGCAGGTAAGAAGAAAACTGAAGATTTTCTGGGAAGGTGCTCTCTTGGATCATTGCTCAACACCTAAATATCTAGGGGCAACTCTGGATCGTGCACTCACTATGAACAACATTGTGTTAACGCGAAACAACGTATCTACACGAAATTCCATTCTTCGCAAGTTATGCGGTACCAGCTGGAGAACGCAAGCTCAAACAATGAGAACTACTGCTTTAGCACTGAGCTACTCTGCAGCAGAATATGCATGCCCTGTTTGGTATAGATCATGTCATGCCAAACAGGTAGATATTGCTTTAAATGAAACTTGCCGGTTTAAAACTTGTTGCCGAAGATCTACACCTTGTGACAAGGTATATTGCTTGGCTGGCATTGCTCCCCCAGATATCAGACGTGAAGTAGCTGCCAAACATGAAAGATCTAAAGTAGACATTTCCCAAACACATCCGTTACATCTCAATGGATGGATGGATGGATGGATCCATCAGAAACACTTCCAGCTGGTTATGAAGAGTCGTGGTCTACATGAAAGGGTCTGAACAGGCTGCAGTCTGGGGTCGGTCGATCTAAGAACATTATGAAGATGTGGGGTCTTTCTAAATATTCAACCCTCTGTGCCTGCGGAGAAGAACAAACCATGGTGCACCTACTTAATTGCAACTCCTGCCCTCTCGTTTGCACCATGCAAGATTGGTGAAGGCCACACCAAATGGTCGAGATCTCGCCAAATTCTGGTCCGATATGATATAATTGTTACTTGAATGTACCTCTAGTATGTTTTCACCAGTTAGGCCTATCTAATTATTTCTCATTCTTAATTAATAACTTATATGAGTATTGCTTCTGATACAAATAAATAAAATTCCACCAGGGTGTCTCTCTTCCCTTACTCTCGCACTTGTCTTTCCGCATACCTCAGTTGCTTCCTTTTTTATATCTGTTCCTCTCTACTTCACCACTCTCCAGTTCTTAGTTATAAAATACAGGTTTAATAAAAATATATAGTTTGTAGCTTTTTGAGAAATTTAATTTATAATTGTCAGCCTTATGTGCTGGAAACTTATATGGGACCCAAAAGGTGTCTAACATTAAATAAAAAAACATTTTTTCATTAAATTGTCAAAAATCAGTTTGGTATCTTAAATAGAACCCAAGATATACTTAAATCTTAGAAAGGCTGTAATGCAAATTTAAGAAATGATTCAGTATTTCATTTACCAATAACTACCTCACCCATTTGTTCACTTTCCTGATGCTGCCCATGAAGGGCCCTAGCCTCACCAATAGCAATTGTCCACTTATATCAGTCTAGAGCTCTCCTTTTCCAGTCCAGGATCACTCATGCCTCCAAATCTCTTGAGACATCCAGCTATGTTGTCCTTGATCGCCCTGTCTTCGTTGGTCAAGGATCTTCTTTGTTGCTTGGTCCTGGTCCATCTTTATGATATGGCCGAGGTACTGCAGTCTCATCTCTTTGGCCTCTGCAGCAGACTTGGCGTACCTGTACAGGGTGTAGACTTCTTCATTGGTCCTGATGCACCACTCTTCCTCAAGATCCTTTTCTCACACACCTAAAGACAGTTCTTGTCGTCCTCATTTAGGATCCACATCCCACATGCATACAGCATCACTGGACAGATTATAATCCAGTACACAGTGAGTTTAAATCTTCTGGAGAGCATCGCAGTCCGCAAGAATTTCTGTTGCAGATGGTACCTTCTGGGTTCGGTGATATTTGACGCATATCGTGCACCAGGCAGAAGTTAAACAGAGTGATTGACTATGTGTTACATTGCCTCTCTGCACTTCATTATTGAGATAATTATCTGACATATCTGTAATTTCATCAAACTGTCATTTCTAGCCATTTGTAACAAGTACCTGAAGTATTTCTAAATTCCAAGAGGATATGGTTGTGAGCTTTGCCGATTTCACATGTGGCGGGCAGGTGTGCTTTGCAGCAGAATTGCACAGTGTCAGTCCCGAAGTTTGGATAGTTTGTAGTTGACTAACCTACTATGAACTAACCAGTTTTCACAGCAGATTGTTCCTGCTGGAAACTGTGAACTTGCAGTTCATGCAGTGCTGCTTGAATGCAATATATATATCGAGCGTCACTTCTCAGTATTTTGGAGCATCAGAATGTTCTAGTTCAATGCCTATCCACTATATCTCTAATCTTCAATAAGCTTCCCTATTTCTCATGTGGAATGTACACACTTGTGTCTTGGAGGGATGTTGTCTAATCTGGTTTCCACTGCAGTAACTTAACAGACCTTACAGGGCATTCATCAGACTGCTCTCTACTGTTTCAATGTCTGTGCTCTGTGTCCAAAGCGAGATCTTCGGCATACAGGAAACTCTAGCAGTTGGGTCTATGGGGAAGGCCATATTTCTGCATTTTCCATAGATTGTGCTGCCCATAGAAGTCTACAAAGAACCTGCAGTTCTGGAGAAGAGCGGCGGTAAACTTGGTTAGATTGTAGATCTTAACCAGTAGTAGATTATGGTTACAGTGTCTCTATGCTTCTGATAAATCAGTGAAAATTACCTTGTGATCCTCAAATCCATCTATATATATATATATATATTTATATTTTTATTTGTACATTGCACAGAATTTGAAAATAATGGCATTTCTGAATCGGTCATGTCCATAGTAACAAGGAAATGCACTTTTAACTTTTCCGTAATTTCTGTCTGTCAGTCTATATATATATATGTACACGCATCATGAGAAAACGGCTGAAGAGAATTTAATGAAAATCGGTATGTGAAGTCGGGAGACGAGCCACTACAATCTACGTTATAAATCATTTCATTCACACTGAGTAAAATGGTAGTTTAGGGGAAGACCTATAATTTAATTTTCAAATATTTATATTATTAGTGGACCTATCGATAAATACTACATAACTAAAGTTATATAGAATTAAATTCCTAATCATTTATGTCATACATTGTTATTGCACCAGCTTTGATAACACATAAATTTTTGTATTTTTGTTGCTAAGCCCATATCAATGCCGTGCCACGAGGAAATAAGTTAACAGAATTTAATTCAATTACATAGAGCCGAGAAATAAGAAACTACAGTGTAAGTTATAAACAGTTTTATTCACCCTGGATGAAATAGTAGTTTAGGGGAAGGTGCCTAAAATTTAATTTTTAAATACCTATGTTATTGGTCCAATCGAAAAGTACTACATAATAAAACTTACAGAGAATACAATTTCCAACCATTTATGTTTTATTCACTTTTACCGTACCGACTATGATAAGAGTGCCATTTCAGAGTCGGAAGAAAACTAATAATGTGAAGGCCTACAATATCGAAAGCGCATAATATTGTTCATAATTTATAATAATATAAGAAATTTATTTAAACTCAACCTATTCAATACAGTACAAGACATTAACATATTAGTTAAACATCGTTAAAAATAGTTGAGACATGTTTCGCCCCTTCTGTGGGGCATCATCAGTCATATCAAATACCTCAAAATTTTACCAGACGTCTGGTTGGAAATTATAAAAATATGTTGCATGAGTGAACACATTAAAAAACATCTACAAGATCCCACCATTAACAAAAGATCAAATAGATTAAAAAATGTTAACTAGTGGACACGTTGGTGAATTTTCACTCAAAACAAGGCCGTCATATGAACAGCATTGACAATAATGGTACGGTAGTTAAAGTCTTATTTGATGTTGAGTTCGAAGACAGTTTAAATTTATATAAAAATATTGAGAATGAATGCAAAATCCATATAGTTACAATTTACATGTGCGCGTATTTCACATTCTAAAATAATGTGGAAAAGCATTCCAAATTTGTATTAATTACCATAAAAAGAAGGAAAAAAATTGAATTCAATATTGCGGTCCTGGTGCAGTCTAATCAGAAATGGTTTCAAGATGTGAAATTTTGTATGTGATTTATGACCAGCTCATGTAAAAATGTTGCATTACGTCGTAATTCAACTTGGATGTCTATGTTGACTAATTATATTTTAACCGAACTCGATAGCTGCAGTCGCTTAAATGCGGCCAGTATCCAGTATTCGGGAGATAGTAGGTTCGAACCCCACTGTCGGCAGCCCTGAAGATGGTTTTCCGTGGTTTCCCATTTTCACACCAGGCAAATGCTGGGGCTGTACCTTAATTAAGGCCACGGCCGCTTCCTTCCCTTTCCTGTGCCATCGTCGCCATAAGACATATCTGTGTCGGTGCGACGTAAAGCCAATAGCAAAAAAAAAAATATATTTTAGCTCAAACAAAATAGTTCGTTGAAGTATCCATGGGCTAATCACCTCCGTTGGACACTCTCTAAGAAGATGGAGTGCCCAGTGCATGTAAACAACAGTTGATATTTGATTCAAAATGAACCATGTTGAAAAAAGTTAAAATAATGGCTTGAATGAGGGCGGTTGAAATGTCGTTAAATCTTCCCAATTGACTAGTGTTTTTTTGGTTTTTCGTGTGTTTATGTTGTTGAAGTATGGGATTTCAGTTTTATTGATTGAATGGGCGGTGTTACGTGTGATGCGAGTATAATGGTGTGTCATTAAGAGAGATGAAAATGCGTTGCTTCTACGCAGGTGACGTCACGCAGGGAGCACTACGAGAAACTGGCCCGCTTGTTGGTGTTGTATTTTGTGTGTATTAAACATGCGTTATGTACTGAAGTACGTGGCATACATAATTTGTAGCTCTTTTATTCTCATTAATCTGCACGGATCACACGAAAAATAGCAAAAATGTGCATTTATATGACAAATAAAAATCACTTAATTGTGACGATAATCACTTTATTTGCACCAAAACCCCATCAGGCAAGAAAACAGAGACAAAAAATATATAACTTTTCCTGAACATCCGAGCCGTATTCATGACTTTCGATTCTTATTGGTAAGTCCATATCAATGCCAAACCACAAGAAAATTGGTGAACCGAATTTAATGAAAATTGGTATGTTAAGTCTGGGAATAAGGTACTATAGTCCAGGCTACAAATAATTTTTATTCACGCTGGATGAAATGGTAGTTTAGGGGAAGGTGCTTACAGTTTATTTTTTAAAATATCTATGTTATTGGTCCTATCGAAAAGTATTACATAACAAAAGTTACAGGGAATACAAATTCCAATCATTTACGTCTTATAGAGATTTACCATACTGAGAGGAAAGCAACGGGAAACAACCTCACTCATTTCCCTAGTACGCCTTTTCAGTGATGCCTAGGCCATCTATGACAGCTGATGGCGGAGCTGTTGAGGATCCAACCAGCCTTAGGGATGAAAACTAAACATACATACCATACTGACTATGGTAATATAATTCATGAATTTAGACTTTTGTTGCTTAGCCATATCAATGCCGAGCACTGCTAACATGGAAATATTGTTTAATTATGTTAACTGACAATAGTTTTGTCATGATTTTCGTAAGATGTAAAACTGCATGGTCATCAGACCATATTGACAAGGAAGATCATTATAAGATATGAGAAAAAATTGTGAAGAAATTATCATTTTAAGAATAAGACAAGAGGGAGTGATGAAAGGAGGAGGACTGCCTTTACATTAATGCTCCAATATCCCAGAGTCGAAAGAAAACTAAACGTGAATGCCTACAACATCGAAAGCTCATAAAACTGATCAACAATACCATGACATTGACCACTGTTATGATGTGAGTTGTCTCTTCTGCTGCCACTCATCTCTGATAGATGGGATTACTGCTGCATCCCGAGTTGAACAGCATGCCGAATATTGCCGGAAAGTAGATGGGGAGCTGGATTACTTGCAATATATGATTGATATATGATATATCACTTGCAATATATGATTGTCCCGTCAATGACGGGTACTACAGCTAGTCTTCTGTAAACTGTACGAGATTCACAGTTGCCCAGTGCAGCTTTTACCTGGATGAAATCCAGCTTCTGGAAGTGGGAGCAAAGGATCAACTATAGGTAGAATATGATATAAGAAAATTCTTTCTAGGTGTTCCTATAGGTGAGACAGAAGTGCTATTTGCTTTACGTCGCTCCGACACAGATAGGTTTTATGGCGACGATGGGAGAGGAAAGGCCTAGGAATGGGAAGGAAGCGGCCGTGGCCTTAAATAAGGTACAGCCCCAGCAATTGCCTGGTGTGAAAATCGGAAACCATGGAAAACCAACTTCAGGACTGCCAACAGTGGGATTCGAACCCACTATCTCCCGGATGCGAGCTCACAGCTGCGCGCCCCTAACCACACGCCCAACTCGCCCGGTATACAGAAGTGCTGATGGTGATGCTTGTTGTTTTAAGGGGCCCAACATCTAGGTCATCGGCCCCTGATGGTACGAAATGCAGTGAATAAAATACAAAATCCTCCAACCCAGAATTCAAAGCGTGATGAAGAAAAATGAACGGATGGATATGAATTTAAAACTATCAGTGGAGCCGACCCGCAATCCCTCAGTCTCAGAAACCGACGGAAAACAATAGTAATACTGACCAAGGGACTGCTTCTATAGCTCAATACTGAATCTGTGATGCTTGCAAGTTAAAGGGGTCCAAAATATAGGTTATCGGCCCCTCATAATGGTACTTATCGCTTGGAAAGTAGAATCATGGTATTTGTCATGGTGCGGTACTAATCAAAAGTATCGTAGACTTGCGGTATTCCACACATTATGGTACTACTGACAGGTTATGAAATTCGCACATGTAATACAGACCTGTGGTGTTCCGCACATAGCGGCGCCATTTACAGGCAACGCAAACCTATGGTTTTCATCACGTAATTGTACTAACCACAGTGACTTGTACCCCGTGGTTTTCCTTATACAGTGGGTACTAATCATAGGTAAGCCAAAACCCTGGTGTCGCTCATATAGTGCTACTAATCACAGGTACCGTAAAAGCCTGACCGCGCGGTGCTCCTGCGTGCTACTAATCACAAACCTATTTGGTACCTAACATAGTGGTACTACGCGCAAGTAATAGCGACCCATGTTGTTCCCCGCGTGGTGGTACTAATCACAAGTAGTTTCATGGTTCTAATCCAATCATCCCTTGGTCGCCCCTTTTAGTCGGCTCTTACGAAAGGCAGATACCGTGGGTGTATTCTTCGTCTGCGTCCCCCACCCACAGGGAGTTGTGTGTTTGGTCCGCGAGAGGTATTTTATTTCCCTCAAGTCCGCCGGCAAGCCGGTTAGGACCCCCCTATCCGCCACCTGGGAGTATCAACTCTCCCCCTGCTACGCCAGCGTAGTAGGTTCGTGGATACAGAAGTGCAACTAGGCAGAAATTATTTCGATGGTTTCCTTCTTTGCCAGGTTTCTGTAGGGCAATAACTCGACTCTTCTGCCATATCTTCTATATTAGTCCAAATTGTTTAATCTGCTCCGTTCGAATATCATCCAAAACAGAGCAGCTATGAGCTTGCATTCAGGAGACTGTGGGCTCAGACTCCATCGTTGGCAGCCCTGAAGATGTTTTTCATTGGTTTTCCATTTTCACACCAGGCTGCACCTTAAGGCCACGGTCGCTTCTAGAGATGGGGAATCTGATTCATTCAAAAGAACCGATTCATTTGAAACGATTCACCAAAATGATTCCTTCATTGGATTCGTTCAATTGATTCGTTCATTCGATTACCACGTGACGGAGAGCCGAAAGCGAAACCATGGACTCAGATGAACCATCCCGTTATGTTCTTTATAACTGCTACTGCTTTACAAGTTACGAGAAGTGAAATGTTCAAGGTAATTGCTAGCTTTTTAACAAGAGTAATATCCTTTTTTTAGAGGTTACAGTCGAAAAATGCTACACAGCTGTCCGACTAATCCTTTCCAAACTTAAGTAGCTACTGCCCCCGTTTTACCGGGCAGCTCAGCCAGTAAGCAAGAGTCCCTCAGGCGGAACGTTCACTTACAGGCAACGCTAAATTATTGAGGACAGGGACAACCTAAGGACTGACGACAAATGAAACACTAAAAATGGGTTTTAACATTTATTAAAATTAATTAGCACTTTCCAAAATTCAATTAATATTTCCAAAATGTTGAATAAAATATTTAATTCTTCCCTATTGGAATTCACCCACAATTCTTCATTAAATTGCATTCTGCAAAGATACGAAACTGAGTTTTATTAAATCGTATTAGAAAATTAATTAACTTATTATCTGAGAAAATCCTATCTCAAAATATCAAAAATCTGATTTTTCGTATCATTATTTAAATTAATAATATTCTGTTATTTAATCTTAAATGAATCAAACGTTCACTTCTCATGAAAAATCAAATAATCATTTCTATTAATTAAAAATTATTCTGATTAATTATTTATGCTTCAAATTATTTAAGTAAATTACTTTGAAGTCCTGTATCCAACTCCTTATATTTTCAATCTCTAGTTATTTGACCTAGTGTTGTGCACAACTCAAAATAAAGACTTAAAATTCTCACTGTGTAAGGTTAAACGTTTTACATTTCGTGAGCTTAGTTCATTGACGTGATCCTTGCTTAAGTATTTTTTCTCGAAGCAAAGATCCTAATCTGTCTTATTTTATCATAAAATCGCTTAAAGATTTAGAATTGAGCCAAATATGCTCGCCACAAAACAACAAGAAATCGAAAAAACATTACGCGCACTGCGTACACATATCATGACGAAACATCACCATGAAAAATCACATTTACAAAATATCAATCATTCATCCATCTCACATTCAAGCTTAGGTTCCTGGTAGTATTATTAAATAGATTTATCGAAACCTATCTCTTGATTTTTATTTTTATAAATTATTTGAAATATGAGAGTTTCCCGATGACGATATCAGATAAGGGCTACCATTGCGATCGTCTGGCGTGTGATTGTAACAGGATTATTACTTTTCCAACGAAATAGATTCCCCAACGATGTTCCAGGATACATTTTCGGTAGAAATCATCAATAAAAATTCCATAGAATTGCCTACAGCCATAGATAAATAAGCATTCGCGCATACGGTCTCTGAGTCACGCCTTCGTTATTTTTAATCTCCTATTTTCTCAAATTATCGATCAATATGTGCTGCATAAGAAGAAGTTATGTTCAAAGACATACTCTCTTCCTTAAATGACTCATGTAATGGACACACAAATAAAATCCTATCTCAAGATCCATTCATAAGTCTCAAAAATACCACACAACAGTAAATGCAAAATTTGTGAACATTCAAGCCACGACCAATATTCCAGGCCTACATCTACTTCAATATAAAACACATTAATCACTTATAAGCACAGTAACACTTACACTCATGACCTTTAAACATTCTATTAGACCGTAATAATGTTTATTATTATTATTATTATTATTATTATTATTATTATTATTATTATTATTATTATTATTATTATTATTATTATACGCGCGCGGTCGCGTCATCGTAGGCTATGGTTTAATGAAATCATAGATGACTATATCCTATCTCGAATCTATGATGAACCACAAAACATCAAGGAAAAATCCTAAATTCACAGAACACGTCGATATTCTGTCCCAAATAATTCCAAAAATTATTCCAAAATTATTTAATAAATTAATAAATGTTATCGCGTGGGTCAAATACTTTTAACACTTTCCTCGACTTATTATGGGACAGTGAGAACATGTCACGAAGCACTCACTCAAATAGAAAGAAATACAGGTCCCAAATACACTTACACACACATCAAATCTACCAACACCAGTGAAAGAAGAGTGAAATTTCTAACTACAAAGACTATTAGAAATGATCTCAAATATTCAAGCAAGGACTACGTCTACATAATTATTACAACAGAAAATAGAGAAAAATATAATTTAAAATCTTAGCTGTAGTAGACTTGGCTTCTGGACTCGGTTGATGATCAGTGAATATTTAACCGGTCTTCATCTCGGATATTATTCTCCCCTGGGCTGAATTATGCCTCAAATTTTAATCACACATGGCTGCAGCAGGCGAAGACTTAGGACAGTTACAAACTCCGTCGTAATGTTGAAGTTCCATTCTTCCGAAATAATTCAGGACTGCTAGTGATCTTCCGTCTTCTGGTGAAAGCTGAAACTAAAAAGTTTGTTTTAGTAATAGTTCCCAACACACACTTGATTCTCCAAGTTGGCACACTTTTTACGTACTTTAAAAGTTCCTCAGGTTTGTAAAATTAAGGAAATCTGAACTGCGGCGTTTCCAATATTTTCCGTATCTCAAAATTTTCTCAGAAGTAGAAATAATATCATCCTTCATCAAATGAATGCTTATAATTTTTAATATCGTATATGTCGTCTCCAATTATAGATGTGCTCTTATAACACGACGACGAGTATTTGTACGAAGCAATTATTCACGTAGAAAGCCGAAGACAAAAGAGCGCAAATTTCCCCGATACATGGGTATTTATTTCTTCAAGACGTAGGTGTGTTTGTCAGTTGAATTTTATTGGCTGAGATTTGGCGATCGGGCTAACCTTGCGATCCAATTGGTTAAATATCATGACGTCAAAATTTCAAAGTATTGATCGCTTTTGGTCTGGTAAGATTCGTGTCCACGTGCTACTCAGCTGAGGTCTACAACAAGGCACAAAAAAAAACCATACTTGCTTGCACGGCGGGGGAAAACCTGTTCTGCGGCTGACTAGCAGAGACAGTGCAGAGTTGAACTCTCCTTCCAAAATGATAATTTGATGCATTGTTCCACCCCAGTAATAAAATATTCTTTCCATACAGACCAATAACCAATTTTCAAGGGTACACTACCATTCTAAATACGACAACCGAATTTGAAATTTATAGTAGATATGAACATGTTTGTGGCCACGTTCCACACTATTAGTTCACAGTAGTTCATGAGAACGAGAACGGGAACGGGAACCTTGAAGCAAACTTAACCTAACATTTCGCAATGAGCTGGAAGTTGAGAGTATATTACAGTTCCGTGAAGTGTGTGACTTGAAACGACGTGATAATTTCTTATTTAAAAAAATAATTTTTTTTACCTGTAAGGTTAGGTTAGGAGTATTTGACTTGTCATTATTTAAAAAAATAAAATATTTTTACCTGTAAGGTTAGGTTAGGAGTATTTGACTTGTCAACCGGACTTTTAGTTCAGGTTAAGTAAAAAATAATGGAGTCGTTCATCACAAGTTGTAATTGATGAAAAAATGGTGGATACCTGATTGGGCGATTTGAATCAGAACGAACGAGGAACGAGGAACTAAGGAACGAGTTGCGGCTGCCATCTCTCGGTTCAGCTTTCGATTCACAAACGAGTCGATTCATTTAGTTCACTGAATCATGATTCAATCGTTCAGTGCAATGACTCGTTCATTATGAATCACTCGTTCAAAATCTCCCCATCTCTAGTCGCTTCCTTTCCGCTCTTAACACATTTCTATCCCATTGTTGCCATAAGACCTATTTGTGTTGGTGCGACGTAAAGAAAACTGTTTGTTGTTTTGTCTTCAATTTCAGATGTAGAAAACATTTTTACAAAATGAAACAGAGGTACAGCAGATTATACCCCGACTTTATCGAGTACCGGTAGGACACCAAACATGAACAAGCTTCCTACTTTATCAGCTTCTTCTTCTTCTAGTCTATTATTGGGCTTAGCATTTGCTCTTTACCCAGTAAGCACACTGTTTATTTTTTCTTTTTTTTGTTTTTGTAATCTTATGTTGGCAGTCTTCAATATCTATGAATATGGGTTTAGTTGTTGAAGATGGGGTTTGGTTGTATGACTGTGCTCTTGAAAGATGATTAAAATTTATATGCTAGTCTGATTTTACATTTTAATTTCGTTTACTTTCGGCGGTTTATTATATCGAAGTTAATATTATATTTCTTCTATATTCAGCTAGTTGAGTACCGGTATTCCGTATTGTTTATTTTCGTATGAAGGTTAGGTGAAAAAGTTTGAGTATGTTTTGGACGTGTGTTAGTGATGATATTTTTAATGATATTGGGAGATTTATGTTCGTTTAGGAATTTATAATATAATGCTATTTTCATCAATATTTTTACACAAGTCTCCGCAGGAGTGTGTACGAGATTTCTTCTTCTTCATGGTTTTGGGCTCTTAAAATTTTTCCCCGTCCAGGATCCCTAGTTTTAGTAATAACACTTGCAAGACATCAAAACACCAATCTATGGAACACTGGTTAACTTATGAATTCACACATCTATAGCACTAAGATATAAAATTGCAGTTCACTCAATGCGTAGAGGCAATAACACCAATGGAAGAAGAGTATGATAGAAAAATCCATCCTAAGAACGGCACATTGTATTATAATGCAATGTTTGCATCGTCAAGAAACTTATGTATGACATTGATCGTATCAACAGTAGGACTGTATAATAGACAAGAAACACTGTATGGAAGGGCATGTTTAAGATGTACAAGACTACGAAGAAGCGTCGGACGTGCAAGCAGAATTAAAGGACATTGAAAATTAAGTGATTCGCATTTCCATCACTAAATATCTATTACCACACGAGTAGTTAGGCGCTTGAGTCAGATGAAAATGGATGAGACAATCAATCAATCAATCAATCAATCAATCAATCAATCAATCAATCAATCAATCAATCAATCAATCAATCAATCAATCAATCAATCAATCAATCAATCAATCAATCAATCAATCAATCAATCAATCAATCAATCAATCAATCAATCAATCAATCAATCAATCAATCAATCAATCAATCAATCAATCAATCAATCAATCAATCAATCAATCAATCAATCAATCAATCAATCAATCAATCAATCAATCAATCAATCAATCAATCAATCAATCAATCAATCAATCAATCAATCAATCAATCAATCAATCAATCAATCAATCAATCAATCAATCAATCAATCAATCAATCAATCAATCAATCAATCAATCAATCAATCAATCAATCAATCAATCAATCAATCAATCAATCAATCAATCAATCAATCAATCAATCAATCAATCAATCAATCAATCAATCAATCAATCAATCAATCAATCAATCAATCAATCAATCAATCAATCAATCAATCAATCAATCAATCAATCAATCAATCAATCAATCAATCAATCAATCAATCAATCAATCAATCAATCAATCAATCAATCAATCAATCAATCAATCAATCAATCAATCAATCAATCAATCAATCAATCAATCAATCAATCAATCAATCAATCAATCAATCAATCAATCAATCAATCAATCAATCAATCAATCAATCAATCAATCAATCAATCAATCAATCAATCAATCAATCAATCAATCAATCAATCAATCAATCAATCAATCAATCAATCAATCAATCAATCAATCAATCAATCAATCAATCAATCAATCAATCAATCAATCAATCAATCAATCAATCAATCAATCAATCAATCAATCAATCAATCAATCAATCAATCAATCAATCAATCAATCAATCAATCAATCAATCAATCAATCAATCAATCAATCAATACTGATCTGCATTTAGGGCAGTCGCCCAGGTGGCAGATTCCCTATCTGTTGCTTTCCTAGCCTTTTCCGAAATGATTTCAAAGAAATTGGAAATTTATTGAACATCCCCCTTGGTAAGTTATTCCAATCCCTAACTCCCCTTCCTATAAATGAATATTTGCCCCAGTTTGTCCTCTTGAATTCCAACTTTATCTTCATATCGTGATCTTTCCTACTTTTATAAACGCCATTCAAACCTATTCGTCTACTAATGTCATTCCACGCCATCTCTCCGCTGACAGCTCGGAACATACCACTTAGTCGAGCAGCTCTTCTTCTTTCTCTCAATTCTTCCCAACCCAAACATTGCAACATTTTTGTAACGCTACTCTTTTGTCGGAAACCACCCAGAAGAAATCGAGCTGCTTTTCTTTGGATTTTTTCCAGTTCTTGAATCAGGTAATCCTGGTGAGGGTCCCATACACTAGAACCATACTCTAGTTGGGGTCTTACCAGAGACTTATATGCCCTCTCCTTTACATCCTTACTACAACCCCTAAACACCCTCATAACCATGTGTAGAGATCGGTACCCTTTATTTACAATCCCATTTATGTGATTACCCCAGTGAAGATCTTTCCTTATATTAAAACCTAGATACTTACAATGATCCCCAAAAGGAACTTTCACACCATCAACGCCGTAATTAAAACTGAGAGGACTTTTCCTATTTGTGAAACTCACAACCTGACTTTTAACCCCATTTATCAACATACCATTGCCTGCTGTCCATCTCACAACATTTTCGAGGTCACGTTGCAGTTGCTCACAATCTTGTAATTTATTTATCACTCTATAGAGAATAACATCATCCGCAAAAAGCCTTACCTCCGATTCCACTCCTTTACTTATATCATTTATATATAAGAAAAGATAAAGGTCCGATAACACTGCCCTGAGAAACTCCCCTCTCAACTATTACAGGGTCAGACAAAGCTTCACCTACTCTAACTCTCTGAGATCTATTTTCTAGAAATATAGAAACCCATTCAGTCACTCTTTTGTCTAGTCCAATTGCACTCATTTTTGCCAGTAGTCTCCCATGATCCACCCTATCAAATGCTTTGGACATGTCAATGGCGATACAGTCCATTTGACCTCCAGAATCCAAGATATCTGCTATATCTTGCTGGAATCCTACAAGTTGAGCTTCAGTGGAATAATCTTTCCTAAAACCGAATTGCCTTCTATCGAACCAGTTATTAATTTCACAAACATGTCTAATATAATCAGAAAGAATGCCTTTCCAAAGCTTACATACAATGCATGTCAAACTTACTGGCCTGTAATTTTCAGCTTTATGTCTATCACCCTTTCCTTTATACACAGGGGCTACTATAGCAACTCTCCATTCATCTGGTATAGCTCCTTTGACCAAACAATAATCAAATAAGTACTTCAGATATGGTACTACATTCCAACCCATTGTCTTTAGTATATCCCCAGAAATCTGATCAATTCCAGCCGCTTTTCTAGTTTTCAACTTTTGTATCTTATTGTAAATGTCATTGTTATCATATGTAAATTTTATTACTTCTTTGGCCTTAGTCACCTCCTCTATCTCGATATTATCCTTGTAACCAACAATCTTTACATACTGCTGACTGAATACTTCTGCCTTTTGAAGATCCTCACATACACACTCCCCTTGTTCATTAATTATTCCTGGAATGTCCTTCTTGGAACCTGTTTCTGCCTTAAAATATCTATACATACACTTCCATTTATCACTAAAATATGTATGACTGCCAATTATGCTTGCCATCATGTTATCCTTAGCTGTCTTCTTTGCTAGAATCAATTTTCTAGTAAGTTCCTTCAATTTCTCCTTACTTCCACAGCCATTTCTAACTCTATTTCTTTCCAGTCTGCACCTCCTCCTTAGTCTCTTTATTTCTCTATTATAATAAGGTGGGTCTTTACCATTCCTTACCACCCTTAAAGGTACAAACCTGTTTTCGCATTCCTCAACAATTTTTTCAAACCCATCCCAGAGTCTGTTTACATTTTTATTTACCGTTTTCCACCGATCATAGTTACTTTTTAGAAACTGCCTCATACCTGCTTTATCAGCCATATGGTACTGCCTAACAGTCCTACTTTTAAGACCTTCCTTTCTATCGCATTTATTTTTAACTACCACGAAAACAGCTTCATGATCACCAATACCATCTATTACTTCAGTTTCCCTATAGAGCTCATCCGGTTTTATCAGCACCACGTCCAGGATATTTTCCCCCCCTAGTTGGTTCCATCACTTTCTGAATCAGCTGTCCTTCCCATATTAACTTATTTGCCATTTGTTGGTCATGCTTCCTGTCATTCGCATTTCCTTCCCAATTGACATCTGGCAAATTCAGATCTCCCGCTACAATCACATTTCTTTCCAAGTCGTTTCCCACATAGCTGACTATCCTATCAAATAATTCCGAATCCGCATCAGTGCTACCCTTTCCCGATCTGTACACTCCAAATATATCAAGTTGCCTATTATCTTTAGAAATGAGCCTTACACCTAAAATTTCATGTGTCTCATCTTTAACTTTTTCGTAGCTTACAAATTCTTCTTTCACCAGAATGAAAACTCCCCCTCCCACCTTTCCTATCCTATCTCTACGATACACACTCCAGTGCCGTGAGAAAATTTCTGCATCCATTATATCATTTCTCAGCCATGATTCAACTCCTATTACAATATCTGGTAAATATAAATCTATTAAATTACTTAATTCTATTCCTTTCCTTACAATACTTCTACAGTTCAGCACTAACAATTTTATGTCATCCCTACTTGATTTCCAGTTCCCTGTTCCCTTATCACCGCTCCCTAGGCCATCCCGTTTCCCTGAATGTACCTCCCAATTACCCTTCCAAACAAATTTCCTAACTTATACGTACCACTGCGGTTTAAATGAAGGCCATCCGAGCGCAGATCCCTATCTCCTACCCACCCATTAGAATCTAGAAATTTAACTCCCAGTTTCCCACATACCCACTCCATAGTCTCATTTAAATCCCCAATCACCCTCCAGTCAGTATCCCTCCTACAGGGTATTCAACTAATAACAATCTCCGCTTTCTTAAACTTCACCCGTGCTGCATTTACCAGATCCCACACATCTCCAACTATGTTGGTACTTATATCAGCTTGCCTTACGTTGTCGGTACCAACGTGAAACACTACCACCTTCTCCTTCCCCTCCTCCCTCTCTTCTACTTTCCTCAACATCTGCCTCAACCTAATTCCTGGATAACATTCTACCCTGGTTCCCTTTCCTCCACACACTTTCCCCACGTGTCTAACGATGGAATCCCCCATGACCAGAGCCTCAACCCTACCCACCTCATTTGATCCCCTCCCCTCCTGGTCAGCCCTATCTTTCCTGATAGCTGCAGAAGCTACTTCCTCCTCCCTTTTCTCCTTCCCATGACCCTGTTCCACCTGTCTTTTCCTATCCTCTACTCTACATTTCCCTTTCCTACCTTTTCCCTTCCTCCTACTTCCATGCATCTCAGCAACAATTCCCTGTCCCTCATCTTCCCTCCGTTGTTCTACCTGGAGTGACTCGTACCGATTTCGCACAGACACCTGTCCTGAATTCTGATCCTGAATAGAGCCCTTGGCCTGCAATCTCCTTCCCCTTAGAACATTAGACCACCTGTCTTCTACAACTCCTCCCTTTCCTTCCCCTCCCTCTTGTACACCTACTGTAACCTGTACATTGTTTGAGGGAGTCCTATCTTGTCAGTAGTTGAATGTTATGGTCTTATCAGTTTTTGAAGAAAAAATCCTGTGGTTGGAGTATTTAGAGCAGGGCCTCTCAAACGCCCAAAAACTCACGCGTGCAAATCGAGGCGCAGAGACTCTGCACCGTTCTGCGATGCGATTTTATTTGACGTAAATAAATATCACACAAGAACACGTTCACTTCCTTATATAAATTACTTTATTTACACTGTACGTCACAACACACAATTATACACAGTAGCAAATGACACTATATACACCACTCAATAGCGGAGTACCCTGAAGTCGATTCTGACAAGTACAGATATCAACAACACTGACGCGCGCCCTATAACATACTTTCTCTTGAATTGACCGCCTCACTCACTTGAGTCCAATACTCACACTCCACCTCGGAGCGCAACAGTCACACCCAGTCCATCACTTGCCTGAGTCCCGAGAACTAAGATCTAAGAACTAAGAACTTAGAACTGACTTCACTGACTGACAGCTCGATATTTATACTATTCGATCAACCATCTAGAATGATCGACTTCTGGAAGAGTTCTTACACTCTAATGGAACACACTCGAAACATCGATCGACCAGCTAGTCGAATGGGTACTCGAACTTTCCTCTACTATTTAAAAATGCACATGGAAATATCTACAACATTCGTAATGTCTCTACATGTATCTGGATAATAAAACCTTACAGTAAGTTTCCAGAACCCTTCATATAAACCAAATTATAGTACAATAAATCTAACATACTCTACCTGCTCAAAGCCTGAGTCCCAACCAGCATTTATCTCAGGGAGTGTTATGGTCCGAATCTATCGCAACTAATAAACAATAAAATTTAATATAGGGATATAAGATCTCAAACTAAATGTATGGGCGCCATCCAATTAGTACTACAGGGTTGAACGGGACCTTTAAAGCTCATTATCAAAACACATGAAAAAATATATCAAAACAGATCAAAGGAAAAAATACGAAGGCTCCGTCCTAGGAATGGGGATGGATATTTAAACGGTCACCAAGGGTTTACTATTCTATAAGAACAAGAACCTGAAACTGTTTCCTTGCAAATGCTAAAGGAGCATTTTGTTAAAGTAAACAAAATATTTTTACATACATACATACATACATACATACATACATACATACATACATACATACATACATACATACATTATCATTATAGACTGTTACGCCTTTCAGCGTTCAGTCTGCAAGCCTCTGTGAATTTACTAAACGTCGCCACAATCCTCGATTTGCAACTAGTGTTGTGACCTCATTTAGTTCTATACCTCTTACCTTTAAATCGTTAGAAACCGTGTCTAACCATCGTCGTCTTGGTCTCCCTCTACTTCTCTTACCCTCCGTAACAAAGTCCATTATTCTCCTAGGTAACCTATCCTCCTCCATTAGCCTCACATGACCCCACCACCGAAGCCGGTTTATGCGTACAGCTTCGTCCATCGAGTTCATTCCTAAATTAGCCTTTATCTCCTCATTCCGAGTACCCTCCTGCCATTGTTCCCACCAGTTTGTACCAGCAATCATTCTTGCTACTTACATGTCTGTTACTTCCAACTTATGAATAGGATATCCTGAGTCCACCCAGCTTTCGCTCCCGTAAAGCAAAATTGGTCTGAAAACAGACCGATGTAAAGATAGTTTCGTCTGGGAGCTGACTTCCTTCTTACAGAATACTGCTGATCGCAACTGCGAGCTCACTGCATTAGCTTTACTACACCTTGATTCAATCTCACTTACTATATTACCATCCTGGGAGAACACACAACCTAAATACTTGAAATTATCGACCTGTTCTAGCTTTGTATCACCAATCTGACATTCAATTCTGTTGAATTTCTTACCTACTGACATCAATTTAGTCTTCGAGAGGCTAATTTTCATACCATACTCATTGCACCTATTTTCAAGTTCCAAGATATTAGACTGCGAGCTTTCGGTACAGTCTGCCATTAAGACCAAGTCATCAGCATAGGCCAAACTGCTTACTACATTTCCACCTAACTGAATCCCTCCCTGCCATCTTATACCTTTCAGCAGATGATCCATGTGAACTACAAACAGCAAAGGTGAAAGATTACAGCCTTGTCTAACTTCTGTAAGTACCCTGAACCAAGAACTCATTCTACCATCAATTCTCATGAAGCCCAATTGTCAACATAGATGCCTTTGATTGATTTTAATAATCTACCATTAATTCCATACTCCCCCAGTATGGCGAACATCTTTTCCCTCGGTACCCTGTCATATGCTTTCTCTAGATCTATGAAACATAAAAACAACTGCCTATTCCTCTCGTAGCATTTTTCAATTACCTGGCGCATACTGAAAATCTGATCCTGACAGCCTCTCTGTGGTCTGAAACCACACTGGTTTTCATCCAACTTCCTCTCAACAACTGATCGCACCCTCCCTTCCAAGATGCCAGTGAATACTTTGCCTGGTATACTAATCAATGAGATACCTCGATAGTTGTTGCAATCCTTCCTGTTTCCTTGTTTATAGATAGGTGCAATTACTGCTTTTGTCCAATCTGAAGGTACCTTACCAACACTCCACGCTAATTTTACTACTCTATGATGCCATTTCATCCCTGCCTTCCCACTATACTTCACCATTTCAGGTCTAATTTCATCTATTCCTGCTGCCTTATGACAATGGAGTTTATTTACTATCCTTTCCACTTCCTCGAGCATAATTTCACCAACATCGTTTACCTCCTCCCCATTAGCTTGGCTGTTTGCAACACCACCATGATGATTTCCTTTTACATTGAGAAGATGTTCAAAATATTCCCTCCACCTCTCCAGTGATTCCCTGGGATCTATTATGAGTTCACCTGAATTACTCAAAACACTGTTCATTTCCTTTTTCCCTCCCTTCCTAAGATTCTTTATTACTGTCCAGAAAGGTTTCCCTGCTGCTTGACCTAGCCTTTCCAGGTTATTACTAAAATCTTCCCATGACTTCTTTTTGGATTCAACAACTATTTGTTTTGCTCTGTTTCTTTCATCTTCGTACCAATCCCTGTCTGCCTCGGCACTTGTTTGGAGCCATTTCTGATAGGCTAACTTTTTACGTTTACAGGCTGCTCTCACTTCATCATTCCACCAAGATGTTCGTCTTTTCCCATCTTTACACGCAGTTGTTCCTAGGCATTCCCTTGCAGTTTCTACTACAGCATCCCTGTATGCCACCCATTCACTTTCTATATCCTGAACCTGCTTACTGTCTACTGCTCGAAACTTCTCACTAATCATATCCATGTACTTCTGTCTAATTTCCTCGTCCTGGAGATTTTCTACCCTTATTCGTTTGCAGATAGATTTCACTTTCTCTACCCTAGGCCTAGAGATACTTAGTTCACTGCAGATCAGATAGTGGTCTGTATCATCGAAAAATCCGCGGAAAACTCGTACATTCCTAACAGATTTCCTGAATTCGAAGTCTGTTAAGATATAGTCTATTATGGATCTGGTACCCCTGGCCTCCTATGTGTAGCGGTGAATAGCCTTATGCCTGAATAATGTATTCGTAACAGCTAAACCCATACTAGCACAGAAGTCCAACAAACGCTTCCCATTCCCATTAGCTTCCATATCTTCCCCACATTTACCAATCACCCTTTCGTATCCTTCAGTTCTATTCCCAACTCTCGCATTGAAATCGCCCATTAGCACTATTCTATCCTTGCTGTTGGCCCTGACCACGATGTCACTCAATGCTTCATAAAACTTGTCAACTTCATCCTCATCTGCACCCTCACATGGTGAATACACGGACACAATTCTAGTCCTCATTCCTGCAACTGACAAATCTACCCACATCATTCGCTCATTTACGTGCCTTACAGAAACTATGTTGCGTGCAATGGTATTCCTGATAGAGCCCTACCCCAGACTCTGCCCTTCCCTTTCTAACAGCCGTCAAGTACACCTTATAATCTCCTATCTCTTCCTCATTATCTCCCCTTACCCGAATATCACTTATTCCTAGCACATCCAGATGCATCATCTTTGCTGACTCAGCCAGTTCTACCTTCTTTCTTCCATAAGCCCCATTAATATTGATAGCTCCCCATCGAATTCCATTTCGTTCGCCAAGTTGTTTCCAAGGAGTCCCTCGCCTGTCAAATGGGAGTGGGACTCCATTACTCCCATAGGTCCGAGGCATGCTTAAAGTGTTCTGAGCTCGGTAAATTCATGAAGCAGGATGCTGCCCTACACACACAACCAAAATCTGTTGATTGGCAAATTATTCCTGACATTTTTTTACACAATACTTGACACTTTTGACCACCCATCCATTTGGCTGGTGCAACCGTTGATATCTGAAGGTATCAGATTTACCCTCGTTAACACAATGACCATTTAGGGTCATGGCTCAATTACCGGTTGGCCAAGTGGGCGCGATCACATGACCCATGTCATCGCCTCCACTTATTTTGAGATGAGACCAACCCGGGAAACTACAAACTCTCCCTGGGTTCCTAACCAAGATATGCTAATCGTTAACCGAAGGAAACGACAAAGCGACTCTAACCTAATGGTCCAGATGTAGGGATTTGCCTTCATATTACAAATATTAACTTTAATTATTTACAACTCGACATTATTACGTTATTTCGCCAGCTGACTTCCCTAATATCATTCATCATCATCACGCGAAATAATAATAAAAAATATTATTATTATCCACATTATTATTATTATTATTAATAATGGAGATCATGATTATCGTAACCCGTAATCATCCTCGCTCTAATATTTCAACTTCTCACTCTTATTATTATCACCTGAAATAAAAAGTAGAATCTTTTTCTGATTCTTCAATTATTATTATTATTATTATTATTATTATTATTATTATTATTATTATTATTATTATTATTATATTATTATTAAAGTAGTTTGAAAATTTCAATATTTTCATTCCAACTCCCACCATCATTGTTATATTCATAAATAAAGAAATAAGTTCTTCTTCTTCTGATTCTTCAAATATAATAATAATAATAATAATAATAATAATAATAATAATAATAATAATAATAATAATAATAATAATAATATAATATAATAATAAATATTATTATTATGGTAAATTAATTTCACGTGTTACACTACCGTTAGCGATATTTATGGTTAATGCATAAGCTTTTACCATTTCGGTCTACTTTGGCACTAAGCAATTGATTTGTGATTTCCTTGGAATATTACTATTATTTCGAAAATTTATATTTCAATTTCAATTGATACGTGGCAGCTGACTCTTATTATGTTTAACGCATAACCCCTTTTACAATTCCGGTCTAGTTTTGCACTTAATCAATTAAGACATTATTTACTTGGATTATTATTATTACAATTATTATTATTTCGAAAATTTATATTTTTATTTCCCATCTTTAGAACTTAGTCACATATGTTAACTCCCAAATATGAACCACCCAGATCCGGTTTTCATATAGCTCGGGACATAATAACGGCATTTGAACCCGCAAACTTATTTTCGTACTGTCGGTAATTCATGGAGACCATGTCCTCCTAAGACAAATCTCAAATCCCGTAACACCTCGCAGTTGGGCAACTACATCCAATCTCTGCAAGTGCTAAATTATTCTTTCCATTTTCGTTTTGAAGTCCATTTTTTCACTGGAACTCTTCAAACATTTAATTAATTAACCCTCGGTGCGTGGACTCTATTCTGCCACTCATAACACCGGTCTCGGCATACGACCTCAACGTCGGCCTTAAGATCCATCTATTTCTTCATCAACACCAGTACAATTCACTATCATTTCGTGCCGGATTTCTGTCCCGCACGACTTCTGATCTCAAAAATGGGCTCAAACCACTCTGGGCTTTCAACATATCGTGACCATCCTATCCACGTGCCTATATCACTTCTAAACAAATATTTATGATAATTACGAAGTCCAAAAACGTTAAATCAACAGTTAAGGTTAAAATCAACTTTACTGCCCGAATCAAAATATTCACGCCACATGTTATCTCCACATTGAATTTACTTTAATTTGCGATCATTCCATTAACTTAGGCCCTTGCCATTATTCACAAAGCGTTGCAATAAAACGCATTTACACATTACCCATGTTCATTTATCACCCCGATACTTCTACTGATTATTATATTTCTGTCCACTGGCGAAATTCGCTGCACGAATAATCATCGATATTTACAGACAATTCAATGGACTTCATTCCGTCCCACAAGAACAAAAATCACTCGGCAACCCTCTACCTCTGGATACTCTTACAACATGCCGTAATATCTATACAGTTTCCGATAATGGAAGACACATTTGAGCTGTTATGAAATGAATATTAATCTTATCTTTACGTGAAACGTGCTCCATATAATTTCAACAATTCAAGCACTTGAATAAACAAATCAACCCTACCCTACTCTACTCTATTAAATATTCAGAATTATGATGAGTGCTTGATCTAATTATGTACATATTAATTTGTCCCTTTGTCTATCTATCTTTTAATTTATACGAGCCGGAAACGGCTCGTTTCACAATCAAGTTACCATAATGAAGGAATATGATTTCATCCCGCTAACGATAGCAATCTACAAATATGTTAAAGAGTACTCATCTCAGCCTTGTAGTTTGCTAAACTGGACGAGGAGCACAGGCCCCGCCCAGTCTAGCCCTGCATTCTACTGGTCTTCATGCCAGCTTGCAGAAGTAATCCAATGCACTTTTCAGATTTACACATATTAAATTTCAAGTTTTAAAATTTTACATACATACATACATACATACATACATACATACATACATACATACATACATACATACATACATACATACATACATTATCATTACAGACTGTTATGCCTTTCAGCGTTCAGTCTGCAAGCCTCTGTGTATGTACCAAACGTCGCCACAATCCTCGATTTTTCAACTAGTGTTGTGGCCTCATTTAGTTCTATACATCTTTAAATCGTTAGAAACCGAGTCTAACCATCGTCGTCTTGGTCTACCTCTACTTCTCTTACCCTCCATATCAGACTCCATTATTCTCCCAGGTAACCTATCCTCCTCCATTCGCCTCACATGACCCCACCACTGAAGCCGGTTTATGCGTACAGCTTCATCCATCGAGTTCATTCCTAAATTAGCCTTTATCTCCTCATTCCGAGTACCATCCTGCCATTGTTCCCACCTGTTTGTACCAGCAATCATTCTTGCTACTTTCATGTCTGTTACTTCTAACTTATGAATAAGATATCCTGAGTCCACCCAGCTTTCGCTCCCATAAAGCAAAGTTGGTCTGAAAACAGACCGATGTAACGATAGTTTCGTCTGGGAGCTGACTTCCTTCTTACAGAATACTGTTGATCGCAACTGCGAGCTCACTGCATTAGCTTTACGACACCTTGATTCAATTTCACTATATTACCATCGTGGGAGAATACACAACCTAAATACTTGAAATTATCGACCTGTTCTAGCTTTGTATCACCAATCTGACATTCAATTCTGTTGAATTTCTTACCTACTGACATCAATTTAGTCTTCGAGAGGCTAATTTTCATACCATACTCATTGCACCTATTTTCAAGTTCCAAGATATTAGACTGCAGGCTTTCGGCACAATCTGCCATAAAGACCAAGTCGTCAGCATAGGCCAGACTGCTTATTACATTTCCACCTAAATGAATCCCTCCCTGCCATTTTATACCTTTCAGCAGATGATCCATATAAACTACGAACAGCAAAGGTGAAAGATTACAGCCTTGTCTAACCCCTGTAAGTACCCTGAAACAAGCACTCATTCTACCATCAATTCTCACTGAAGCCAAATCGTCAACATAAATACCTTTGATTGACTTTAATAATCTACCTTTAATTCCATAGTCCCCCAGTATAGCGAACATCTTCTCCCTCGGTACCCTGTCGTATGCTTTCTCTAGATCTACGAATCATAAAAACAACTGCCTATTCCTCTCGTAGCATTTTTCAATTACCTGCCGCATACTGAAAATATGATCCTGACAGCCTCTCTGTGGTCTGAAACCACACTGGTTTTCATCCAACTTAATCTCAACGACTGATCGCACCCTCCCTTCCAAGATGCCAGTGAATACTTTGCCCAGTATACTCATCAATGAGATACTTCGATAGTTGTTGCAATCCTTCCTCTTTCCTTGCTTATAGATAGGTGCAATTACTGCTTTGTTCAATCTGAAGGTCTCTTACCAACACTCCACGCTAATTTTACTACTCTATGAAGCCATTTCATCCCTGCCTTCCCACTATACTTCACCATTTCAGGTCTAATTTCATCTATTCCTGCTGCTTTATGACAATGGAGTTTATTTACCATCCTTTCCACTTCCTCAAGCATAATTTCACCAACATCATTTTCCTCCTCCTCATGAGCTTGGCTGTTTGCAACACCACCATGATGATTTCCTTTTACATTGAGAAGATGTTCAAAATATTCCCTCCACCCCTCCAGTGATTCCCTAGGATCTATTATGAGTTCACCTGAATTACTCAAAACACTGTTCATTTCCTTTTTCCCTCCCTTCCTAAGATTCTTTATTACTGTCCAGAAAGGTTTCCCTGCTGCTTGACCTAGCCTTTCCAGGCTGTTACCAAAATCTTCCCATGACTTCTTTTTGGATTCAATAACTATTTGTTTTGCTCTGTTTCTTTCATCTACATGCAAATCCTTGTCTGCCTCGGCCCTTGTTTGGAGCCATTTCTGATAAGCCTTCTTTTCACGTTTACAAGCTACTCTCACTTCATCATTCCACCAAGATGTTCGCCTTTTCCCATCTTTACACACAGTTGTTCCTAGACATTCCCTTGCTGTTTCTACTACAGCATTCCTGTATGCCACCCATTCACTTTCTATATCCTGAACCTGCTTACTGTCTACTGTTTGAAACTTCTCACTAATCATATCCATGTACTTCTGTCTAATTTCCTCGTCCTGGAGATTTTCTACCCTTATTCGTTTGCAGACAGATTTCACTAGCACAGAAGTCCAGCAAACACTTCCCATTCCCATTAGCTTCCATATCTTCCCCACATTTACCAATCACCCTTTCGTATACTTCAGTTCTATTCCCAACTCTCGCACTGAAATCGCCCATTAGCACTATTCTAGCCTTGCTGTTGACCCTGACCACGATGTCACTCAATGCTTCTTAGAACTTGTCCACTTCATCCTCATCTGCACCCTCACATGGTGAATACACGGACACAATTCTAGTCCTCATTCCTGCAACTGACAAATCTACCCACATCATTCGCTCATTTACGTGCCTAACAGAAACTATGTTGCGTGCAATGGTATTCCTGATAAAGAGCCCTACCCCAGACTCTGCCCTTCCCTTTCTAACAGCCGTCAAGTACACTTTATAATCTCCTATCTCGTCCTCGTTATCCCCCTTTACCCGAATATCACTTACTCCTAGCACATCCGAATGCATCCTCTTTGCTGACACAGCCAGTTCTACTTTCTTTCTTCCATAAGCCCCATTAATATTGATAGCTCCCCAACGAATTCCATTTCGTTCGCCAAGTTGTTTCCAAGGAGTCCCTCGCCTGTCAAATGGGAGTGGGACTCCGATACCCCCATAGGTCCGAGGCTTGCTTAAGGTGTTCCGAGCTCGGTTAATTCAAAAAGCAGGATGCTACCCTACTTGCACATAGTCCAAGTGAGGATCTCTCCTCTAACGTATTATGGACCAACGGTGAATTGTATAGTCCTAGCCGCCTGAGCACAAGGAGGGCCACGACTCAGAGTATGTCCGAGATGCCCACTCCCATTCCATAGCAACTGGTATCCCGACTCTCAAGACCACTTACTAGGCCACTCAGCCGTTGCACATGGTTCACGAACTAGGACGTGACTACAGTAATCCACAAACATGAACCATTTTAACATTTTAATAATTTTACACACACTAATACTGAACTGAAACTTTACATTCCTGGCCTTTTATCTAGCCCACTTCATGTAAATATACATTCTTCGTTCCTCTCCCGGACACTAGGAACATGGGATACCTCGGGATCCCCTTTTACAACGGCCCGGGCGCGCACTCGAATTCCCGTCGCGTTTTCACGCAGCTGACCAGGTATCAGTTGATGGTTGACTGTTTACTGGGTGAAATACGTCGAACACCCGTGATCGTTCTCACGCCACGTACTTTCTAATTTCTTTTTGTAGAATTTCACTCTCCTTCCGTAGCTTTTAATATAATTTGTTCGGTAAATATAGGAACTCTTCTAGCTAGTAGACTATTCAGGACTGTAATATGAACTACTACACGTCACTAATCACTGTGTTACGTAACATTCTAACACTTCGAACACTACTCCACGAGTAAATATACATATGCTCCCTGGCGTAGTAACGGCACGGAATATTCACAAGTTACGCACCCCTGGCGTGGTAACAGCTGGAACACATTATCAGAAGTAAGTAAGTCCGTCTCCACGACCCTATATTTATATTCGACTCCCCTCTCCTCTGAGTTCACGAAAGGTCACCTTAGGGCATGCAGTTCCAATCAGCTCATACCACTATTTGCGCCTTTGCCAGTGGCTTAAATATGGGATCCAATCAAGTAATTATGTTCTCAAAGGCTCTATGCCAATTCTCGACTAATATCGTTCGCTAGTAATTGATATAATTGCGAATTTAGCTCTTGGATCCCGGCCTGGGATTTCGCGCTCTTTTGCCGCGTGTCTTGCCTGCAGCCGATCAACGGATATCATTCACGAATTCTCATAATTACGTCAATCAATCTCCCTCAGTTAACAACTTCTATTATATGGTTAGGCTTCTAAATTCCACCTTATTCCGAATTTATAACTCACTTCCTTCTATAATTTTAATCCGGGGAGTTAAGGTTGCCAGCGCTTCATACAACACGGAGTTGTCGTACCTGCCACTGGTCTATGAATTTTACGATTGGCCCAAGCTAGCGCGGGACAGAGAAGTTTCATATTTTTTCTTCAAGTGCCAACCTTGCGCTCAGCTCCTGCTAGTAACTTGGAGCTCCTTTGACATCTTTTCTAGGAATTTTTGCACACGGCTCTTGTGGGGTTGCCACAGCAAATTTCGCTCGCGGCGATGAATGTTTCCACTAACTTGACAACATCTCTCGCCTCTCTCTTTCCCCTTCGTCACCATTTCTGAGAATTCTAATTCTGCTGCCCATTGTATTCCTTAATCTTAGTGGAGACAACAGTCTGTGGCAGGTTGCACAATACCATCTCGGCCTGTTCTGGACTTCTTATGTAAAATAAGATATTCTTGCTTCTGAAACTGAAATATATATTCCTCAATAATCAATTACAATTCAATGACGCCTATCACACCCCCACCAGGGCGCAATACGAACATTATGGGATTTTCTACCTGTTTCGACTCTATAGATTTTGAGGTTATACAATTCTATACTACATATTTACAGCGAAATCATATATTAATCATATTTATCACTTAATAAAAGATAATTGAGCATTAAATAAATTATAATTAAAATATATTAAACATACTAATTGAAGGTTTTTCACCAATTACGATGTCGTACCTACGACAATTATCCCCCCTAAAACCTTCAATATCTACCCTGTACACTCCTTATTCCAGGTCTTAAATTATACCTAGGTGTCTTTATATCTACTTATATTTCTTTCTTAGTCCTCACTATTCAGTTACACTTAGGCCACCTCAATCGCACTGTCTTCTCGTTGGTGTTGTTGAAGTCCACATATCGCAGCTAGATAGCTCAATCGATGGCCACCACCTTCCCATGAGGGATCCGCTGGGTCTGGCTGACGGTGTCCCTGTTCTCCGTAGCAATGATCCGCAGGTCCTCGCGTGGCAGTCGACACTCCACTGGCTTCCCCTTGGTCGTGCCTTTGTGTTCTGCCAGGACGTACGCGTCTTCATAGTCCACCGGTGTGATGCACGAGAGAGGCTCGCACGTCGTGGTCTTGGTCCTGTTGAGTCTCATCTTTCTTCCGGGGGTGTTGAATTCAGCGTTCCTACCGGCATATTATTTCGTGCCAGGACCTGTGTCCTGGTTACGTGGCACACTCGTCTGTCGGTTGCCGTCGCCACAATGATCCCGTCGTCCCGTGGCGTTGCCATGTTCACGACGCCGGAGCCGCCACCACTGCTTGCGGGCTTCACCCGTGTCTCCAGAGCTGTCGTGCTTTCATACAGGGCACTCGGCTTTTCCGCTGGGCCTTGAACTACGGACTCCACCATCGTTACAATGATCCCGTCGTCCCGTGGAGTTGCCATCTGCACGACGCCGGAGCCGCCATCACTGCTTGCAGGCTTCACCCATTTCTCCGGAGCTGTCGTACTTTCACACAGCGCACTCGCTGTTTCCGCTGGGCCTTGAACTATGGACTCCACCGAGGCTCGTACTTCGTTGTGCAACGACTTGATTTGGCCCTTTATTCCTTGAGACCGGGCCTCGATTTTCAATCCTAGATTTTTGACTGGTCCTCGATTTTTCCAGACTGGGCCTCGATTTTCCGCCCGAGTTTTTCGTATTGGGCATCGATTTTTTTATACTGGTCCTCGATTTTACCCTCGAGTTTTTCGGACTGAGCCTGAAACAAAGCCATTAGTTGTGCGAACGTACTGCATGCCCGGTGGTTGGTGTCTTCCTCCGAGGTAACTTCGAAGTCAAAACTGTCTGGGTCCTCTCCGTTGTCTATCAAATCCTGGCGCAGCGTCTCTTGTAAGTTCGCTTTTCTTCCAGCCGTCGGCAAACTTCGGGATGGCAGCGCTTTCTGTAACATCACCAAGCTCATTTGGTTGATCTTCATTGCTAAAGTTTTGAAGTGTCTTGTCACGGTCGCCAATTTATCGTTCTGCGGTGCGATTTTATTTGACGTAAATAAATATCACACAAAAACACGTTCACTTCCTTATAAAATTACTTCATTTACACTGTACGTCACAACACACAATTATACACAGTAGCAAATGACACTATATACACCACTCAATAGCGGAGTACCCTGAAGTCGATTCTGACAAGTACAGATATCAACAACACTGACGCGCGCACTATAACATACTATCTCTTGAATTCACCGCCTCACTCACTTGAGTCCAGTACTCAGACTCCACCTCAGAGCACAACAGTCACACCCAGTCCATCACTTGCCTGAGTCCCGAGAACTAACATCTAAGAACTTAGAACTGACTTCACTGACTGACAGCTCGATATTTATACTATTCGATCAACCATCTAGAATGATCGACTTCTGGAAGAGTTCTTACACTCTAATGGAACACACTCGAAACATCGATCGACCAGCTAGTCGAATGGGTACTCGAACTTTCCTCTACTATTTAAAAATGTACATGGAAATATCTACAACATTCGTAATGTCTCTACATGTATCTGGATAATAAAACCTTACAGTAAGTTTCCAGAACCCTTCATATACAGGGTGAAGCGTAATTCGCGCACTCGGGCGTCGCAGCGCGACTCCTCACATGCCAGCAATAAAAAAAGTATCTTACAAATTTTCGTCTTGCGAGTATATTCGGCAGAAAAACGACGTTGAAGAGTAGCAATCTGGCAACACTATAACCACATGTAGGGTAACTACAATCTGGCAACACTATAACCACATGTAGGGTAACTACCTCTGTCAGCAGAAGTCAGTCGTACTGTACAGTTGGTGCAGTGGATAGAGTTTTGTGTTAGCATGCAGGAGGTCGAGTGGTCGATCCTGGGTTGAGGCGTATGTTTTTCATTTCGTAAATGTAGTCCAGGTGGTATGTTATCTGACATCTTAATCGTCAACAGCGATTGCAGTGGGTCCTCTAGAAACCATTTGCACTTACATACTACGATCCTAGAAATGGACGAACAATCTTTTTCATTGGTCAGCTTTGAAAGGCGCCCTTTCCACGTCGTGGGACGTGAAACAAATAACATTATTATTATACATGTAGTATGTAAATGACAAGTAGATGTTGTGTTATTGTACTGTGCTATCATCTTTAGCATATCGAAAGTGATATTGTTTGTATAGTTATTCTGTCCTATGACTGGTCATTTGTTTCAGCTGTCTATTTCTTATTAGTCTAACCAGGTATTTGTTGTTTCAGCGTTACAAAATGTTGTAAATGTAGGATACATGTGACCTCAGAAACGGTGTCTTACTGCGAAGCACCACATTTCAAAGATGATGGAAGAAGAAAGGACCTGCAGTGTATTTGGTAACACCATGCAGTTGTTGCTATAATGGCGTAATTTTGCAGACACAGCGGCCTGGAACCATGAAAAAGCTGAGACAATACCAGATAAGTTCATCTTAAAAAATTCCAGGCATGCTTAGATAGAAGAAATTAGGCTAATTCGATCCTATAATAGTTTAGCTATAAATGTCAGTCCTTATGTGGCTGAGCCAATTTTTCTTATTATAGATTAATGTCATGTTTAAGGGAAGATGCATCCTGTTTCTTATACATTATTTTATTTCCTTTTTATTAGATGGGAAAGAGGGAAATGATTAGGTGTAGATGAGGATATGTATGTCAAGAGGTAACTGTATATTCCGTTTTTCGTAACAAGATCTTGACTCTTTTATTAAGAAGGCTGCACAGCCTAAAGCTTGTTTTGGGATAAATTTCAGTACGGAACCATTTTTTAAAACATGTAGTATGTTTATGGGAGTGGATGGCAGTTGTAACCAGCGGAAAGTGCACCGTTGAACTAGTATCTTTTAGATCGGCAAAGAAGACTAGCTAATTGGTATTGTGTTATGAATTTACGAGAAAAAGGCTGGTGTTAGCTGCATGTTAATCGAGAGAGGCTTGATTTGCCTTGAAAGTTCATTAATACTATAAGAATCGAACTCATGGACTCCGAAGTGTTAGTCAAGATGTGCCGTATGTCTTATCATAGCCGTGTTAAATTGGAATATGTATTTAAGGTCATATGAATGTGTATTGATGCCTTAAGTTGAGTTCGAGGCCTTGTGTTAGTTAAATGAACTGAGAAGTGAATGGCAGCGTTAATTTATGTCCCCAGATATATTAATCTCTCAGCCAGGAATTGCCAATCCAATTACAGTAGTTAGTTTCTTTTTCTTGCGAGGCAGGATGCTTCATAGCTGGGTTATTAGAAGTGTCCCTTGAGTTATAATTCAGCGTGTCAAGAGAAAGACCAATACATGGACAGCTGAGCCAGGAGTTCCGTGTTCCTTTTAATGTGAAGGAGTTTAGCATCTTATTGCTTGTATTTCAGATAACGGATACACAGATTTTTTGTTTATTGTATTTGCATGAATTTTGCAGGTTTCTTTGAAGTGTTTTTATTGAATCGTGATACATGTTTTATTGCTGATCATGTCATTGTCATCCTTGACAAAGACTTGTTCTTAAATATGAGGCCGGGGCTCATTTTATTTGGGAAGTAGGCTTTCAAGCCATCCAATTTGAAACAGAGCGGTCTGTTAGTAAATTCAGTGTAGCTGTAACTTAAGACACTGGAATATTGATTTGGTGGTGAGTGCTGTATATATAATTTTTAAATATGGATCGGATTTAGCATAATTTATTTCTATCGCGCCATGTCCTATAACCGTAAATTGAATGATATCCGTGAGGATTTGGTAAGATGAACTTAACTGCGTTGACTCGAGGCGAAGTGTGTATTTCTTCCAAAGGCTGTTTTTTTTAATTTTGTATATATTTTTATTTTAAACGGGACATTGCCCGTCCTTTTGTGACATGTAAAAATGTTTGTGCTAATTATATGCTCGGCACATATTGGAATTTCTGGCATTTATTTGAGCCATATTTCTAATCGTTTTCATATTAGTTTATTTTCGAGTTTCAATAATGTTTACTCAGATAATAAATCTATCTTACCCCTTATTTTTTCTTTTCGGAATTATGTTACTGTTTCTCGTTCACATACCCATGGTATATTTTATCCTGAGATTTTTAATTTATTCTGCTCTGATCATATTTTTACGAACCGAATACGCAGCTCTCCGAAAGCGCCGGTAGAATATTGTTTTAGACGGAAACTGTACAGTACAATAAGTCTAACATACGAACATTATGGAATTTTCTACCGCTTTCGACTCTATAGATTTTGAGATTATACACAATACGTATTTGAGGTTATACAATACTATACTACATATTTACAGGGAAATCATATATTAATCATATTTAACACTTAATACAAGTTTAGCATTAAATAAACTATAATTAAAATATATTAAACATACTAATTGAAGGTTTTTCACCAATTACGATGTCGTACCTACGACAACCGTGCACTGTGCATCGGTTCAACTCGGCTGGACTCCGATGGTGTAGTGTGCTGAGAGCGACGAAGCGTTCGGTGATAGACGGCTTGTTCATCAGTGAAATAGTTAAGTGTAAGACAACAACCTAATAATCGAGCAACCTGTTTCGAAGAAAGCAAACACTTCCGAAAGTCCATTTCAATCGAACTGTGAACTTTAGTATTTTTTGTCAGTCATGACGATAAAGCCAAATGCTTAATCCGTGGGACAATAATTATGTGATAAGTTAATCAAAAAGATCTATTTCCCAATACAAAGGCTTTGCTCAAATTCTATGAGAATTTGTTGAAGGACGATTTTCCTAAGCTGCATCGAGAAGCAGCTAACATTATTTCTATGTTTGGTTCCACATGTATACGTGAAAGGTAATTTTTTTACTTGTACGAAACCCAGATTGCATGCGAGTAGGCCTATTTCTGATTGTAATTTAAAGAAGGCTCTCGGAATTGCTGTCAGCCAGTCCCTTGTTCCAGGCATAACTAGTATCATTGCAAAGATAAAGGAAAACAAGAGCTGTCTGCTAAACCCAAATGGAAAGAAGAATGTTTTAATACCGGTAACATTGTCCCCGCTCACCGCACATAAACATTTTGCAGTGAGGGGAGAATCAGCGGGGAAGTTGGAGAAGGCGAAGGCAGGCCGAAACGGGTGAAACAGGTGTAGGGGAATTGGAGTGGGGGTTTGCACTCTGGTCAACCTAGTGAAGTCGTCTCCTGCACTCTGTGCCGTGTAGTGCACGAGCGCATGCACCCTGAGAGGCGCTGATTTAGAGCATTGGAATAATATGTGATTGATAGTACCAATTGTTTGTTGACATGAGCATGTGTCGGATATGTGAAATCCGTATTGTACGTGCAACTTTTAGTTATAGCCGGTGTTACGTGTGATGTGAGTATAATGGTGTGTCATTAAAAGAGATGAAAATGCGTTGCTTCTACGCAGGTGACGTTACGCAGGGAGCACTACGAGAAACTGGCTCCGCTTGTTGGTGTTGTATTTTGTGTGTGTTAAACATGCGTTATGTACTGAAATACGTGGCATACATAATTTGAAGCTCTTTTATTCTTCTCATTAATCTGCATGGATCACACTTTTGAAAATGTCGGGCTGTGCAATAGCAGGCTGTTTAAGCTACTACAGAAAACCCAAATGATCATACAGAAAGTATTTTTCATTCCTGCAAAATGAAGATCTTGCCAGGCTGTGAGAAAACGCTTGTCGGTGCAGTGATACATTTAGTGTGAAAGACGATGCATAGTTATATTGTATGATAAATTATTATTGTCTTTATTCGATACATGCTGTGTTAAGATAATACATACTTTAGGTCGAGTTTGCTCATTTCGCTAAGATGTACTTTGAAATTCCTTTAAGACAACAACTTCTAAATTATCGGAATAAAAGCAGCTGTGAATTAAACCGGATGTATGAGTATACCACTAGGAGGAATATATTAACTCCTAATAGTGGCAGGAGGGTTGAGAGGGAAAAACAGAGAAATCGATACAAGGATCTAGCTCAGGCGTTTCCAAATGGCGGCCCGCATAGCCATATAATGCAGCCCGCGAGAGCATTTTAATAAATGATGTGAAAAAAAAGTCGTTCAAAATTTATTAATTTTCATATTCGTTATAGACTCAAGTACGAACTAGTTAATTCTTTAATATTATTTCCTCTTTTTAAAAATTCACTTGAACTGAATGGATTATTTTTCATTTAAAAAATTTTAAAATCCAAATTTCAGTTAATAATGATTGATCTTACGTCCCACTAACTACTTTGATGTTTCTTGGAGACGCCGGGGCGCCGGAATTTTGTCACGCAGGAGTTCTTTTACGTGCCAGTAAATCAATCGACACGAGGCTGACTTATATGAGCACCTTCGGAATTATCTAACATCGAGCCTACCAACTTCAGAAGGCCAGCGCCTCAACTATCTGAGCCACTCAGCCCGGCTCCAAATGTCACTCTTTAATGCAATTGTAAAATAATGTTTTGCCTAAGTAATTAAAATTATCCAACCTTTATTTCAATTGAATTATATTTTTTCATAATGGTACTTCTGTAGGCCTACTATATGCAGAATTTTACAAAAACTGGCCTATTATTCAAGTGCGGCCCGCGAACATGCCTAAGGTTTCCAATATGGCCCTCGATTCAATTACAAATTGGAAACCCCTGATCTAGCTGAACTTCTAAGATCGCCGGCTGCTGATTTCAACAGGTGAGTGAAGAAACAAAATAAATACTGTACATGTTTAAATATAACATTCCATTTTTTTTCAACATAAAATAAATAACTTGTCTATGTTAATTTTAGGGAAGCTGAAACTGAAGAAAAGGAGGACTATAACGGAGAAAATGGAACTAACGAGTTGGATGATATGAGAAGACACTCTTCGGCGGACATTGGAGTACTACAGATTGGCGAGGGAGCAATGAGTGATATATAAGTGAAATAGAAGAAGGATCGAGTGAAGACGTAATGTTTAGTTGATGAGTGAGATGCAGTTAAGTGTTCTGGATATGAGGAGGTGGTAGTAAGTGGTAAAGTTTGGGTTAAGTGGAGTAGGAAGCGAAATTGTGGTTGCACGTGAATCTGGGCTAATAGTGAGGTTAAGTAATGTAAGTTTGCTTACCGTCTAGTTGAACAAAGAGCCTGCCGAGGTCAATCATCCCACGACCGTGATACCAGTAAATGTCTTGCCGCACAGATTGCAACGGTGGTTTTTCTCGCCAGTGTGAACGACTGAGTGCCAATATTGCATAGGTGTCTTCCCTTACCAAAGTGAGTCAGTGCATGCAATCTTGGTTATTGCATGCTAACACTTAGTGCAACTGCAGTGTCTATCCCCTGGGTGAACCAAGTTGTGTGGGGACTCGTGTGGTCCTGTATAAGAGATAGAAAGGAGTTTTCAAGCTCAAGACTAAGTGAGTATTTGACAAGGTAAGGTGTGAGCAGCATATCATGATCGGCATAGAGCAATATCGTGCGGCGATAGGTGGCTGGATGGGCAGGCAGAAGAAGGCGTCAAAGCAAGCGGCGAATAATGGAGAACTGGGGAAGATTGGTGAAGTCATTTTGGTAGCAACGGTAATAACGGTGCTACTAATTATAGGAGGTGTAGAGATGAATCCCGGTCCTGACATGAGCTGGGAGGACTGGGAGAGAATTAAGGGAATGATAGGTGAAGCGATAAAAACAAGCACTGGAGAGATATTGGTAAATGAACTCAAAAAGGAACAAGCCAAGGGTTTCGAAGATATGAAGTCCTGGTTCAAGGAGCAGTGGGGTGCCACCGAAAAAAGAATAGAGGAGAACGAAAGGGCAACGTGTGTGCTGAAAGAGCAGGTTAAAAATATGGAAAAGGAACTGACGTTCCTAAAGAATGAGCTCGGACGCGTCAACCAAATTAGGATGAAGAAAAGTATATACATCTATGGGCTGCAGGAAGACCGAAACGAAGACAAAGTGAAGCTTATTTATAAAGTGGTGGACCTCATCCAAAATAAGCTAAAACTAAACTTTAGTGAAGTGGATATAGATGATATAGAAAGAGTAGGAACAAAGAAAGGTAAGAGACCAGTGAGAGTGAAGATATCAACGATAATGGCGGACATAGTATTAAAGAACGCAAAGAACGTACAAGGGGAAAGGATTTGGATTAACAAAGACTTAGGAAAAGACGGGATAGAGAATAACAGAATCCGACGAAAACATTTAGGAAGAGCCAAACATCAGGGACTGAAAGCTTTTATTAAGAACCAAAGGCTAGTGGTAACTAATGGAGTATGGTGGCGCGTGTGGACTGTAGCAAAACTAAAGAAGATGGAAGAAGAGCTGAAAAAACATGAAGAGGAAAGCGCGAAACGGCCCAGAGAGAGACAAGTGCACACGCAGGATGAGGGAGGAAATGGGGTATCCAGAGTTGAAACACAGAGGCAAGAAAACAGTACAATGGAAGATAGTGGGAGTGAGCAAGTTGTGCAAAGTGTAGTGAAAGGAGCAAGTGAAGACAATAGGAAGCAGGACAAGGACTCAGCCTCACCGATCAAAAGTAATGCAGAAAATAAAATGGAAAGAAGACAGATACTAAACAAGGAAAGATCATTGAGTTTGAAGGATTTATGGGGAAAGAAAAAAGGAGTAGGCACGGAGAAAGGGAAGGAGGAAGAGGGGAAGGAAGAAGGGGTGTGAGAGGGAGAAGTCTTGCAAGAAAGAATGACTAGGAGCAAGGGAGGAAGTGGGGAAGCTCAGAAACAGAGGGGAGGAGGTAAAAAATAACTAGAGATGACGATAGGGTTGTGGAATATTGAGGGATTGATAGGGAAGTTAGGAAATAAAGAAATAGAAAAATTAGTCAAAGAGTTTGAGATAATAGCCTTTGTAGAGACTTGGTTAGGGAAAGGGATAGAAATTGATTGGGAAGGTTATAGAGTAATCAATGTCACAAAGAAAAAAATAGGGAGGAGGGGAAGGAACCCTGGAGGAATAACTGTCTTAATAAAAAATGAAGTAGTAGGGAGAGTGGAGAGAATACAGAATGAGGTAGAAGGGGTGGTGTGGTATAGAGTGAAAATGGGAAGTGAAGAGGAGGAGGCAATATGTCTAGCTCTTTTGTACAATCACCCGAAAGATTCAGTGTATGCGAATAAAAACTTTTTTGAAGATCTGATGGAAGAAATAAATAAAATTAAAGGTACATATATGGAGGATGGAATGATATTATTAGGAGATTGGAATGCAAGAGTGAGCAATAGAGTACCGAATTATGGAAGGGAGGATACTGAAGTGAGGGGTTACAGAAGAAGCAGTAAAGACAAAGAGATAAATAGTAATGGTCTAAAATTGATAGAGCTGTGTGCTATAGAAAAATTATATATTTTAAATGGGTGGATGGAGGGAGACAGTACAGGAGAATTGACGTTCATCACATCGAAAGGAGGGAGTGTGGTAGATATAGGAGTAAGTTCGGAAACAGCTTTAAGGAAAATTATAAGTTTTGAGGTGATAGTATGTGGGTCAACAGAGCACTTGCCCATTAAGATGAAATTAAGAGAGTAAAATGGTGATGAAAAGAGAGGGTTAGGAAATAAGATGAAACATAAAGAGAGATGGAAGTATATTTGGAATGATGATACGATCGAGAAATTGAGAAGGGAGCTAAGGGTGAGAGGTGATAATATAAGAGTAGAAGCTGAAAGGGTGCTGGAAGAAGAGAACATAGATAATGCGTTAAAAGTAATAGAACGTCCGGTATGGGAGGTGGGAAAGAGAGTGAAGATAAGAGAGGAGGGAGACAAAAGAAGAGCCATGGGATGGTTTGATGAAGAATGTAGCAGAGAACGGAAGATAGTGATGACAGCACTAGCAGAATTTAAGAAAGGAGGGAAACAGGAGAAAAGAGAGGAATATTGTAAATTAAGAAGGGAATACAAGAATTTACTGAAAGAGAAAAAGAAATGTTGGAGGGAGACGGAAGCGGAAAGAGTGAATAGATATTGCAAAGAGAAAAGATTTGAGAGAATATGGGAAACCATAAACTATCTTAAGAGAGATAGGTATACAGGGAAGGGAACAGACATAGAGGAAAAGGAGTGGGTAGGCTACTTTACGGGTCTTTTGGGTGGGCGAGGTGACTGGCAAGAGGAAAGAAGTATGACATCAATACGAAGAGATTTACAAGTAGGAGTACAGTTACTAGATGGAGAAATAACAATACAAGAAGTAGTCAGTGTGTTAAGTAAAGTAAAAACGAAAGTAGCGGGCGGGGCAAATGGTATAAACAACAGAGTTTGGAAGGAAGTAGGAACAAATGAATCGATGCTGAAGGTGATGGTGAAATTTTTTAACAAAATGTGGGAATCGGCGAAATTTCCTAGAGAATGGAGAAAAGGAGTATTATGTCCGATATACAAGAATAAAGGGAGTCGGAGTGATCCTAATAACTACAGAGGAATTACACTCCTGGACTCGCTATCGAAGGTGTACACAGGAATTTTAGCCAATAGGATCATAAATTGGGCAGAGAAGTATGGAAGGATTTCGGAGTTTCAAAATGGGTTCAGAAAAGAGAGGAATACGGTAGATAATATATGGATTGTGGATACCCTAATCACGAAATATGACAAGATAGCAGGGGTGAGATTGTATGTAGCAGCAATAGATTTGGAGAAAGCCTTTGATGCAGTGAATAGGGAGGCGCTGTTTACTAGGCTAAGGGATATTCGGTTATCAAGGAAAATGAGGATGGCAATAGAAGGGATATATAAGGAAGTAATGGTAATGATTAAGTTACAGGGGGGTGGGTAGAGTAAATGCATAAAATCCAAGAGGGGCGTAAGGCAAGGTTGTAAACTGTCTCCGATTTTATTTTTATTGTTTACTAACAATATATTACATAGTCATGGAGGGGAGGGCTGGCAATGTCCTTGGATAAGGAATCGGGAAATACCGGGTCTGCTTTTTGCAGATGATCTATTGATTATGTCGCTAACACCAAGGGGGTTGAGAAAAGGACTAGAAGAGGTGGTGGAATATACTAAGAGATGGGCACTTAGAATAAACGTGCAGAAGACACAGATAATGATATGCAGGAAAAGAAAAGGCAAGAAAGAAAAGAAATATTGGATAGTAGAACAGGAAGAAATCAGAACAAGGAATAAAATTGAGTATCTAGGAGCGATAATTAGCAGCAATGGAAAATGGAAGGAACAGACCAAAAGAATTTTATTAAAAGGGAGAGGAGCACTTGCAGTAGTGGCGGTTTTAGAAAACAAATTCCCGGAAATTAAATATAAAATTCAGAGAATGGTGTTCCAATCAATGGTGAAAGGAAGAATGCTATATGGAGTAGAAGTATGGGGATTGGAAGAAAATAGAAAGGAATTAAACCGGGTGGTGGCAAAATTTAGTAAGATTATGATGGGGGTTCCTAACTGTACAGCTAATATGGGTTCTAGACTAGTATGCAAAGAATCGGTAGATATTACGATAGCAAAGAGAATAATGAAGTATTGGATGAGATTGGAAGAAGGGAAGGGAGGAGATTTAGTTCAAGAGGTGTATAGATTCCAGAAAAATATGGAAAATGAGGAATACTGGGTGAATAAGTGCAAAACGATATTACGAAGGATAGGGTTAGGAGAATGGACTGAAGGATGGGGAGAGAGGAAAGATTGGGTGTTGAGCAAGGTGGAAAAGAGAGTGGCTGATATAGAAAGACAGAGTTTAATAATGGAATGTAGGGAAAGGAACTCATTATCAATATTAAACAAATTAGCAGAAATTACAAACCCGAGAACTGAATTTGAGGGTAGGAGGGATAAAAGAGGTTTATACTGGTGGATTATGGGAATTCCAAAAATATAGGATGGATAGGTAGAGAAAATAAGAATAGATGTATTTTATGTGGAGAGGGGTGGTCGGATTTGCATATATTTTCCAAATGTAGTGAATTAGAAGAGTTGAGAAAGAAAGTGTTGAATAAGAAAGAGATAGAGAAAGTAGAAAAGGATTATAAGATGAAGGCATGGCTATGCAGAGAATGGGAAAGAGGATCGAATTTATCGAAATATTTAAATTTGGTTAGAGCTAGATTTATAAAGAAATTAAGTGAACAATAGAAGGATGTCATGTACCAGTAAATGAGTGACAGAAAGAAAGTTTGTAAAATTAAAATAGAAATAAGTAGTGGGTCTTTTTATATCATTATGACGAAGAGATGCAAATAAGAAGAAAGATCGGTGAGGAACAAGAAAATATAGACATATTGACAATTTATGTAGATAAATGATGTACAAAATATGAACCTCGTGTTGTAACGTTGTCAATATAGTGGATAAGCTATGTAAAAGTATTATAAGAGAGTTGAACTGCTGTAGGGATAGAAGGGAGCTGGAAAGATGTGGAAAAGGGAGGGAGGGGGGACATAAGAGGGAAGGATGGGGGGGGGGGAAGACCCATCCCTAGTCGAGATAAACAAACATGTCCGCATATTAACGGAGAGTCATGATGGGAGAAGGCAGTGTATAGTAAGGCGATACAGACTAGTAGACGGGGCAAAAGATAAGAGCTAGACGAATCGCATGATGGTCTGGGTTCCAGCTCAGCGATTCGACATGAAGAGAAGGGGAGGGAACACATTGCGATAGAGATTTAGGTGGGTATGACATCTGACCCACGAATGTGGCTGTCAGCGTCATCATGGGTGGAAGGGGTTCCCTCATTACCAGGGGATGCTGCGAGCAGCCAGTTGCTTTCCTTTTGGCAGGTATTTTAGATGTATGTAGTATAACTTTAGTTTTAGTGAAAGGTGGTGCAGCTTATGGTCCGGCTTTTCGCCTCTGCTGCGCCACCAAATTAGAGTAGTGAAGGGTGGTGCTGCTTATGGTCTGGCTAACCGCCTCTGCAACGCCACCAAGGTAGTTAATGGTTTGTTTAGTGTAGGATGGAGTTACCCATGGTATGGTTATCCGCCTGGGTGTCGCTACTAAATTAGGAGGGACGTAGGTAGTAGTTCAAGGGGTGTAGAGTAGTGATTGTTTATCTATAGTTTTGTTCTTTTATTTCTGTGTATTTTGCATTATTTATTACCTGTGATCGTTTGGTGCCCTAACATATGGACAGGTCATCCGCCTTTGTTAGGAGCATCGTAGTAGATTTAGTGAGGTAGTTTAGGTAGATTTTAAGAGAGGATAGTAGATATTGTATGTTTGCCTTTGTATTTTTGTATCCATTTTGTCTTTATTGCTAGTAAGCCGAAGGTGTAAACTAGGGTGGCAATAAAGAAATGTTCTAGTTCTAGTTCACTTGATATGAGAAGAAAGATCCTACTGTTGGGAAGAGAAAATAGTGACTTAAGGAAAAAAAAAAAAAAAAAACAGCTATTGAAGAATGAATGGGAATTACGACAACAACTAAAAAAGGCAATTACTTCAATGTTCGGACACATTTTTTCTCCAGGGCAAATAAAAGTTTTAATGAGCCGTGATAATAAAATCAAAAGTAAAAGAGTTCGTTGGACTTCAGACGATAAATGAAATGAAATGAAATGGCGTATGACTTTTAGTGCCGGGAGTGTCCGACAACATGTTCGGCTCGCCAGGTTCAGGTCTTTTGAGTTGACTCCCGTAAGCGACCTGCGCTTCGTGATGAGAATGAAATGATGATGAAGACGGGTATCGAACCCGGGACCCCCGTGACCAAAGGCCAGTACGCTAACCATTTAGCCATGGAGCCGGACTTCAGACGACATATCTGCAGCAATATCATTGCGAAGTGTCAGTCCAAAGGCATACCGTTGACTAAGAGTCCCACGGTTACTCATTTCTGACTCCTTCATCGATAAGATAAGATAAGATAAGATAAGAAACTGCAACAGAGAGTAGGACCACACAAGACTTGACACATTGTCATAGCTACACTGGAGAAAGAATTTAATGGTCTTCACGGTAACTACCTTTGTGGAGAACCCTACATATATGACAAACTAACAGAGAGAACCATGAAGCAATTACCGCCAACAGTGAAAATTCCTCGAGAAGCGAGTTTAACCTTAGTGCTCACAAGATCTTGTATTCGCTTGAAACAGTTAAACAGGAAGAAAATTAGATAATATATTCTGGGGGAAACGTTCAAGAAAATGTCAATCACTATAAACTGCTAGAGGTACCGCATAACACTTATGTGCAAGGCATTCATTACAGAAATGTAATAGTAAAATACTAATAATAATAATAATAATGTTATTTGCTTTACGTCCCACTAACTACTTTTTAAGGTCTTCGGAGACACCGAGGTGCCGGAATTTAGTCCCGCAGGAGTTCTTTTACGTGCCAGTAAATCTACCGACACGGGGCTGTCGTATTTGAGCACCTTCAAATACCACCCGACTGAGCCAGGATCTAACCTGCCAAATTGGGGTTAGAAGGCCAGTGCCTTAACCGTCTGAGCCACTCAGCCCGGCAGTAAAATATTTAGAATATTAATGACATAATAAGAAACTGACTGTAGTAATATATTAGTGGTCTCTTGATTGTAAACGAATACATTTTGAGCGAGGCGCTCTCTTCACAGAGCGAGAAATGTTACCGCCTTCCTTGCTTTGCTACCGGCGTGACGTCACTGTGGTAGACTGGATGCGCACTGACACACCATTATACTTACATCATGGGTGTTATGAGGGTGAGTCTTCTTCTTCTTCTTCTCCTTCTTCTTGAGTGGTGTGGTTGGACTCCATTAATTATCGTCCAGTCAGTTAGAATCTTATTAATAACTACACTCGTTCATGAACCGTACGATGAAGTCTGGAGTAATAGGCACTTGGGGTGAGTTAATACTAATAAAACAAGATGCTAAATATGGAAGTAGCAAACGTAACACCCGTAGCTCACTGATGATGCGGGTAAGCTAGTCGAACATAGAGTTATGAGACACGTTTCACAAGGAAAATACTGGGCCACAGTTAGGCTGGATGTATTATTATAACACTATGTTAGCGTCATCAAGAAAATGCTTCAAGTCCTTCATAAAGTAACTTTATATTGGTTCCATTCGGTTTACAATTAACTACCGGTACATCAGAACATTGATCATGGTTATAACATTTATAACATGTTGTCCTTTGTAGTCTACACCAAAGTATCAATCTTACAACCACAAAATGGCCAATGCTTTAATAATATAGAATGTTTCTTTTGCTGTATTATCATAGTTTAAATATAATTCTGCATACCTATGTACATCTGGCCCTGCAGTCTATGGGTAGTTGGCCTCCCTCTTATCTGGAGGACCCGAGTTTGATTCCTGGCCATGTCAGGGATTTTTATCTGAATTTGAGGGCTGGTTTGAGGTTCACTCAGCCTACATGAAAACAATTGAGGAGTTATCAATGGTGGAATAGCACATAGAAAGCCAAGAATAATGGCAGGGAGTATTAGTCGCACTGCCTTTGTGTCACCTCGTATGCAGGTCTTTGGTCTGAACAGCAGTTGCTTGGTAGGCCAAGACCCATCAGTGTTGTAGCTTCCCCTATCCCCCACGTGCAGTTTGTGCGAATGCATGTTTCACACTAGACTGACGTCGCAGATCTCAAGACTTTCTTTTTTGTTAAGAAGGAAGCCATACTTTTCAGTATCGACTCAGTCCGACAATTACCGACTACGAATCAGTCTGACAGACTGAAAAGCTTTTTAGTTACATGTAACTAATCCTTTGTTTAATAATGAGTATTTTTATTCCTTGTTTAAATTTTTTTATACAGGTATGTTGTAGTATAATATTTATATTGAAATTGTGTGTTCGACAGACTGAAAAGCTTTTGACTTACTATCTTGAAACGGTCTCCTTTGCTGCAATCTGTAGTGATGTGCGCGAGTAATGCTTGGACTCGCGAGAATCGAGTCTGGCCGAGTCCAAGCCTCGCCGAGTAACCCGTGCGAAGTACTCGAGTCTCCACTGTGACGTCACGATCCATAACAGCGACCTGTTGCCGAGCAGTCGGAAGAAATGCTCCAATCATTAAGTACTATTACAACAGCTACGTAAATGATGACCATAACGTGAAACACGCGAGTGTATCACCGTAACTTATTTGTTTCGAAATACCATTCGTTTAGTTTGTCACACCATGTTCTTCTTTTCTCTATTGGACTCGCGAGAATCGAGTCTGGCCGAGTCCAAGCCTCGCCGAGTAACCCGTGCGAAGTACTCGAGTCTCCACTGTGACGTCACGATCCATAACAGCGACCTGTTGCCGAGCAGTCGGAAGAAATGCTCCAATCATTAAGTACTATTACAACAGCTACGTAAATGATGACCATAACGTGAAACACGCGAGTGTATCACCGTAACTTATTTGTTTCGAAATACCATTCGTTTAGTTTGTCACACCATGTTCTTCTTTTCTCTATTTAGTTGGGCGCGCTCATTACAGCACCTATGTAGCGTAACGGTTAGTGTTACTAACTCCCATCCTTGGAAGCCTGGGTTCGATTCCCGGTACCGCCAGAAATTTTAGAATGTCCGAAAGGCTGGTATGTGATTGAAATGGTACATGCAGCTCACCTGCAATGGGGGTTTTCCCGAAAGGAGCTGCACCACCTCGGGATGAGGATATGAGTTTGCATGTTTGCATTATATCGCCCAGTAGGTTAGCCTTTGGTAACTTGAGATACGGAGTAAAGATTAGGAAGATAATAATGTTATTTGTTTTACGTCCCACTAACTACTTTTTAAGGTCTTCGGAGACGCCGAGGTGCCGGAATTTAGTCCCGCAGGAGTTCTTTTACGTGCCAGTAAATCTACCGACACGGGGCTGTCGTATTTGAGCACCTTCAAATACCACCGGACTGAGCCAGGATCGAACCTGCCAAGTTGGGGTTAGAAGGCCAGCTCCTTAACCGTCTGAGCCACTCAGCCCGGCAGATTAGGAACATGATTTAACGATTAATTGTAAGCTTCCTTCCCTCTTCTTGTCTATCCCTCCCAATCTTCCCATCCCCCACCAAGGCCCTTGTTCAGCACAGCAGGTGAGGCCGCCTGGGCAAGGTCTCCCCATTTGTATCCCACGACCCATTGTCTCACGCTCCAGGATACTGCCCTTGAGGCGGTAGAGGTGGGATCCCTGGCTGAATCCGAGGGGAAAAGCAACCCTGGAGGGTAAGCAGATTAAGAAAGAAAGATAGCAATCTAGCTGTATCCCTATTTCTTCTTCTTCTTAATCTGCTTACCCTCCAGGTTCGGTTTTTTCCTCGGACTCAGCGAGGGATCCCACCTCTACCACCTCAAGGGCAGTGTCCTGGAGCTTCAGACTTTGGGTCGGTGGATACAACTGGGGAGGATGACCAGTGCCTCGCCCAGGCGGCCTCACCTGCTGTGCTGAACAGGGGCCTTGGCGGGGGATGGGAAGATTGGAAGGGATAGGCAAGGAAGAGGGAAGGAATCGGCCGTGGCCTTAAGTTAGGTACCATCCTGGCATTTGCCTGGAGGAGAAGTGGGGAAACCACGGAAAACCACTTCCAGGATGGCTGAGGTGGGAATCGAACCCACCTCTACTCTGAGTGGACCCCGTTCAGCCCTCGTACCACTTTTCAAATTTCGTGGCAGTGCAGGGAATCGAACCCGGACCTCCGGGAGTGGCAGCTAATCATGCTAACAACTACACCACAGAGGCGGACCATCCCTATTTCACATTAAAAATATCTTAACATAGTCGCTAGTTACGTAGATTCATCTGAACACACTGCAGACAATTGACAGTGCGAGACGCAAGGTTCGGTAAGGGGCGCAATGTTCACACAATTGTAGAGGTCAGATATACCACACACAGCTTTAAAAGCTTTACGGTTCTTTGTATAGTCACGAGCGTACAATAATGCCCTTTATAATATAAATAGATTAGTCGAAAATGTACGTTTGTCCTGCCTGATCTCTACAATTTCACACTGTGCGCCGGTAAAATGAAATGGCGTATGACTGTTAGTGCCGGGAGTGTCCGATGACATGTTCGGCTCGCCAGATTCAGGTCTTTCGATTTGACACCGGTAGGCGCCCTGCTCGTCATAATGAGGATGAAATGTTGATGAAGACAACACACACACACACACACCCCCCGTGTCGGCAAAATTAACCAATTATGGTTAAAATCCGTGACCCTGCATCGTTTCGAACCCGCGACCCCTGTGATCAAAGGCCAGCACGCTAACCATTTAGCCATAGAGCCGGACTGTAGCTTATAAGCACCTGAGTCCACACATTCCTTAGTTTACGTTACAATATGGTTTTGTTGTGTAGGCCTATACATTCATGTAAATACGGCATAATGTACATCAGTTCGTACATTATATCACTGTGCATTATTTGGAAACGGACCCAATACTTGTCCTTGGCCTACCTAAAATATTAAGCAACGTGTTGTTTCCATACACGGCTCGCAGATAACGCTGCCAGCGTCCTCGGCCTCGAGTCCGGACTCGAGTACCTCGAGTTATACGATCCCAGACTCGAGTCTTCGCGAGTCCATTCGCAGCCCATCACTAGCAATCTGTGTTACTTCCCAGTAACTACAAGCATAAGCTTGATATTCTCCGGACCACCTTTTGAGCAGACTAAAGCGGAAGCGACGTCATTGTCTCGTCACACTCGTCGTGGTTGCCAAATGAGCCGGCGTGCGATTCAAAGTTGTACTCCACCACTATAATACAGCACAGCTCACGGATTGAACATCGAATGAATTAAAAATAATTTATACATTAACGTATGCGTGTTAGAATCCCATACAGTTTTTTAACGGCTTACATCTTTAAACAATTAATTTACTGAATTACATTTTAATGTGAAAACCTACAATCTGCTTTCCAGTCAATGACCGGGTCAGGGATGGAGTAAATAAAGCCCCATCTTGCAGCGAGGACAGGAATTGAGCCTGCTGCCGAAGCCTGTTTCACTCCTCTGGGGCAATGATTAATGAATGACAGATGAAATTAAATGATACTGCAGAGTGATGCTGGAATGAAAGATGACAGGGAAAACCGGAGTACCCGGAGAAAAACCTGCCCCGCCTCCGTTTTGTCCAGCACAAATCTCACATGGAGTGACCAGGATTTGAACCACGGAACCCAGCATTGAGAGGCCGACGCGCTGCCACCTGAGCCACAGAGGCTTTTAATATACTAACTACAATTTCACAGTACAATTTCAATAAATTAGTTATCACAAATATATTTTTATAAAAATATTCCTTTTTCTTCTTAATCTGTTTACCCTCCAGGGTTCGCTTTTCCCTTGGACTCGGCGAGGGATCTCACCTCTACCGCCTCAAGGGCAGTGTTCTGGAGTTTCAGACTTTGAGTCGGGGGATACAACAGGGGAGAATGACCAGTACCTCGCCCAGGCGGCCTCTCCTGCTATGCTGAACAGGGGCCTTGTGGAGGGATGGGAAGATTGGATGGGACAGACAAGGAAGAGGGAAGGAAGCTGCCGTGGCCTTAAGCGAGGTACTATCCCGGCATTTGCCTGGAGGAGAAGTGGGAAACCACGGAAAACCACTTCGAGGATGGCTGAGGTGGGAATCGAACCCAACTCTACTCAGTTGACCTTCCGAGGTTGAGTGGACCCCGTTCCAGCCCTCGTACCATTTTTCAAATTTCGTGACAGAGCCGGGAATCGAACCCGGACCTCCGGGGGTGGCAGCTAATCACGCTAACCACTACACCACAGAGGCGGACTATAAAAATATTATTATTATTATTAATATACAGTATATATATATATATATAATATTTTATTATTTATTATTGACTATTATTATCTAAATATATGACCTGATTTCTTATTGAAATGAGCTGCTACTCACGGGCGATTTATGAAAAAGGGAGAAAAGTGAGGATTATATATGGGCCTACTCGTACAGAAATTAACTTGGAACTGACATATGAAGTTGAGGATCCAGGCGAAAACCTGTCCCACCTCCACTTTGTCCAGTACAATTTCAATAAATTAGTTATTACAAATATATTTTTATAAAAATGTTATTACATATTATTATTATTATTATTATTCAGGAGGTTTCAGCATCAGCTTAGCTTGTGCCGCAGTAATTAATCTGTGTCACTATCGAGTGGCTGCACACCCAAGTCGGAATCAGAACCGGGGTCAGCACACGAGGTAAACTAATCCCGCCGTCAATACTATTCGCTCGGAAATGCTTATAAACAGACAGAATCATATTTCTCTCGCCGGAAGTAAAAATCTTGCGTTTCTTCTTCAACTGATAACAATCTGGTGAATTTTTGTTAGGATCCAATGCACAATAATATCCAATAACGAGTAAGAAGAAACCTACAAACGTACAAAAGACTACAAGAATAATGAATTAGCACACAATACGCACATACACTGTTTTTGTAAAAGCGAAGCACACTGATAAAATTCACTCACTGCTTTTTTAAATAGACTGTGACTGAAACTGCACCCACGTGTTCTTACTGAGTGAGTAAGTATGGCAGCTCCGCATTGACTGCACGATTGCCAAAACTCGCCTTGAGTAGCGCACCCCCCTTGCCCCCTCACCTACCGTGTGACAACACCGAAGGCGCTGCCCCTGTCGCCCGCACCATCCCCTGGTCTATACACTCACTTCCGCTTTAGTCTGCTCAAAAGGTGGTCCGGAGAATAGTATATCATCAGATGAAATAACGTTCTCGTGTGTGCCGATAAATTTTGTCAAAAGCCTGGAAAAGTACTGCATGTTGAACTATGAGCACCCTTAATACCATTAAAGAAAGTAAAAACAGAATGTATCTTAAATGGTCCACAAGTTATTTGACGTGGATATAATTTAATAGGCAATCATTTTAATTTTGTAAATAATTTGTTAATAACTGCAGATAGGACGTACACCTACCTGAATACCTCGCATTTGTTGTTGACACGATAGCTTCTTGTGATGCAGATCGGGCCGGAGGTGTTCTCCACGACGATACCCCTTTAGTGCCAGACCATTGCAGAAGTACTTACTTCTTTTGAACAAACAACACAATGAACTGAGCTGTGTGGAATCTCTTCAAAATATTCCCACGTCCACGACTTATGTTGCGTTTTAGGCATCGCCTTAAAGTTGTTGCATACAATTAGACAACTATACATTCCACCATCATACACTATGCTCATAAAAACCAGAACACCTTGAAAGACTAGAGACAGGAAGTTCACATTCACAGGATATGTGCATTAATATGTTCTGAAGAAATGATTAGCATTTGAACCATGTCAGCCTTCAGGTTCAAAGTCCACATCGATAACTCGGTGCACCACCACCGACTGGTAAAATGTGCCTGCGACTCTCGTTGTCACTATAATCCAAAGGTAATGATTAGTGTGACTTGAGCAGACGTGCAGGATGCCTCACAGACGTACGCGAGAACCGTACCCTCAAACGAGCGAGTTTGAAAGAGGGTGCATAATTACCATGAGAGAGCATGATGCACCCATCTGGGAAATTGCTGTTTGTGTGGGATGAAGTGTATCGGCAGTGCAACGGGTGTGTACAGAATGGTTTACAGAAAGCCGTAAAACATGACGAGATGGGTCTGGTCGCACCGCCCCCCGAGAAGATCAACAGCTCATCCGAATGGCATTGCAAGACACATCTGCATCCTCCTCAGCTCTGGCATAACAGCGGAACAGTGTAATACATCGCACACTATCAGGAGTGACAGTCCGTCGCCGTTTATTATGGTCTGGGTTACCATCCACTTCTCCACCTACCTTTGACTAATGTGCAGAGGTTAACATGAATAAAATATAAACACAGTAACAAAGTGGTGAACAGAATGTGTTACCCAGTACCAGGTTCAGGTTAGGTAAAGAATAGCACACACACTACACTTACACCTACAACATAAATTCCACAACGGTATCACACACCCCAAGTCAAATTGAAACAGAAAATATTAAACCAACATACAAGAACAACAAAGATAACTTACCTCAAAGGAGTAAATGAGTGGAGAGCAAGCTTAGAGTGAATAATGCAAGGGTGACCTCTGTATCAGAACCTATCTACTAAATTTAGAGTTTAATTCCAAACGGTTGACATGAAAGGATAACACCAGTCTTAGAAAAGATAAAATTTAATAAAAGTATACAGGAATTACAGAAGGGTGAATGATCTGGTTTGGTATTAGAATTAACTGGCAAGAAAAAGGAACAAGTTATTAATTACATAAACAGAGAAGGATAAGAGAGAAATGAAACAAATATCGTAGTACGGTGAAAATACACAAATGTTCCCCGGTAGCAGAAATCTGGAAGGGAATGGGCTCCCAAATATAATTCACAGAAAATCACCGCACAGGGAAAGCAAAGAGATCAAACCCCAAATTAATTAAGTTAAGGGAAGTTTAAAACAAGGTCAGTAAAAATCTCACTACGCAACCTCAGGGTAAACCCATAACCCCACGGGTCAGCATTAACCTTACAGACCCAATGGAAACCCACAAGGTATGAAGGTTGATAGTGTGCTAGCCCCAGAAGGGAGTTAAAGCTAACACGAGTGAGATACCAAAGAAAACACGGGAAAAACACAAATAACACATCACAAACATCAATAGAATGAGAGTAAAACACTTGCCTTAGGGAACGCGTGCAAGAGGCTAAAAGGCCATAGTGAAGCAAAAAAAACAGTGACAGTGTTGAATCAATTAAAAGAAATGCAAACCAACACCCATTTGGTAACACAAGAAAACATTAATACTTACATCAGATCAAGATTAAGATAATTCCGATAAAAAAAACAATTAAGTTACCCTCACCTAATATTTAATATAAGTACTAATTAAGATAAAAAATTATTTAAAACTTACAAATGTGACCGGTCACCTAGCTAGTAGTGTTTAGAAAAAAATTTACTCTTAATTAGAAATCGTTACAAGATAGTTCATCCTACGGAAGTAATTCTTCATCGAGTTCATTAAAACCTTTATGTGATTTAGTTAACTTATTTCCACCAAGGGGTCAACACAAGGATGCTAAATTAATTAGCAGGCAATAATAAATCAAGAAACACCCAAAATACCAAACACAGAAGATTAATAGGCGGTGAAAAGGAATGTCTTAGAACACATAATGGTAAGATCAATCCGAAACACAATCAAAATTTACCAGCACCAAGACATAACATCCAATACCAGCACCAAGGCAATCGCCTTATTACACAACAATCCCATAAACAACCCATTGCTAGGGAAACCACAACAAAACCAATCACGTCTGCCAATACAAAATCCTAATGGATCCGGCACAATATGAAATGGGCATAAATAAAACAGAAAATAATTACAGAGGAAACAAAATTTAAAAAATGACATAAATAAATAAATAACAATCACAAATGAGATTACGAGACCTTACGTGAACCTCCTTCGTTCACATGCAAATCTTTTACCTAGAGTTTACATAGCCAATCGGATAAAAATAATAATAATTAAAATTTTGAAGAATCGTTGAAACAGTACATTTTCCGTAAATCAGGGTGAAGTTTAGTTAATCAAAACATCGTGAGCTAGAAGATGAACATTCATTCATACCAACACCGGCATCAAAGATATATCCTTAGACATGGAGTCATTTAAAATCCAATTTTGACTAATATGAAACAAACAATCCTTTTTCCCTTCTTCTAAAAACACATTCTTGAAGCTTAATTCATCGGTAGTGATAATTTTCAATAGATTTAAAAGGATTTGACACACTTACAGTCTCGAAGAATTATCAGTGAAGCCACATGGCCACAAAGGCGCTACTTTCCACACGATGAAAATAAAAGAGAATGAAGATAATTCACCACAAACAAATGTCCTGGGATAGAGGACATTATGCTCATGCAAAACTGTTGATTTATCCAGGCTCCATGTCCCTGGACCACGCTAACACACTGGGCGGCCACGCACAACGTCCACAGTCCACTGTAGTTCAACCCGGAGTCCAAGGCTTCACCACGCCAGCAAGAGAGCATACCCCAGGTGGCATACAAGCCGCGTGTTGATTGGCGGAGACAGTAAAGGGGGAACAGCCACCAGAAATTACAGTGCTAGGTCCTAGGGCACAGCACCGACCAGACACGGTACTTCAATACACACAAAGACAATGTGAATATGGCAAGATAGACCACATTAAATAGAATAAAGAAGTTCATTGGCAAGAAGCCGAGAGATACAAATTTCAGGTTTACACATTAGTCCAAAAGGTATAGGCGGGGGTTTTGGTAAACATTACTACCGCTAGAAGTCTAGACTGCAATGGTGTATGGAACGACCTCACTGGGGACAGGAATGGCAGTGGATAGTGTTTTCGGATGAAGCCAGGTTCCGTTTGTTTGAAAATGATGGCTGCATTTTCGTTCGTGGCAGATAGGGGGAGAGGCATCACATTGACTGCATTCGTACAAGACATACAGTGCCAACTCAAGGTCTTATGGCAGGGCCTCTCAGGGTGCATGCGCGTGGTGCATGCACTGTGCAAAAGACGACTTGGCTTGGTTGACCAGAGTGCAGACCCCCCACTCCTCCATTTGGAGCAATAGCGCTTACTTTCTCTTTCCTCACGCCTGTCTCGCTCGCTCCGCCTGTCTCCCTCTGCCCCACTTGCGCCGTAGCGCTCCAAATCCGGGCTGAGTTGAGCCGATATAGCCAAGCATAGCCGAGTAGCCCAGAGACGAAGCGTTGATCCGAGCCATGCCGAGCGGTACCGATGCACAGTGCACGGAGCTCTTGCGCCTCGATCTGCATGCGTGAGATTTTGGGCGTTTGAGAGGCCCTGCCTTATGGTGTGGGGTGCCCATTGGGTGCAACCACAAATCACAGTTGGTGCACGTCCAGGGCACTGTGACCAGTTTGACCTTCGTGAATGACATCCTGCGACCCAGAGTCATACCCTTTCTGCACGACACCCCAAACTCCATATTCCAGCAGGACAATGCATGATCACTTGTTGCTGCATGAACATGTGCCTTCTTGTTGTCACAGGATGTCAGACTGTTGCCCTGGCCTGCCCGATCACCGGACTTGTCGCCAATAGAAAATGTGTGGGATATCATGAAACAATGGGTGCGGCGCTGTGATCCACTGAACTGTGGAACCAGGTGATTGCAGCATGGATAGCTATACCCCAGGATGCCATTTGCGCCTTATACGCGTTGATGCCATCACGCATGGAACAAGTTATCGGTGCCCATGGAGCACCCAGTGCCTACTAGGCAACAGGATACATGCTGAACCTACGTGACTGAAATGCTAATCATTTCTGCAGAACATACCAATGAACATGCCCTGTGAATATAAACTTCCTATCTCTAGTCTTCCAAGGTTTTCTGTTTTTTTATGAACATGAGTGTATATCCAAGTACCTAATTATGATTCAAATACTCTATGTAACATTGTAAGGAATTATTTCCTTTGTCACCATAATGTCAGTAAACATAAGCACTAGTCAAATAGATATTCAATGTGGGGTCTGATAAATTACGAGTGATAACGATGTACACCTACAGTAGCAGTCAGTTCTGTATTTAGCCTACTCATTCATGTACTTACCGCTGTAAACAATGTCAAATGCATATCTTTTATAATTATGTTTTACTGTGTCAAAATAGACCTCAATAGAAATGAATGGCCTAGTCGCTTGTTGACATGTATTTACGTTATGTAGAAGGCCCGTGTTTGGTTATTTGCCTACAATACGCGGCTCGCCATACAATGTGGGGACAACGCCGTTGAGATCTCTCAAAATTTCTCACAAGAAACAGGTCCTTGCGCTAGTCTCGATACCCTATCTCAGACTGCCCATTACGAGCCATCAGAAGTACAAGCACAAACGGCAGTGAGTGCTAGTAGATTGTAAGCAGAAGAAATTGTGCACTAGGAAACAAGTAATATCCAATGATGACCTACCGTTTGTACACTACAAGTAGCTTTAGTCTATACTCTGAATAAGAAAATGTATTTCTTCCAAGGGAATAATGAATACTGACTGCGTGTTTTCTACAGTTACATACCATACCTGCCAACTTTTGAAAAGGGCTATCAGTAAAACTCACGCGTGACAAAAATTCTAATGATTTTCGATGTATCCCGGCTTGACAAAAATAATAATACTTCTGGGCTACAAAACACAAGAATTCATGCTTTAAACAGGATACTTCAAAGAAATCATATCTACTTATATCATAGGCCAATGATTTGTAGATGAATATAACAATCAAGAAGAAATCCATATTAAACAGCAGCAGGCGTGGTGAATATTAGTTTGGAGCATACGTAACACGACTTCCTTAATAAATGAAGCACATGCGATACAATAAAACTCGTTTAACGTAACACAGGCAAGAAATATAATACACACTGCAAATCAAACGCTAATTCGACTTGAAAGTCATAGTTGTGGCCTTTTTATCTTCTTGCAAACAGTCTTGAGAATATGTTTTGTAATAACAAGGACCAGAACTCCTGGTCTTCAAAATAGAAATAGACTCCAGAGATTTATTGGACATGGGTGATCTGAACTCAGTTCTATTTTTCTTCACAAGGCTGAAATCAGGTTCACATTCTGCATTGCTATGGGGTATGGTAAGAATAGACAGCATTACTCTAGAAATTTGGTTATACTTAAGAAGTCCATCAGCTCCATGAATTCTTGATATTTGTGCCCAACTGGAATCACTTGCAGCATCGTAATTTGCAACCAAAGTGTCATCAACCTGAACTCATTCACCACCTCATCTGTAGTTTCATTCTCTTCTTTGCATAACATGATAGGAAATCTTTCCAAGAAAACAAATGGAAGAAAACTGGGCATCTTAAATTTTGTCTAACCTAGCAACTTGAGCATGCTTTAACACGTCAATCTTGAGTGGAAACTTGTTGATGATGTAGTCACAGGCAGTACAAAAGTTTCTCACTCATGAAAAGAAAAGGGATTTATCTGTATCCTCGAGATCATTCACTATGTTGGAAGTCCGAATGCCAATAACTAATTCACCATCACCTAAATCATTGCGTCCACCATGTGAAATATTATATCACACCCACATACCGTTCAAAAGGCAAATTTTTCTCCCTTTCTTCATTTTAGTTTGCATTTAAAATCAACAGAATATGTTTCTTTAGGCCTAAATGTCTGGAAGTATTGTTTCTTGCTGGATTTATTCACGATCATCTATAATAAGGGAACCTCCATGGCTCAGACGGCAGCGCATCGGCCTCTCACCGCTGCATACTTTGGTTCAAATCCCGGTCACTCCATGTGAGATTTGTGCTGGACAAAGCGGAGGCGAGACAGGTTTTTCTCCGGGCACTCTGGTTTTCCCTGTCCTCTTTCATTCCAGCAACACTCTCCATTCTCATTTCATAGCATCTATCAGTCATTTAATAAAATCACTTTGAGAGTGGCGACCCCATCGTACTAATAGCCTATATCTGCTTCATTCATTACATCCGTGACCCGGTCAATGACTGGAAAACAGGTTGTAGGTTTTCAATCTATAATAAGAATGTAGCGTATGAAAATGTCCGAGAACAAACTGAAACATCGAAAGGAACCTGGACCACTGAACATCACATAAAATTATAACATAAACACTCAAGGCCGTAAAACACTTCATTAAAACATGTCAAAGCACACAAAGTCTTAAACAATTAAATGAACATGACGCCAACCTCATCAACAAGGAATATGCACATGGTAAAAAACGTACACACACGTGGAACAATGTAATTCTTCTTCTTCTTTTTTTTAACTTAATGGGCTTCGCTAACATCGGTATATCCTGTCACTGGAACAAATGTAATTATAATCCAATGAATAAAGGAAATTGCGAAGCATGAAGTTATAACACAAAAACTCGAACACTTCAAAAAAAAAAATCATAATCTTAAAAGGCCAAAACCATCTTGATTTTAGAACGTACGAAAATCAACAGAATATGATTCTTTAAATGTCTGGAAGTACTGTTCGTAAACAAAGAACAACACGTCGTAAAAGAATATAGGTTTAATCACAACGAGCGAACGGAGCGGAACAAAGAATTTGCGGAGCAGAGCCTGTTGACACCTAAGATTCACACAAATCATATCAAAGAATGAGTTATCGACTATCGTGGACTTGCCTTAGACCAAGACCGAGCATGCTTTGACTCACGCAAACAATCAATTGTACGGAAGTGGAGCGATTATCGAACGTTGTTTCAAATTTTTGTCCATCCGTAAAATGCTACAATTTCCGTAAATTTTAAAGATAAACCATAAAAGTTGGCAGGTATGCATACTGATGCCTGGGTTCATATAAGCATAGTAGTATATAGTAGCTATATATGCTATAGTAGCCCCTGTGTATAAAGGAAAGGGTGATAGACATAAAGCTGAAAATTACAGGCCAGTCAGTTTGACATGCATTGTATCTAAGCTTTGGGAAAGCATTCTTTCTGATTATATTAGACATGTTTGCAAAATTAATAAATGGTTTGACAGAACGCAGTTTGGGTTTAGGAAAGGTTATTCGACTGAAGCTCAGCTTGTAGGATTTCAGCAAGATAGAGCGGGTATCCTGGATTCAGGAGGCCAAATGGACTGTATTGCGATTGACCTATCTAAGGCATTTGATAGGGTAGATCGTGGAAGACTACTGGCAAAAATTGGACTAGAAAAAAGAGTGACTGAATGGGTGGCTATATTTCTAGAAAATAGAACTCAGAAAATTAGAGTAGGCAAAGCTTTATTTGACCCTGTAATAATTAAGAGGGGAATTTCTCAAGGCAGTATTATTGGACCTTTATGTTATCTTATATATATATATATCAATGATATGTGTAAAGAAGTGGAATCAGAGATAAGGCTGTTTGCAGATGATGTTATTCTGTACAGAGTAATAAATAAGTTACAAGATTGTGAGTGGCTGCAGGGTGACCTCGATAGTGTTGTGAGATGGACGGTGGGCAATGGTATGATAATAAACGGGGTTAAAAGTCAGGTTGTGAGTTTCACAAATAGGAAAAGTCCTCTCAGTTTTAATTACTGCGTTGATGGGGTGAAAGTTCCTTTTGGGGATCATTGTAAGTACGTAGGTGTTAATTATAAGAAAAGACCTTCATTGGGGTAATCACATAAATATGATTGTTAATAAAGGGTACAGATCTCTGCACATGGTTATGAGGGTATTTAGGGGTTGTAGTAAGGATGTGAAGGAGAGGGCATATAAGTCCCTGGTAAGACCCCAACTAGAGTATGGTTCCAGTGTATGGGACCCTCACCAGGATTACTTGATCCAAGAAATGGAAAAAATCCAAAGAAAAGCAGCTCAATTTGTTCTGGGTGATTTCCGACAAAAGAGCAGCGTTTCAAAAATGTTGCAAAGTTTGGGCTGGGAAGATTTGGGAGAAAGGAGACAAGCTGCTCGATTAAGTGGTATGTTCCGAGCTGTCAGTGGAGAGATGGAGAGGGAGGACATCAGTAGACGAATAAGTCTGAGTGGTGTCTTCAAAAGTAGGAAAGATCACAATATGAAGATAAAGTTGGAATTCATGAGGACAAATTGGGGCAAATATTCGTTTATAGGAAGGGGAGTAAGGGACTGGAATAACTTACCAAGGGAAAGGTTCAATAATTTTCCAATTTCTTTGCGATCATTTAAGAAAAGGCTAGGAAAACAACAGATAGGGAATCTGCCACCTGGGCGACTGCCCTAAATGCAGATCAGTAGTGATTGATTGAAGCATCTGACTTTCTAACTCCACATTTTAGCCCTTACCATTCGTGGGACGATCACTGCCTAGCACAATGATTTCCTGTACAGCTCGTATATTTCTCCTCCTGTATTTCTCGCAGGATATTTCCGTTGGTTCTTTTTTCAGTCCAACTGACTTTTAGCATTCGCCTCCAGACCCACATCTCAAATGCTTCAAGCCGTTTCCTATCCTGTTCTTGGACTGTCCAAGATTCACAACAATATAAGAGTATGCTCCACGCAAATGCCATCACAAAACTTTTCCTAATCTCAATATCTAGATGTATATTGGTCAAAAGATTTCTTTTGTTGCTAAATGCTTGTTTGGCAAGCGCTATTCTTCTTCTTATCTCCTTGCTCAAATGTTTTTTTTTTAATCACTTAGGAGCTGGTGAGATAAATAACAAAAACTATTTATTTTCCTTTTCACTTTCATTTGTTTTTTTCCAATTATCTCTCAACAAGTGACTTTTCATATATACAGTACGTTTCCAATTAACTGGAATAGCAATACTCATCAGCTGCATTTCCACAAAACAATCAATTTTTTTAGGAATGCACTGAGATCCCTATTGAACATTTTTACATTTGATAAAAATGAAAGACATATAAAGGAAAAGCCAAAGATATCTGCTGCCCAGGTGAACTGATTTATTGCAATTTTCCACAGCTATAACTACTTTCTCTTCACAGAATCAGCCACTGATGGTGAGTCATTTTTCTTGGTGAGAATTTCTGGAATGCAGCTAGTCATATGGAAAAGGGAGCCCTTATCTGACAGTTCTGAATTTTAAGTGAATGAAATTAACTACTAACTGCAACAGGAAAAATTGAAGTATGTCAGTTTGATATTATATGACTTTATGACTATGGCTTTAAGTGATTGAAGGATTTGTTACATACTGATGTCAGGGTTCAAATTAGCATTTGACTCATTTTAACCCTTACCACTCATGAGTCGGTCACTGGCTGACATCATGTTTTGCCGTATAGTTGGTATGTTGGGCATAGCCTGGGAGAAATTTTACATATCACCGACATCAAAGATTGTTGGCATTTTATGAACTTTTTGATTTTGTAAATAGAATAATGTAACTGGCTTTACGTCCCACTAACTACTTTCATGGTTTTTTTTTAATAGTGATTTTACATCGCACCGACACAGATAGGTATTATTGCGACGATGGGATAGGAAAGGCCTAGAAGTTGGAAGGAAGCGGCCGTGGTATGATTTTTTTCTTTTTTTTTGCTATTTGCTTTACGTTGCACTGACATAGATAGGCCTTATGGCGACGATGGGATAGGAAAGGCCTAGGAGTGGAAAGGAAGCGGCCGTGGCCTTAATTAAGGTACAGCCCCAGCATTTGTCTGGTGTGAAAATGGGAAACCACAGAAACCCATCATCAGGGCTGCCGACAGTGGGGTTCAAACCACTATCTCCCGGATGCGAGCTCACAGCTGCGCACCTCTAACCGCACGGCCAACTCACCCAGTGTGGCCTTAATTAAGGTACAGCCCCACCATTTGCCTGGTGTGAAAATGGGAAACCACGAAAAACCATCTCCAGGGCTGCCAACAGTGGGATTCGAACCCACTATCTCCCGGATGCAGCTCACAGCCGCGCGCCCATAACTGCTCAGCCAACTGGCCTGGTACTTTCATGGTTTTCAGAGACGCCAAAGTGAAGGAATTTAGTCTCACAGGAGATCTTTAACGTGCTAGGAAATCTACCGACACGAGTCTGACATATTTGAGCACCTTCGAATACCACTGGACTGAGCCAGGATCGAACCTGCCAAGTTGGGGTCAGAAGGCCAGCGCCTCAACCGTCTGAGCCACTCAGACCGGCATTTTGTAAATAGAATAATCTAACAGGAATACATAGAACTGTATTTCACTGTCAAGAATTTTATACGCTTTCAAATTTCCATGACAACTTCATCATGTTGTCTGGGGGCATTTATAAAATGGCAGCATGGGTAAATAGAAGTACGAACAGTAGTACAATTTTAGAGTTGTTGGAAGAGAGTGACAATACCAGCGGTGACAGTGATGATTCATTTGATGTGAATTTAGCTTCATATGAATCTGGAGAGGATAAGACTACCTCTGTCAACTGAAGTGATGCTGGAGATCCAAATGAAAATGTGACTCTGGTTATGCTTGATGGATGGCAGAGACATGTGAATAATAAACCATTTCCATAAAATTTCTTTCAGTGCAGAACCTGCATGCACACTGCCTAATAACAAACTAAAAAGTTGGTCAAGTTCTACTAACAACAAAATACATTTTAAAAAAGGTACAATACCATGATGAAGTACAAGTAGGGTACCAGTGAAGTACCAGGACATGTCCTCTTTTCTAGACCACTGTCTGGAGTCCAGTTGGATTATTAAAAAATAAACCCTCTGAAATGTCCTTTTTTTAGTGTATCTGCTTATTTGGGGTAATCTGGTTTACTACTTCAGTTTTACAAGTATTCTTCATTACGCAATGGCATCATCGATCTTGTATCGATATATAGAAATGTGGTTATGGATATACAGCACATGCCATGTATTGTGATAATAGACCTATTTATCACTCTATAATACTGAATGCTTCTCTCTCAGCAATACCCTGTCAGAATACACTCTAGAAGGCTGTGATGTGTACTCCTTGGTTTTATATATCATCTTTGATTCATCTGACAGGAGTATGTTGATCTTAACCCTAGAACAATAACCCTATTTCGCCACACATTATTACTAACCCTTCGTAAATTTGACTACTCCAATTTATAATTGTTATATTTTCTACGTAACAGTTTATATTTAGCAAGATTTTGGTTATTTAGAGTTCCTATAGTGTCGTAAACTTAACATGAATCAAAATACATAGATATTAAATAATTTTATGTGATTATTTATTAAATATAGAAAACTTGACGCACAAAAAATGTTAAATGAACACGTTTTATAAGAAATGAATTTTATAACACAACATATTCAAATAAACCCTTAAAATTATGAATGAGGGTTATTTACATCGCAAAGAAACCAAAAATACCAAGAAAATAAATAAAATAAGTATAAATGTAAAAAAGGCATAAAGGAACATTGTACTTGTAAGTTCACACTATCACTAACCGTTCGTCAATATGACGACACCCACCCAATTATTGCAAGAATGAGCAAAGATATCAACAATCGCTCATGCCACAGTCAATAACTGCTCGAAAAAATCAGCTACACAAAATAGCGGCACACACGCATGTGCAGAAGGCAATAAACTATACTGTTCTGCTACCTACTGTCGTAAAATTTACGAAGGGTTAGTGTTCTAGGGTTAAGAACCATGTGCATGTCATTTTTCAGTGTAATGTTAATGGGCAGCAGCTAACACAGAATTGAAAAGTACATTTAAAATGATCCACTAGATATTGTTTATTATAAATTACTTAATTTATAAAGTGGCATCGTGAAAAGTTTCCTGTACTTTTAAGAACTTTGGCTTTAATGGGAATAAAATGAACATCCAAATGATATGAGCTGCAAAAGAAAGTAATTTATCAAAACCAAAGAAAAACCTATGCTTATTATTTACAATAATTGTACAATATTTAAAATTTTATAAATATAGATACATATTTAGCTTGGTACTTTATTAGAATAGCCCTGTACAACATTTGGAAAATAGAGACAAATTAGGAATAGCTTGTACAGTTCTATTTAAAACAATAAACAAAGAAGTTATAACAAATATATTTCTAACAAAAGTGTTTATACCCATAATAATGTAATGTACATAATATACTTGATAATAAGAGCAGAAAAGCTCTCTGTATGTGGCAGTACTGACTTAAACTCAAGGTTTACATTAAAAAATAATAACTAACAGTAGTAAAATGATGCAATGTTGGTAACACAAATCACTTTATGGTAAAACACATACACAATGTCTCTACCTCCAATATGGTATACAATACCAGTAGAAGCTGTTCAGACTTGTCACAGGAAAAGTAATTTGGATTATTATGAATTTTGTCTTTGATAAATGCAACGCCAAAGCAAGGAATACATCCCTTGACTTGCACCCAGCATAGCAAGCTTCCAGTCATGTCCAAAATGCAATGACTTTTTAAAATACTTTTATGAAACAATAAACCAAGACAAGAAAAAGCAAGAGGCTTGAAAGCTTTATAGCAAAATCGAGCCACTAGACAGATTATATACTTCACCATTTGTTCAACCATAACCCATTCTATTCACAAGTTATTCAACATGATCTACCCTTCTTTTTAATATGGAGTTTGTTTATATCCTAATTTTCATTTAACATCTTGATTCTAGCTTTCTATCCTCAACCCTTCCCCCAAGTTGCAAAATAGAGGAGCTACTGTTGGTACTTCAATTGTAAGATATGTACAGTGATAATGGGGCCCCATCTGAGTCTAGCATTGGTTGCACTTATTTGAGCCATCTTTTATATTTTCTGCCCAATCTGTCTGTTAGGTCATCAGCCCAGATTCTCAAATAGCACCACCAAAGGTTATGCGCTTATCAGGAAACCGCAAAAACCAATGGCAGCACCAAAATGAGGCGTACTAGGCAAGACGAGGAGTGAGGTAGTTTGCCATTGCTTTCCTCACTGGGTCAGAAAGTGCTATTGCAGCACCACCCATACCCCAGCAGCTTCCATATTGTCACAGCCATGGATGAGACTGGGACTTTGGTGAAAGCTACACTTTACTCTGGCCAATATCCCTTGGCAAACTATTATTTTTAACCCTAAAATGCATGGTGTAGCATATCTGAAAAATAATTTTTAAAAAATAATGTGAGTAATTCTGGGAGGGAATTTTGTTATCTAGTGTCTGCTTCCCATGTCCTCTATAATGTTAACATAGTACGTTAGTTGCTCAGTGGTTGGCTGCACTGTGGATTTATAGTCGTATATAATGAGCAGGAAGGGTCACACCAAGTTGGAAGTTTGTTTTGCCTCACTGCGAGCCACTTTTCGAAGACTTAACTGATCGTTGGCTCAAGTGGAATACAAAACAAAACTGATGCATATATCCTGGATGTAGTGACTTCACACTGGTTTCTTCCACAAAATAAGAAGGGTTTCCTTCTTTCAACAAAGACAGGAACTGCTGCAAAGGTTTCCTTTCACCAGTAGCCTGTATTTTTTTTGGCACGGATGATACAGTGTTTCTAAAGTACAAGAAACACTGAGAAAAAATGAAACTAGGTTAGTATGGGTTCATCTACAGTTTTATCAGTGAATGAACACGTGATGATGTATAAACTGCACATAATAACATGTTGATTGTAAAACTAGTGTTTTTCGAGGATGAAGCATTTATGCAACATGCAAAAAAGATCTCTTTGCAATCTGAACTATCAACAAAGAATTTTTAAAGTCATGTTTTCCTTATTATCCGTATTTACGCGAATAATCCCCGCACCCTAATTTTAGGAAGGCTCATTTTGAAAAAAATAAATGAACAAAAACTCCTTGCATGGAAGGAGTAACATAGGCATAAACAAACATTTCATATCACTCTGTGAGGTCCACGTGGTCTTTACGCAAATATGAACGTGTAAATTTACGAATATAACTGCTTTGCCTGAACATATTTTAGTCATTATCACTGCTATGAAATATATTTGCCATGAAAATTATCTCAAGTAGACCAAGGTATTTCATTAATCTGAACTTGCAGTAGGCTTGATTCCCTGTAGATCGAAAGATTTGTTGTCTCTTGCATCACTAGTATCCTTTCCTAAATTACTTACAAATTCATTACACACCACATCTTAAACACTTTCCACACACGGTCTTTTCTTTACGCGGATATTAACACGACCGGTGGTGGATAATTCTTTTCCGTGCAATGTAAACAGTTGAAACAGACACACCGGCGAACTCAGATGTTAGTTTGGCGATATGGTAAAACCTTGATTCGAAATCGTTGGGACGCAAAAATCGGACTTCAAATTACGTGATTTTGAATTAACCACCAACTCGTACTTCAGAAATGCCAACCCTTGCCGCGTCAAAAAATATTCTAAGATCCGTTACTGCATGCAATTAATATTGCTTCACAGTTTAAAACTTTCAAATGTAATAGAAATGTATCCAACAAGGTTCATTTACAGTATTCAAATAATGCACTTAGATAACTCACTGACAAACATAACCTCACACAACAAAAGAAAAAAGATATTCAAAGACGAGAAGCCTATGCTGGCTCCCCTGTGCAAGTACTTTATTAATTTGATTACTGTACTGCATGCATTTTTAGATGCCTTGTATTTGCACGGAAAGTACTCGATGCCCTTAAAACATTGTGGCTTATCGGAGGTGAGAAAGTCTTTCGCTTCCGTCTGCATTGCAACACAGTACAGTGACCCCATCTCCTTTTATAAAGTCTGTTTGGGCTAGGCATTAAAAAACAAATGCAGTTTTATTGGCATTGAAAATATTGTTTGTTGTGTACGAATTGATTATAATTATGAGCCACGCTTTTTCGCCAAATGTCAGCATCGCCAAAGAGAATCGCCAGTGTTTGCGGATTCTGCTCCTTCGCACACTGCCTGTTCCGTGAAACTGTGGCGTTCCTTAAAACACTGAATACAAAAAATTACGATTTCACTCGAACTTAGCACTTATGAAACAAACTGTCAACACACCAAAGTGAGTGAAAGTGCGGAAAGCTACCCCTGCACATTCTGGAAGACGCATTCTATCGTGACACGGAGAAAATTTGAATTTAAATTATTGTGTAAAATACTAATTTTAAAATGTAAAGGCGGTTTTAAATTAAAAGTATTATTTGTTTTCCATTTAAATATGACATATGAGGCTGTTTTCTTCCATCTGCGGTTACACAAAGCATGACTGTAGTACACCTAATAGGAGCATTACCAACATTGACGCAAATAAAATCCACACCCCAATTTTGTGCCTCAATTATTTTTTAAAACATATGCGGGGATTATTTGTGTAAATACGGTATATATCTTCCAAAGAATCTAAAAATAATGTTAAATTATGAAAATAAAACATCATGCATTTCAGGGTTAACCAGAATCAACGGTATTCGGTTAGCGAGTCCTAGCAAGTCTCTCATTTTCACACCTCTCACAGACCTCTTTTTACTCTACTACCCTCATTCTCCCTTATCATGGGGCTAGTCACCCAGATGTTTATGTTGCTTACATTAAATCAATAACAACAGAAGGATCTGTAGCAACAGTTAACACCAAATGAAATTAGCTCTCAGAAATCAATGGGCTAGAACCAGTGCATATACATGATATACCTAGCAGATTTCCTTTGTTTGCAATTATTAGAAGGATGATAACTGCTTATCCAACCTGAAAAAGCAGACGGACACAAACAAGGGACACTTCAAATAAAGATAGCATATTAGCAAATTGCTTTTTTTTTTTTTGTTTCGTTCTATTTTATTACTACATATTCTCAATGTAGTCTATAAAACGTTACATCCATCAGGATGCTAAAATAGCTAACAAAAATGGTGGTGGTGGTGATGATGATGATGATAATAATGCCGGTAATAATAATAATCGTATGGCCTCAGCTACCGTGTGCAGACATTTTAATTTGACGCCATCTGGCTGCTCATCAATTTCGACGTTCCGTTTTACTGTAGGCCCACTAGATGGCAGACCGAGTAAACCGAAACTCTCTTGGGCCTCTATGGCTGAGATTTAATGAATTTTGTCGGGTAAACACCAAATGTGTCACCAGAGATCTTTTACATGATGATGATGATGATGATGATGAAGCAAATGATATTTAACTCTACTTCATAAAATTTACAGAAGGAATAGGAACTCAACTTATGAAACCCTGACTCTCACTGGCATGCTATGAACACAGCTCAGGAATGACTAATATATTCCAATGTACATATCCTTGATAAAACTAAAATTATTACAGATATGACTAAATTCTCAAACACTTTACTTAAATGCAATGCAAATTGGAACTTGATATAGTGCCATGTGTTGTGAGAATCTTCAAAGGCTAACCATTACAGTTCATAATTAGAAGGTAGGCAATACTACTCAATTACAGCAATGATTCCCATAGAACTTATGAAAGCATCATGATTCACATTAATCTCATGTCGTATCTGGTATCGACTTATTGTTTCTTTTATTGTTAGGTGTACAACTGTAATCAGTTTACAAAGAAAGTTTGAGAACTGAGTAAGAATGAAACTTATTTAGGTTTACAATTGCTGTGCATTCTTAATATGTAATGTAGGATATAAAACAGAAATTAAACCACCCTAACACAGAGGAAGCATATCTGCAAGTTTGATTGTCCTATTGATCATAGGATACAAGATGGTAATTAAACCAGCAATAGCTTCATGCCAGGTTGCCACCATTTGTTAACATGAACAGATTATACAGTGAAATCTGTCTTAATGACCACCCTTATTAAGAGACTGATTTTTAAAGGAACCAGTTTAAAATCGCACGAAGGTAATGTATTTTGTACATCTATTTAAAGACCACCCTTTCCCTGACCACTGACCAGGCATTCTTCTAGGTCAGATCTTTTTTAAAAGATCACTTGGATAAATTTATGTATAGCAAAGACACCACAACATTCAACTGAAACTGGCAAGTCATTACCCACATTCTTTGAAAGATCAGGGAAACACTAATGTTTCCCTTTGTTGGGAAAGACAGGTCTATATTCTTTATTAACACGACTAAAGTACTGTACTGTGACTGGATTATAGAGTTGGGAAATCACTAGTCCACAGTGGCTGCATTTAGCAAGATCTTATCAGCAGGAAGTCATAAAGACCAGATTGTTAGTGCATTCTAGGAATAACAGATCTGTGAGTGCTGTTTGAAGGGGTCAGACACACAAGAATGTTTCTTATCATTGGAAGATAAAGTGAAAGTGATACGCGATAATGAAAAGGATTATCAGAAAGAAGTAGAAAAAATTAAGTGTGGTAAAAATCAGTTTTTTTTAACAATTTGCTTTTATGTCACACTGACACAGATAGATTTTATGCCAAAGATGGGATAAGAAAGGGCTAGGAACGGGAAGGAAGAGACCGTGGCCTTAATGAAGGTACAGCCCCAGCATTTGCTTAGTGTGAAAATGGGGAAACCACAAAAAATCATCATCAGGGCCGCCAACAGTGGTGTTCGAACCCACTATCTCCCGAATGTAAGTTGCCAGCTATGTGACCCAAACCACACAGCCACTCGCTTGGTTCAGATCAATTTAATTTCAAAATCAAAACATATTAGGTGATTGGAACACCAATATTAACCGCAGTGCAAAAATAAAAAGTTAGGAAAAGTTCAGTGATCTCAATTATTTGTTGCAGGAGTGATTTGAAGTGCTAGATCTAAAAACATTAACATCAGTAGATCGTTAATGAAAGAAAAGGTGCTAGAAATTTCTGAAAAAATTGGGTTGAGAGATTTTTCTGCAAAGATTTCACATGAGCAATAACTTTGTTTTCTGGTCAATTAGCGGTGAAGCAGGCGACGTGATGTAACGTGTGGACTGGAAAAATCACATTTCTTTGGTTACTGAAGGTTACAAACTGGAAGACATCTACAATCTTGATGAAATAGGATTATTTTATTGATCCTTGCCATTCAAATCAATGGTGATTAACACATTGAACACGATACCCAACGCTCGGGCTCTGTCATTTACTGCCATATACGGTACCCGAGCGGCGGTCAGGCTTGGTTCTTAACTAATAAATAATTGCTTGCTGGAAATACGTCCATGTCTCTTCCCGTAAACATTAATGACATTACAGTACCGCATACTACTGCTAAACGGGAGCACTGACCTTCGCTGGATAGAATATGAATACTTGTTTTGAAGAGTAGCGAGAATGTATTCCGCATGCTTTGCTTTCCTGCTCATTGCTACAATGGCGTCACGTTGTGTTGACTCGCTCAGCGATAGTGCTATAGAAACCCTAATAAACTGTAATTCAGTATCCGAACTGGATGACAGTGATGAAGGATCCGTCAGTTATTCAGGTAAAGATACACACACAATTATAATGACAATATCAAAATATAAACAGAAATCCGCCAGTGGCATATATTCTGTTCAACAGCTATCTTGTAACTGAATTCCGACTTATGGTTTCGATATATTTTGGTATATGGTACTGGTTATTTTTCAGGAAATGAAGAGAATGATTATGAGGTTCGGAATTTTGCTGAGCATTTCGTCAGGCCATTTCGTCCTCCGAGGCGACAGTCTGCACCTGCTTACAACTGGACAGAGGAAGATAGCAAACAATCTCTTCCCGATTTTCAAGGACCTAGTGGTGTGAATGCCAATATAAATAGTGAGAGTTTTGTGTTCGATTGCTTTTCTGTGTTTCTCGGTGCAGACGTAATAAAATCTATAAAAACTGAAACTAACAGATGTGCTGCTGTGAGTATTGCAAAAATGCGGTGAGCTGGAACATTGAAGCCGAGTTCTACCTGGAATAAGTGGACCACAGTGAAATTATTTGAACTGTATTATTTTTTCGGCATAGTGCTTCAGATGTGTATTGTGAAATTGCCAAAACTAAGTGATTACTGGAGTAATCATCCCGTAATTCAAACCTCTTTCTCTGGGAAGTTACTGAGCAGAGATCGATTCTTTCAAATTCTAAATATGCTGCACGTAAACAATAATGACACTTTTATACCCAGAAATAAACCTAGTCATGATCCATTGCATAAAATACGCCCATTTTACGATATTTTAGTTGCAAAATGCCGAACTTCATTCTATCCAGATCGTAACTTGACAATTGATGAAGGCCTGTGTCCATTTTAAGGCAGAATTTCATTTCGTGTGTATATGAAAAATGAACCGCATAAATACGGGATCAAATTTTATATGGTTGCTGATGCCAAATCTGGTTATGCAGTAAACATAAAAATGTACTCGGGAAGGGCCAGAAATTAGGACAATTCCATCACAACATTGATTCGTGAACTTTCGGCAATCTATTAGGGCAAGGTCATGTCATCTATATGGACAGATTTTCTACACAAGCCCGACGTTATTCTAAGGAAAAAACCCTTGTGGTGGGTACCGTAATGAAAATAGAGGGGCGCTTCCAAACGATCTCATGAATTTACCACTGAAGAAAGGAGAATTTTCATTCCATAGAAGTGATCACTTGTTTTGTTTGAAGTGGAGGGATACACGTGATGTGTACATGTTATCGACAGCACAGTGTTTCGGCCTCGACAGTCAAGGCAAAATCTAGTTTTGGTACAACGGAAAAGTGAAGCCAGACGTTATCTTAGATTACAATGAAAACAAACCTGGTGTGGACCACAATGACCAGCTACTAGCTTACTATCCATTTGGTAGAAAAACATTGAAGTGGTGGAAGAAAGTATTTTTTTCATCTCTTCACCGTGGCAGTGGTCAATTCCTTCATTCTGTACAAGAAATCGAGAGATAACAATAAGATTTGTCATCTGAATGACTACACGAAGGCTCTTTCAGCTGCATTTGCAGAGAAAGGAGGAGAGGAATTTCAGAAAGATCTGCCGTCGCCTCCATCTTCTATCAACCGTCTCACAGTTTGCCATTTTCCAACGAAAACACCATCAACGGAACATAAGGCAAGACCTACAACAGTGTGTATAAAGTGTGCTCTGAACCATCACTAAAAGAGATGGGAAAATGATCTAGGAAAAAGACGCGATGGTATTGTGAAAGCTGTAATACGCCTCTCTGTTTACCTAAATATTTTGAACTTTATGACACGAAGTCAAAATTTTGTTAATTGGGACTATAAGAAAAGATTATATTGACAAATAACATCCTTTTTTCTCTCATATAAGCGTAGTAATGTACTGATGTAAAGATGTTAAATGTAAATATGAAAAAATTATTACAAACATTAATTAAAATTTAAAAAGAAAGTTTAAAAAAACGTCAAATATTTTGGCCCCCTTTCATATTCCGGTGCAAAAAAATTAAATGAGATCAGTGCTGAGACAGATAATTATAGTTTCAAATACAACACGAATAATTCATTTATCTCAACAAGTGTTGAGTCTCAGCAGTTAACAGGCTACAAATATGCCAGTGTTAAATGTGTTAAAGCCCAGGAGAGGATGTGAGGCAAGGTTTCCAAAGAGTGTCTCATGGTGTCTCTGTGTGTAAATGGAGATGAAGAAAACGAGCTGCCTTTAGTCACTAGCAAATCGCTTCGGCACAGGTGTGTCAAACATATGGATTTTTCAATGATGGGTGGCGTGAGAAAAAAAAGCCTGAATGATGAGATTTTTTTTGAGGAATGGTTGTCAAGTTTTGACAGAAAAATGGGCTGCTAGAACAAGAAGGTTCTTCTTCTGTTGGACAACGCTCCAAGTCACGTCACTGAGATGGAGTTAAAAAACATAAAACTTCAGTTTTTACCACCCAATACCGCATCTAAGCTGCATCCTTTTGATTAAGGCATTATCCAGGCCTTTAAACTAGCCTACAGAAAGTGTGTCCTTCGTTCAGTAATAACACACATGGAGGAAGCTTCCACTACCTCAGACTTGACAGAGAAAAGAAAATTACAGTCAGTGATGCCATGTCTTTATTTAAGTCAGATTGGGATGAAGGTCGTCCCACAATAGTAACAAAGTGTTTCCAATGCTGTGGATTTACGGGAGGTTCTTGTAAGGAATCATCACAACAAGATGAAGACCCACAGGACTCAAGTATTCTAGCTAAGGCAGCATGAATACAAGACTGGCTGTGGTGCAAGGAGAAGATGCCCTGGAGAGTTATAATGACCTGGAGGGAAACTGGGAGGAGAGAACCGTGTAATAATTCCTGGAAGGTAAGTTTCCTTTTGTTGTGTGATTTTACATTTAATGGTGTTAGATTTAAAAGGAATATATTTTCTGGCAGTATATATTACAAAAAAAAAAAATCTTCTCACTTGCAGAGAAGTCTGATGGTTTTACTGGGCAAGACAGTGATGATGATGACGATGACAGAGAGGTGTTCACCTCAGTGATGAGGTGGAAGATGGTAACAATGTTGCTGGATGTAGGATTGAGAAGTTTATATAAATCTGGAAGATTGTGTGAATTCAGAGTATATAAGGGGAGAATTTAATGCATTAAATGAAAGCTTAGAAAACAAAATAATTATGAAGAAGTACAAAAAATTGAAACAAAACTCTATTGATGATTATTGTAGTAAAAAAATAAAATAAACATTGTACTGTACATGAAGCCGGAATAATTCTGTGAATAATGTATTGTAGTACAGTACTCTATACAGTATGTAAATAAATTGAACTTAAATAAGGTCTTGAGGGGGTAAGCATATTTTATATTCTTTACTGTTTATTTATTTAATTGTATGGTGATTTTATACAATATATATACAAGGCAAAATCAAACTTTAAAGTCCATCCTTCTCAGCCATTCAGATAAACAGCGTGAGAGCGAACAAATCAACAGAAGTGTCAGAGTACGAATGAAGAGGACAGCGCTGGACCAGGTTCTTCCAGGTTACAATCACACATTGGTGAACTGATCCAATCCCACTTGTACCTGAAATAATTGCAACAACCATGTGCAGTCCTTAACCTGTTGATATGGCACCAGAGGTTCCTCGGTAGGTCAAAACCGTTTGGCTTTTTTGTGGGATCAAGATGGTGGGCACTTGTTCCCAATGTCTTTGTTGACCACTCATGCTTCCAGCTTTCAATTAGGTCAAATCCATCTGCAATGAGTTGCCCTGCAGTGACACTTGCTGGTCTTCTTGATTGCAGTCACTGCGGTGATAGATGGCAGAATTCCTGGTGCAGTGGCAAAGAGGGTGATGCAAAGATTTTCTTAGCTTCCCTTAGTATAGCTTGCTTCCGTCTTAAGTGAGGGGGAGGAATGTGACTCAGCACAGGTAACCAGTGACATGGAGTTGATTTGATGGTACCAGTAATGCAACGCATTGCATCGTTCAATTTTGTGTCTACCTTTTTCACATGTACACTTTCCGACCAGACAGGAGCACAGTACTCAGCAGGCGAGTAGACAAGGCTGATGCCAGTTAAACGGAGACAATCACCAGAGGCTTCCCAGGAGGTGCCACAGAGCTTATGCAGTATGTTGTTTCTTGTGGCGACTTTATGAGGAAGCTTAGTGATGTGCTCTTTGTAGCTCAGGGTTCTATCTAAAGTGACTCCAAGATATTTTGGGAAAGGGTTGTACCTCAGCTTTTGTCCGTTGAGCAGAACTCTTGGTTTGTAGTTTGCAGCGCGATTCGCTAGATGGAAACAAGAGACTTCAGTTTCAGTTGTGCTGGGGATCAATCTCCAGGTCTTAAAGAAATTTGACATCTTCTTAAGATCCTCCACAAGAATTTTTTCACCGTCTTCAAAGTTATTACTCTGTACTACCAATGCGATGTCATCAGCATATATGAACTTAGTTGATGATGTGGTTGGTAGGTCATGAATGCACAAATTGAATAGCAATGGTACTAAAACAGATCCCTGTGGTAGACCATTATTTAGTTTTCGTTTGTGGCTTTTAGTGTTGCCTAGAAACACTTCGAATTGTCTTTCACTAAGCATGCTAGATATTAGATCCACGATTTTTCGACTTGGTACAACTTGCAATAGTTTGTAGATCAGTCCCTGTCGCCAAACAGTGTCATATGCACTTGTCAAGTCGATGAAAACAGCTGTTGACTTTAGTTGTCCTTGAAAACCAGCTTCAATATGTGTAGTTAGGGCAAGAACTAGATTGGTGCAGCTGCGTCCATGTCTGAATCCATCTTGTTCAGGAGGAGTAACAGCTTCAATGAACGGAGCTATTCTGGTTAGGAGGATTCGTTCAAGAAGCTTGAATATGCAACTGAGCAGTGCTACTGGTCGATAACTTTCGGGGCTGTCCTCAAGTTTGCCAGGTTTGAGAATGGCTATAACTTTTGACAGTTTGAATTGTCTGCACAATCTGTTCTCTTGGAGTATGTAAGTGAAGAGAAAAGTGAGCCAGTATATACAAAGCGGGCCCATGTTCTTAATAAATTCATTATAGATATTGTGGGGAGCAGCAGCCTTGCCGATTTTCAGTTGTTTAATTGCATTTTCTACTTCCACTGTGGAAAAGGGTCTGGAAAGCGGCTAGTTTCTCGGGGCACTGCGCTTGAGTTTGAACGTCCATAGGTATTACCTCAAATTACCCTACATGTGACCCCCGAGTGGTGCTAAACGAGTAACAGCGTTAAAGGTGACGTTAAAGGTTCTTTACTGTACTGTAAGACAAAGCCCCCCACCTAAGAGACCACCTCTCTAACCGACCCGTTTTCTTTGGAATAGCTGGTGGTCACTTAATACAGATTTCATTGTATTTCTTAGAAAACGAAAACAACTTCATGATTAAATTGTTAATTTAAATTCAAGAATTAACTGTCATAAGAATATTTAAATATCAGTGTTTTATTTGTTCAATTTTTAAAAGTAAATTTGGTAAATAATCATACTCCCTTCACCTGTTTATTCTGAGTTCCTTGTCTTTCATCCATTTTCATTTTAAAAACAAATCAGCAAGAACGTATTTATATGACAATTTTCTGGAAAGAAAAGCAGTTAGATAAAACTGTTACTAATCAGATAAGAATGATTCATAACATAAAACACGTGAATTTTGACCAAATATTTGTAGAAGTAAAAGAGATGGAACCTTAATACCCTGATACATGTGGGTGGAGAAGGAAAGTATCGGTCTTAGACAACCAACCAAATGTCTTGCCTCCTCCACCCCCGCCAAGGGATTCCTATACAGGATATTGGTTATTACTCATACCTTGAGAAGCGCTCTGTCTCAATATCAAGATGATTTACCCACATCTTTGCACCCCGTTCCACCCATGACCCACCCAATTATGCATCTCTCCGATGAGCCGCTTACCTCCTGACCTCCACTATTAAAAATTCTACTGTATAGAAAATGTTGGGTCATATGATGTTTATTCTTCATGTACATTTTCAACTACTGTACATACTCGAAAAACAGGTGAAAAGAGCCATTTATCAGCTAACTTGTACTATTGCTCAAAAGGGCAATTTTGTTAACATATATTTTGAGATACTTGTGACGACTGATATTCAATAAGGGGATCTCATTACTTTCTATGCTGCCAAACATTTAGTTTTGAGATATTTTAATACACATCAAAATAAACAAGCGTATTTTTTTTTTATTTTTACAACTGGCTTTACGTCGCACCGACACAGATAGATCTTATTAGCGACGATGGGATTGGAAAGGGCTAGGTGTGGGAAGGAAGCGGCTGTAGCCTTAATTAAGGTACAGCCCCAGCATTTGCCTGGTGTGAAAATGGTAAACCACGGAAAACCATCTTCAGGGTTGCCAACAGTGAGGTTCGAACCCACTATCTCCCGAATGCAAGCTCACAGCTGAAATGGAATGGCGTATGGCTTTTAGTGCCGGGAGATCCCAGGACGGGTTCTGCTCACCAGGTGCAGGTCTTTTGACTTGACACCCATAGGCGACCTGCGGATCATGATGAGGATGAAATGATGATGAAGACAACACATACACCCAGCCCCTGTGCCAGGGAAATTAACAAATGATGGTTAAAATTCACGACCCTGCCGGGAATCGAACCTGGGACCCCTGTGATCAAAGGCCAGCACACTAACCATTTAGCCATGGAGCCGGACAGCTGCGCACCCCTAACCGCACGGCCAACTCACCCGGTTAAAGTCAAGTCTACAGACTATATGTCACTATACAGCAAATTAACCTTTAAAAGAAAAAACTACAGAAGCATCTTTAATTGATAATAAGGATTACAAAGGAAACATTATGTTTGTTGTCCTATATCAAGGATAGAACTGGAAAAACACTCCAGGATGCAGGCTTGCTAAGGAATTGATAAAAGGACCAAACAAGAAGCATACCAAAGAACTGTTGAAACTCAGCAGAGAAAATATAAGATGGGTAGTAAGACTGTTGACAGGACACTGCCATCTGAAAAAACACCTACATAGAATTGGAAAAATAAGACACAACATATGTAGGAAATGCAATGAAGCAGGGGAATCAACTGAACACATACTTTTCGAATGTGAGGCGCTGGGTAGAATCAGATTCTCCACTCTAGGACTACCAGGTGAAGAGAGAGAAAAAAAAACCAAGAAGACCCAATAAGAACAACCTGCAGCTTTGTGAAGGGAACAGGTATATCTAGGTGGGAATGAAGGAAAAACATGGTAGCAAAAGATCTTAGAGGTCGACACTAATTAGGAACTAATATTTAGAGGCCCCATGAAGAAAAGAAGAAGAAGAAATCAAGGATACGAAGAACCTGTTTTCTCAATCTCACATTACACTATGATGATTCTGGAACTAAACGAGCAATTTTGCAGGAACCTTGAAAACGTAGCAGCCTCTCCATTTATGGAGTTCTACCAGTGACCTCAGGCAATATCCATGTAAAGTAATGAGATCCCCTTATTGAATTTCAGTCGTCACAAGTTTCTGAAACTATATGTTAACAAATTGCCCTTTTGAGCTATTGTTCACTAATTCCAAGATATAGTACATAATTAGAGAAGCTAACAAGTAGCATTTTAATACAAATTAGCTGATGGATTGGAATTTGGGCTAGCGATAAAATACAACAGAAATGGTTTATGAAGAGACAAAGCCTATCTGCAAAGCTGTAAAAATATATAAATTCTCATCATTAAAAAGAAGTTTTCCAATGCAATGAAAGGTTATTATTCCAAATAAGCTGAGTCAGCTAACCGCGACTTGCCTTGAATAAGTTTCCCAAAATATCATGGGATCGTGCAATTTCCTGTGCTTTTAGTTGTAACATTTTGCAGAAAACACTGCAACTGTTATTCTGCATCTCTCTCACCCATTCCTGTACTGCTTCCTCAACTCTGGGGAACTTGCCCTGTTTTGGGTGGCCATGAAATGCAACGGGAAGTAGTATTTCTTAAATTCCACTTGTTGCTTTCTCCAATTCCTCACTTGTTTATCGTGACCAGAAAACTCACGGCCTGCTGCTCTGTTACCTTTTCTTCTGCGAATTTCACCACTTTTAGCTTGAATGAAGCAGTGTAACTGTTAACTTTCCCCGTGAAAAATATTTAATAAAAAGCTCCGCAATGGTCGAGGTCAGGCTGTGTGTGGCAGTGGCCCTTTCCTTTTGTTACCGCAGCAGATGCACATTCTTACGACAAGCCAATGAACTGGATGTGCAGCCCTTAATCGAGGCAAAAAATTATACAAATGTTTTGGTCGAGAATTAAAACATCTAATTCTTTGCGTGATGTGAAGAACAGTAAATACAAAAATATTTTATATAAGTCAGTTGGTATCAGAACCAAATATTTTGTATTTCAGGCAGTTTGCCACTTGATGACATTGTAACACTGTGCAGTCATAAACTCTGCGCGGTGCTATGCGACTGTGGTGTTGTGCTTAGTCATGGGACCAGTCAACTATGGTAATGCAAGAGGGGCTGATACAAAACTTTTTAAATGTACTAATGTAATTTTTGAACCCACTGTCTTCCAAAGGCAGCTCACAGCTGAAGAGAACACATTCAAAGTGATTGGTGAACTTTCACAAACGGAAGCACTAACCATACGCTTTATATAACAACATATAATTTTATGTTGTACAATAGAACTGAGGGGTGAGGTGGAATAGGAAACTTGACCAAGGCCATATGAACTGATCCCCAGATAAGTAACATCTAAGTAAATATACAGTATACATGAAGAACAAATAAGAAGTTTTAATATCTTAAAACACTGGTTTCATGGGTAGCATGAAATTTTGAACAACTTGTGATGAATGCAAGTCAAACAAATAGATAGAAGCACTGATGCAATTCTATTTGATTTTTAAAATTTTCAGGCAAAACAAATTTTAAGAATTAAAACATATGTTACATTTAAAAGAAAAGTACTATTTACAGCCACAATAAAAAAAACATGGTACTAATTTTCTGTACATCATAACTATGGCTCATTACAGTACTAGTCTTTTCTGGCAGTATTGAATCAACAAGTAATAACATCTACAGCATTGTAAACAAGGAGTCCTATATTCCATGATTATTTTCACAATATATTTAATAAAATTAAAAAAATAAGTTTTATAGCAGCAAATAAAAACAACGCAAGAAGGGAGGGCCTGCCCTTACCCCAAACAGGAGGGGATGATGTGAAACCTTGTGGGTAGTTGAAGAGAGGTAAGGCAATGTCCAGCACTTCCATCCCTACCTCCAAGTCAAACTAACCACCCACACCCACCCACACACACACACACACACAAAAAGAAAAAATTAACAAATGCAGTATTCCAATAGAACTGATAATATAATTCTATAAAGATCAAACTTTTCTTTCTTTATGAAGTGAAATCTAACAAAGAGAGCGTGGTCAACAGTTTCTTTTTACATAAACAGAAGATTCTTTATCTTGTGAAGTCTAAGGGGAAGGCACATTTGTGGTCTATCAAATGTGCAAATGATCAACACTTCAAGCTTTCAGTGTAATGTAGCTGAAACAACACAACAAAGTGAGTCCAGAGAGTTTAAAGCAACTCAATCTACAGGTACTGCTGTTAAGCTTACAAATGTTTGGCTAATTTTATCCATTTTCTTAGCTGTTGCTTCATTATTTACTTGCTCATTTGGTCACTGTGCTCCCTTTACTAATTTATTTACTGAACTGCAAATGCTTACTGTTAAAATTCACAGATGGACAAAATCCATACGAAGTTGGAAAATCAATGATAAAGCATACAGGAAGAAAACAATGATATTAACACATTTTTCAAAATAAATTAGTAACATCTTTTTTAAAAACCCACAGAAGTAATGTCATTCTCTCAAAATCAATCAATCAATCAATCAATCAATCAATCAATCAATCAATCAATCAATCAATCAATCAATCAAAACCAACTGATCCAACAACAATCAACCGACCAACAAGTTATTATTTATGGTTCTGGATCCAGTCCCCCCCTCCCCGTCCTTCCTTTACGCACCAGTATGATAAGGAAGAGCATTTACCCAATAAGAAAATATGCTACCTGCCGACATGCCTTCACTCATAGGAAAGACTGAAAAATTGAATGTAGTAGGGCCTATACATAAATTTGTAAATATCTGATCAAAGATGTAAAAATTATTTAAAAGATATATTATTTATAAAGAAATGTTTAACAATGGCATGCCTAGGAGTTCACCATGTTTAATAACACATACTTTATAAGTAGACCTGGGATTTTAAGGCAAATGCCTATTTCGTTCCTTACGAAATAACATGATTTTTTAAAAATATGTTGACGTTTCATGATAAATCCCTTACATTAACAGAGTTTTATAGTGCCCTAAAATGCCTATTTGGACCTTTAGAGCCTATTTTACTAATTTAGTGCCTAAAATGCCTATTTTCTACATTTACAATAAAATTGAACTTCTGTAATTTTTACAATCACACAATGGACATCCCTGGAACGAGCAGAACAGCAGAGGATGGGTTTTTCACAGAAATGTGCTCTTCCCAGACAACTGTCACCAAAGGAATGCTGAGTGATGGGTGGAGGTGGAGGATTAGCTCAGAAGAACAATGAGCAGGTAGTAAAGGACGTACTGTGTCGAGTGAAGGGGTGAGGGGGAGGATTATCTAGGAAGAACAAGGAGCAGGTAGTAAGAAGGAACATACTGTGTCAAGTCACCAGTGAAAGAACATCTGTTTAAGTGAATATAGTTCATCATGCCTAAAACGAAATCATCTAAGAGTGCGCTTATACAACAATGGCTTGTACAATTTCCAGGGATGACTTTTGATGGCAAGATTATTTTCTGCCAGTACTGCAATAAACAGGTATGTGCATATATCTTAAATTTCATATTAATCTAAAACTAAGGTTTTGATATTGGCTCCTATAATTAATTGTAGAGACCTAGTCCAGGCGATCTGGGTTCGATTTCCAATACAAGCAGTAATTTAGAACTCTATGAGGTCTGGAACGGTGTTGACCCTGCATCGTAAGGACAATTGAGAAGCTACTGTGGGCAGGGGTCACGGAGGCAAGGCAATACGGCTGAGGGATGTATCGTGCTGACCACACGCCACCCAATATCTGCAGGCCATGAGCTGGGCAGCAACCGTTATTGAAAGCCAAAGCCCTTCGAGGACTGCAGTGTTCTTGTTCTTAATTAACTTTAGAGTAATAATGGCTTAATTTAGATGGTTCAAAATTACAAATTTTATTCAATAGATCACCTTTTCTATTCCTCATCTTAGTCTCTAATTGATATCACTTTATTGTGTTTTAGATTTCACATGAGAAAAAACGCCACCTTCAGCAGCATGCAGATACTGCCAGTCACAAAGCGAAAGCAGCCATGAAAAGTAACATTAGACAGACTCTGCTCACACAATATCTCCTACAACCCATAATGGTTTCTATGCTGATATGTGTACTGTAGAGCCCTAGTTGCAGCAAATATCCCCTGGAATGCTGTGCATAATCTGGTTTTCAGAGATTTTTTTACACAAATACACCAAGCAGCACATCCCATCAGCATCTACATTAAAAAAAAACTACTTAGATATTTGTTACAATGAGGTCATTTTGTCAATCAGGGAGGATAGTGGCGAGTCTTGCACATGGTTGTGTGTGGACGAAACCTGTGGACAGGTACATTGCTAACTTTATATTAGGAAAGCTTGAACCCAATCAGGCATCTACTGCTCACCTTCTTTCCTCTAAACAGCTTGAGAAAGTCAATAGTCAAAGCATTGCATACTTCATCAACAAGGGGTTGCAATTGTTGTATCCTGGGAGTGTTGATGATTCTAAAGTCCTCCTTGTCTCCGATGCTGCTTCCTACATGATTGCCACTGCACCTCTCCTCAAAACTTTCTATCCGTCTTTAATTCATGTTACTTGCATGGCCCATGCCTTGCATAGACTCGCAGAAACAGTTAGGGCCGAGTTTCCTGCAGTAAATACTCTCATTTCAAAAATGAAGAAAGTGTTCTGTAAGGTTCCATCAAGAATAGCCATCTTTCAAGAGAAACTCTCCTCTATTCCCCATCCACCACAGCCAATCATCACCCGTTGGGATTCCTGGGTGGAAGCTGTCCTGTATTATGCAGAACATCTTGAGGAAATCATGACTGTGATAGACAATTTGCCTTTAACGGACAACTCTGCAAGTGTGTAGTCTGTCAAAGAGCTGTTAAATGATTGTTCCAGTGTTCAGAGAGACACTGCGTATATTCAGGCAAATTTTTCATTTCTTCCAGTCACCATTACAAAAATGGAGGAAAAAGGAAACAGTCTCAAACAGCAATTTTCTGTAATTGAGGAAGCTGAGAATAACATACAAAGTACTAGGGGCAAGGTAGGGGATAAAATAAGAGACAAGTGGTCTAGTGTACTGCAGAAGAACCCAGGTTATTCAGTGCTGAAAAGCGTACATCAGGTAATGGATGGGGAAAAGGTAGACTTACCAAGTGAAATTGAATTGAAAAATGTAGGTAAATTTTCCTATGCCCTTCTAACATCTGTGGGTGTGGAGCGCTCTTTTTCTGCTTTCAAAATGATTTTAACAGACAAAAGACTGTGGAAAAATTGGAGAAGATTATTGTTATGTACTGTAAAGAAAACTACGAATGAAAGTACTATAGGAATGTTCCTCACAAATAATAAACACATACTCCATTCGCGTTTACACCGTTATTGGATGCCTACAATGCTGTAATTGTGTACAGTGATTTTAGTATTAAGGTTTTAGATCAGTACTGATAATGATATATCATAAAATCCATATTTTTTTTTGACACATGACTTTTTTATATTGTTTTTGATAAATGTATTTTTTATTCTGCCTTAATTTTGCAGTTATTTCGGTTAAGAATAGGGATACCACGTTTGTTAAAGTAAAAAAGAATCATGTTGCAGTTTAAGTGTATACTGTAAGATTTTAAAGTCTATTTCCTGCCTATCCACACAATGATAAAACATATTTTAAGTGCCTATTTTCTCTTTTAAAAGCCTATTTATTTGTTTTAAAAGCCTATTTTAGGCGCCTAAAACTAAATTTTTTAGAGCCTAAAATCCCAGGTCTATTTATAAGTAAAACCACTCTCTATTGAAAAAAAAAAAAAAAAAAAAGAAATAGCAACATCTCCATTTAAAAACATACTGCAAACCTGTGATAATTCTAACCTCCAAGAAATGTTAAGTCCAAATAATTGGGGCGAAAGAACATTAACAGAACTTCTGCATGCTGTCTATTACAAATCTTCTGGTGAGGGGACTAGATCTAGGGCATCAATTATAGCTATGTTTTTTTTTTTTTTTTTTCACACTGCACATATTCATTCCTATCACTCACTCTCGTTTTACCAGTAACTGGATTCTACCCTTTATATACATGCTATACAATACCATTCTGTTACTTGCACTTCAAAGAGAGATAACAGATTCTTATGTGGTTGAAACTTTTACAACAAAATTTCTTTAATTACCAACAATAAAATTCATGCCTAAGAAATATTATTTAGAAAGCTGCCATGGTACTATTTATTGCCATCTGTCTTTGAGGAAATGGAGAACAATGATAAACTTCTCAAAGGTTTCAAGGAACTACTAGCCATCAGGAATCAGAAAAAAATCTGAATGTTTCAACTCTTACTGAAGAGCTTTCTATTTTTTTTTTTAAATTCTGGGAGCAAAATGGATCCCTTTATCAGTAAACTGCTATTATTAGCTGCCGCCAAGAAAGCAATAAAGAATTAAACAGCAAAAGTATACATATGTTGAAAAGGTTTAAGTCTCAAACATCAAACCTCAAGCATATGTATGGGCTTTTTTATTTGGAGGGGGGGCAATTTAAAAAATCTTGAGGGATCCAATCAGCTTTAACTACCACTGTCTAGAGGCATGAACTAAACATTTTACACTTCTAGTATACAAGGGTTTTGAGGCCTTATGCGGAAGATAACGATTCAAACTTGCACTTTAATGTTTAGATTTTCTGTTCAATGGGGAAACATTTCGGAGACCTTCACTTTTTGCAAAATCTATTTCTGCATAACTGAATGCCTCCCCTTGCTGTTGATGACTGGTAGGATTAGGGCTTGGTGATGATGCTGACGACTCTGTCTTTAGGCTTCGAGGACTTCTAGCAACCTCCTCACCTTCTGAGCCTGAAGGTGCTAAGTCCAAAGATGCATAATGCACTTCTCGTTCACTACTCACTGAAGGTGGTCTTGAAGAAAGAGACGGCGAAATGGTTCCACTGTCACTTTTTACAGACAAAGTCTCCTCTTGGCTGCGGTTTGAGTCTAGTGAACTAATGCTCTGGTTTCTCCCAGTTTCACTTGACCCTGAACTTGATCTGGATAGCTGCCTTCCTTTATAACTACCCGTAAAAGAGCTGACTGATTCTTTTGATACAGACAGGCTTTGATTCTTACTAGAATCACTAACAGAGTTGGATCCAGTATAAGACAATTGTTTGTTTAACAATGCTGAAGAACTGGTAACAATCTTAGGACCATTAGACACTTCTGAGGCTGTAGACAATTTTGGTATGGGGCGAAACAATGGGGAGGATGATGAGAATGACTGACCTAAACTTGATTTACGGATAAATGGAGGCGTAGATTCCTTCACAGGAGCTGCAGTCTTGGTTGACGACAAAGAAGGAGTGCTCAATGTAAGGTCTACCATCCCCTGATTCACACTACTTATCTTTCTGTCTATTACACCAAATACTGGGGCAGAAATCTTCCTAGCTGCATCATAACTTGAACCAGAAGAAATGACCGGTACAGGCCTCATTACTGTGTAGTCTCCATTGTCCCGCTGATCTTTAGCAGACACTTGTTGAGGACTAAAATTCACGTAGTCGTGAGTCTCAGTAATATCATCTAATGCTTCTGTGTTGACAGGTGTAGGTTGCTCTGAAGAACTACTGGATTCAGGTGAGGTGGGAGAGGTGGAAAGCTGCTGCACATCAGGATACGAAGAGAGAATGCGGCTGGAACTACCAATAGAATCTGTGGAACTCTTCGTACTATCGAGTTTATTTCCCAATGCAGTGCCAGGAAATGGCTTCATTGGTGAACTAGGACTATTGAGACTAAATGGGAAGATTGTGGCAGATGAACCAGTGGGTGTCGTAAGACCGCTGTTCATATCGCAACTTTCTCGCCGACTACCATTTTCAGTACCAGCATTGCTAATTTTTCTACTGCGGTTACGTCTGAGTGATGAAAAGGGACTAGTACCAGGAGATGATGACGAACCACCAACGCTAGTGCTCCCCAATGGCAAAAAGCTAGGAGGAATTTTGGGGGGTGTTCCTGTTAAACTCTTGCGTCCGCTAGGAGTGATAAGATTAGAAAATGAGAACACTGGGCTTGTAGAAGCTGTTGACGATGTGTTGGCATTACTTGAAGTTTGAATTGCAATTGGTTGAGAACTATACCGATTCTTCTCTTTTCTACTGCCTCGCCTTTCCTTTTTACGGGATCCAAAGCTGCTCCTACCTTCATAGGACATGTTCATATAATCCTCTTGGCCAGTACTACTACCAACACCATCACCGCTGCCACTAACAGAATTATAGTCTTCCAACGAGGATTTCAGCAACGGCTTAGATCCTCGACTCCAAGACATTTCCACATAACCTTCCGGAGGCATCTTAGGTTGAGGAGTATCGACAGGAGCAGTCCTAGCAATAGACGAAGAGCCCATACCAATTGCAATATCTTTCTCATTCTCTTGTCTTGTTATTTTCCGAACAGGTTTAATACTCATATCCATGTATTCTTCCTGGATAGGGGATGTTGGTTTTCTGCTCCCACTGCCTGTTCTCATATCCACGTATGGGGAAGTGGAAACTACAGGAGAATGAATATTCTGTAGGTCGGCCCCTCTCATGTCCATATACGCTCCCATTCCACCAGGCATTGAAACAGGTCGAGGGAGTCCAATGGAACCTTCACTGTTATTACCTGATTTCATGTGAACATATGGAGCTTCTTCCTTGAAAGACTTCACAACTGCTTTTCCTGGAGGTGAAGAAGAAATACTTCCACCACTTTTCATTTCAATGTAAGGGCCAACGGTCAGCCGAGTCTTGGGTGAGACAGACAAAGTTTTAGTTGAATCGACTGCACTTTGCAATTCTCCAGTAGGAGTTGATCGCATATCCATATACGGCCCAGAAGTAACATTAGCCTTGGTTAAAGGTCTGGTGATCTGGTAAGGTGGTGAAGAAGCTATGTTTGTTGTTTCATCACTTAACCCGCTTTTCATATCAACATATGGGCTTGATGGAGTCTGTGGTTTGGGTGATGATACCATAGTGGATTGTGGAGCCATTTCAACATAACCTGCAGTCATTCCAGATGATGTTGGCACAGAGGAAGGAAGCACTTGCCTATCATGATGGGAGACTAACTTACCAGCTGGTGGTAAAGGGCGATTGTTGCGAGTGAAATCCATCTCCATGAGATCGTCCATGGGTTCACCAGATGAATGACTTGTACCAGCCTGTGCAGCCTGACGTAGTGACGATGAGCCTGACCATGATGTTGATAGCAGAGGTGCACTAGAAGATTTTTTGCCTGGTGGGCCTGATAAATGATGCTGAGTAGGTGGTGTCAGTGTAGTCGATGGCTGGTATCGAGAAGCATGAGCCAATGGTCGAGAACTTAGCTTAATGCCTGGTGCTGTACGGCTTCCCACAGAGAAAGCTCTTACTCGCGATGCATCAGCAGCCTGATTTGTAACCTCCAACCTTTAAATAAAATAAACAGTTGTGTAAATCACATGAAAAGAAGAACAAAATATACAGTGGAACCTTTTTTCATGAAAACTTTCAGATCAGTAACTTTAATAAGCCAAGTTTGCTGAAAAATATGCTACTAAAATAACGCCAAGTCAAGCAATAATCGATCACAAGTAGTTTTTTAATTCTCTAAACTAATTAATTGTAGACATGATAATAAGCTTTTAGCCTTTTGCTGTGTCACAATACAAGGTGAAATTCTTTACGTTTTGCAGAGAACTTTGCTTCGCATATTCAGAAGAAAATCTTGTCTGTTCACAAGCAAGACTTCTCAAATAATGAAGGTTTGCATTTATCAATCAATCAATCAATCAATCAATAAAGATCTGCATTTAGGGCAGTCGCCCAGGTGGCAGATTCCCTATCTGTTGTTTTCCTAGCCTTTTCTTAAATGATTTCAATGACATTGGAAATTTATTGAACATCTCCCTTGGTAACTTATTCCAATCCCTAACTCCCCTTCCTATAAATGAATATTTGCCCCAATTTGTCCTCTTGTACTCCAACTTTATCTTCATATTATGATCTTTCCTACTTTTAAAGACGCCATTCAAACTTATTCGTCTACTAATGTCATTCCACGCCATTTCTCCGCTGACAGCTCGGAACATACCACTCAGTCGAGCAGCTCGTCTCCTTTCTCCCAGTTCTTCCCAGCTTTACCGTTTGTCTATAGTAAGTGGTACTTTCGTTCGTCGCTAGATGGCTCAGTGGGCGCAGAATGAATCATCTCGTGATGAGAAATGTACAAATTTGGAAAACACTGAATGAAATAACACCAGTGAAAAGACAGGAAAGAGAACTACCTACGCAAATTCTTAATGGCTGGCAACCGCGTTTTATTTAATTTTTAATTAATTTTTACGTATATGCACAGCTTCCCATATAATCCTAGACCTGTAGTGTCTAGTATGGGTAAGAGCTCGAACGTCTTGGAACACAACATTATGACCCATTGATAAGGTGTGCTCAGCTATTGCTAACTTGTCTAGCTGACTGAAATGGATATTTCGTTGGTATTCCTTGATAAAAGTACTAAAGGACTGGCATGTTTGGCCAATGTATACCTTGTCGTACAGCACCAGAGAGTTTTTTGCTATATGTCGCACCGACACAGATAGGTCTTACAGCGCCGATGGGACAGGAAGGGCCTAGGAATGGGAAGGAAGCGGCCATGGCCTTAATTACGGTACAACCCCAGCATTTTCTTGGTTTGAAAATGGAAAACATGGAAAACCATTTTCAGCGCTGCTGACAGTGGGATTCGAACCCACTATCTCCCAGATGCAAGCTCACAGCTGCGTACCCCTAACCGCATGACCAACTCACCCAGTCATAGTCTATTAGCTAGGATAATACGTAACAGATCTCGACAGGCAGCCGCGCAGAGCACACAGCGTCAACACTCAACATACATATACCCTACAACATACAAGAAGCCTCCACACTATCATCACAATAAACATGTATTGGCTAACAACTACATAATTCAAATTTCATCAAGATGCACGGCACTTCTAACGAAATTCAACTCATAATAGTCACCATTCAACTCAGCAATGACACACGCAACTTTTCTCAACGATATCTATAGACCAAGATAACTTTATCACTAGCAGCAATTTATGAAAATTGTAATAAATGGAAAAACAATATAAACTTTAATTTAGCATACATATGCCATACACTTACCAATTTACTAGTGCAAAGTGGTAAAAATAAACAGCATGAATAAGAAACTGGACCTATTCCATTAGTTTACTATTTTATCTACTTTTAACCGGCTTGCCATGTCAGATCAAAAAATTTTCGTGTATATACTATAGACGATAAAAATCTCATAGTACTAATGTTAACAAGTGTGAACCTCATTTTATGCACAATAAAATAGATGCACGAGGTAACACATATCATATAACAAGCATTTTTTTAGCCAAGAAAGTTCCATTTCAATAAGCATTTCATGTTTGTTCCAATTGGACTAGTTATACAAAAGTGAAATATCCTAAATATCAATCCTATTGACATTTCATAGATCAGATACAATGAAGTGATAAGCCTCAAATAACAAATATTTTCAAGACATTACAACAAATTTACAATTACTAGTGTGTATAAGTGCAAACTTCATTCCATGTTCAATAATATAGGCACAGTGTGACGATATGCCTTAATAACAATGTACTTTTTAAGCCAAAGATAGACATATTTATCATTTTAATAAGCAATTTTGAATGTTTGAATCAAATGGATCAATTATATTAAGTGTAATATCCTAAACACTAATGTACACAAATGTAAAATCCATTTAATGTATAATAGTCTAGACATAGTGGGGTCATATGCCTCACACAGCAGGTGCTTTTAACCAAAGATATACTCACTAATATTTTAACAAGCAACTTTTAACGTCTGATTTAATTGGATTAGTTTTACAAGGTGTAATTTTTCATATGTGATGTTTTTGTAACTATTTTCTTTGTGTGTCAGCTGAGGATGATCCCATAGGGATCGAAACCGGTACTGACTGAATTTACTACTTTAAAGTAAATAAATTAATGTATTGATAAGGTGGAGACTTCTCAAGTATCTTTATGTTGCAACTCACTCAGTGCCAAACATACTAGTCCACTGGTACTTGTATCAAGGAACATCAATGAAATATCCGTCTCAACCAGCCAGACAAGTCAGCAATAGCTGAGCATGTCCTATAATGGGTCATGATTTTGTATATAAGATGTTCGAGCTCCTACCCACACTGAACACTACAGGTCTAGGATTATAGAAGAAGCTGTGGAAGTATATAAAAATCATAACAATTTCAACAAGACACTGGCTATCAATTAAGTAAACCATGGTTGCCAGCCATTAAGAATTTAGGTAGTTCTCTTCCCTGTCCTTTCAATATTATTTTGTTTTGGTGTTTTCCAAATTCATACTCTTCTCATTGTGAGATGGTTCATTCTGCACCCGGTGAGCCATGTAACAACGAACGACAGTATAACTTACTGAAGACCAAAGGCGAAGCATTCTTAAATTCAAACCTTCATTATTTGAGAAGTCTTGTCAATGAACAGACGAAATTTTATTCTGAAGATGCGGAGCAAAGTTCTCTGTGAAATGTAAATAATTTTACCTTGTTTTCTGACACGGCAAAAGCCCAAAAGCTTATCATATCTACAAATATCGGTCGTGAAAGCATTGCTCTTAATATCAGTAAACCAGTTGTTTCTGTGGTCCAATGTAGGCCAAAATCAAAAAGAAGAAGAAGAAGAAGTAGAAGATATAAAGCACATCTCATATGAAGCGCACATCAAGATGGCGAAATCCCTTCTTTTATTTTATTGTCCCTTGTTATTTGGTCGCTGGTGTATGTAGTAAGTATTTGTATGGTAAGACTTGTACTGCATAAATTACCATTAGGCCTACTAGAATTTAAAGGTTATACTGAACTCGAGAATATGGTTTGGGATGACTATCCATTCTCAAAAGTACCTGAATGCATTATAGATTCACAACTAAGTATTTTTTTATTGTCCACCTTGTCGATACATTAAATTGCTTAAGGCAACTTATTGCTTAAAAGTGGTACATGTTTCGTATATTATAAACATCTTCAGCCACATAACACTGTTTAGATGAAAAATTCATATAATGACAAAGTATCAATGCTTTACAGAAAGTGTCCTTAATATTAACATAAGATTGACAACATTAAAAACAAACTACTGAAGAGAAATTATATAAATTTTTTCTACAATTGAAAGCAGTTATCAAGCAAACACTTGTATAATAATCCTAATGATTATCCTTTTCTTAAAAAATTCATAAAAAAAAGGCCAATTTATAAACTAAAAATTATACATTTATAAGTAATTGTCAAAATGAAGAAATCCAGATTTCATAATGTGGTTCCTATTACTATTGCAGATGAAACATTACTAATTCCTAGTTGTCAATTCTTTTTAAACCTTCTTTCCTCTGGAACAGGTTCTCCTGTCATTTTTTTTACGGTCTTGTGCCTGGTGTAGTAGTGATGATTAGTTCTGTCTTGTTCACGTACTTGAGGAGGTGGAGGAGCGGGGGATATTACTCCTTGTATAAACTTTGTGATTGGATACTGGTGTGTCATGAACATCCTTGTTGTTATCTTCAGCTTCAAAGAAGGAGGAATACGTCATAGAGCTGTCTGGAGGTGGAGAGAATCCAATTCTTTTCTTGTGATCTTTTTCAAGCATTTTCAAATATATCTGAATTTTATATTCTTATATTCTATAGCCTCATTAAGGTTATCATTTTTCTTTACAAGTAGGTCTAGATGAATGTATAGATCTTCATATGCATTCATTAAGCTGCCCTTTTTAATTTTTTTTATGATGGTCAAGTCTTGTTCTATGTTGGTAAATTAATGACCTGTGGTAGTCATGTGTGTTCCCATAGCTGAGAATCTTCTATGTTTTTCAGCATTCACATGTTCTAAATATCTTACTTTAAAATTGCGGCCAGAATGTCGTATGTATGTATTCTTGCACTCAAAGCATGTAAGTTTATATATTCCCGAATAAAAAAATTTATCCTTTTCTGAGAGATTTACTGTATCATGGTTGAAAATACTCTGTTTCATGTTGTTATTGGTGGAAAATGTGATTTTGAAATTTTTTCTCTTAAATAAATTTGTTATTATGTGTATGTTTGGATTATTGTATGTGAACTTGATGTATTTCTCAGTTTTACTAGGTTCAATTGCTAATTTAGATTGTTGCTTCTCTGAAAATTTAATAATTATTTTATCCATCATGTTATTATTGAAACCATTCAAGAGAGCTTGTTGTCGGATAAACAACAGTTTTTTATTCCTTCCAGATTTGGATAATGGTATACTAAATGCTCTGTTAACGTAACTGTAATATGCTGATCTTTTCTGTGCCTCAGGGTATAACGAGTTGTTCCTGATAGTGGTCGGTGTGAAAGTGGATTTTCTGTGTATTTTGAAAAAAAATCCTTTTTCTTCTCTCGCTGTGATCACGTCTAGAAAATTTAGTGATCTTTTCTCTTCTTCTCCTAAAGTAAATTTTATATTGGAATCCAAATTATTCAATATCTTTTTAAAAAATTTACTATCGGCGAGTCTGTTATCCATTATAGCGTAAGCATCACCCACATATTGTGCCCAAAAATCCAATCCCTCTATTTGATTAATAATCTTCGTGTGCTCCAAATAGTCTAAGTATATATTAGTCAATATTCCTGATGCTGGGACTCCCATTGATAGCCCTTTTTGTTGGTAAATTTTATTATTAAACGTAAAATAATTTTGATTTAACACAAATTCTAAGACATTAATAAAATCTTCAATTTCTGGTATGCTTATTAATTTCCTCTTCATTAAATTCTTCTTAATGATTCTGATAGTGTCTTCTATTGGAACGTTTGTATACATGTTGGTTATGTCTTTTTTTTTTTTTTTTTTTTTTTTTTTTAGCTATTGGCTTTACGTCGCACCGACACAGATATGTCTTATGGCGACGATGGGACAGGAAAGGGCTAGGACTGGGAAGGAAGCGGCCGTGGCCTTAATTAAGGTACAGCCCCAGCATTTGCCTGGTGTGAAAATGGGAAACCATGGAAAACCATCTTCAGGGCTGCTGACAGTGGGGTTCGAACCTACTATCTCCCTAATACTGGATACTGGCCGCACTTAAGCGACTGCAGCTATCGAGCTCGGTGTTGGTTATGTCAAACGAACATGTCGTGTGATATGATCCAAGTTTAAAATCTTTAGCTAGATTGCAAAAATCCACTGAGTTTTTGATAGGTGGTATGGTATGACAACTCTGTTCTTTTTACCAATCGCAGTCCATGAATTTACCCACAAAGTGAACTGTTTGTAACAAATAAAACGCCAAGTTCTATTTGATGGATTTAAAGATGTCAGTAAACGTTTCCTTGCCATGTTCTTTGTTTTTAAGCTCATGATATGCCTTGTCATTGTCAGTACTTCACGATCTAAAATAAGCCTTGTAAACAAGGGATTTCTTGTTATACACATAAATTTCTCAGATTTCACTGCTTTTACATTGTCTAATTCACAACAGCATACACTTTCTTCATCCGTATCCATGACGGTACACTGAGTTTTTGATAGGTGGTATGGTATGACAACTTGTTCTTTTTACCAATCGCAGTCCATGAATTTACCCACAAAGTGAACTGTTTGTAACAAATAAAACGCCAAGTTCTATTTGATGGATTTAAAGATGTCAGTAAACGTTTCCTTGCCATGTTCTTTGTTTTTAAGCTCATGATATGCCTTGTCATTGTCAGTACTTCACGATCTAAAATAAGCCTTGTAAACAAGGGATTTCTTGTTATACACATAAATTTCTCAGATTTCACTGCTTTTACATTGTCTAATTCGCAACAGCATACACTTTCTTCATCCGTATCCATGACGGTACACTCATTACATTTACACCAAATTCGTGTGCCGGCACGGCTTGTAGTGTTTAGCATATCCATGTCAAGATCGCTGTCTGAATGGACATCAGTAAACGTTGTTCGTTCTGGCTCATACTGATACGGACGAATGATATTTACATCCATTATAAATAAAAATAAGCCCACTAACACTGGCAACAGAAGAACACGGCAGTAGCAGATGGAGTGCGGGAAAAGACTGCAGGAGTTTACTCCCAGCGTCAAGGCTGCCAGGTAGGCTCTACAGCGCAGTGACGTCACGACCAGTTACTACTTCCGCACATAACTTGAGAATGGTTGGACATAGAGGCATCAGATTAACGGCATTGTTATTACATTCCCATAATACATCTTTAGCAATGAGTAACGAAATATGTGTTTTTGTGTTGTGTTCTTTAAGCAATTTAGTGTATCGACAAGGTGGAAAATAAAAAATACTTAGTTGTGAATCTGTGTAAGTGCGATATGGACCATGAAGCTGATTTTATGTAATCTGAATGCATTATATTCGGTTCTGCTGATTACACAAAACCACCAGCATCAAAATTAAATAAATTTAGGTTTATTTGTGAATTAGAGCTCAGCTGTGAAAGATGAGACACTTGCTGCACAAACCAGTAGGGTACAAGTAGGAAATAACAAAAATTAGGGGTATTTACAGAGACCGTCTAGCGTTTGCTGATGATATGGAACTAATAGCCAATGACATCTCTGACGCACAGAAACAGATTTCTATACTGGAAGAGCAAGCAGCAAAATAGGCATTAAAATCTCATATGAAAAAACTAATTTTATGACAAATATCAAAACTGTTCCACCTGAACTTCCTACCGATACGAATAAAATTGCAGCAGTAAAGGAACTTAAGTACTTATGTGAATGGATCTCCGAAAATGGCAATGAAAATAAATCAGTAGCTTCAAGAATTGCTTGGTGGAGGCATAACAAGTCAGTATTCTGCACCATTACTCTATTGCTGTCTTTTTCTGCTAGGTGCAGAGCATCTAAAAATGAAACTTTCACATCTGGTGGCTCTTTTCCTGGCTCCATTACATTAAGAACTTTCCTAACTAAATTTTTCTGGTAGAAGCTCTCCAAAAGTAGGGTTGCAGTTTACTTTTTAAAGCGGAAATTGCTTTTCAACACACAAAGAAAGGTTACGCTACTGGGAAAGTCGATTCTTAATACGAGCTGACTCTCCCTAGGAAGATTAAACTCTTACTAAAGTATCAGTAACAGTTGATTGAAAACAAACAGATAATTTTTTCCTAGGAAGAGTTAACTATGCCTGCTGTGGTTTAGTAAAACTTGATTCGCAGATGCTGCTCTATCAGTGACATGGTGCACCTGCTTTTTTTTCCACACTCTGACAAGTTTTTCAAGGGCACAGTTAAACAGTAAATGGAAGAGCCCATCACCTTGACGTACACCTGAATTAATTTCAATGTGTGTATTCTACAGCCTCCTACCAAACTGGATTCTCACTCAGAAAGGGAAAGATAGTGGCAAGCACAGGAAAAAAAAAAAAAGGCTGTCTTGATGGGAGTAAATGCAGATGGTTTTATGAACTGCGCCCCTGTGTTGATAGGAAAATCAACGAAACCTCAATGCTTCTCCAACATGAAGACTTTGCCAACTACTTATGATGTCAATGAAAAGGCATGGATGACGTTCTCACAGTATGAGGAGCAGATATAAGCCCTCAACACCAAAATAAAAAAAAATAAAAAATAAAATGCATGGCACAACAGCCTCAAAAGGCCAACGAAGAGACAGCTGCTCAGCCCAAAGTTTATGAGGTGTCGTGTAGTCGGCAGGATGAATTCTCTCAGCCATTATTCTTGGCTTTCTGGACTGGGGCCGCGATCTCGCCAGCAGATAGTTCCTCAATTGTAATCATGTAGGCTGAGTGGACCTTGAACTAGCCCTTAGATCCAGGTATATGTTCTGGCCAGGAATAGTACCTGGGACCTCTGGGTAAGAGGCAGACACACTACCCCTACACTACGGTGCTGGCTTTGAAGCCAAAACAGCCACGCAAAATAGGAAGATCACCTTCGTAATCGACTTATGCAAAGCTGATCCTTGTAACTTGATTCTGCTAAATGTGAAGTTGGTAATCTTTTCAGCCGCTTGAAAAAGTAAACTGCAACCCTACATTTGGAGAGCTTCTACCAGAAAAATTTAGTTAGGAAAGTTCTTAATGTAATGGAGCCAGGAAAAGAGCCACCAGATATGAAAGTTTCATTTTTAGATGCTCTGCACCTAGCAGAAAAAGACAGCAATGGAGTAATGGTGCAGAATACTGACTTGTTATGCCTCCACCTGGCAAATTCATCAAGGTTGATGAAACCATACCACTGTGAAGCATACCAATAAGGACATCGTCGAGAACATCTGCAGGAAGATAAAAATACTGATTCCAAAGACAGTGAAGTAAGTGACAGTGTTCCTTTGAAGGAGAAGCTTTTTCAGCTCTGGAAACACTGAAGTAGTTCCTCTCAATTTTGGTTGGTGATGATGCAACATTTAATCACCTTTAAAAGTGCAAACAACATAAATTAGCCAACTTCTTTTCGAAGGCAAAAATGTGTGTTGGATTTCTTCCACTGCTGATTGAGAGTGAATGGTGCTGGTGATTTACTGTTTTAAGAGGAAGTACAACTAAGCAACCATTCTCTTTATAATGCTAATCAGAACAATTAAAATGGAAGGGACACATTGAAAAATGAAGGCATTGGGCAAAGAAAGACAAGGGCCATGAAGGGCATGAAAATGAAAGATTCCCTAGGATTCGCAGACCTAATACGGTTGGAGAGAGAAAAGAACAAGAGTTGACCAAGGGAAGTCGGACAGGAAAGATGAAAGTGAGGAGCCTAGCACAAGTAAGTGGAAACAATGCCAGGACTCAGATAAGAGACCTGTGGTTGCCAACCCACACTCCCAAGTTAAGAGAACCTGGGGGCCCTTTTAGTCACCTCTTATGACAGGCAGGGGATACCATGCGTGTTATTCTACCGCCACCCACCCACCCACCCACAGGGGGTTGAGAGTGGATGTGTGTGGTTCTTTTCAACAACTCCTCCTCCAGATTGCACGTTTGTTGTCTGCTAATTGTTATTGTGAAATTTAATTTAAATTTATGATTCTTCTGCATCTTTCTTAATCTATTGTAAATAACTTACAGTATCTGGAAGTTCCCTTGTAGACATTCAGCTGATTTTTACTGTGGAGGTTAAATTTATATAAGGACTGTTGTTTATGTTCCATATTACCATGGAAGTAAGTAAAATGTATTTAAGATTACTTCTTTGCTCACGTATTCAAATGTTTGTTGCCATCATTTTTCTCATTTGTATTGTTTTCATTAGATTGTGTTATTTTCAATAGATTGTGTTTTCTTGGTTTTACATTCTCATTTTCCATTTATGACAGGGCTAATATGGTTCAGTATAAAATTTCTGTTATTTTAGAAAAATAAATTTGAAGGTTTCAGGAACCAAAATCTCTTTATTCGTATGGTCCTTGATAAAACAGGAAATTATCCTTCACAGTGTTTATTCTTTTGAAAGAACTAACCCCCTTCTTAACAGATTGCCTTGAACAGTGCTAAGTTATAGATTCCAGGTCATTTCAGATACTCATTGGCGAGTAAAATTCATTTCCTTTGATTTACAGTTTCGCTCAATTCACACTATTCTTCTGCATTCTCTTGAAAAGTGTAAAAGTGGGGGTTTAATTTAATTCCATTGAAATGCATAAAAGAGGGGTTTTACTGTAATTCCTAAAATATTAACCTCATGTATTGTCATGGGCAGCAAAATGTTCCTTGGAAGTAAAAGGTAGAATTTTAAAAATTAAGAATATGCATTTATCTCTCTCCATCCAGTGTAAAATATAAACCATAAATCTCCAGAGTGCAGAGCTGTTGGTATCACATCATACACATCTACAAAATAAGGGAATAAGTGAAGAGTCTCAAGAGAGTAGGAACAAAAGGAACTATTAGATTATTTGGTCATTTCTAATTTGGAATATATTCTAAAAATATTACTTTACAACCTGCATTACAAGAACAGTCGTTACTCATTACTAGAGCCCGGAAGTCAGGCATTTATTTTTGGTTAAAACAGACAGGCAAGAAGGCACTTGAAATACTGAAAATAGGCAGTACCGTAATTAAAATAGGCACTTATTAAGAGTGAAAGCAAAGAGGAATCTCACTCATTATTAATGAAAATATGTATTTTAAATACTCATTCATTTCTTTATTATCAATTTATCACATAATTAGCATACTTACTCTTACTTTCCTTGGTTACAAGCAACTACAAGGTGCTTTTTCAAAATATCAACTGTCATAGACAGACGCTTGTCAGAAAGAATGTTTTTCATCATGGAAAAGGAATGTTCTACTTCCACTGAAGTGATTGGTGCAAATTTGAAACAAGCTATTTCGGAAGGACACATGCCAGTTGAAATAGAATTTTCACCTTTCAGAAAGTCACGAATGTTCTTCATTTTTTCAATGTCCACATTAGCACTCAGAACATGTTTACACTTTTCACTAACACTGCTTCCTTTTTCTCCTGGTGCTTGCTGCAGTTGATTTACTGCATCTTCGAAGATTGCCATAGATGATACCAGCGAATCATCTCTTTTCTTCAACTTCAAGATTGCTTCCGGTATCACACTATAATGTGCTGTTATAAATGCCAGATCATTGCTGAGCTATTCATGGTCCAACAACTTTTTTACCTCGCGAACTGAAGCAACTTCGTCTATTAATACAGCATGAGGTACCTCACATATCTTGTCCAAATAGTTGCTGTAATATATGACTGCTGAGATCCAGGTTCCCCATCTGGTGAGAACCGCCTGTGGAGGTAAAGGGAGCTCTGGAAACATGTCCTTGAAAACCCGGATTCGGGAGGGTGATTTTAGGAAGATTTTCTTGGTATTCAAAACTAACTTATCCACGTAAGGATACAAACTTCTTATCTCTTCAGCAATTCTGTGCAGCAGTTCTGGGCTAGACATGTGAGAATGAGCATTTTAGGAAAGAGAACTTTCAAGGCTGTAGCTGCTTTTTTCATGTAAGGTGCCGCATCTGTGACAAAAAGTAGGGCATCATCATGCTGTATTCCATCCGGCCAGAGTAACATTAATGAATATGTGAACAATTTTGCCACTGTGGAACCATTTGCTCTCTCCATCTCTTCTGTCGTCAAAAGAAATACTAATGATGGGTCAGTTTGCTTTGCTTCCATAGTTCCAATGATGACGTTGGCCATGTAACGTCCCACTGCATCCGTAGTTTCATCAATGGAGATCAGATTATCTTTTCTGCAACTCTGCTTCGAATCCTCTGCAGGGTCTCTTCAAAGAAGATATTCAAATACGTTTTTCTTAATGTGGATTCTGACATAACTTCTTCTTTAGTGTACTTCTGCAAAAACGTCCTAAGGGATTGATTTTCCAGTTTCCAGAACAGAATTCCGGAGTCCAAGAAAGCTTTACATATATCCAGGGAAAACTGAGCCTGCCTGCTGGATACTGTAACTGCTGTTGATATTAAATTGATCTTAGGGCCAACAATATTTAACCTAGACTTATGTTTCGTTGTTGCAAAATGTTGAGTTATAAAGCACTTTTTTTTTTTTTTTTTTTTTGTTTTTTTTTTTTTGTGATTAATAGATTTTTCACAGATTTTGCAAAAGAGTATAGCTCCATCAGTAGAAAGTGTAACAGAACCGAATTCACGAACATAGCCATGTAATTTACCATGCAACGATTAAAATTTCGGCATGATAAATAAGTCAGCGAGAACATCTGAGTTACCTTTAACAAGTTCAACAGTAGACTAACAGCTTCCTTTATGTTTGACCTGTTAGACAGAAGTGATTTCCTCCCTTCTTCTTATCATTTCAAAATCGGGAATATCAGGTAATTATGCATTGTCACAGCAAAAGGGGTGTGAGGAAGGAGAAGAGACGTACTTCCCTCATCCTCTCTCTTTCCTGGTATTCATTATGCTTGTGCATTCCTTTCACTAATGAAGGTTCTGTTATTTACAGAGGTTAAATGAATGGGTTGAGAAAATAAGCTTTCGAATGCCTGAAAACAAACAAATGATTTACAGGGAACAATATTCTAAATTGATATTTGTGACAGCAATATGTAATTTAATTTGTGCAACCTTTTTTGTCTTCGATGTACGGAAATTCATTATGTGCTTTTAAAAACGTGTAAATCGCAGAAAAAACATTGCATAATGATAAAAAAAGGCAAACAAAGGCTTTAAATCGTAAAATAGGCAACAGAAGCCGAAATAGACACAAAAGGAAAAATAAAAATTGTCTCTACACTTCCTAAATGCACGAAAACATATTTATCTCTATCTGATTCTTCAATATATCTAGCCAGATAAAAAAAGGCATTTTGCCTAACTTCCAGGCTCTACTCATTATTTTGCTCTCAAAAGGATAATGTATTTTAAATAATAACAGGAAAATTTTGCAATCTTGCTACCCTCTGAATTGAAATATTTTAGTATGACTATTAATAAAAATTCAGCAAGGTTCATAAAATATAAACTGAAATAGTGATATTGTGGTATAATAAATTATAAAAAAAGCCTGCAATCACATGAACCAATATATACCTGTTGGACTTCTTTAAGTTCTCTGGTCGAGAACCAACTGAGTATGCTCGAATCGGTCGATCCAGCGATGATGTCTCATCCTCCTCTGAAGGAGTAAAGTATGAGCTCACTTTTTCAAGGTGATATTCAGAGAAACGTAAATCAGTAGAAGGTGTTCCAGATGTGATCGAGCAACTGCTAGCAGGTGACATTTCACCATGCTGGAAATCTAGAATAATTGCACATACAAATATATTAAAAGTTACAAAATATATTCCAATAATTGCACACTTACTATAAAAATATTAAATTATACAGATATAGTAATAACTACAAATTATAATTCATCTTGTATATCTTCCATTAAGTACATTCTCTCAGTAAAATAGAGAGATGAGTAATCCACCTAGTCAACACCATCTATTAAAATTTATTTACATTTCTCACTTTAAAATATACCGGGTGGTACAGCTGCCCCTATTTTTTCCTGAACATATGCAACCAGCTAGAAATTAATTGTCTCTTAGTCCTATCTTGCGCAACATCTTACAGCAATTTTATAAGCCCGATATAGACTTTTCCGCACAATGCAAAAACGGTACAAGAGGCAGTAAGTGAGGCCCATCTCAAAAACACTGTACCATTTTATGTACAGCAGACTCCATTACTTCAGTCATTTTTTACGAAACGTTATTGTACTGTACAAACCATAGCCAAGCTGTCGGTAGAGAATTACGCACCTGGCTGGTTCAAGAGGTCATTTTCTTTTGATAGAAAAGTGTGGTCACGGTACGTGATAGGTTACGACCAATTACAGACATCTCAATTCACCACCATTTTGTAGAGTCTCATCACATCGAAATTGATAGAAAAGTGTTTTTTTACAGTATTTTATAATCTATGGCATGCAAATGCTGTACAGCAGATGTTATAGCTTACGCCATGTAATTACTACTGTTACAGCATTCAATAAAGTCATAAAACTGGACCATAAGGCTGTAACACACCAGTAGCTTTACGAAGCGAGAACATCCGCTCTCCTTGTGAATACAGAGTTGTAAGAGCTGGACGTTCACGCAGGAAGTATTTGCGCGGAATTAGGCATGTTATATGTACCCGGATAAGCTACATGGAGCAGTGAGGGTTCGGAACCTTGCTGAGTCATGCTTTTTTTAAAGTTTCATTTTGCACTCTTCTAGGCATCCTTTAAAAAGACTTGACTTTTTTGAAGTCTCAGATATTCTTCTAAAGAAGTTATAATAAACAGACATAATAATTATAACCACTAAGCACTGACTACCGACAAATCCATTGTGAATACCTCCTGAAACATTATGCTGGACTCATTTAACGAAGTAATAGGTACATACTCTATGCGTAGGGAATGGTTGCAACTATCTGGGCTTAAGAGAGACATGATTCTTTAGCATACTGTGATGTTTGCAGCAAGGTAAACGTATCTGCACATTCAAGTTCAGAACATACAAGATCAGTTTTGAAGTGATAGCGTAGATTTTTCCATTAGTACAGACCTACTACTCGTCGCCTGGCGTGGATACATGGTACTAATCGCAGTCAGCATGTGACTTTTCCGATGGATTCAGAGTCCGAATCTAGCTACGAGCTTTTTGTTTTCATTTTTATACTCTGAAAGGCTTTCGTAATTAAGGTTTAACTTATTAAGCTTTAACTTCCTTAAGTTTCAAAAGTCACTTTTCACCTTTAAAAAGAAAGCATACATCAGAAACGAATAATAACATGTGACTTTCATATGGCAAACGGCTACAACGAATGAAGCGCACAGCATTGTCAGCATTATGACACACCCATTCAACCAAGCAACTGTGCACGTTTGACTCAAAGAACGACTGGACTTCATATGTAGGGCACGTGAAACAGTACATAGTATACAGCAAAGTGCAGGCAGGTTCCACCACATACATTGTAGCAAGCAAGAATGAGTCACCTCTACCGTCTCAAATGTGCATTAACAAAAGAGGTGGTCATTTTAAATATTTCCTTCATTAATCGAATGGCCATGCATAAGCCCATGGCACCTCTGTTGGTAATAGCTTATTTCACTGCAAATATCTCTTTTAAGAGCTACTTAGAAATGAACATAACAGAGTGCCTGCAACCTGAGAACTGATCATGATTTAGATTTGTCTTCAACAACGCAACTCACACGAACATTTAACAACAAAATAAAAAAAATCGGCCTATATTGGACTTGAACCTCTGACTAACTGGCACCGCTTTGCTGCTCTGACTTCAAGCACGCTTGGCTATCACAAGCTGTCGTTTGCCACGGTTATATCAACAGTACTTCTAGTCATTCAACCATCATATTCTCTGTACATGAAGTTTCTGTAATACAGAATTTTCATGATTCTTTATCATAATTCAGTATTTTATCATTAATGCTGATTTTGTTGGCAAGAATAAACAAATTATAGAAAGAGTAGTAAGACCAGACATCGCTGTGAGTAGCCAAGGTCAATGTTTTTAGGTTAGGCTATAATCTGCAGGTTGCATAAAACTGAGGGAATATGGGCAGCTGTACCACTTGGTATAGTACCTACATGTTTAGAGAAATATGTTAATTCTCTTCTTCAGCTATACAGAATAAAATTCATATCTTTACATTAAGACCTAATGAAACAGGGAGGGCACTTCTAAGAAAACTAAACTGTAACAGATACAATATAACATACTAAAAATTGATAAATGATGGTATGGAAGTAAAGTTAATCTTGTCATTTCTATATAAACCCAATATTGGAGGTATATCTGTGTAGATAAAACGTTGAGCACTGTTGCGGTATGACGTCAAATGTGTCCTTCTTAATCCAATACTCCCTTATCGAAATCAAATTCGATCATGTTAAAAATCATATAAAATGGTGTTTAAACAATTTGTCATGCTGTTCCTGTCTAGAAATATATGATAATGCTACCATTTTATATTATTTTTAACATGATCAAATTCAATTTTGATAAGAGAGTATGTGACGTCATATCTCAACAGTGCTCAACATTTTATCTACATAGACACACCTCCAATGTCGAGTTTATATGGAAATGACAAGATGGACTTTACTTCCGTACTATCATTTATCAATTTTTAATATGTTATACTGAATCTGTTACAGTTTTCTTAGAGCCCCACTCCCCACTGTTTCATTAGGTCTTATGTATATATATATATATATATATTCATTTTAACCTATATAGCTGAAGAAGAGAATTAACTTGGTATTTCTCTAAACATGTGGGTACTGTACATTCTAAAGTGTGAAATGTAAATAAATTTTAATACAGAGTATTGCATAGGCGGATTACTATGTCTCTACTTTACTGTGTTCAAGTCAATACGGACCCAATATTGGCCATTATGGTCAAGATTATTAATAAGGATTATGCCAGCCAGGCAAGAAAAATTATAAATACATTCAAGAATACGAATTCTTAGTATTTCAAAAGGCAGTAATTTTCTAAAGAAATGTATTCAAGGTAAAGTGATAGTAAACATTTGAATTCAGTACAAAAAAAAAAGAGGTCGCTTGCAGTACCACAAAATGAGAACACAGCAGAAAGTAAACCACTTGTGGATTAAAGATGAAATTAAATTTTTTTACACCTATTTAAAAAAAAAAAAGATCCACACACTTGATGAATTGCACCTATTTATCACCAGTCAAATTTTGGTTTTGGAATGGGAGGAGGCACAACTTAACAATGACCTCTCATTATTTACAATACTAAAGAAAAACAAGATGTGGATAGAAAATACCAGAAGCTTATCGAGGATAAATGCATTACAAGAGAGGAAAAGCAGAACAAAATAACACACACAATAACATGCACATTCCATGTTGATTTCAACCATGATGAAGTCAACTGTTGATACTGACTGTTGACAATGATACAGCACTGTGCTCAATTTATCAAACTGTGAGATGTGTAGTAGTTCTGCCTGAGGGATAGCAGCAATAGCATTTTCAATGTTCTGCTGTAGCTCTTGCAGTCTGTGAGGATTATTGATGTACACCTGACCCTTCAATTTGCCCCACAGGTAGACATCTCAGGGAGAGACATCAGGCAACTGAAGTGGCCAGTTGACTGCACTACCTCTGCTGATTATCCTCTCCTCACTGAACACCTCATGCACTTGTGACACAGCTGTCAAGACAGTGTGTGCTGTTGCTCATTCTGAAAATTTCCATACAGTCATTCATCTTCTGTGAGTTTATCCATATGGATTAAACATTGTCTCGACATAATGGTTAGCATTAACACTTTGGTGAAAAAATAGTGTTACGATGCAGACACCAGACAATGAGCACCACACACCAATCTTGAGATTATGCAACGGTTTTTCGACAAACTGATGGGGATTTTCTAACGCATAATGGCGTGTGTTCTGTGAATTCACATACCCTGATGGGCTGAACTAGGCCTCATCTGAAGAAATTAAAAACTGTGGATCCAAAAGTCCTGATTCCACTTCAGTCAGAAACAACTGATAGAACTCACCATGCGAATGTTTGTCTGGACACTTTTAACACATGCACAACAGTAAATTTGTAAGGACCCATATGCAGGTCCTTTGCTATAATGTTTCAACATGATGATTTCTTAATTCCCACTTGCACAGATAAATGGTGTTGAGATTTCGTCGGACTTTGTTCCAAGCTTTCCTTCACTCGAGCAATGTTTCCTGGTATTCAAACTCTTTTCGGATAGTTACGGTTTTTATTCTCTACAGAGCCTATTTTGTGCCATTTTGCCAATAAGTTTTGTATTGTCAGACTTTGTTGGAGGTTTTGTCAAAATACTTCCACTCTTAAACCCCTGCAAAAACAATTCCGTACAGGTTCTCCTTGAATTGTACTTCGCATAACACAGCTGTTTTATTGTGACCACCATTTTGTGTTGCATTCCACTGGTCACTAAATACATCTGGGGTGTAAGGGGTAGGATGAATCCGTATTGTTCAAATATCAATCTCACCTGCACATGGTGCACCCTGATTTAGACAGAAAAGGCTCTGGCAACCGAGTGGCTCCTGGGATAAGGAGCCCCCCCCACTATCATGCCAACAGCTCTGTAGAGGTGGAGGAGCTGGTAGAGGTTAGGGAATTCTCTTCCCCTTGGGGTGGGAAACTACCCCTAAAGGCGGATGAACCACTGTGGTCACTGGCGTAGGAAGTCCTCAACAGCGGATGAAGGCTGCAGCAGACTTGGATCCTCTAGTCGTCATAGTATCTATGCCACTGGTTAAAGGATGCGAGTCTGTCAAGGATCGTGTGATTAGCGATGTGCAGCAGCATTCCCACATTAAAAGATATCATGCACAGGCGTCTTCTGAAGATCGGTACCAGTGTAACAAGGCATGTGGTGATCGGGGAGTTGTGATGGGGGCCAGATTGTGTAGTCTGGAAGCTCCCAGTGACAAACCGGCACATAGGCGACAAATGTGTGATCACAGTCTTGCTTGAGGAAAGGCTGTAAAGCAAGTCATGTGCTGCATTTGTGACTGAGCAGGTCTATGCAGGATCCACTTTGCTCACCCCAAATGGGGAGGGGCTAGAATTATTATTATTTTTTTGCTAGTGGCTTAATGTCGCATCGAAACAGAGAGGCCATATGGCGACGATGGGATAGGAAAGGCCAAGGAGTTGGAAGGAGCCGGCCGTGGCTTTAATTAACATACAGCCCCAGCATTTGCCTGGTGTGAAAATGGGAAACCAAGGAAAATCATCTTCAGGGCTGCCGACAGTGGGATTCGAACCCACTATCTCCCGGATGCAAGCTCACAGCCGTGCGCCCTTAACCACATGGCCAACTCGCCCGGTGGAGGGGGCTATAAAAGGTGCCCTAAACATAGTCAGCTTATACACAACTCGACTGGGAAGCCGCATGCAGAGGGAACACCATATATGGTCGAAAGAAGCTACATATAAATTTCGGAACTTGGAACATCTGCACTCTAAAGGACAATGACACAAATTGATAATCGACCGGAAAGACAAACTGCAATTGTATCCCATGAATTGAGAAGATTTAACATAGACATTGTAGAGCTAAGTAAAACTAGGTGGGCAGATGAAGGACAGATTAGAGAGCATGGCAGTGGTTATACATATTTTGGATAGCAAAAGAGGTTAACGATCCCCGCATTCACGGAGTCAATTTTGCCATCAAGAAGGAACTTGCTCCTACACTTGATGAATTACCTTCAGGCATAAATGAAAGACTAATGACCCTGCGCCTAAAGCTCACAATCAGCGAGCCACTGTAATTAGTACTTATGCTCCAACTCTTACTTCTGACGAAGACCAGAAAGAAGCATTTTATTCCCAGCTTGACATGCTTCTAAGCAAAATACCCAAGGCTGATAAAATCATTCTCTGGGAGACTTCAATGCCAGAGTTGGTAAGGAATCAGCACTATGGCCTGGTGTAATTGGCAATGATAGTACAGGAAAATGCAACTCCAACAGAACTCTCCTACTCACCAAGTAATCGGAACATGATCTGGTTATCACCAACAGCCTATTCCGACATAAAGATAAGTGTAAGACATCTTGGCAGCACCCAAAGTCAAAACACTGGCATCTAATAAATCAGGGCCTCTCACGGTGCAAAAAGAAGACTTCGCTTGGTTGACCAGAGTGCAGAACCCCACTCCTCGATTTGGAGCAATAGTGCTGTCTCTCTCTTTCCCCACGCCTGTCTCGCTCGCTCCGCCTGTCTCCCTCTTCCTCACTTGCTCCATAGTGCTCCAAATCTGAGCCGAGTTGAGCCGAGCTTAGCCGAGTAGCCCAGAGACGAAGCGCTGGTCTGAGCCGAGCCGAATGGGACCGACGCAATGTGCACAGGAACTCTGCGCCTCAATTTGCATGCATGAGATTTTGGGCGCTTGAGAGGCCCTGTAATAGATGATGTCATTGTGTGTGCCCGAAACCAGCGGGATGTATTAATCACAAGGGCCCTGACTAATGCTGATGACTGTTGGACTGACCACCGACTGATATGATCTGTGATGGCTCTGCATGGTTCATGAAAAAGGAAGAAAACAGAAAAATCTCACTAGCTGCAAGCTAAACACTGATAGTTTCAATGACAATGACACTAAAACCAAATGCTACCACCTTCTAAGAGAAAATCTTTCCAGTACATATCCTGACAACGTCGAAGAATATTGGTCGGCAATCACGAATGAGGTGCTATCCTCCTGCGAAGAATTGGTTGGTTACATCAATAAAAAACATCAAAATTAGTTTGATGACGATGATCAAGAAATTAAGAGCCCCATAGATAATAGATAAGAAGAGGAAAGCATGCATAGCATGGCAGAATAACTCTAACTCAGCTCCCAAGAAACAACAGTATCAAGAAGCCAAAGCAGCTGTGCAGAGAGCTACTTGAGTCCTTAAAAATCAATGGTGGGTTCTAAAGTCCCACCAAGAGATGCAATATCTGGCAGGCACCAACACTCAGGCTTTTTTTTCAGTGCCACCAAAGCTACATATGGTACATCTAAATCCACTAACATCAAAGGATGGCTCTGAACTACTTAAAGACAGCTGCTCCATAAACACCTGTTGGAAGGAGCATTTCCATGAACTTCCAAACAGACATATGTGCACAAGGAAATATTTTCTAAAATCCCTCAACAACCCATGCAGAAGCATATTGGAGAAACTCCTCTTCAAGAAGTTGAAGATGCCATCAAACTGTTAAAGAACAATAAAGCTGCTGGAACAGATGGAATCCCTACTGAACTCTTCGAGGAAGGTGGCCTAGTGTTCACTGAGCATTTAAATAAGCTCACTGTCAAAATCTGGAACTTTGCAAACCGGACGTCAGAGATGCACCAATAGTGACCATATTTAAAAAAGGGGATAGAACCCAATGTGGTAATTATTGTGGAATATCCTTGCTCTCTGTTGCTGGAAAATTCTTGCCAATTGTCTAGCACCACTTGTAGAAGAGTTTCTACCAGAGAGACAATGTGGCTTTAGGTCCAATCGTCGTACTGTCGACATGATCTTCTGTGCTAGACAATTGCAGAAGTCCAGGCAACAAAATCGCCATCTACATATGGCATTCATAGACCTTGTCAATGCCTTTGACTCGGTTAATAGAGATGGTCTCTGGAAAATCTTACCGTTAATTGGCTGTCCTCCAAAATTCATGAAGATCGTTCGACGCCTACATGACAACATGTATGGTATGATCCTTACGAATAATGGACCTGGAGAACGATTTGAGATCACTACTGGTGTAAAGCAAGGATGTGTAATTGCTCCCACACTATTCTTAATTTTTGTTGGAACCATACTTCACCTTGTTAAAGGTGAACTACCACAGGGCATAGAAATAGAGCACAGGTTAGAGGGAGGTTCATTCAACCTTAGCAGATTGTATGCCAAGCCCAAGATTTCTACTGATTGGATTATGGAACTACAGTATACATACATATGACAATGCTGTGCTGTCTAGCTCAGAAGAAGATCTACAGGCCATCCTAAATGCTTTCACAAAAGCATACAAGAGCATCGGTCTAAGTCTCAGGATCCAAAAGACAGATATTGCATCAGTTTGCACCCAAAGCCAATGTTTTTTTTTTTAAAATAATGATATTTGTTCATGGCGTTGACCCCTGTGGATCTTTTGCCACTACTTGCACCATATGACATGAAGCTGCGTGTGATTGGAATTGCAGAAGTGTAGAGTGCTGAATGTGAGGAAAGGAACATTAAGGGCGACACAAACACCCAGTCCCCAGGCCAGGAATATTAATCATTTACAATTAAAAACCCCTGACCCGGCTGGGAATCGAACCCGGGGCCGCCAGGTGATAGGTGGACACATTGCCCCCTACACCGCGGGGCCGGACAAAGCCAATGCTACTACTCCTATCATTACGGTCACGATGAGATCTTGCAGAACATCCAAAACTTTGCTTACCTTGGTAGTCACCTCTCAGCAAATGCTAATATAGATGCTGAAATTCAATATTGTTTGAATTGTGCTAGTGCAGCATTTGGTCATCTGTCACAAAGGGTCTTTGATAACCATAACATCAATACTCAGGCAAAACTTCATATGTACCAGGCTAGTGAAATACCAACACTCCTTTATGGGTGTGAAACTTGGACCACTTAGAGGAGCCATATAAAGTGCCTGGAGAAATATCATCAGCTCAGTTTAAGGTGGATCTTTAGGGTTAAAATGGCAAGATCCTCCAAACTAAAATAGTTATCTTAAAAGAAGCCTGTACCATCAGCAGTGAGGCAATGATTATGAAACATTGACATGTTGTCCACCCAGTAGTCGACGGCCACCCTTCACTTTACTTGTAATGGCCACCCTTCAGTTGAGCATACATCATTTACTTTGAAAGGTGAAAATCAGGCATACAAATGACATGAGCAGTCCAACGAATATATTTTATGTATATACAATTTGTTACTTTCCCTCTATGCAATATGTGTAGAAGCCACCATTCATACCTTACTAGATATTATAATTTATAGAATAGATGTGCAACACAATGAACATCTGAGTCCTTTACTTTACATTATTACCTCTTTGAATGTCAAATAGGACTATATACAAGCATAATACATTATTGTAAATCATTTTTCAGTTCACTTCAATCATATAATTTACCACTCTCCTTTTCCATTAATGAGACATTTTACATCTTAAAATCTTAAATCAAATCAAACATTTCAGGTAAAGCTAAATAAAAAACTTCATAATGGACTGAAACCACAACCGGGTGTCATATTTCCATTAATCAAGTTTAAAAAACACTGATAATAATATTTTGCCTAGTTTGTCCCAAAGTCTCGCCAGCGCTTTTAGGCATAGAAACTTGCTTATTCACTTCGTGCGAGAGAGAATTTTTTCAGTCACTGGACATAATTATGCAGAACGTCCTTGCAATTTACACAAAAGATAGTGAAATATATGCACCTCCAATCTTAAAGTATGTTGAGTGAAGACTTAAAATGAACAGTAAATTGATTTTGTGTTACTTAATCACAACTGAATAAATTGAGATGGCTAAATGGTTATAGCGTGCCGGCCTTTGGTCACAGGGGTCCCGGGTTCGATTCCCGGCAGGGTCAGGAATTTTAACCATCATTGGTTAATTCCGCCGGCACGGGGGCTGGGTGTATATGTTGTCTTCTTCATCATCATTTCATCCTCATCACGATGCACAGGTCGTCTACGGGCGTCAAATCAAAAGACCTGCACCAGGCGAGCCAAACATGTCCTTTGACACTCCTGGCACTAAAAGCCATATGCCATTTCATTTCATTACAACTGAATACTGTCGCCTTTTATCACGCATTTCTCCTGTATTTATGCTTTTTGGGCTTTTTTTTCTACTTGCTAGAAGCATCACAACTATACTGTAGTCTCTGATAATGTTTACATGTAAGAATTCCGAACCATATTAACATCCACACACTTTTAAAAGTCCCTTATTTACATTTATGACTAGGCAGTGAGCTTTTTGCCAAAGAGCTGAGATTTCAACATGCTCCGCTCGCTACAGTTATTCTCTCGCATACGGTGGTGCTGCTGTGACCTCTAGTGTATTATTTACTAACTCTATGCCCACAGTCACCTCTCATAGACTCACCAGTAACATCTCGGGAACACAATCATATTCGTCAGCGAGTGATAACCTATCAAGTACCTCTGCTCCTCTCACACATAATGACACAACGGCGTACTCGGAACAGAGCATGTGGGAGGTGCGTACGCACAGACATGACAGCAACAGATTGGTGCGTCAAAATAACGGTTTCTAGCATTTCCTGTGGTGGGCAATTCTCATGTTCATTAGAAAGAGTCAATTCTGCGCCAGTGTTATAAATATTTTCCGGGCCAGTTTTATTTTTGTTTTATTTTACTTTGTGCACTTCACTGCCTGATGCTTACATTGCTTTTAATTCATGCCAGTATTTTAATTTTCTTTTAACCAGGGAGTGGCTGCAAAAATATGAACGCAGTACTGGAATCAATTCAATAAAATTTGCATCAGTGATACATCTGTCGAGATCTGAAAGTCACTGATTGCCATGTTGATGGGTATACAAGAGGATTTACAAAATTCTGGTGCTTCCTTTGCCTATGGAACAGTCGAAATACAAGTGAACATTATGTCAAATGAGAGTGCAAATCTGAAAGCTCCTACAACCCAGAAGAAGAAAACATCCAGCACATCCAGCTAGTTGACCCTACAAAAAGTACTGCTTCCATATTTGTAAAGACACTTGAAAGAAGAATCAGAAGGATTCCAGGTTCCTTTAGAATGATTACTCTTCATTTGAATTAAAATCTACCAAAGGCTACATTTTATCCCTCTTAGGCCCCCTTCCTCTTCCACATCCTTTCTTTGATTGTTAATCTACCAAAGGCTACATTTTATCCCTCTTAGGCCCCCTTCCTCTTCCACATCCTTTCTTTGATTGTTATGTTGTGAATTTTAATTTTAAAATCAATTTATTTATCATGTTTTAAACTATACAATGTACTTGTTAATGGCTCAAGGTTACAAAACATACGATACTGAAGTGAAAGCTTGGAAAAGATTCCCAGTTGCTGTGTATTAACTTCACAGGAAAGACAATGTCTCCTGACTACAGAAGAGGAGTTCAGAAATTACTGGATATGTAGTATAAAGAATGGGGTTGCCATATGTTACTTAAATTTCCTTTCCAATATTCGCATTTAGATTTTCCCTGCCAACCTTGGTGATGTCAATGATGGGGTGGGTGAAAGGTTTCACCAAGATATTAAGTCAGCAGAGAAATGCTACCAGGGCTTCTGGAACAAATCCATGTCAGATTACTGTTGGATCCTATGTCGCGATAACTCAGGAAAAAAGCATACAAGACAATCATCAGCTAAAAACTTCTAGCCTCCATTCTATTCACTTCAATTATCATTATTATAAGTGTCATAATTAATAATATACATGTTTGGTCTTAGTTTTTTTTTTGAAACAAGTATATTGTTACATTGGTCACATTTAAATGTATGTGTATCCTCATCAATTTAATGCCTAATGTGTAAATTAAAATCTGTACCCGATATCAAGAAATAGTAGGTATATCTGTACTCTACATTAAAAATCGGTCTAGAAAAGTATAATTTTATCTCTGGCAATTAAAATTACTCTCTCTTCTTTTTTGTCAATCAGTGGAATAAGACTAATTTCATTGTTTATCTGGTAAAAAAAAGAAAAACTCGCACTTTTTTGCAGATGTTGAGTTTTACGGAATGTTGAGTTACCGAGAGTTTAGTTTCTAGGACTCTACTGTACTAGTAGAATGAGTAGGTCAGGGAAGCCCAGTAACTTTGAATATGAGGACTAGTTATCAGTTGCCACACCAGTAATAAATCTGTTAGGAGATTTAAATACTACTAAAGTAGACCAAGTGAAAACAAAACCACCAGGCCACATTTAATGACAGATAATGCCTGTTCATTGTCGAAGAAGGTCCTCAGTCTTAAATCCCACAGAACACCTTTGAATCAAAATGCCAACTTAGATTCAGGTCGCAATGAACCATATCATGAATAATTGTTCCTAGTTAGAGGTCATCAAAAAGAATAGGATGTCATTTCACAAAAGGTGTTCAGACACCTGATAGAAAGACATGAACTTTACAAAACAAAATATTTATAAAATTCTCCTATCAATTGTATTTTATCATATTTTGTTTTGTAAAGTGATAACCGTCAATACGGAATGAGATTCATAACTTGCAATGCAAGAAAGACATGAATGCGAAAGGTCTACCTTGATATAATGTCTACTGCTGGAAGTGTGTATTACCAAAATCTTTTACTAGCCTTTATAAAGAGTGCAACTGGTGGATGCTGGGGACACTGGAGTCAGTCTGGAGTGAGTCAGTTTTGTGTCAAATGCGAGTCAATGAATGTGAGCAGATTGTTGCGAGTCTGTAAGTAGTCATTCATCAGAGTAAGTCACGTCTGACAGCTATGCAGTGCTCACTTGTTCTGAACTGTTATGGAACAACACTGCAATGTGAGAGGCCATGTGGAGAACAGGAGTTTGATGCACTGGCGTTTGACTGTGTTATGATTGTGAGTAAAAACTGTGATAAACTTGCTGCACTGAATAAACAGGAGATAAAGAATCCACCTTGCCAATACTAACCAAAAACGATTTAAAGTATGTTAATTACTCATGTATGTTTTGAGAACATATCACTTTCTTTTTCAGCAAAAGTATTTCACTATTTCAATGACTTGATTAAAATAAATAGACCGAGCTCGATAGCTGCAGTCTCTTAAGTGCGGCCAGTATCCAGTAATCGGGAGATAGTGGGTTCAAGCCCCACTGTCGGCAGCCCTGAAGATGGTTTTCCGTGGTTTCACAATTTCACACAGGCAAATGCCGGGGCTGTACCTTAATTAAGGCCACGGCCGCTTTCTTCCAATTCCTAGGCCTTTCCTATCCCATCGTTGCCGTAAGACATACCTGTGTCAGTGCGACGTAAAGCAAATAGAAAAAGAAAAATAGATGTTACAGTAAGTTTATCACTGTACGAAGTCAATACAGACCAATGATATAGACTATTAATATGGTCAAATTTATAGTAAAAACTGTATCGAGTGAAAACTCAAATGCAAGTAAAGTTGTAATTAACTGTAAATAGTAGTTAGTGGAAGTAAAATCACTACTTCTTGGTGTAGTAATTTTAGTTTTAAGGACCCCAATAACCCGCAAAAACTGGAGTCGGAAGTAGGATTTAATTAGTAGCCTGTTTCAGTACTATGACAAGCATCTGGCGAGCCGAACTTGTCCTCGGGTATTCCCGGCACTAAAAGCCATACGCCATTTCATTTCATTTTTCTCTGAACTTAAAGCTAGTCTAACAGAACTTAAGTCACAACTTCAATCCAGTGAAGATGAACTTAACATAACACTCAAAGCTGATTTGAATGAACTTAAGGGTGGACAGTACACGTTGGAGGAGAAGGTGCATCCTCTTGAAGCAAGATAAAATGATGATAGGCAGGACGTAAGTGAAATGGTTGAAATACAGTTCAAAGCAATACCTCAGATTGTTGAGTCCAGTGTTCAAGACCTGAGGCAAGTTACTAATGAAACGGTTGATAAACAGTTCCAGTCAACATCTCAGATCGTGGAATCTGGTGTTTGAGATTTGAAGCAAGAAGTGAATGATCTACAGGGAAGGATTACTGCCTTAGAATCCAAGAGTGAAACCCATCAGCGGCGATAGCAGTATCAAAGTTGTGAAAGTGCAACCTCCGCACTTCGATGGGTGCACATCATGGATGATCTTCCGGATCTAGTTTGAGACCATGACCAACCATAAAAACCAGGGGAGCTGGCAGCCCACCAACCGAATTCAACTGAAGAAAAGGACACAAGGACACAGCATGCAGGGGAATCGCTGCCAGAATTGGCTGAGGAGGTACAACAGCTGGCTGACAAGGAGGTAAGTGGCTTACCATCAGAGCATATACAGCAAGACGCTGCCTTAGTCAACGGGCTTTGCGACACTAAGACCCCCTATCACCTGACACTCGGTGGAAAGCACTGCTTTAAGGATGCTCTCACCTCACCCAGAGGATGGAAGTGGTGAAGATAACAGCAACTTCTAAGTCATCGGCAAGGGTACGAGCTGTCAGGGGAGAAGAGAGAACACGCAGGTTCACCTGTCATCACCAGATCACCATTCACCACTGCAGGGACACCGAGGTTCAAGGGGTATAATTTGCTGCCAATGCAGTGAACAGGGCCATCTGAAGAAGGACTGCCGACATGATGCAAGGAAACGAGAAATTGGACAGCCAGGATACTCATGCCAGTACAAGGCTGTTACGAGTTCTCAATGTGAAGTCACGGGATCAATGGAATCATAGCAATGCAGATGCCCTGTACAGAAGACTATGCCCTGAGAAACGTACACACTGTCGGGAGGTTGAGAGGCAGGCAGGAACAGCTGACATGAAAGTCATGAAATCTGACGCCGCAGAAGGCTGGGATTGCGCCGTCTTGAGGAAAGAGCAGCTTGCAGAAGAAGACACCGGACAGGTCTTGAGAGAAGTCGAATTGGGACAATGACCTGCATGAAAGAAGATTGCCAAGGCACACAGGGCTCTGTGGAAGTCCCTAGAGGTCAACGACTGTCTGTTGACGTGTACATGGGAGTTGGCCAATGCTAAGATGAATGTTGCACAACTGGTAATTCCAAGGGACAAAAGGATGGAAGAGGGGGCTGAGCTTCACAGGGGCACCACAGAAGACCATCTTGGGGTTAATAAGACCTTAGATCGGGTCCAGCAATGCTACTACTAGGTGCTCTAGAACAGTGGTATTTAAAGTGTGGTATGCGTACCACTAGAGGTACGTGGGTTCGTCTCAAGGGGTACACAAGTTTATTGCAGCTCCTAACTGTTTATCGGTGAACATTTCAGAAAAGAGTTGAGCCAGCTCGTTCTCAATGAAATCTTGTTTCGAATGAGTGTTTTTGTCTACCACTACACAGTCCCCTTTCTGAACTATTAGTGTTAGTTTGTACCCCTCTGAAGTTCTTCATATCTCAAAAAAACCATAAACAAGTAGCTAGTGGGGCGTACAGCCAATAACATTATTATTAGTATTATTAAGTTCTTCACAAACTTGTAAATGTTAAAATGTGGAGACTCGCATAAACCCATCTCTATACAGGAATTTCCGTGTTCTTCCTTGTGATCAAGAATGTTGCCCAATTTCAGCTCCAAAAAAACAAACCCACCCATCCCATTGACTAGGTATAAAAAAAGCTTACGTTCTTAATTCTTTTTTTCAAAATTCACTCATACACTTAAATACAGGTAACCCCGTTATCCGCAATTTTGCATATATGCGATTTTAGTTTTAAGTGTAGTGTTGCCACCTGTTAACAATACCTGGGAGCTGTAATGCCTTAGGGCAGGTACAGATTTGCGTGCCGAACTCTGTAATGTACACTACTTTGCGCGCCAAGGTTAAACGGGGCAAGCGCATCTCTACGCACGTCTTCTGTCGTATTTGTTTGTCGGGATGTGAATCGTCAGTCCAGTCAGTAGAGCTGTGAAGTTGCACTTGTCAGGTTTCTTATTTAAAACGCTGGGTAAAAAGAAAGAAAGTGTGCCTGTCGAAGAAAGCAGTGTGTACCAAGGTCGTATTCGTTAGAAACACAGAAGTTTTGGATCGCTATGAGAAAGGTGAGCGTATTGTTGATATTCAACATGATTTGGGACTTCACTGTGAGAACTATTAGTGACAACGCAGAATCAATTCGAAAAGCTGCTCAATCTTCTACTAACTTAAGGGTGACTAGAGTGACGAAATCTTGCTCGGAAGCAATGGAAAGAATGGATTGGATTGAGCATCACAACCAACAACACATGCCTCTCTCTGGAGCTGCTATTCAAGCTAAAGCCAAGAGCTTGAATGCAGAGTTTAGTTTATTATTGTGTGTTTCAATGTTACATTTTTAAGTGTATAAAGCTTGCATTAAAATGCGTTTCAGAAACATGATAATGGTCATTTTTTGTAAAAATACTAAATTCTCTGTGTGAGTAAACGGAAACCTAACCCTATATTTTACATATAAAATGACTCTCGATTTACGTGAATTCGGTATGCGTGGCAATTCCGCGGAACGCAACTATCGCGTATAATGAGCTCTACCTGTATATCCTCTGTAGTAGTGTATATAATATGATAGTAATTGTTTTATTAATAATAATACTTGTGTGTGTGTGTGTGTGTGTGCGTGCGTGCGTGCGTGCGTGTGTGTGTGTGTATATATATATATATATATATCGCTGCTAGGCAGTGAAAACCTTGTAGTTCTACTCATGAGAAAATTACATTCCTCCATCTGCCTTGCGAAGGCTTGCCACATTGCCTGAGAAGGGAACAGAAGATTCCGGTGGTCGAATAACTAAGCTAGCATTACGCAATGAAAATTGCACGAACAGTTCTTCGGCCATTGCCCACTCCCCAGTTTTGAGCTTCTTCTGTAAGTTTACTCTGAAAGAGTTTCGGGTTCCCTTTGCTCCTTTGCTCAGCGATGATATATACGCTACAATACATTATATATTGTTGTTATTGGGGATCAGGATGGTGTAGCAGCTTAGCTTCTTGCCTCTCATCCTGGTGACCGTGATTTGCTTCCTGGTATTGCTGGGGTGGGATTTTCAGTTGAAAATCCTGTGGTGTAAGGAAGGGCATGCAACTTTAAATCCCTAGCCACAACTCTTCCATGCCTCAGTGCGTGCAGGGACCCTGCACAAGAGGGATAAACTGCAGAAATGATGATGATTATACGAGGGTTGGAACTTAAATAGTGGCAACACTGTTGTGGAGACGCTATGCAACGGAATCTAATATTGTCGCTGATAGCACACGTTGGTTTACATACCTACCTTACCTCAGAGCAAATGGACTCGCCCTTCCCACATCATCTGTGTGCGCACAAACGAGAGAAACACAGTCACTTGTGAGCTAGTGGTCTAATGTAACGTTGTCACTATGTTTTCCAAACAGGAACAATAGAGTTGGATCAAGATTGCATGTGTCAGAGGCATGCACTTGCCGCGTTACTGGACAGTGATCAAAACCAGACGATTCGTGAACATTCGCTTCAGAACTGTTGCAGAGATTCGACAGACAGTAGACCGCTCCATTCGCACCATCAACAGAATAGGCTCTGCTAAAGGTATACTACGTCTTCCACATCACTGGCAACGGGTTATACACAACGCTGGTGACTACACTGAAGGACAGTAAAGGTTGCTAACATGTAACTCTTTTGTATCTGTTGTAAATAAATAGTTGCCACTATTTAAGTTTCAACCTTTTTAGTTAATATTGTTTGTCATCCAGCAACAATCATTTGTTATTTCTTGTATAATTGCAATATAATTGTACCTCAGGGGGTACGAAGGTAAAAACAAAAGGGTATGCCAACCAAAAATTTGAATACCACTGCTCTAGAAGATGGACACAGAAAGATGGTGCCAAATGTGTGACACTTTTGCAGTGAGCTGAAGTCATCATACAAGGTGTAGGAGGCCAGATGCAGCAGTATAACATCGGGGCACCCTTCCTGATGATAGTCACTGACATGGCAGGACCATTTCATGAATCAGAAGCTGGAAATTGCTACATGCTTCTAGCCATGGACTCCTCACAAAATTGTCTATGCCATTCTCAATCAAGAAACTTCACCACTGGCTGATGCCATAGTGGAGAACTTTTTCAGTCGCTTTGGTGTCCCAAGGGAGCTGCACAGCGACTAGGGCAGGAACTTCAAATCGATGCTCGTGAAGGAAGGTCTGCCACGACTTGGTGTACGCACGACCTGAACGACACCTCTCCACCCTCAGTTGGATGGCATGATAGAGAGGTTTGTGAAAACTGTCAAGTAACATCTGAGTAAGGTGGTGCTGGCATACCAGATGAACAGGGTTGAAAGGATGCCCTTATTCCAACGACCTACCATACATTCACAATAGAGTAAATTAATGTATTATTTGGGTCCACCTTTTCAATACAAAATGTAAATGATTAGGGACTAGTTTCGACCTAGTACTAGGTCATCGTCAGCCTAAAGCAAAATTAAAACACAAAATATCGAAGAAATTAAACAATGTAAAGACACGTACGGTCTCGTAAAAGTACATACCATTAGCAATGTGAGGTGAAGGTCGAAATCTTTTCAAGTTGCCTTTCAGAAAATTAGGTGTCAAATTATACGTAATACACTGTATAAGAAACTCAATATCCTTGCCTAATTTGGCTATTTTAACTTTTAAACCTAAGTATAAATAGGCTTTACGTTTTGCCTGGTTAGTTAAGTAATTAAATGAAATAAGTTTCATAATGATAGATCCATACTGAACTGTGATTACAATAGAGTAAATTAATGTATTAAATACTATACATTCACTCGAGATGATAGGCACGACACCCACCAACATGGTTTCCGTAGAGAGAACTATATCTGCCACGTGACAATGTTTGAGATGGCACCGGGATAAGCACTGGCGACAGACTATCCATGCAAGCTAGCGGAGTGGCTCAAAAATATCTGTGAGTATACCTAACAAAACCCGACGGTAGCTAGCAACTAAATAAAAGTCTGTATGCGAACTGGGAAGGATTTCAGGAAGTGACAGTTTGTGCCTATACCAATCCATACGGAACACGGGGAAGTCACTGAAGCTCCAGTCACTGTGGGAAGGTCCCTACAGTGCTATCACTGGGATTAACAATGAGGGTCTACAGGATTCAATGAACTCCCTGAAAGAAAATAATGGTCATCCACAAGACTGGCATGTGGCTTAACATGGAGGTACTTGGGACAAGCAGCCTTGAGGAGAAAGGATTGTGACAATGACAACCAAGTGCAGGGCAGCCAACAATAATGCCAGTGAGACAATAATTGTGGTGCAGTTGCGACAATGTGGATGAGGCCAGCAAGCAAGTAAACTGCGTAAGTGAATTGTTTAAGTTCGCGACAAGGAAGCTTTTAGACGAAGCTGGAAGCTGATTAACAATGGATCAGGTGCCCAGAATATCTGAAAGTGGGGAATACTAGTATCTTCCACTGGCCTTTATGAAGAGCTCAACTGATGCACACATCAGTCTGGAGTCAGTCAGTGTTGTGTCAAATCAGAGTCGGTGAATGAGAGCAGAAAGTCACAAGTTCGTGACGGGTCATTCATTGGGAGCGAGTCTGTCAGATGACTATGCAGAGTTCATAGAGGCTTGCTTGTTATGAACTCTTCTGGAACAACGCTATGCTGTGAGAAGCCATATGAAGAACACGATTTTGACATGCTGGTGTTTGTGTGTGTTAATGGGTGTTATGATTGTAAGTAAAAACTGTGTTGAGTAGAAAATTCCAATATGAGGGAATAGTAATCTTAGTAGAAGTAAAACACACTACTACCATGCTGTGCATGCACCCATCTCAAATTTCAAGGCCTGAAAATAAACATCTGTTCAGTCTGCAGTAACATTTGCGAATTGAGGTTCTGTCGTTAGCAGTGCAATTGTCTCTTAGTTACACATTTCCTATATGGCTGCATAATGAACAGTTTGATAATGAATATGCACTGATTCAGAGAGCTTGCATTGTCTGTCACGAATGATGTTTGTAGCAAAGAGTGTAGTATCCATTACTCGTTACATACCTACAAGCTGCCGTGACTTCTCATTAGACGCAGACACTACTCAGTGTAGTAATTATAGTTTTAAGGACTCCAAAAATCCATAACCATAGCACTCACATATAAACACACTATTTAATACTGTCTTTTAATGCCAAAGTGAACATAGGGAGCAGCAACATAGGTAGCAGGCAAGCATCTGAGTTGAGTGAACACTTGCAATTAAGGAACAATGCATGCATTGGAACTAATTCATTAATGACAAATGGTGAACAGAACTGAGAAAAACAAGAGCATAAAGTAATCTACTTCAGATATTTCCACAGTAGGAGAACTCACGTTCATGAATGATATTTGAAGGCTGGAGGGGATCCATATCAACATAACCGTCATCTGTCAGTGCAGGTGCCATGGGAACATAACCATCCTCCGTTAAGCTGCTCCCTCGGCTATGATTTATCGAGTTTGATGAACGAGTATACATCATATGCATACGAGGAGTTGCCTCCGATGGGGCACTACCAACCACTCCTGGAAATAATAGAACAGTTGAGTCACAATTACAGGCATCAGGCAGCAAAGAATATTAACAGATAGATAGATAGATATGGTCTTTATTGGTGGTTAAGTCAGGGCTCCGGGCTCTTTCTTACACTTAACCCTGTTTCATAATTTGACTAAAATGCTACAAAATAAGACAAAACTAGTAATAGTAGTCATCGTTTCAATAATAATAAAAATGATCTTCTTCTCAGTCGCACAACTCATGTCTAACGAGGGGAACCTGCCAAGTGTAACAACCTGATTTCCCAGAAATTTCGCTCAGTGAGGGGTCAAAATAAACGAACATGTTTTGGCTTATCCACAGACTCAACCATTTTCGAGAAAATGATGGTCGAATTTTCCGATGTGCTTTACGTGCCTTTTAGAGCGTAACAAGTTCCAACTGATGTGGTGTCACAGTGGCTACCACCACGGCTTCACACTTCTGCGCCCTGTGTTTAAATCCTGATGAACTGATCTTTGTTTAGTTATTTCATTTATCTACTTATGTCCATTCATGATTACTACACAAATGTTTCTTATCAAGTTAGTGGATACAGGGGCGTTATGTTGACTGTAAAATTACAATTGGGTTTCACAATAAGTGTTATGTAATTATTATATGGTATTTTTCAGGATTACAATGTATTAATGTGAACTGAATAGTCAGGGAAGTTGGTGTGGTTTGTAGCGATAAGTAGAAAAATCTTCATATTGAACCCTTATTTAGTGTTCATATAAATTAATATGCTGCATTAGGAGAGTTATTACAAATATGTTGAAATGAGAGCCCTCATAATTTCATTCCATTCCATAACAAATGTGGAAACTTGACCGGATACTCATGGAGGATTGTAAAGCAAGGTCCTTTGTGTTGGAAGAGAAAGGTACAATAGCCGTTGGTTTCAAGCCTAGATGACCTCACAGGAGTTTAATTTGAGGCAGGGAGAAACCCGGCGAAACAATGGCAATATCAATGGTTCCTATTTCAGTAGCCTGGTTTGAGGCTGCAGAAGGCATGAAAGCTGATTAGAGTAAACACTGCATTTCGAAAAATTTGAAGAGGGAAATAGACTACATTACCGGTATTAAACATTCATATAACTATTGAAAAGGACAGGCAAAACCATATGACTATGACAGGCATATCAAGACAAGTTGTCTGACCTATTTATAAGGAATGCTGCGGAGCAGCACGGGTCCACTAGTATTAATATCATTACTAGTTGGATGTGTTAAATAAGATAGTTCAGTAACATTCATGATTTTATTTGTCAGCCTGAGTAAATTGTGGACAACTTTCAGTCATCAAAGTATTAATCAAATTAACGTGGATTATATATATATATATATATTACATGATATAGAACAAACACGAGTATGATCTTTTGAGATGATTCAATAATATTTAATGAGAGTCTGGGACGATGTTAGGCGTCCTCTATTGAATGTCAATTTAACAAAATTAGAACGTGGAATTATTTTATTGTGCGATAAGGGGAAGATTAGTCTTCAATAAAGGCCAACATAACAGAGGTGGATTTATTTGTATTTGACTTGCCTTGGATAGAATTTTGATTTACAGCATATTTGTATGAGCCAGGAGCCATTCGGGCCAGTTTGTCATGTATTCATTTGGGTTTTGGGAAACCAGGTTAGTTTAGCTGCATTAGGAGCAAGGATCTCCAAGTTGTTATTCTGTTCATATCCGGCAAGGGTAATTTATGTCTCTACCAAGGAGAGTTTGTGTTTGAAGCGGTTGATTGTGTGTTTTAATTATGCTTTAGATGTTGTTACCTTTGTAATTCATTCATGCGAGATTCCCGATTTTAGTCGTCCAATTTCAGTGAGGAATTACGTGAAGGGTGAAATTTGTGTCATGTAATTATTTTTCACAAAAATAACATCGAAATGAAAATCCACAGCCTGTTTCTAGTCATTCGACCAGGTCAGGAATGGAATGAATAAAGCCCCCATCTAGCGGCGAGGATAGGAATTGTGCCAGCTGCCGAAGCCTGTTGCACTCCTCTGGGGCAATGATTAATGAATGACAGATGAAATGAAATGATATTGGAGAGTGTTGCTGGAATGAAATATGACAGGGAAAACCGGAGTACCTGGAAAAAAAAACCTGTCCCGCCTCCGTTTTATCCAGCACAACTCTCACATGGAGTGACCGGGATTTGAACCACGGAACCCAGTGGTGAGAGGCCGACGCGCTGCCGCCTGAGCCACAGAGAGGAAACAACACTGAGTTAATGCTTAAATTAATATCCACTCTTGTCATTTATTTTTGTCATGTAATTTATTTCAGAGAATCCACATTGAAATACGGGTTGACTTTAATTTGGATGTCTGATATGTTCTTGAGTAACATGCAATTAATTTCAGGGATTGCATTTTATTCTATTTCCTTCCATGAACTTTTTTTTGTTTTTTTTTTAAGATTTTGTCAGAAAGATGCATGTTTAATCTGTATGCAAAAATATGGAAACATGCGAGTGTACTATATTTTTATGTGTGTTGAGATACGATTTTTGTTGTCTGTGGTTACAATCCATGTTATATTCTTCTTTGTATGTTTAATTTAGCAGGAGTTGTGTATATTTGTACTCACGACCCCTCTTAGGCTTTTGTGTACAGTTATTGTAGGACTTTCCCCAAAAGTGATTAGGTAATGTGTAAGGTTAGTGTTTCAACTGCTATATCATTGCGCAGGAACGAAACAGGTACTGGAAGATAGGAAACTTAAAAGGGTCCACCTTTTCAATACAAATAAATGTTATAGTTTATTTACAACATATATTTACACTTGGAACTAGTTTCGACGCTGTTTGGCGTCATCTTCAGCCAAAATGTGGGAAATAGGCTAGCATGTAGACATTTATATTACAAGGTGTTACATTAGTGTGATTAAATGAGAGAACATGAAGACGCGAAGTACAATGTCAGTTTCAAAGTGGTCATGAAGGGCGAGTCAAAATTGTATAAACATGAGATAACATAATCACTTAAACAATAAAACATATAAACTGTAACAAAACCATGCAGAAGTACGAGATGATTGGCATTGGAGATTTAAATTATTTCAGACACTCTTCCATTGAATGTTGCCTGCCGCGGGTGTAGTACAAAACATAGGTTATATTTCAATAAACACAATCTTCTCAAAAATGTACATAACATTATAAAAAATATTTGGGTTGAGGTGAAATTTGGCAGTTAGGGATTGAAATCACTTATTCAATAAGCGCCAATTCAAAAAACAGCTGTAAAGGGTGAGACAAGAATTGCACAAGCGTGAGTTTGGATTCGATAAATGCAAAAAACACATGAGACACACTCGAAAATGTAGGTTCGTAATGGATTTGGCATAAAAGGTCTGAGTTAAATCCTTCGTTGAATGGCACCGGTGCGAGTGTAGTTCAAATGTGAGTTAGGATTTAACAGCCTCATAGAATTGCACGTGACATCTGAACTTATGTTGCGAGATGGACTTGGCAGTGAAGGTTCGAATTGTAGATATTCAGTAATGTCAATTCAAAACAGTCCTTTGCACTCACCTTTCATGAACTGTTTTGAATTGACATTACTGAATATCTACAATTCGAACCTTCACTGCCAAGTCCATCTCGCAACATAAGTTCAGATGTCACGTGCAATTCTATGAGGCTGTTAAATCCTAACTCACATTTGAACTACACTCGCACCGGTGCCATTCAACGAAGGATTGAACTCAGACCTTTTGTGCCAAATCCATTACGAACCTACATTTTCGAGTGTGTTTCATGTGTTTTTTGCATTTATCGAATCCAAACTCACGCTTGTGCAATTTTTGTCTCACCCTTTACAGCTGTTTTTTGAATTGGCGCTTATTGAATAAGTGATTTCAATCCCTAACTGCCAAATTTCAACTCAACCCAAATATTTTTTATAATGTTATGTACATTTTTGGGAAGATTGTGTTTATTGAAATATAACCTATGTTTTGTACTACACTCGCGGCAGGCAACATTCAATGGAAGTGTGTCTGAAATAATTTAAATCTCCAATGCCAATCATCTCGTACTTCTGCATGGTTTTGTTACAGTTTATATGTTTTATTGTTTAAGTGATTATGTTATCTCATGTTTATACAATTTTGACTCCCCCTTCATGACCACTTTGAAACTGACATTGTACTTCGCGTCTTCATGTTCTATCATTTAATCACACTAATGTCATCATCATCATCAGTTTTCCACTCCAGTTGCCCGGGTGTGGTTTACGAGCACTCTCCACTTCTGTCTGTCCATGTACCACTCTTCTCTCAAGACGACATCCCAGCTGATTCCTCTTGTTCCTATGTCCTCTTTCACTTGGTCCAGCCACCTCTTCCTAGGTCTTCCTACCGGTCGTTTTCCGGCCACGACTGTGTGTAGCGATTGTTTTGCTGTCCTTCCATCGTCCATTCGTTTGACATGGCCAAACCATTTCAAACGGGCCCTTGTCACTCTTTCATTCAGGGATGGGTACACACCAGCTTGCTCCCTTAATCTTTCATTCCTTACCCTGTCCCTTTTTGTCTTCTGTACCATAGTTCGTAGGAACTTCATTTCTGCGGCTTGTAGTTTGCTGTCCACTTGTTGGGTTGTTGTGCAGGTTTCTAGGCCATATGTTATTATGGGGGTGAAGTATGATTGGAATAGAATCTGCTTTGATCTTAAGGGAATTTGTTCGTTCCAGAGGAGGTTCCGAACTTGATGGTAAAACTGAGCTGATTTTTGAATGCGGTTGTTAATCTCATGCTGTATTCTGTTATCACTTGAAATGATGCACCCAAGATATTTATATTGGTCTACTGTTTCCAGTTGTGTACCTTCCAGCATTATTTTTCCTTTCTTCTTCTGCCTGTTGACAGACATAGTAACAGTTTTCGATTTATTTATTGTTAATCCGTGTGCTTTCAAATGTTCATTCCAGATGTTCAGCCTCTCTTGGACTTCCTTCTCTGTATTTCCCCAAATTACTACATCATCTGCAAATGCAAATGCATTGATGTCCATATTGTTCTTCTGCTTAATTTCTTTCATGACTTCATCCATGACAGTGATAAAAAGTAATGGTGAAAGGGTACTGCCTTGTTGCACACTCCTTTAGTGGTTTGGAACCAATCAGAATTACCGTTTCCTATCTGTACGCAACTGCAGCAGTCTTCGTAAAGCATTTTAACTTTCTGGATAAGCCCTTTGGGTACATTCTTCTTTCTTAAACATTCCTATATAGTCTTCCTTGGAACACTATCAAATGCTTTTTCGAGATCCAAAAACACTAGTGTTAAGTCTTTGCCCTTATCCCAATGCTTTTCTAACAGTATTCTAAGTGAAAATATGAGATCGGTAGTTGATCGGTGTTCTCTGAATCCATATTGTTCTTCCTGTAGTTGTGGTTCTATTATTTTCCTTAGCCTTTTTTCAAGTATTTTCTCAAATATTTTCAAACCATGAGACAATAAAGTGATCCCTCTATAATTGCTACATTTCTTCCGGCTTCCTTTTTTGAAGAGAGGTATTATTATTCCCTTTTTCCAATCATCTGGGACTTTCCTATCCTTCCATATTGCATTAATTACTCTATGAAGCCACTGTATTCCTATTGCACCAGTTGCTTTGATCATATCTGCACTGACTTCATCAAATCCTGTAGATCTTTCTTTGGGCATACTATTAAGGGCCGTCTCTACTTCCTTCCATGTTGGCGGACTCTCTTGGTCAGGCTCATCATTGCAGCTTAAACTGACCTGCGTGGTTACATCATTGGAGTCTTTCCCAGTACTGTTGTATAAATTATCAAAATAGGATTTCATGATCTTCCTTATTTTTGTCTCCTCCCTAACTATGTTACCATAATCACACTAATGTAACACCTTGTAATATAAACGTCTACATGCTAGCCTATTTCCCACATTTTGGCTGAAGATGACGCCAAACAGCGTTGAAACTAGTTCCAAGTGTATATATATGTTGTAAATAAACTATAACATTTATTTGTATTGAAAAGGTGGACCCTTTTAAGTTTCCTATCTTCCATTCTCAGTTCAATACGGACAAAAATAAAATTCTTAGATTTAAATGAAACAGGTACTCTTCATAAAGTAAAGATATGCAAACAAATCTGCCAGGAGTATGAGTGAGTACGTCAGCCCAATCAAATTAATGATTAAATGTGTGTGTCGGCACATAATTGCTGGTTTTCTTCATATTATTTCAAGATGAACTCCACCCCGGAACTCTGGAAGTGGTAGAGTCTTACTTGCTAACATGGCGGGACAACGCAGTTGGTCTGCCACTGCTAAGCAGAACCTCGGAGGGGCGTGCCAATCCAACTGATGAGCTCAAATGGCATGCCTGGGCAAAACACTACAAATGTACATGGCCTAACCAACCTCAAAAGCTTGTTCTATTCCTGTGATTTTATAAAATATATCACCCTACAAAATACAAACATATAATTCTAATCTCAGATTATCATTACAAAACAAAACCAAAAACAAACCAAAATCCATGGCACTGTAGCCCTTGAAGGGCCCTGGCCTACCAAGCGACCGCTGCTCAGCCCGAAGGCCTACATATAACGAGGTGTCATGTGGTCAGCACGACCAATCTTCTCGACCGTTATTCTTGGCTTTCTAGACCGGGGCCACTATCTCACCGTCAGTTAGCTCCTCAATTCTAATCACGTAGGCTGAGCGGACCTCGAACCAGCCCTCGGGTCTAGGTAAAAATCCCTGACCTGGCCGGGAATCGAACCCGGGGCCTCCGCGTAAGAGGCAGCCACGCTACCACGAGGCCGGCTACAAAACAAAACACATAATACAATTTTTGTTAAAAGAGTCTGCATACGTATATGTGTTGAGTACTCAGCCTGGAGGCTGGTTTGGACCTCTACAGCTCCGCCCTCAGCCGTCATAGGTGGCCCAGGTATCACTGGAGAGGCATACTAGGGAAATGAGGAGTAAGGTAGTTCTCGTTGCTTTCCTCACTGAGCCAGAAATTGCTATTACATCTCAGTCTGCCAAGCCCACTGAAATGTCCGCACCAACCGACTCTATGAGCAACATTTTCACACCATTCATTACAAGTCCCGGCTGCATAACCCTTTCAGACCGTGTACGGACAATTGTGCAGGTTCGCATTTTATTTACATCTGAGCGTATTTGATGTTTTCTTGGCGCTAGACTGGACTGCAGTGCTTGTGCATGATACGTAGCATATACTTCAGTTGTTTTTATTTAGCGCTTGACCACCAGGGTGCAGGAAGAAAAGTTTAAAAACACAGTTGATCGTCAAGATGGCGGGAAGCAGTAATGCCAAAAGTAAGTTAATTATTTATTGCATTCATATTAATCTAGAAGCTTTACCAAATAATAGAATGCAATCAATGAAGTGTGTAAATTGGTTAGTAAACATAAATTGTGAAGATACAACATTGTACGTAATACCATGAGGTTTTGAATGTTGATATGCACAATTGTGTAGGCTAGGTTTCCCTACAGGCAATGTATACGGGAGTGCTTGGTGCTGTTACCAAAAGGACTGTAAAAGTAGAATCTGTACTTGTTTTACAAAATGTAATATGTAAGATTTTAATTGTTTTAAATTGTTCCACACTGTAAAATAGAATGTTTGATCCTGTACATATGTATATTCAAACGTACAGAGTTGAAATTCTTCTTATTCTTTTTCTGTTTTGTAAGGAGTGAATTAAGTCCTGACACGCACAATTGTGTGGGTGCTTTGTTCTCAGATGGTGATATTTAATTTGTTAACATATGTATTTAAGAGCATTTTAGTAAGTTTTTGACGTACAAACAAAAATTCACAACTCCAGTTTTCTTTCAGGTCTGACAGCAAGGTGCTGCCACAAAAAGGACTAGTAAAAGCAAAACTTGTAATCAATGTAAGAAATGTAATGTATACTTATGTCTGAATAAAGATTTTAATTGTTTTAAATCATTCCACACTGTAAAATAGAACATTTGATCATGTACATTACGTATATGCACAGGTACTGATTTGATATTTTTTTGTAGGTAATGAATTAAGTCCTGACATGCACAATTGTGTGGGTGCATTTTTTCGGATGTTAGTATTTATTTTGTAAAATAAACCATAAATATGTGGATTTAAGGGCATTTTCATAAGTTTTTGACATACAAACAAAAATTCACACCTCCAGTTTTCTTTCAGGTCCGAAAGGGATAAGGAATGGCAATACTAGCATCACTTATATTTCGGTCACATTTATATCGTCAAAGCCAAGGATGAGACTGAGACAGTTCAAGGTCAATGAAAGTAACAAATTTGTTCTAGCCCACGCCAGAAGATATTGTGCATTGTAAACACTAGGTCTTGCCAGCAAAGGCATCTAATGTGTATAACTGAAAAAAATCCATGTTTTATAGGTTAGGCCATATTTTTCACTTGTAAATGATTCATTTAGTTTCAAAAGCAGATAAGCCACAAATACAAAAATTTTCAGAAGACATATAAAACACTAACTCTACTGCATGAATGAAGTAAACCTTGAAACTTTAGCAAGATTTTTGCATGGGAACCAAAAATCCTGTTCTTCCTGTCAATGTACTTCACTTGTACCAACTACATCTAATTTTAGTCGGTCCATTTTCCTCTTCAGATTCTCTAACCTACCACAATGATTCAATCTTTTAACATTCCATGCTCCAACTTGCAAAATGTCAACATTCATCTTCCTGATGATTGCCCTCTCCTGTGTAGTCCCCACTCGGAGATCCAAACGGAAGACTATTTTATGTTTGGAATATTTTACCCGGTAGGAAGCCATCATCAGTATATCATTCATTCAAAGAGAGCTGCATGTCCTCGGGAGTTAGTTACGGCTGTAGTTTTCCATTGCTTTCAGCTGCACAGCAGTATCAACACAGCTAAGCCATGTTAAATATTATAAGGCTGCTACTGCCTTTTGATGAACCATTCATTAGTCTGGTCTCTCGACTGATACCCCTCCAATATGGTTGCACCTATGGTTCGGCTACAACTGCTTCATTGGGATGCGCAAGCCTCCCCACCATGGCAAAGTCACATGGTTCACATGGGAGGCACAATATGAAGATGAAGTTGGAACTCAAGAGAAAAATTTGGTGCAAATATTCATTTAGGAGGAAGAGAAATTAGGGATAGGAATACTGGTAACTTACCAAGGGATAAATTTCCAACTTTTTCAAAGTCATCTAAGAAAAGACTAAATGAACAACTATTAGGAAATCTGCTAACCGGCGACAGACCTAAATGCAGAACAGTGGTGAAACTGATTTGATTATTTGTAAGGATTGGTGGTAAATGCACTCAAGTCTGCAAACAAGCCTTTAAAATCTCCATGCAGTAACACAAAAGAGGGTGTTCCATTTGTGAATATAGCTTATTCAAGGTGAAATTCCTAAAAATAAAAAAAATATTCATGTACAAATTTGCCTGGGAATGACACACCTCAATAACATCAAATAAGTTGTTCACTGATTCCCAGAGACAGAACATTCCAACCAACCATGTGACAATGTTTGATGTATTGAAGAAGAAAATACAAAAACTTCAAGGGAATACGTGGACATGATAAATATGTCTGTGATAATGTTAGAAACAGACAATATCACGATGTGTACTTCGATATCAAGACGAATTGACCTTTTCCTCAAAAAACATCCAGACCTTGATACGAAATATGATTTCTACAGGTTGTACTCCCAAGAATAACTGTCATTTTTGTCATCCTCAGACTGATGTATGTAGTAAGGGTGAGGAACTAGAAACCAAACTTATATCTTCTCATAAAATGGACAGCAGCAAATGAGCTATCCTGGCAAAACTCAATATTTGCAAGAGATGGAGCAAGAAATTTTGTTAATTCCCTGAAGGAAACTGGATGCAGTGTACAGCAGAAGAACATGTTCCCATTTTATGCAGAGTTTGCCTCTGCGCAATATTCCTGTGCAGGAAGCGTACTTGAGGCAGATGCGAGTGAACTGCCTTTGAATTTATGATTTCAAAACACAGCTTTCTACACTTTACCTGTGCCATGAGAGAGAAGGCAAAAAGGAAGCAAACGAGGTATGCTCATTCATTCCCATACCATTATTGCTCTCTAATTTTGTCCAAAGAAACGACACAGCTCTAAATGTTTTCAGACAGAGAACATGGGAAAAATAAAAGTCATACACTGATACAAATGTGCCTGGGAATGAAACGCATTCACTAAATCAAATCTGTTCTTTAGTGAGATGTTAATTTATAAGTGATTGTTGGAACATTGACCCGTGGTTAGGAGTGATAGCATCAAGTAAGGTGTTCACTGATTCCCAGAAAGAGGACATTCCAACCTACTGTGCGACTGAGTGTTCGGTGTATTGAAGAAGGAAATTCAAAACCTTCCAAGGGAATATGTAGACATGGTAAATATGCCTGAGATAATGTTAGAAACAGAAAAAAATCACGATTTTGATGGCTGGTGGTCTGAACCCTAAAAGAAAATATCCTTAGGAGGAAGAGAAATTAGGGATAGGAATACTGGTAACTTACAAAGGGAGATATCTGATAAATTTCCATCTTTTTCAAAGTCATCTAAGAAAAGACTAGGTCAACAACTGTTAGGAAATCTGCTAACCGGGTGACAAACCTAATTGCAGAACATGCAACATTATCTCAGGCAAGAAACATTTGAGTGTATCCCTCTTGAAGGAATTTCAATACCCGCAGATGTAATCCAAATGCACTTACATACATCAATAGTTTCGTCAGTCATTACTTTCATATAGTTAAGAGGAATTGTCTTCACCATGAATTTACTAAGAGTGTATCCTGATGGAAAAGTTCCTATATTAAAAACACTTCTTAGATACTTTGCAAAGCAAAGAAGCAGGGTTTTTCTATGATGAACTATATGACTGGCATACTACAGCCAGCAATGCAGATCACGAGTCTCTGGAAGGATGACTGTTGACCTGGTCAAGAAAATCTAATCCTTACATGCAGTTTCTGTATAAAAATTATAAACAAATGCACTGAACAACACACTCTCCTTATTCATCAACTCATTTAAAGTTAAAAATGAGATGAAGTCTCTCATAGTGCATGGGCACTGCCGGTGGCTCCAAATAGCCTATGCAGAGGCCTTCAAGGTATGCACTAGCCATGCATCTTGGTAGGTGTGCTATTTACCAACTGATGAGCTCAATGGCGCACACTGGGGTGAAACGCTGACAACCAGGAATGAGTTAGCTGGAAAATTTATAATGTCCAATAATGGACCAACTATATTCTTCTTCTTCTTATTTTCCTCGGTCCCAAATTGTGTTTTCAGTTAACTGCTTTTCTGCGAAGTCTTCTCGCACACAGTCCATCCATCTTCTTCTAGGTCTGCCTCTCTCCCTCCTGCCCTTCACCTCCAAGTCAAGCACTCTTCTTGCTACATAGTTCTCATCCCTGCGCTTAATGTGACCATACCAGAGCAACCGCCTTTCTTGAACTTTCTGTGATGCTTGAGTAACCTTAACACTGCCTCGTATGAAGCTGTTCTTGATATGGTCTTTCCTAGTAACACCACACATCCATCGTAGCATTTTCATTTCGGCTACATCCAACCGCTTATTTTGCGATTGTACTATTTGCCAAGTTTCTGCACCGTATATCATGGCAGGTCTCACCGCACTTTTGTAGACACCCCCTTTCACTTGGACATTTAGTCTCCTGTCGTAGAGGACACCAGACAGCCTTTTCCAATTTAACCAGGCAGCCTGAATTCGGTGTGTAATTTCCAGATCTAGATTGCCATCATCAGATACAGTTGATCCAAGGTACTTGAAACAATTACTTGCGAGGAGTTGATTTCCATCCATTTTCACACTATAATTTCCCTTTCCACCGAGGCACAAGTATTCTGTCTTATTCCGGCTGATTTTAAGACCTCTATCCTCCAGAGCTTTTCTCCAGTGTTCTAGTTTAAGTTCAAGTTGTTCTCTATTAGTGCAGCATAGTACGATATCATCTGCAAATAGCATGCACCAAGGAGCTGGATCTCTAAGACTTTCAGAGAGAACATCCATTATCAGATTAAAGATATAAGGACTCAGCGCAGATCCTTGATGGAGACCAACTTCAACTGGAATGGTTTCCGTTAGCCCTACACTGCTTCTAACTTGCGTCTTTGACCCAAGATACATGTCCTGAATTATGCGCACATACTTCTCTGGTACTCCCTTGGATCTCATGCATCTCCATACTTCTTGGCGGGGCACACGATCATAAGCCTTCTCTAAATCAATAAACACCATATGTAGTTCTTTCCTCTTTTCTCTGTGTCTTTCCATGAGCTGTCTTAGAGAAAAAATGGCATCTATGGTTCCTTTCCCTGGCATAAATCCAAATTGTTCTTCTGCTATTATTGATATATTGATATTATTAATTTACTCGTTCGGAACAAATATTTCAGGTTCCCTATGGAAATCACTCTATATCATCTGATGGCCAGGCAGGCATCAATTTTTGAAAATAAACCCTATATCATCCGATGGCCAGGCAGGAATCAATTTTTGAAAATAAAGCAAAGTCTCTCATAGAGCACTGGCACTGCCAGGTGGCTCCAAGTAGCCTATGCAGTGATCTCCACGGTATGCACTAGCCATGCATCTTGGTAGGTGTGCTATTTACCAACTGATGAGCTCAACGGCGCACACTGGGGTAAAACACTGGCAACCAGGAATGAGTTAGCTGGAAAATTTATAATGTCGAATAACGGACCAACTATATTGGTATTATAAATTTACTCATTCAGAACAAATATTTCAGGTTCCCTATGGGAATCAACATCTATATCATTTAAATTTAGTTCGCTATTACTTTTTTTGGACCAAGTAGATCCATACTCTTTCCAAAACATCCATAAGTTTTCCTTTCTGAACTGTGTTTTAATACTTTCCGAGATTTTTCTATGTCTCTAAATTTAAGATGGTTCATGTTTGTGGATTACTGTAGTCACGTCCTAGTTCGTGAACCATGGGCAACGGCTGAGTGGCCTAGTAAGTGGTCCTGAGAGTCGGGATACCAGTTGCTATGGAATGGGAGTGGGCATCTCGGACTTATTCTGAGTCGTGGCCCTCCTTATGCTCAGGCGGCTAGGACTATACAATTCACCGGTGTTCCCTAACCCGTTAGAGGAGAGATCCTCACTTGGACTATGTGCAAGTAGGGTAGCATCCTGCTTCATGAATTTACCGAGCTCAGAACACTTTAAGCAAGCCTCGGACCTATGGGAGTATCGGAGTCCCACTCCCATTTGACAGGCGAGGGACTCCTTGGAAACAACTTGGCGAACGAAATGGAATTCGATGGGGAGCTATCAATATTAATGGGGCTTATGGAAGAAAGAAGGTAGAACTGGCTGAGTCAGCAAAGAGGATGCATTTGGATGTGCTAGGAGTAAGTGATGTTCGGGTAAGGGGAGATAACGAGGAAGAGATAGGAGATTATAAAGTGTACTTGACGGGTGTTAGAAAGGGAAGGGCAGAGTCTGGGGTAGGGCTCTTTATCAGGAATATCATTGCACGCAACATAGTTTCTGTTAGGCACGTAAATGAGCGAATGATGTGGGTAGATTTGTCAGTTGCAGGAATTAGGACTAGAATTGTGTCCGTGTATTCACCACGTGACGGTGCAGATGAGGATGAAGTGGACAAGTTTTATGAAGCATTGAGTGACATCGTGGTCAGGGTCAACAGCAAGGCTAGAATAGTGCTAATGGGCGATTTCAATGCGAGAGTTGGGAATAGAACTGAAGGATATGAAAGGGTGATTGGTAAATGTGGGGAAGATGTGGAAGCTAATGGGAATGGGAAGCGTTTGCTGGACTTCTGTGCTAGTATGGGTTTAGCTGTTACGAATACATTCTTCAAGCATAAGGCTATTCACCGCTACACATGGGAGGCTAGGGGTACCAGATCCATAATAGACTATATCTTAACAGACTTCGAATTCAGGAAATCTGTTAGGAATGTACGAGTTTTCCGCGGATTTTTCGATGATACAGACCACTATCTGATCTGTAGTGAACTAAGTATCTCTAGGCCTAGGGTAGAGAAAGTGAAATCTGTCTGCAAACGAATAAGGGTAGAAAATCTCCAGGACGAGGAAATTAGACAGAAGTACATGGATATGATTAGTGAGAAGTTTCAAACAGTAGACAGTAAGCAGGTTCAGGATATAGAAAGAGAATGGGTGGCATACAGGGATGCTCTAATAGAAACAGCAAGGGACTGCCTAGGAACTACTGTGTGTAAAGATGGGAAAAGGCGAACATCTTGGTGGAATGATGAAGTGAGAGCAGCTTGTAAACGTAAAAAGAAGGCTTATCAGAAATGGCTCCAAACAAGGGCCGAGGCAGACAGGGATTGGTACGTAGATGAAAGAAACAGAGCGAAACAAATAGGCCTAGTTGTTGAATTCAAAAAGAAGTCATGGGAAGATTTTGGTAACAACCTGGAAAGGCCAGGTCAAGCAGCAGCGAAAACTTTCTGGACAGTAATAAAGAATCTTAGGAAGAGAGGGAAAAAGGAAATGAAGAGTGTTTTGAGTAATTCAGGTGAACTCATAATAGATCCCAGGGAATCACTGGAGGGGTGGAGGGAATATTTTGAACATCTTCTCAATGTAAAAGGAAATCATCATGGTGGTGTTGCAAACAGCCAAGCTCATGAGGAGGAGGAAAATGATGTTGGTGAAATTATGCTTGAGGAAGTGGAAAGGATGGTAAATAAACTCCATTGTCATAAAGCAGTAGGAATAGATGAAATTAGACCTGAAATGGTGAAGTATAGTGGGAAGGCAGGGATGAAATGGCTTCATAGAGTAGTAAAATTAGCATAGAGTGTTGGTAAGGTACCTTCAGATTGGACAAAGCAGTAACTGCACCTATCTATAAGCAAGGGAACAGGAAGGATTGCAACAACTATCGAGGTATCTCATTGATTAGTATACTAGGCAAAGTATTCATTGGCATCTTGGAAGGGAGGGTGCGATCAGTCGTTGAGATTAAGTTGGATGAAAACCAGTGTGGTTTCAGACCACAGAGAGGCTGTCAGGATCAGATTTTCAGTATGCGCCAGGTACTGTAATTGAAAAAAGCTACGAGAGGAATAGGCAGTTGTGTTTATGTTTCGTAGATCTAGAGAAAGCATACGACAGGGTACCAAGGGAGAAGATATTCACTATACTAGGGGACTATGGAATTAAAGGTAGATTATTAAAATCAATCAACTGTATTTATGTTGACAATTGGGCTTCAGTGAGAATTGATGGTAGAATGAGTTCTTGGTTCAGGGTACTTACAGGAGTTATACAAGGCTGTAATCTTCCACCTTTGCTGTTCGTAGTTTACATGGATCATCTGCTGAAAGGTATAAAATGGCAGGGAGGGATTCAGTTAGGTGGAAATGTAATAATTAGTCTGGCCTATGCTGATGACTTGGTCTTAATGGCAGATTGTGCCGAAAGCCTGCAGTGTAATATCTTGGAACTTGAAAATAGGTGCAATGAGTATGGTAGGAAAATTAGCCTCTCGAAGACTAAATTGATGTCAGTAGGTAAGAAATTCAACAGAACTGAATGTCAGATTGGTGATACAAAGCTAGAACAGGTCGATAATTTCAAGTATTTAGGTTGTGTATTCTTCCAGGATGGTAATATAGTAAGTGAGATTGAATCAAGGTGTCATAAAGCTAATGCAGTGAGCTCGCAGTTGCGATCAACAGTATTCTGTAAGAAGGAAGTCAGCTCCCAGACGAAACTATCATTACATCGGTCTGTTTTCAGACCAACTTTGCGTTACGGGAGCGAAAGCTGGGTGGACTCAGGATATCTTATTCATAAGTTAGAAGTAACAGACATGAAAGTAGCAAGAATGATTGCTCGTACAAACAAGTGGGAACAATGGCAGGATGGTACTCGGAATGAGGAGATAAAGGCTAATTTAGGAATGAACTCGATGGATGAAGCTGTATGCATAAACAGGCTTCGGTGGTGGGGTCATGTGAGGTGAATGGAGGAGGATAGGTTACCTAGGAGAATAATGGACTCTGCTATGGAGGGTAAGAGAAGTAGAGGTAGACCAAGACGACGATGGTTAGACTCGGTTTCTAACGATTTAAAGATAAGAGGTATAGAACTAAATGAGGCCACAACACTAGTTGAAAATCGAGGATTGTGGCGACGTTTAGTAAATTCACAGAGGCTTGCAGACTGAACACTGAAAGGCATAACAGTCTATAATGATAATGTATGTATGTATGTAAATTTAAGACAGTATTCTTGCATTTGCTCGCCCATTGCCAAAAATCTCCTACGTTTAACTGCATTTACATGCATTTTGTATTTAATTTCTAGGCTCCTGGGCCGGAGAAAGTGTCGTTTAAATTAGCAGCTAAATACATAAGGAAGAAGAGAATAAAGGAACAACAATTAACATATCCGTGGTCTTTGATCCGTTCCTCCTCTTAGCATGAAATACGTAACTAGTAGCGATAAGTTCCCCACTGCCTGCTCGTTTCCCAATCCGTTCCTCCTCTTAGCACGAGTTACGTAACTACCAGTAGTAGCAACAACTTCCCTACTGCATCCTTGTTTCCCCTTTCTCAACGGTGACACGGCATGCAACAAGTTTTGTCTGTCTGGCACACTTTTGAACCATTAAATGAGTAATATTCACTAATAACATCAAGTCTTCTTTTCATTTGATCGGAAGATGATTCTAATTTGAATTTGCTGTCTTGTTTTAAAGAAGAAGGATATGTTTATCTGGCTCGCATGACTTCCAAATCAATAAAGGTCAAGATTTTATTGGTTTTTTTTTCAAGTATTTGACAAGCTGCTTTCTCAGTAAGTTTCTAACAGCATTTTAATTTTGAATATTTAAAAAAGTTTCAGTAGTAAGATCCTGGAATTAACCTGGTTCTGTTCATGTGTTTTAGAACCAGGGGAAGATTGCAAAGGACCATGAAGTAATTAATGATCGAGAGGGTCAAAAGTAGGAGCTGCTAATACTGATCTTTCGATGCATTAATTTAGAATTTTTATACAGATGCAGACTTTTCCAACAAAAATTTTTATCTCGTGTTTAATTTGGTAACAATATTCTGAGATTAGAATTAGATGTTTATATTTTATAGGGTGATATATTTCATGTTTTTCTTAAATCATTTAACCAAGAATAGTTCAATTATTACAAATGTTCATATTTATTTTAATTCATTAAGCATAAAATAAAAATTGTGATGTTACGATGTAACAAGTCCAAGAGAATATTGGTAAATAATATGCTGCTGAAGATAAGAACATGTAAGTTCTTGAAACATGTACGGCCTTTAGTAACATAGTTAATAGCATTAACAAGGTGGAATCACATATTTAAAGGAGCAGGAGCCAGACTCCCAACTTAATCTGCTTCTATGGAATGTGGAAGGACTGAAAAGCACTCTATCACTATCTAACAATGATCTTTCCCACACACAGGACATATTAGTCTGTAACAACTAAAGCCTTGGAAATAACGAATTCCACTCACAACATATACCAGCGATGCACGGACAAAGAGGACGGCCAAAACAAGGAATCTCCTGGTTCTTCAAACCAAAAATGGGAAAAATGCTAACCACACATCAGGATCAAGACACTAGTGATAAATTCCGAGAACCTTTCAATAATAGCCATATAGGCACCGTGCAAACAGATCGAAAAGCTACTACTAGCGCTACATAGTGGCCCGTTCTGAAACAAGAGGTGAGGCGCAGTGCGAGAGTCTCAGTACAACGTGTGTAACATTCGAACAAGTTGCGGGTTTAAAGCAATTCAATTCGGGGATCTAAGTGAATCATCATGCTATAAAGGACGAAACCTTGTTGTCAGTGGCCACGTGAACAGTGTTGAAGAGTTAATTTCGAATGGTTTTGGATACATCACAGGAAAAGTCACCCGATAAACGTCTGGCAATTTGCCGCCTTATATCGTGAAACTTGAGGTAGGCAAGGTGTAGTTAGGTAAAAATTTATATAGTTTATTTAGTAAGGATTAATTGATGCATGTTTGCTAAGTTGTACGCATTTTTATTTTGTGTTCAGGTTGACCAGAATCGTAATGTCTCTACCAGCAAATGTTCCTGTCCTGCCGGCGCCAGAAGAACTTGTTAACGCGTAGCTGCGGTAGTGTATTATATAAATAATGAAAGTGTTGCCTCCAAAACAGACCGTCCGCAACAGTGGGAAAACCGAGCCCGAAAACAATGTCAACAGAAAAATATAGAAAAGGCAAACGCGTAGAAGAACTGTTCGGTAAAAAGACTTTGATGACATCTCTTTCCCCCTTCGAATTAACTGAGGATATTTTTAAAAACATCCCTTGCAGTCTTCGTACAAAGCATCGAGCAGAAGCAAGTACTGAAATCAAACAATCGTGCAGAGCCGTAGTCACCTTATTGTTAGACAGGGTAGTGAATGATGTGGAGAGAGAAGAATGTTAGGAAATTGTGACACAGCTATTACAAGTCTCTAACGACGTGCGCTTGCCACACAAATACACCTTTCGCACTGTGAGTGACGAAATGTTTTTTACCAGCAAAGTGCAGGTTGATACAGATCATATAATTAAAATATCCCTGGACACTCTATCTCAATCAGGAAGCCCTCGATGGTTTCAAGAAAAAAAAAGATAAGAATATCTGCTAGCACGAAAGCAAATCGGATCAAAACTAGGCGACATAACTTTGATACTTTAGCTCTCGCATTTGTAAATGAATCTCCAATTAGGGGGAGCTGCTTTGAACATTCTTACGGAAGTGAAATGGAAAGTGAAGCAATAGAATGCTATGGAAGTTCATTTGTTGTTCTTGTTTTTCTATGAGGTTGCAAATTCGTTAACACGCAACACATAGATGATGTCATCCACGTGTGGAAAAAGTTCTGTTGGCAATTTCTGTAATATATTGTATATTTTGATTCTTTTAATACACCTTTCTACGTGAATTCTAACGCTCGCAATATTGTAAGTACTCTCAACTTCCTCAGCTGTTAATCTCCCGTCATGTAAGAACGGTGGTGTCATGATTATACCGCGGCCAGATAAGTTAGTTCTGATGCCTAAATCCTTTTATCTGCCATGACCTCATCGCCAGGTTGAAGGAAAGTAAACCACTGACGGTTGTTATGAATGAGTCGCTAGCTCTTCCACCGTAACATTTAGATTTAAAGCGATCATACCATTAGGCGTGATTGCAATTAAAACTTTTGAAGTGTACAACTCTTGTATTGAGAATAGAAATACAATGTCTTGATCTACTCGGGGAGGCTGTTCAACCCTAAATTCCGTGCAGTCAATAATGACTCGACAGTTACCGTAATTTCTTTTAATTGCTGGAGACATTATTTCTTGAACACTTTCCTTACTAGGCCAGAATACGTACGCAGTGCCAGTCGCATAAGCACGGTCGTAAAAATACGTGAAATTGTTGTCCTGTGAACACTCTCAAAGCAGAATAGGACAGTCCGATTTAAATGAATAATCTGGTTTCTTTACATAATTTAGAAACGTTACAGTTTCGGTAATAACGCAAGGCAAAGACGTTGAAGTTCACACCTGTTAAATCACACATTTGTGTATTGTTCCTTATGGAAGTGTAGCCTTGGAAACCTGGACCCTGATCGTCTTCCGTTCCACACATTTTATCATGTTTCGTAATGTCCCCTCCCAGACCAAAATTAAGTGGAATACATGCTTGTGTATTTACGTCGTTTTCATTTATTGAGCAAGGAAACATGAAGTCTGAACAATGAAATTCAGATGCATCTGTTCCCACGGATGCATCCTTGGTTATGTTACTTGGGCAAACTGTACTTAAAAATTTTTCCGTCTGATTCTTCCTTTTTTAATCGCTTGAGTTGTCAGTGAAAGCGCTGTAAGCTGGATCCCGGCGACACATTTCTCTTCCTGGATTCATCTGGAAATATTGTTGGAACATAGGCTGGACTTAATGGGTGTTGAGATCTTTTGTTTCCGATGAAATGTGCACTACATATTCTTGAGTAAGTCGTAGGTTGCCAAAGTGATCCATCAGTGCTAAAAATTAAATCGGACCAACCGAACTTATTGCAAACATGTGCAGTACGTATGTGTAGGCCTCCTACTTACTTCGTTCGGTTAACTCCTTGTATTATCCATCACCTCCTTCGGTCCACATCTATCGCTCGTTTTGGAAAACAATAAATTTGTACTTCACTTCCCGTATTTGCGTAAGTATTGGAACATCTGACAACACAACAATTGCGTTTACTTGATCTCCTTTTCTATGCCATTATCATCTGAGTAACTACACGCTCAGTCATAACAGAACAGGTACTGCGAGTCTGGAGTCTGCCTCACGTGTTGTTCTGCGCCCGGCCGCTAGAGCGACGCGCACGGTGCCTATACCTTGAACCATTAACGCCAATAAAAGACATAACAACCATTATGATCGCCTTAAGACATGCGACACCAGGACGAAACATTATTATTGCCGGTGATCTGAAATGCAGATTAGACATTCCAAATCACAGAACAAATGAACTGTTAGATATGATGATAGAGGAAGGATTCATCCTGGTTAACCAGGCGGATGAACGAATGTACTTCACACAATCAGGATGTAGTACTATTGACTTAATATTACATTGAATGTCCGACTCGTTGGCTGGCAGGTCGCCTAAGGGCGTCAAACAGAAAGACCTGCACCTGGCGAGCTGAACCCGTCCTGGGATATCCCGGCACTAAATGCCATACGACATTTCATTTCATTACATGGAATAATTATATAGTTATTCAGCATATGTGACATCCCTAAAGAAGCATTATTACCGGGTTGTGGCCAATTTTTCCATTCCAAATGCGATGAGCAGAATTAAAACCACAGAAATCAAAAGTCTCACAACAGCTAAGAAACTGCATATTAAGCCAGAAGAAAGAATTTGATAATGGCATAGAGAAAAATGATATTGATTCGGCAGCCATGACATTGGAAAAAACTATTCAGTCTGCTATGGTATACAATCAAAAGAGAAGAGCTCGCAAATGGTTTGATGCAGAATGTTACGAAAAGAGGCGGATTACCCTTTTTGTGTTACATACAGCCAAATCCAGCCATAGTTTAGAGGATATAAAAGCCTTACAGTCAAATCAGAAAAGAATATAAAAATCTACTGAAAAAAAAAAGGATTACATGGAAAAGGAAGCAACAAATATGGTGGAAGAAGGCACAAAGGACCCGAATGTGGCATTGAGGCCACAGAAATCTCAGAGCAATAGCAAAATAGTATACCAGGAAAAGATGTTGGAACAGGAGCATGAGATGGGTCTTAGGGAGTGAGCGTTTCTTAGGAGCCGGTACAGAGAAAGGTACTTGCAGTGCGAGATAATAGATGGTTCATTTCTCATACTAGTTTTATTCAATTTATCTGAGATGCAGAAAATTCTATTAATTTGCCGGTAAAACCAAATTAATAGTAATTTCTTTCTTGTAAGAATTGTTATTTGCACTTTCAAAATCTCAAAATATTTTTGTAGTAAACAAAAATGAATTACTTTCATGAAAATGAATGTTTCTTTCAGATTTCCTAGTCCTTTTAAAAAAATATGATATCATTCGTAAATTCAATACAACTCTTAAATTATTTTCTTGAAACCTATAGTCCTTCTAATGAATTTCCTACAGTCTGTTTAAGACTTGTTATCACTGAGCAATTATATAAAATTATAATGGGAAAACTTTTTAAAGTTCTGAGTTCTTTGAATATTCACTTGAATATTAAGAAAAAATTATCGCTGAAAATTATGAATTTCAGAGTTTTCTGAAAGTTCACTTGAAAATAAAGTTATCAACTCACGAAGTCGTATTATGAATTAATGACTGAATTTAACACCTTTGAAATGACTTCAAGATTTATCACCGTTTTTATAATTCAAATAGTATTGATTAAATGCACTCATATCACCTGAGATGTTATTCAAGCCGGAACTGATGAGGTGTAGTACAGCATCGATAAAATCCACTGATGTCGTGATGTACCATCTCCCGCGTTATATCTCGTTCAGGTTAATATGGTGAAAGCAACACTCAGTCAAGATTTCTCTGTCATGCGTTAGATTGTAATGACACGAGAAAGTTAAATTGACACTTTGACTTTTAAAGAGCGTTGGATTAATACTATTTTATCTGTTTGAAGTCAGAAAAGATAGTGTAGTGAAGTACACAACACACTGAATCTGCTTTAACTACACTTTTATTTTACACCACAATGATCGCTACACAAATGTACAAAAAGAACTCACTCCATCTTTACTTTTTTCTGCCGCTTTTCTCTCGGCAAAGAAGAGTTATCTATGGTTTTTAGTTCACTCAAAGTCCACTAGGGGCGGCTTACACCGCTCCCCCTTCAGTAACCAAGTTACGATACAAAGACAATATAAACATAAACAAAATATACCATAATCACAAGAATATTAAATATATACAACATCATCCAAATAGCGAGTGGGAAACCTGACAATCCTTCCACTACGTGATTTTGTTACCACTTTCTCCCTGCTGGGTTTGTCCTGGGAATCCGCAGTTGATCCATCAGGGGGGCAGAGTCCTTGCAAGACACCTGGTCGTTCTTCATGACGAGCTGTAGAAGTTTCATCATCTGCTGCTATGAAGTAGGCTGGTTTCAGGCGATCAATGGAGACATTCACAGATTTATTTTTTATGGTAACCGTGAAATATTTATCAGTTTTGGCAGTTACCAGGAAAGGACCTTCATATGCGGGTTGCAAAGGCTTTTTCACTCTATCGATTCTCAGAAATACAGAAGTACATTTACTCAAGTCTTTATGGATGAACACAGTTCGGGAAGTTTTGTGCTTAACTTCCACAGGCCTGAGTTGCTGCATGTGCTGCTGAAGTTTGGAGACAAAAGTTTCTGGTTCGATATGAGATGGAGGGTTATCAAAGAATTCACCTGGAAGTCTAATATGCGTGCCATACACCATTTGTGCAACTGAACTGTTCGAGTCCTCGCGGAGTGATGCGCGTAGACCTCGCAACACAGACGGAAGGGTGTCTGTTCACTTTATAGAGTTGTGGGCTTTGATAGCAGTTTTTATTGTTCGGTGCAGACGTTCAACTTTACCATTGCTCTGCGGATGATAGGGTGTCGTACGTTTAAGCTTCACACCACACAATTCGGAAAGATTCTTAAAGAGCTGACTTTCGAACTGTCGGCCTTGTCAGAAACTAGATTTGCTGGGACTCCAAACCGTGTCACCCAATGATCATAAAATGATTTTGCTACCGTCTCTGCTGTTATATTTTGCAATGGTATTGCTTCCATCCAGTTGGTGAAGCGATCTATACATGGGAGGAAGTAGAGATAGCCATCAGAAGGTGAAAGGGGGCCAACAATGTCTATGTGAACAGTGCTGAACCTCTCATCAGGTTCTTGAAAATGGCTGACTGGCGATTTGGTATGTCTTGTTATTTTGCTTTTTTGACATCTCATGCAAGCTTGCATCCACTTTCTGACGTCATTCTTGATACCAGGCCAGATAAACTTGGGAAGTCATCAGCCTAACAGTAGTCTTTTTCCCTGGATGCGCCATGTTGTGGATCTGAAGAAAGAATTGTTTGCGAAATTCTTTTGGAATGTATGGCCTTATGTTGTTTGTGGAGGTATCACACCACAGTAACTTTCCAGAAGGCAGTGGGTAGCTCTTGAACACGAGTGACTGACGTTCCTCTTGAAGTTGTTTAAGTTCACTGTCTTGACGTTGGCTTTCAGCGACTGTGTCGTAATCGATGACAGTCATAGATTCAATCTGTGACAGGTTATCTGCAACAATATTGTCCTTGCCACTAATGTGTTGGATGTTTGTTGTAAACTGAGAGATATACTGAAGATGTCGCAGCTGCCGTGGAGATGCCTTCTCATTTTTCTGATTAAATGCAAAAGTGAGTGGTTTGTGGTCCGTATATATTATGAAGTCTCTTCCTTCGAGAAAATGTTTGAACTGCTTGACAGAGAGGTAGATTCCTAACAGTTCACGGTCATGGGTGCTATACGCTCTCTGTGTATTGCTTAAGGTGCTATACGCTCTCTGTGTATCGCTTAAACTTCTTCGAAAAGAATCCAATAGGTTTCCATCCTTTTTCTTCATACTGTCGCAGGCCACTTCCTACTGCAAAGTCACTTGCATCTACTGCCAGTGCCAGCTGGTATGTTGGGTCTGGAAATGTAAGCAGTATTGCATTTGCCAAGTCCTGCTTACATTTTTCAAATTTTGTGATAGCTTCTGGTGTCCAGTGAATTTGACGCTTACCTTTCTTTTTAGCACCTTTGAGATAAGCATGCAAAAGAGACTGCGTTTTTGCTGCATCCTTGAGGTAACGTCTGTAGAAATTAACGGTACCTAAGAATACACGAAGGTCATGAACTGTCTGTGGTAGTTTGTAGTCAACAATCGCTTTCACTTTATCTGGTAAGGGTCTGGAGCCTTCCGGGGTGATTAAGTGTCCCAAGAATTCCACTTGCTCTACGCCAAGTACAGATTTGGAGACATTAATTCGGAGGACAAATTCATGTAGCTTCTCAAACACAATCTTAAGATGCTCACGATGTTCCTCTACTGATTCTGAAGCAATTAGGCAGTCATCAAGATATGGAAAAATAAAGTCTAGGCCTCTAAATACCTCATTAATGAAACGTTGGAAGGTGCTTGGTACATTACGGAGTCCAAACAGCATCACATTAAATTCATATAAGCCAAACGGAGTGATAATAGCGGTTTTAGGTTTGTCTTCCTCTGCTACAGGGATTTGGAAATATGCCTTGAAGAGATCGAGCTTGCTAAATATTTTCTTACCCCGCAAAATATGTTGAAAATCTTCAATCTGAGGAATTGGATATCGTCTGGGATAGTTTGTGCGTTCGGTTGTCTGTAATCACCGCATGGTCGAAAAGTTCCATCCTTTTTGAGGACCACTTGGAGAGGACTAGCCTATTGCGACTTTGATGGTCGAATAATTCCACTGTTTTGCATAAACTGGAATTCCTGTTTAGCAATGTGTAGCTTCCGAGGATCCAGCTGCCTGGGCTTGCAATATACTGGTTGGCCTTCAGTTGGGATGACGTGTTGAATGTCGTGTTTGATTTGAGTAGGTAGTAAATTTGGTTTTGTTAAATCTGGGTAACTGGATAAGAGATCGGCAAATGTTTGTGCATTTGACATTGTGCTAACAACATTATCAGCTGTGATGGCTGTTACTTCACCCATGACAGAGAGTTTAGTCTCGCCATCAATTAACTGCTTTTCATTTAGGTCAATTAGTAAGTTGAACTTCTTCAGAAAATCAGCACCTAATATGCCCTTGCCAATTTTAGCTACTATGAAAGGCCATTGGAATTGTCGACGGAGTCCCAAATCAATATTCAGTGTTCTAAGTCCATAAGTTGGGATTTCTGTGCCATTAGCTGCAAACAATTTAAAATCTGGGTAACAGTTTCTGTTACTGGAAGTGACAGGGATTATTGAAACATCGGCTCCACTATCCACTAGGAAGTGCAAACCCGTGTTTTTGTCACGTACAAATAAACAGGGTTTACAGCAATCCTTACTACTTTCAGTAGTGGAGCTTGCTGCCAACTCTACCACTGGTTGGTGTTTTCCAAATTTTTCCAAGAGCATGGAGGCTTGCATTTGTCAGGGAAGCACTTATTACCAAATCTGAAGTGGTAGTAACAGTACTTTCCGTTTGGATCGTACTTCTTTTTGCTTCGGTTTCGGCTCGAACTTCGACTGCGGGGCCTAAAAGTGTGTATCGAAGCTATCTGTTGCTCTAGGACGGCTATCTGTGCAGATAGTTTCGTGATAGCGTCGTTACTTACGGACGCATCAGTACCGCTATTTTCCACACTGTAAAGTTTACTGCAGGGATTCATTTCAATGATTTTGTCGGCCATAATTGCGATTTTTTCCAAGTTTTTGTCAGATACAATTAGAACATGTTTGATAGAGCCTGGTAGTTTCTCAAGCCACAAGGTATGAAGCACTTTTTCGGAAACATTCACGCCTGCTAAGGACTGCATTTTCCTTAAAAGCTGACTAGGTTTCAGATCGCCTAATTCTAGGCCTGTTACCAACCGTTTTATTTCTTTATCTTCGCTTTCCTTGAAGAAGGCGTTCTTTAGCCGCGTCATATTTATTCAGTTCCGAACTTTTGATAATGTCCCAAATGTTTTCGAGATATTTAGGTTCGAGCTGAGACACGAGGTAGTTAAATTTAGTGTCCTCTTGGGTAATTCTTGAGATAGAAAACTGAGCTTCCACTTGAAAGAACCATATTTCAGGTTTTTCTATCCAGAAAGGAGGGATCTTGATGCTTACCTTGTTAGCTTCACCTACCATGTGTCCTGAATGAGATTCGTTGCCGTTGGCATACCCGTTGTGTTGTTTTCATCCATTGTTCTTTACGCTTACACTACACTTATGCACTTCGCGATGTTTATTGCACACTTCCGTCACTGAATCACGTCGGGGTCACCATTTTTGTAGTGAAGTACACAACACACTGAATCTGCTTTAACTACACTTTTATTTTACACCACAATTAACACCACAATTATCGCTACACAAATGTACAAAAACAGCTCACTCCATCTTTACTTTTTTCTGCCGCTTTTCTCTCGGCAAAGAAGAGTTATCTACGGTTTTTAGTTCACTCAAAGTCCACTAGGGGCGGCCTCCAATAGCACCGAGTATCACAGTTCGTGCCACAGTCGGTCACTTAAATTGAACTCAAAACACAGTTTAGAGTAAAGATATTCGATACCTTGAATTAAAAGCATAATTCTGGGTTCCAAAGTATAGTTCTTGGTTCAAAATACTGTTTTACAGCACAGTTCATAGCACAGTTTTTTTCTTTACATTATTTACAGTTTATGGTACAATTCATTCTATGTTCAAGAAAATAAAATCACATTCTCTTTAGATTTACGGTATTTAGTTGAGAATGATATTAAATATCGTGGTATTGTGAAGTGCGAGTTGCATTTAGTTAACCGCACACGAATATGTTTAAATGTTCTTGAATGTTTGCTACACCAAATATTAAGTATATAATAACTGTCAGTTTCCTTCAACTATGTTAGTATTGTTGAAAAATGGCCTTAATATTCAATGAATCGTCTTGTATGATTGTTCATAAATACATCATATTCGATAATTTAATCACCAAAAATATGTCAAGTTGGAGACATCAAGAATTCAGAATTCTACTAGGTTATAAGTCTCACAGATTCGAAATTCCTACGTCTGAATAATACGGGGTCAAATGCTCAAGTTACATTATCATCCGTAGTGAATTTTTACAAGTCTCATGTAGCACTAGTTAAACCTTAAAGTTCACCTTAGCATAGGTTAAGAAATTTACAAGTCTGAGTTACTTTTGGCACATGCTGAATATTCACAAGTATCAACGCATGATTGAAATTTTCATGAGTCCGGCGAACAGTATTACGGACGATACATTTTCGCATTCACGACCTGTATAATGTCGGTTCGACATACCGCCGTGGTTGAGTTACGATGCATAACTAACTTGCTTCAATGACCCCCTCTCTTTTATATGCAGAGTCGAGGCCACTGCAGTTCACTTGCAGAAAATTGTGTTTCATTTCACGTCGATTTCTCAGTAACCTGTAGGCCGATTAACATGAAATTTTAATATGATGACATCTAATTAACGAGCTTCACGGGGATGTGCTTTTGATATCTCGACTGGTTGCCGAGATATTAAAAGTTATCCAGAATATTCCAGGCGAGTCGGTGACACGTGGCGACTACGTCACAGTCGATGACGTGTGCTCTTCACTCTCACTCACTCCGAGCGTTACATTGTTTCGCTAACCTACATACTGTGATCAGCTGTTCCAAGCCGTTCTATTTCCAATTCTTGATAAAATAATAATGTCCCAGGAATAAATATGACCTTAGGTATTCCTGGTACAATAGACATAACAGTTTGAGAAGAACATTTCAACAACATTCTGGACATTAATAAAACCACCACCACATATGAACCGATCAATGTGAAGACATGCCTAGCGGAAACTGAACCCTTTACGACAGAAGAGGTATACGGGACAATAACATCTCTAAAAGACAAGAAGGCAACATGTCCCAATGGCATATGTAATGAACATATCAAAGGCTCAGTTAGCCTGCTATTTCAACGAGTCACAGATATGTTAAACCTATGCTTAAAAGAGGGCAACATACCAGAAATATGGAGGATCTCGACAATTAAGTTACTATTTAAGGGAAAAGGCAATCAAATGGAACTGAACCCCTACAGGAGAAATGCCCTGGAAAAATGCATATTGAAGATACTCACAAGCATTATCACAAAGTAAATTTCCAAAGAAGTAGAACGCAAGATTCTGGAAGAACAATTTGGTTTCTGAAAAGGCAGGAACACTCTCCACACCATTAACAATTTAATTGATGATATAGAAGATGAAATAAGGCATCCTCAAGGACAATTCCATGTAATCTTCGTAGATTATACCAAAGCTTTCGGTACACTAAATAGACGTATCCTAATCTCAAAGCTGGAATCAACAACAGGAAAAGATAAACTCACTGCACTGAACCATAACATGACGATAGTCAATTTCATTCAGATCACAGACGGTGTAACCACATCGAAAACAATAACTCAGACCAACGGCGTCCTACAGGGGGACCCATTAAGCCCCCTACTCTTTAATGTTGCCACATATGATATTGTACAGATGATTAGACAAGAGATGGAAGATATAAAAATGTACATATATGCGGACGACATGGTCACTGGATCGAACTCCACCCACAACCTGTGAAGAGCCACAAACCAATCTGAGAAGTAGGCACAAGAAAACAAAATAGAAACTAACCGAAAGAAACTGTACAGATGACATTCCGCAACGGAGGTCGAGAAGCTGCGGAGGACAGGATATATTTAGGACCGAAACCTCTTGTGACAGTCAACAGCTTCAAATACCACTGCAAACTACTGCCAGATCTTTCAGAATACACGTAAAATCCCGTGCAGCATCTGCCACAAAAGCAATTTTTGACATCAAAGAAATATCCAGATTATTAACAACTGCTCTGGCCTTATTCCACGCAAAAATAGTTCCCATGATATAGATGTTGATTCCCATAGGGAACCTGAAACATTTGTTCTGAATGAGTAAATTTATAATACCAATATAAATGGTCCATTATTGGACATTATAAATTTTCCAGCTAACTCATTCCTGGTTGCCGGCGTTTCGCCCCCGTGTGCTAGGCTGGGCTCATCAGTTGGTACGCCGGCAACCAGGAATGAGTTAGCTGGAAAATTTATAACATCCAATAACGGACCATTTATATTGGTATTAAAATAGTTCCCATCGCAACCTACGAAATAGATATTATTGGGGATAAAACTAAAAGATCTAGTGACTTTGGAAGCAGTTAAATCAAAATTCTTGAAAGCTGCTCTAGGTGTTTCAAAACACAGAAAGTCGAGAGTAGTATACAAACTCGCGAGAGAACAGTTCTTTATAGAAGAACTGCGTATGAGACTCCCATCTACCAACAGCTCGAATAAACTGCTCCTTGGAGGACAAAAGAAACAAAAAAAATCTGGCTGGACTATTATACTACAGAAGCCATGGTAAATAGATCCTGGGCCAACACAAATCAGGACCTCTGACACCTGGTGACCTCAACAGTTGTGCATCGGTACCACCACAAAGTATGCAAGAACAAGCGTTTTCACGATCCCGGAATAACTGTGTATGCAAATTGTGCGATCAACCTTATGATCGTTACCACATGACCACTTGTAAAAAATGAGTAATATCCCTGGTAGACTTTTGTGCTTAATTAAAATGTCTATAATGAAAATGCGGGGTAAAAAATGTATTGTCAAAACTTATGTAACTTATATACACAAATCATGTGAATTTCTTAAATAAATAAATAAATAAATAAATAAATGAATGTGTAATTAATTTTGGGCCAATACAGACCTAAGATAATTGACCATTATGGTTAAAAATATTAATACTGGCAAGGGACTCGGTCAGAAAAATCCGCTTCTTTTCAATGAATGCTTCCATGCCACACTCGATCACGATCATGATGTGTGTATGAGTCATCAGTCCATAGACTGGTTTGATGCATCCCTCCATGCGACCCTATCCTGAGTTAACCTTTTCATTTCTACGTAACTATTGCATCCTACATCTGATCTAATCTCCTTGTCATATTCATGCCTTGGTCTACCCCTACCATTCTTACCACCAACACTTCCTTCAAAAACCAAGTGAACAAGTCCTGGGCCAAAAAAAGGTCAAGATGGCAGTGACTTACATGATGTTCGCGTGTAATATTGTCGCTTGGAACTATTGAATAATCGGTCATTCTAAGCTAAAATTTACCATCTGAAGCACCAGAGTGAAGCTGCTAAGTACTTTTGTAGTGAGTGTGGTTTTAAATCTGCGTTGTGGAGATTAGTGTTCATTAAAGGATCACTCTCATACCTATAACCTCATCTTGTTAGCTAAAAGATAATGGCCGCCTCTGTTGATGGAGGTCGGCAAGTTTTTTCTAACTCAATGAATCTAAATAATGAAAATCAGCAAGTCTCAAGTAACCTCACGAATGGACAGAATAAAGAAAGCATAATTCCCACCCGTACCGGTGATCCAGCTAACCTCATGACAACCTCTATTACTGTTCCTAACACACTTAATCAATCTCCTAACAACCCAAGGTTAAGTTACTCTGCAGCAATGCAATCCTACCCTACCAAAGATCAAGCTATTGTTATTGAATCTTGCGATGGTATTAGTATCCGAGATTATATACTAGCAATTGGAAAAGTCACTAGCCCTAGTAACATCCGATTTGTCTCACGGATATCTAATGGAAGAATATGTATCTTCCTTGCAAGTCAAAAGTGTGTTGAAGAATTAATTTCAAAACATCGTAAGATTCTCATAAATAATGTCTCCTTGGAAATAAGACCTCTCCTAACTAGAAACAAACGAGTTATTCTATCCAATGTTTGCCCTGTGATTCCTAATATTGTTATTGAAGAAGAATTTCTCAAACTCGGCATTAAACCAATGTCAAAGATATCACCTATTAGAGCAGGTTTAACAATCCCCGGATTTTCTCACATTCTCAGTTTTCGGAGACAGATTTATATTCAAAATGAAGACTTTAACAAACTTCCAGACTCACTCCAAATCGAATATGAGGGTACCAATTACTGGATTTATTTATCCTCTGACACACCCACCTGCTTTCTTTGTAAAACTGAGGGGCACTTAGCTAGAAACTGTCCTGATAATGATGAAATAATAAATGAAGGCTCCTCATTAAATCAAAACAATCATTCTCGTGGCAAGATCAATCTAACAGAATTTCCCCAATTAGTAGAGGATACACAAAAAATTGAAACAAACTGTCAAGAAAATATTACCTGTACTCCCTCACAAACTACTGTTCAGACAACTGCTACATCTACATCTCTTCAGTGTTCTCAAAATCAAAACTGTGGGCCTTTACCCTCAGGTGAAACGACTCTAACCTCTCATTTGGAATGCCCTCAAAACCCCTCATGTGTTCATCTTGCTGGACCAAAGAGACCAATATCACTATCTAGCAGTGAAACTACAGGCAGAAAAGACCTTGATTTTAAGGAACCTCCCCTAACAACTGAACCTAAGACAAGTGAACAGACAGGGAAACACAAGACAAAACAAACTTACAAGAAACCAAAGACAGAAAAAGAAAGCACAACAATTAGTGATATGCTTAAGCCAATTAAGCAAGTTCTAGAAGCCAACCCTCAGTCCTTTCCCCTCAATTACTTACAACTCCAATCCTTTTTTGAAAACAGTATTGGAGTTAATGACATTGCAGCAATAGCTTCCAATTACACCCAAGATCTAGAGGGTTTAGCCCAAGCCCTTCAAAAACTATATCCATACTACACTGAAAAATCCATTAAGAACAGGAGTACTCGAATAGTCAATAAACTGCTTAAGGCTAGCAGTGAAAACCGAGGTGAAGCAATTAACAGTTTAGTTCCAGATTACTCCAGCGATGACTCTACTTCCCTCACATAATAATGATAAAATTCCCTCTACACTTGTTTGTCATTCTTATGACTATATCATTATTTCAATGGAACCTCAACAGTTTTCGATCACAGCGAGAGTATTTACAACTTCTACTAAATAAACATCAGCCTTCAGTTGTCTGTCTACAAGAAACTAAATTTAGAGACAACTTTGTTCCCCATTTAAGACAGTTCAACATACATTATAAAAACCAAAGTAATCCAAATCATGCAAGTGGAGGCGTAGCCTCCTATGTTAAAAATAATTTACACCATCAAGAGGTTCCTTTAACTACTGATTTAGAAGCAGTCGCAGTTTTATTATACCTTCCACAAGCTATATGTGTATGTAATGTTTATTTTCCTACGAATAGTACATCTCACGCTGATGATTTAAGAAACCTAATACACCAACTCCCCAAACCCTTCATCTTGATGGGTGATTTTAATAGCCACAACAGTTTATGGGGTAGTCGCAATACTTATGCAAGGGGGAAAGAAATAGAGAAGATACTAGATGAATTTACTCTAGTATTATTGAACTCAACTGCTCCAACTCGTTTTGATATAGCACACGGAAAATACAGTAGCATAGATTTAACTATATGTACGCCAGACATAGCTGCACTATTTAACTGGTCCATTTATTCAACTCTACAAGGAAGTGACCACTTCCCCATCATAATTAATGATGATCAAAGTTCTTCAGACAACACATCAAAACTCCAATACTGTAAATGGAATTTAAATAAGGCAAATTGGCAATCATTTAGAAAGATTGTAAATAACTATTTAAATGATCTAACTCCAACAAATAAATTTCCTTCTAAGCACATCAATGATATTGTTCAAGACTTCACTGAAGTAATAATTAAATCTGCTGACCAGAGCATCCCAAAAACAGCTCCTATGCCCTTCAAGAAAACGGTTCCCTGGTGGAATGACTCCTGTAAAGAGGCTATCAAAAATAAAAACCATGCTTACTACCTATACAAAAGAAATCCTACGCCTGAAAATAAAATCAATTTTCAAAAACACCGAGCAATAGCACGAAATAAAATAAAATTAAGAAAACCTCCTGGTTAACATTCATCTCCTCCTTAACCTGCCAAACTTCACAAAAAGTTATGTGGAATAAAATCCAAAGAATAAGTGGCAAATACAATAAATTCTGTATTACCTCTCTAAGAGATCCAGTCGCTGGGTCAATTGTAAATGAACCTCAACAAATAGCTGATCAACTGGCTAAATCATTTTCAAAAATCTCTAGCGATAACAATTATGAACCTGAATTTCTTTGCATGAAAACAACTCGAGATCCAATAGACTTAAGTGAAACTGTGCCTACACCGAACTATGCTTATAATGATACTTTACAGTTACAAGAAATGGTTACAGAACTCAACAAATGCGGCAGATCTAGTCCTGGCCCAGACACCATTCCATATGAATTTTTAAAACAGCTTCCACATAGTGCACTCAATTATCTACTTGCTATTTTCAACTACATATGGAGTTCCAAACTATTTCCAGATCAATGGCGTTGTGCTATTGTAGTGCCTATACTCAAACCAGGAAAGGACATTTTGATCCCAGATAATTATCGTCCCATCGCCTTGATAAATACAATGTGTAAGCTACTGGAGAAAATTGTTAACAAGAGATTACGCTGGTATTTGGAACATATACACTTTTTTAGTGATGCACAAAATGGTTTTCGTCAAGCACGTTCAACAACAGATACTCTGATATGTTTAGAATCAGAAATCCGAGAAGCTTTCCTAAATAATCAGCACCTCATAGCTGTTAGTTTAGACATTGAGAAGGCATATGACATGGTGTGGAAAGACTATCTAATTGAAACACTGATGAAACATAATATTTCAGGAAACATGCTTCACTTCATTTATAATTTCCTTAAAGATCGCCGAATTCAAGTCAGGACAAATGGAACTCTTTCACATGAAGTAACCATTGACAAAGGAGTTCCCCAAGGATCAGTCATCAGTGTCACATTATTCCTCGTTGCAATAAATGGCATTGTCTCCAACATTCACCTACCAGTAAAGGCTTGCCTTTTTGCCGATGATTTGACTATACTAAGTGCAAAAAGAAATAAATTAACTACTCAACAGTTACTTCAAGAATCAATTGATAATATCCAAAAATGGGCTAAAGTTACAGGGTTCAAGTTTTCCAAAACTAAAACCAAATGCATACTCTTCTCCAAATGTAAACATACTGTACAAGACCCTGAGCTGTACATGGACAATCACAAAACTGAAACAGTAACAACTATGAAAATCTTAGGAGTTTTATTTGACACTACGTTAAGTTGGATACCTCACCTGAAAAACCTTAAAGATGACTGCTTGCGAAGGCTGAACATAATGAAGATCCTGGCAGCAAAGAACTGGGAGGCAGACTACCAAGTGCTAATGAACACGTACAAAGCCATTATTAGGGCTAAATTAGACTATGGCAGCATTGTATACAATTCCGCAAGAATGTCTTCATTCAAAATCCTTGATTCCATCCAGTCCTCAGCACTTCGAATTGCTCTAGGAGCCTTCCGTACCAGTCCAGTAGCCAGCATTCAAATAGAAGCAAATGAACCACCACTCACAATTAGACGTAGACAACTAAGTTTGACTTACGCACTCAAGGTAGCAACTATGAGTGAATCAAGAATTAAGTTGTATGCTTTTCCTAACAAGCATCAAGGTACACTCATTAAATCAGGATCACAACCACAGCCTTTCAATGTCAGAATAGCCAAGTTTCTTGAAGAACTAAATTTAAATATCCCTCCAATACTCCTCACAGACAACTCTCTTAATGTCCCACCATGGACTATTATCCTTCCAAAAATTAACTTTGAAATAAATTACAGTGTCAAAGATGAAACTGACAGATCTCACTACCATCAATTATTTCTTGCAATTTCTAATAAATACCCAAGGCACACTGCAATCTATACTGATGGATCAAAATGTGAGGAAAGAAATGGATGTGGGATTATATATTTTTTTTGCTAGGGGCTTTACGTCGCACCGACACAGATAGGTCTTATGGCGATGATGGGATAGGAAAGGCCTAGGAGTTGGAAGGAAGCGGCCGTGGCCTTAATTAAGGTACAGCCCCAGCATTTGCCTGGTGTGAAAATGGGAAACCACGGAAAGGGATTATATATCCTGAACGTACCATGCTATACCGATTGCCTGACTACTATACAGTCTTTTCTAATGAGCTGTACGCAATAAAGCAGGCTATGCTATATATTTTGAAAACCAGCACCTGTAATAACACCATCATTTTTTCTGATTCAAAAAGTGCATTAAACGCAATAGAAAGTCCATCATCGAAACACATCCTTGTACAAGAAATACAACTGTTGTTTAACAACATCATGAAAGAAGGCAAACAAGTCATCTTTGTGTGGATACCCTCTCATAGAGGTATTCAAGGCAATGAATATGCTGATGAAGCAGCTAAAAACACTACTTACCTCCCGCTAGGCGATCTAACAATAGCTACCCCTCACACTGACATTATTGCCTATGCTAAAACAAAATTATACCAACAGTGGAAGATAAAATGGCTTCAAACTTCGAACAGCAAACTCCACGAAGTAACAACGGAATCTACAGTACAACACTATCTTCACAACCTTCACAGGCAAGATCAAGTCCTAATAACTAGAATAAAGATTGGCCACTCCAAGATAAGTCACAGCTACCTCCTTGAGAAGAAACTGCCTTCCATCTGTACAACATGCAATAGTGTGCTGACTGTGAAGCACATCATAACAGACTGTTCACTGTATGACAAATGGCGCCAGTACCACGGTATACCTAAGGATATTAGGGGACACACTCATCTCCTTCACTGTGCAAACAAATTATCAAGTTTTTCAAAGACACTGGTCTGTATTCAAAAATTTAACTGTTCAGTTTAAAATACCAAAATCTTTTATATTTTTTTCATTCTTCACCCTACTGTAATTTAATGTAAATTCTACAGTTAGAAGTCACGATAAGACCTTAGGGTTAAAGTGACTCTAAATTATCTTAATTAATTAAAAAAAAAAAATCCTGGGTGTCTTAAGATGTGTCCTATCATTCTATCTCTTCTTCTCGTCAAATTTAGCCAAATCGATCTCCTCTCACCAACTCGATTCAATATCTTGACTTCATTTGTGATTAGATCTATCCATCTCATCATCAGCATTCTTCTGTAACACCACATTTCAAAAGCTTCTATTCTCTTTCTTTCTTTCTGAGCTAGTTATCGTCCATGTTTCACTTCCATACAATCCCACGCTCCACACGAAAGTCTTCAAAAACATCTTTCTAATTCCTATATCAATGTTTGAAGTGAGCAAATTTCTTTTCTTAAGAAAGCTCTTCCTTGCTTGTGCTAGTCTGCATTTTATGTCCTGCCTACTTCTGCCATCGTTAGTTATTTTACTACCCAAGTAACAACATTCATCTACTTCCTTTAAGACTTCATTTGCTAATCTAATATTTCCTGCATCACCTGCCTTATTCGACTGCACAACATTACTTTTGTTTTGGTCTTATTTATTTTCATCTTGTACTCCTTACCCAAGACTCTGTCCATACCATTCAGCATCTTCTCGAGATCTTCTGCAGTCTCAGATAAAATAACAATATCATTGGCAAATCTCAAGGTTTTGATTTCCTCTCCTTGGATTGTGATTCCCTTTCCAAATTCCTCTTTGATTTCCTTTACTGTCTGTTCTATGTAAACATTGAAAAGGAGGGGGGACAAACTGCAGACTTGCCTCATTCCTTCCTGGATTGCAGCTTCTTTTTCAAAGTCCTCGATTCTTATCACTGCAGACTGGTTTTTATACAGATTGTACATAATTCTTCGTTCTCAGTATCTGATCCCAATCACCTTCAGAATCTTAAATAGCTTGGTCCAATCAACATTATCGAATGCCTTTTCTAGATCTACGAATGCCATGTAAGTGGGCTTGTCCTTGATTTGATCCTCTAAGATCAGACGTAAAGTTAGGATTGCTTCACGTGTTCCTACATTTCTTCTAAAGCCAAATTGATCTTCTCCCAACTCAGCTTCAACTTGTTTTTCCATTCTTCTATAAAAAATACGTGTTAAAATTTTGCAGGCATGAGATACTAAACTAATGGTGCGGTAGTTTTCACACCTGTCAGCACTGGCATTCTTGGGAATAGGTATAACAACATTCTGCCGAAAATCGTATGGGACTTCTCCTGTCTCGTACATCTTACACACTAAATGGAATAACCTTGCCATGCTAGTTTTTCCTAAGGCAGTTAGTAATTCAGAGGGAATGTCATCAATTCCAGGTGCCTTGTTCCTATTTTGGTCACTCACAGCTCTGTCAAACTCTGACCTCAAAATTGGGTCTCCCATTTCATCAGCATCAACAGCCTCTTCTTGTTCCAAAACCAAATTATCTACATCTGTACCTTGATACAGCTGTTGGATATGTTCCTGCCATCTTTCTGCTTTTTCTTCTTTCCCCAGAAGTGGCTTTCCATCTGAGCTCTTGGGGCCGATGACCTTCGATGTTAGGCCCCTTAAAACAACAAGCATCATCATCATCACCCATCTGAGCTCTTAATATTCATACACCTAGATTTCCTTTCTCCAAAGGTTTCCTTGATTTTCCTGTATGCAGTATCTACCTTTCCCAGGACCATAAAACCTTCAACATCCTTGCACTTCTCCTTCAGCCATTCTTCATTAGCTACCTTGCACTTTCTATACACTTCATAATTTAATCACCTGTATTCTTTTCTGCCCTCTTCATTTCTAGCATTCTTGTATTTTCGTCGTTCATCAATCAGGTCTAGTATCTCCTGAGTTATCCACTGATTCTTACCTGATCTTTTCTTCCTTCCTAACATTTCTTCAGCCTTCAGCCTTTTCATTTAGCCCTTGTGCAACATGTTCCTTGAAACAATCCCTCACACTCTTTTCTTTCAACTTGTCTAGATCCCATCTTTTTGCATTCTTTCCTTTCTTCAATTTCTTCAGCTTCAGTTGGCATTTCATGACAAACAGGTTGTGGTCAGAGTCCACGTCTGCTCCAGGGAAAGTTTTGCAATCCAACACTTGGTTTCTGAATCTCTGCCTAATCATAATGAAATCTATTTGATACCTTCCAGCGTCTCCAGGTCTCATCCAAGTATACAGCCGTCGTTTGTGGCGTTTAAACCAGGTACTGGCAAGGACTCAATTACGATCAGTGCAGAATTCAACCAGATGACTTCTTCTTTCGTTCCTTTGTCCCAATCCGAATTCTCCTACTGTATTACCATCTCTTCCCTGGCCTACCACAGCATTCCAGTCTCCGATCACAATTAGATTCTCGTCACCTTTTACATAATGTATTAAACTCTTCTACCTCTTTGCATATTCTTTCGATTTCCTCATCATCCGCTGAACTAGTAGGCATATAGACCTGCACTATTGTGGTGGGCATTGGTTTGGTGTCTATCTTGACGACAATAATTCTTTCACTATGCTGGTTGTAGTAGCTTACTCGCTGCCCTATTTTCTTATTCATTATTAAACCAACTCCTGCATTTCCCCTGTTTGATTTTGTGTTGATAATTCGGTAGTCGCCTGACCAGAAATCCTGTTCTTCCTGCCAACGTACTTCGCTTATACCAACTACATCTAACTTTAGTCTATCCATCTCTCTTTTCAGATTCTCTAACCTACCACAACGATTCAAACTTCTAACATTCCACGCTCCGACTCGCAGAATGTCAGTATCCATCTTCCTGATTATTGCTCCCTCTCGTGTAGTCCCCACCCGGAGATCCGAGTGAGGGACTAGTTTACCTCCGGAATATTTTACCCGGGAGGAAGCCATCGTCAGTACATCATTCATACAGAGAGAGCTACATGCCCTCAGGAGTTAGTTACCGCTGTAGTTTCCCGTTGCTTTCAGCCGTGTAGCAGTATCAACACAGCTAAGCCATGTTGAGTATTATTACAAGGCCGTATCAGTCAATCATCTAGACTGCCGCCCTTGCAACTACCGAAAGGCTGCTACCCTCCTTTCAATGAACCATTCGTTAGTCTGGTCTCTCAACAGATACCCATCCGATATGGTTGCACCTGCGGCTCGGCTATCTGCATTATTGGGACACGCAAGCCTCCCCACCGCGGCAAGGTCACATGGTTCGTAGGAGAGGACGATCATGATAGCGCGAGAATTTTACGATGATAGGGTGATTTCCCTGCCTGACTACTTTAGCAGATGTTCAGCTGCATTGTTCCAGTCTATGACAGCGACTGACATCATTATTCATGGAAAGGTCAACCAATAATTTATTTTTTAAGATATTGAATGATTTCTCAAAAAAAGTCCTGTGATGGTTCTTCCGAAACACCATGTATTAGGAGACATTTTCGATGACTATACTGTTCAGCCTGGTCCAGCATATCATCTTGTATCTATAGGTGAACATTGAGTGTGTCCAATTTTTTCATCATGTCATTGAATTCGGCACTGTTTCCTGCAAAATCGCTGACCAGTGTTTGTAGTGTATTCGGTGGGCTGTGGTTGGTAGCGAGCCTAAAAGTCTTTCATGATTCTTCAAATTCATTTTCTTCGTCACTTTCCTTAGAGTCATGTTGGCAAACAGAATATGAAGTAATTTTTAAATTTTAACACAAGTCACACTTGTACACACTTTCTGCTGCTTATATTGCAATTTGAGCTGGATGTTTACGAAGCATTATTACTCACGTCTCACAAATCACCATGAAACCAGTACAGATACATAGGAATCACAATGAACACTTTGTTTATTAATATCTTATAATGCCAAATTGAATCAAAGGAGAAGGCATGAACAACTTATGTTGTCTACAAAGAAATCTTACAAGGCCTATCTATCAGTCATCATAAATTAATAATTGCTCCCGTGAGAAGATAGGGCAGGTTGCTAGTTGATTTAATAAAGTAATTATGTATAAAGGTAATTAGTACAAGATAAACTGATGTTATTGGCAATCATAAGATATATAATTTACTCTTCCCTAAAATAAAATCAATACAGGAACTTGAAATGTGATAGGAATCATGCCTTATTTCTGTGAGAAAAAAGTTGATAACTTCACTCAGTGGAACAAAAACCATAATAAATAAATAGCAGCATTATTTTGAGTGATGAAATTAAGACAGCTATGAATTCTTTTTTCTGGGCTCATTTGTGCTCTTGTTTTTTGTATCTTAAGTACAGGTTGCCAACGTTTTGAATACATTCCAGTTTTCTTGATCAAAGTGACTGATGTACCCCTACTTGACCCAAGGTAATCAGTCTCACCACGTAGCTAAAATCCACTACGAAGGTGGTCATTGTGCTTCGCCTTATATAATCTCTCCTCCCCCAGCTAACATAAGCCCCAGGGGCATCTTGAAACATCTGAAAAATGATGATGTCAGAATGACGAGTTGAGTCAGGTTTTTACTGCTCTATTTATGAAGGTTATCAAACTGCCTATTGGTCGGAGGGAGGGGAAAAGACTATATAGAGTAAAGCACAGTGATCAACTTTATAGCTAATTTTAGTTGCCTGGGAATAAAACATGCATTCATCACCTCACTTCATAAAGAATACTGCAATGCATTTGAAATGTTGGTAGCCTTGAACTTAAGGAACAAAAAGCAACCAGGTTCAACCTGGAAAAAGAAGTTAATAATAATAATAATTTAACAGATCATGGAAACCTCACATTTAAGATAAAAATCCTTTATGGGAAGGACATTTTCAAATCTATTAGGCAGTTCAATAACCTTGCAAGAAAAGCAGTAACAACATGTGTTGTCTCGCCGTTCTGATATTATTATGTTCCAAATGTTTCAAGATGCCCAACCCCACGGCTTCCACTAGCCAGCAGGAGGAGAGATTGTATAAGGTAAAGCACAAGGACCATCTTCGTAATTGATTTTAATTGCCTGCGAAGACTGATTAGCTTTGATCGAGTAAGGGTACATCAGTCACCTTTATCACGAATAGTGCAATGTATTCAAAATGTTGGCAACTTGTATTTAAGGTACAAAAACAACATGGTTTAACCCGAAAAAAAATCAGAAGTTAATAATAATTTGACAGACCGTGAAACCTTCAGTTTAAAATTTTGACAGCATTTACGGAACTATCTTTTCATTTCCTTCCAAATTACTGTAACTAATATTCCACAGTTATTCTCTGAGGGTTAATATTATATTACAATGTACTTTACTACTGAAAAGAAAACTGTCATGAAACAATATGGAATTTCAATTTGTCCTGATCAGGACAAATATTTCAAGTTCCCTATGGGATTGAAATCTATATCATCTGATGGCCTAGCAGGCATCATATTTTGTAAAAGAGACCAAGTCTCTCATAGTGCATTGGCACTGCCGGTGGCCTCCACTACATATACTAGCCATGCACCTCTGTAGTTGTGCTAGTTGCCAACTGATGAGCCCAAATTAGCACACATGGGTGAAATGCTGGCAACTAAGAATGAGTTAGCTGGAAAATTTATCATTTCCAATAACAGACCAATTCTGCCTGAATTCTGCTTCACAGGGATCACTGTGCTGATTGCTAGCATGATCCTCATGTAGATAAATCTATCCACAAAATTACCCTGCATGTATCCCCTGGGTGGTGCTAAACAAGCAACAACATATTGGGAGACAAATCATCACCAATTGTTGATCTTCTGGCTATATGGATTCAAATAAGTCTTTCACAATCAGTCCTTTCCAATGCCAATCTGCGAAGATATTAAGATATAGCCTGCAAAACTATTAAATTAATATCCAAGGTATATTTAAACACTCATCATTAGGAATGAGATGAGAAGTAAGCATGTTGTAACAATCTAACAGCATGTTAAGTGCTTACAAATGACAAGGGAGTATGATAAGGTAGAGGTTAGATTAAAACTTCTCAAAGGAGTACTAGTAGCATGAGTAAAAGATAACACAGCCACTTCTCAGTTTGCTGCCACAACTGAGTAAAATATAAAATAACCTCCTTTTCTCTCACCTTTGCTCAGCAGGGCAATTTTTAATTTATTTGCACTTTTCAGTAAATGCTTATTGGCTTAAATGCTCTGTTCCAATGATGAGAATATGCACTTTAGGGATTCCCAAAACTAGCATCATATGAGAGGCTGGTGCATAAGAAACATGATATAAACTGACCTGGACTCATGGCCATGTATCCACCGGTTGAGTCCAATGGTGAAGAACCACAAGGACTGTACATCTCCATGTACGAGCTCTGTAACATACAATGTACTCACATACAGTATATATACTAGAGTGTAAAAGTAATTGCAAGAAGGGTTTACATGGAACAAAACCAATATTTGAGGATTAAAATTAATTAATTAATTAATTAATTAATTAATTAATTAATTAATAAGTAATGGAAAGGAACAAACAAGTGGCAAATCAAGTCATACATAGAAAGATGGCAACATGAATAGCAATACACCATAGAATAAACAAAATAACAAGACAGCATTGGAAGAAGGAACAATAGAAAACGGAAAACAAAAAGCGTGAAGACATGAGTGATGAAGCTGACAATCAGAAATGAGCTTGCTGAGTGACTGGAAGAAATGGGGAAAATTCACTAACTGGTGACTGTGGAGGGCAGTGATTCTTGGCATAATGGTGGGATTTTCTTAAGGAAATGGAATCATCATCATCTTTCAAAAAGCTAAACCTGTGTTTTCAGCCTTTCTTCAGCAGTCCTTTCCATCTCCACATAGGAAGAACACACAATCTCACCGACTGTATTTTTAGAATAAAATGTTTTTGTTCTTCTTCTTGTTTTCTTCCCTAAGATCTTGCAAAATCAACAATGTTTTTGAAAAGAATATTATGATAAAGTAAGTGTCTAGTGGAATATATTTATATGACCAACCCTTATCCCGTTTCTCTACAGGCTCAGGTATGAAGTGTGATGAATCTTCGTACTGAATGTTTTTACAATTGGATGCCCTTCGTGATGTCAACCTCATCAGAGGAGTTAATAAGACAGATTGAATGACGTGATATAAGATAGTAAAAATGGAGACGATTAAACCCGGTGCCAGTACATAGCCGTGGCAGGTTCGATCCTGGCTCAGCCCGGTGGTATTTGAAGGTGCTCAAATACAACAGCCTAGTGTCGGTAGATTTACGGGCACGTAAAAGAACTCCTGCAGGACTAAATTCCGGCACCTCGGCGTCTCCAAAGACCGTAAAAGTAGTTAGTGGGACGTAAAGCAAATAACATTATTATTAGTACATAGCCTACTCATGCTGAAGAGCAAAAAGAAGTCTGCTCCCCATCCAACGGACGAATTATCATCAACAGCCCCATATGCCTTCACTCCGTATGAACACTATGGAGAGGTTTGGAATTAAATCCAGGCTTTTGGCCCACAATCTAGTGATTAGAAATTGTATACTACCACTGCTCCTACCCTGCTGGCCAACATTCTGATGGTGAAAATTTTTTGACCAATGGAACTCGAACCAGCTAACCACGGCGTCAAACCATAGAGACTTGACAATTTAATGATCATGGCACCAGGCAGGCTAAATATCCAATGGAATATGAAACTTAACCTTTAGAGTGCCAAGGAGTGCAATTGCACTCCTGAATCTTGCTAAAATTGCCAGGAGCCTGACTGCAATCTTCTTTATTCAGTCTAGCAATCTGGTCGTAAAATGGGTGGCATACACACTGTAAATAAGTGTGGCACTAGGAAGATTAATTAGAATGGCAGTATATCAAGTCATATATAGAAAGATGAGAACATGAATAGGAACAAATAGGATGAACACTATAAAAAAGTCAGCATTAGAAAAGGAGATGACGAATAGTATGAAAACATGAAAGGATCCTACACTGCTGTTTTCAGATAGATAGGCTCTATCCTCATCATCTAGATCTGTCAAGATGGGTCCGCAATAATTGACGACGCCCACAAGTAGAAAAAAGCTTGCAAGGAACTGAGAAGAAATGGAGAAAACTCACTAACTGGTGACTAAGGAGGGCACGGTATGTAACCATCGGACAAGTAATTTTTGGTATAATGCTGCAATTTTATGAAGGAAATGAAATACAAAACTTACTTACAAAGGCACTTATATGTGCACAAAAGGATAGGCTCTAACCTCAAAAACTCTTCTATAACTGTTTAGATCTGTCAAGGTGGGTCCACAATAAGTGATAAAGACACAACGATCTCATTAAAACAATCATCAAGGGTGAGAACACCAGAGGCAGGACAAGACTTGAGTACATCAACCAGATAACGGAAGACACTGGCTACCGGACATATTAAGAGATAAGAATTTAATATTATTCTGTATTGAAGTGAGTTCACTAATAAGTTAAAATAAAGTATAAAATGGTTCAACCATTGAATAAGAAATGTAAGTTTACATTCCTATTTAAATAAAATTGGAACCGGTTTCGACCAGTATTTTTGGTCATCATCAGCCGATCACAAATAAATGTAAAACAATGCACCGGTAAATAAATTGCGAAGTATAAAGAATTCTGCAGGTTGCTGATAGTGAAGCACTAAAAACTTTAGGCAGTATCGTGCATTGAAATATAGTCAATCACTTATAAGATGCACGGGTAAAAATATGAAGTTTAGATGATACTGTCAGATGCAGTTTATGAAGCACTATGACATAATGTTATGAAAGAGGTCTAAAATGAAAAACATATTTATCAGCTGCAGTTTATAAGTCACTGTATAATTTTAAGGATCAGCACTGCATGTCAATCACGGAGAAGTCATGGATCAAGAACGTTAGTAAGACATAAGCATTAGAGTGCACTGTACAAATCAACAAATTCTTGAAGAGTTTAATTGCAGTTTATGAGGCAGTGTATAATTTTAGGGAATAACACTGCTTGTTGGTAGATCCAAAAATGATGAAGTCGCAGATCAAATATATAAGTGTATTAAGGAGCAAGTTCTTGAAGACTAGATCAGCACTGTGCTTCCAGCAGTTTCGTAAGTTAGATCAATGACGTTATTAAAACATGTGACATAGAGAAAAAGCAATTGCGAAGAGAAAAAAAATACTAAAAATCACAATATTGGAGCAGTTGAGGAGCGTAATGACACAGTGTGATATATTTTGAAGGTAAGAGTTGAGGTCAAACTTATAATAGCGTAAAGTATAAATTTGAAAATTAGAATGGTCAAAATCATTAGAGATGTTAGAAAATGTAATTCAAATGGGAGGGTGAAAAAAGAGGAATGTAATGAAGAAAGAACAAGTTGAAGCAGAAAAATAATGAATAAAATAAAGGGAAGAATAGGGAAATAAATGAGGAGGTGAAGTAGTTTTAAGGTGGATCAGGAGGGTGGGTTATAGGAAGTGGAAAATGTTGGTAGGAACTATATAAGGACTGGAATAATGAATTTGGGTTTGTAAATTTAGCATTTTTGAAAAAGCAGATAAGAAAGTCGAATAAAATATTAGGTTTTTCAGAAATGTCATTTTAATTCAAATTGGGGTTGAAGTATTGGTCAAGATGAATAAAACAATTTTCAGTTGTGTTTAGAAGACGGCCCTCGTATTTTTAAGTATTTTTATGTCTTTATCAACACTGGTGAAATTAAGATTAGATTAGAATCTTGTATGTGTTTTCCTATTGCTGAGAATCTGTTGTATTTTATGGCATTGATGTGTTCAGAGTATCTGATATTCAAGTTCCGTCCTGTCCGTCCAATATACGAAGAGCTACAGTTATTGCATTGTAATCTATACACACCAGATTTAGAAAAAAAACCATTTGATTTATTAATTAAATTAGAGTTGTGTAATAAATCAAGATTTCTGTTATTGCTTCTAAAATAAATGTTCATGTTATGTTTTATAAGAATGTTGGTGATTTTATAAGCATTTTGAGAGAAAGTAAAGGTGGGAAAATGCAGTGGTTTTGGTTTCATTCTTTGTTAATGTATTTTTAGGGCTGTGTTTGAATTTATTAATAATACGGTTTATGAAAGAATTGTTAAAGCCATTTAATTTTGCAACAGTATGGATGGAGTTTAATTCAATATTTAAATATTTTTTTAGACATTGGAGTGTTAAATGCACGAAAAATTAGGGTGTTATAGGAAGCTCATTTAAGTGCTTGTGGGTAGAATCTTGCTGGATAGAGGTTGCTGTTTGAGTTGGTTTTCTGAAAATGTTGTAAGTTAAAGAATAAGGATGTCTAGTAATAGTTAAGTCAAGAAAATGAAGGGTTTTGTTACAGTATGTTCAGATTCAAGGGTAAATTTGATGTTGGCATCAATGTTGTTGACTGGAAGATTCTTCATTTAAAATAACTATAGTGTCATTATCATTTAGACTTTCACGGCCTGTGTAACTATTCATGTAGTATATTTTGGGCTTATGCCGTGTAATTAATTATAAACACACACTACGCGTTTCAAAAGGAACCTTGCCTTTCTTCAACAGGAGACAACAGAGAAATGAAACGACGCATTAAAGACTGCTAGGAGAAAGTAACAAGGAACTTAAAATGGTGCCCTAAGATGTGAAAGGGACACCATTTTAGCCCCATGCTAGAGACAACAAATGGCAACAGTAAAGCATCATTCTCTAATGGTTCTGATAATAGGTAGCCATGATTCACTGAGGTTGTAGCCTGTATCACAGTTGAAATTATCTGGGTGTTAACGTATTTCAACCGCCTCCCTGATAATTCTTGGGCGATATTGCTTTATACGGGCAAGAACATCCACTTCTTGGAACACGACATCATGACCAGGTGTTCAGGCATGATCAGCAACAGCTGATTTATCAGGTTGGTTGAGTCTGATACACCTGGTATGTTCTTTGATGCGAGTACATAATGTTCTCAAAGTCTGCCCAATATAAATCTTGCCACAAGTACAGGGAACTCTGTAGATACCACGTTGTTGCAATTTAGGTAAACTCTCCTTAGTTAGTCGCAGGAGTTGTCCAATCTTAATTGAAGTTCCAAAAACAGTTCGTACATGGTACCTACGTAAGATTTTAGCAAATAGATTAACAATTAAGTATTTATTTTCCACCTAGTCGATACAATGATTGCTTAAGGCAATTTTTAATGGTCAAAAGTGGTACATGTTTCGTATATTATCAACATCTTCAGCCACATAACACTGTTTAGATGAAAAATGTATAAAATTGACAAAGTAATGCTTTAGAGGAAGTGTCCTTAAAATTAATCTTGTCAATCTTATGTTAATTTTAAGGACACTTCCTCTAAAGCATTACTTTGTCAATTTTATACATTTTTCATCTAAACAGTGTTATGTGGCTGAAGATGTTGATAATATACGAAACATGTACCACTTTTGACCATTAAAAATTGCCTTAAGCAATCATTGTATCGACTAGGTGGAAAATAAATACTTAATTGTTAATCTATTGAAGTGCGATACGGACCATGAAGCTGATTTTATGTAAGATTTTAGCAATACGATTCATCGTGTTATGTATGTAAGGTAGGTAAGCAGTTCCTTTTACATCATTCCTTAACAGACGTCCGATTATGCGTCGATTTCAGAACTGTTGAAATCAAAGCTCTGCTGTAACCATTGCTCTCAAAGGTGGTTCTCAAGGTTTTAATTTCCTCTTGTAGAGCTGACACATCACAAATCCTCCTGGCCCTGGTAGTCAGAGTTGTAAAGATACCATGTTTCTGGGTTTAAATATTTAGAAAGTGCATATGTTGGGGAACCAATCATACTAACAATACTAACAACCTTCCTTATGTATTATGGGAAGACCATACAGTCTCGGAGAAATAGCATCTTCTGGAAGGAGACTCTTCATTGCATCTTCTGGAACAGAAGATTGCTTGACCAATTTGACGGTTGCATTTGAGTAGCAAGTTTGGTGATCACGACTGTTAATCTTGTATACAGGATCAGCTTACAAATACAAGATATTGTTTTCATAATCATCCTTATCCATCACCACTGTCGTGTTACCCTTGTCAGTGGGGAGAACTATTATATCAGAATTGTCCCTTACAACTCTGACTACCAGGGTCAGGAGGATTTGTAAAGTGTCAGCTCTACAAGAGGAAATTAACACCTTGAGAAACACCTTTGAGAGCAACGGTTACAGCAGAGCTTTTTATCTCAATGTTTCTGAAATAGACGCATAATCGGACGTCTGTTAAGGAAAAAGATGTAAAAGGAACTGCTTACCTATCTTACATACATAACACGATGGATCATATTGATAAAATCTTACATAGGTACCATGTATGAACTGTTTTTGGAACATCAATTAAGATTGGGCAACTCCTGTGACCAACTAAGGATAGTTTGCCTAAATTGCAACAACCTGGTATCTACAGAGTTCCCTGTACTTGTGGCAAGGTTTATATTGGGCAGACATCGAGAACGGTATGTACTCGCATCAAAGAACATACCAGGTGTATCAGACTCAACCAACCTGATAAATCAGGTGTTGCTGATCATGCCTTAACATCTGGTCATGATGTCTTGTTCCAAGAAGTGGATGTTCTTGCCCATATAAAGCAATATAGCCCAAGAATTATCAGGGAGGCGGTTGAAATACGTAAACACCCAGATAATTTCAACTGCGATACAGGCTACAACCTCAGTGAATCATGGCTACCTATTATCAGAACCATTAGAGAATGATGCTTTACTGTTGCCATTTGTTGTCTCTAGCATGGGGCTAAAATGGTGTCCCTTTCAGATCTTAGGGCACCATTTTAAGTTCTTTGTTACTTTCTCCTAGCAATCTTTAATGCGTCATTTCATTTCTCTGTTGTCTCCTGATGAAGAACGGCAAGGTTCCTTTTGAAACACGTAGAGTGTGTTTATAATTAATTACACGGCATTAGCCCAAAACATGCTTCATGAATAACTATAGTGTCATCGACATGCCTAGCCCAAAATAAGATGTTTGAGAAATTATTATTATTGTTGATTTTGGTATTTTTCCAGAAATTGTTTCAGCCAGGATGCCTGAAGCTGGTGAGCCCATAGCTAGACCATCTTGTTGGTAAATGGTGTTATCGAAGGTGGAAAAGTTATTGTTGATTACCAATTTTAATATGGGCATGAAGACCTTAACTTCTTATTTACTTAGATGACTGTAATTATTTAAGTTGTTATCAATTATGGGTAGTAACTTGAAAATTGGAATACTGGGGTACATGTTTACAATATTAGAATGGAGAGAGAAATTTGGTTGGATGTCAAAATTTTTTAATTTTTCAATTAATTCAGAAGTGTTTTTGATAGATTTATTCAATAAAAATCAATTATGTTGTGTGAGGGGCTAGGTCTGTAATTGATGATAGGTCGGATCGGAATGTTGGTTTTATGAATTTTGGAAAGGGCTTTGGCAGTAGGTAGGCTAGGGTTCATGTTTAGTAATTTGGTTTTTTCTTGATCTGCGAAGAGAAAAGAAGTGTTTTTTACGGTTTATTTAAGCAGACATTTAATTTTATTGGTTGGATCTTTTATAATTATAGAAAGAAAGGATTGTTGAAGAAATCTTTAGTTTTTGAAATGTAGTTGGATTTATCCATTAAGACAGTTGTGTTGCCTTTATCGGCTTTGGTAATGATGATGTTATTGTCATTAATTTTCTTTTTAATATTTGAAATATGTTTATAATCATTGTTTAAATCTTTAGTGTTAAGATTGGAGACAGTATTATTATCGTTATCATTGAAAAAACTTTTTCGAGTTTTCTTTTTTACTTCATGTCTGATTTCATCTTGATGTTTAATTGGGATTTTATTAATGGCTATGTTGAGAGGATTAAGGTTGGGCCAGTTGTGTTTGAGACCTTTAGAAAGAATTGAGTTTTCCTCGTCGTTTAAAGTTATTTTAGATAAGTTGACTACAGGGGGATGAAATTGTTCTGTGTTAATTGAAGGTGTTTTATTTTTATTTAATTTTTATGTGGAAGAGAATTTTTCATCAGGTTGTTTAGCTTGTTATCAAGCATTTGTTGTTTTAATGACAATTCATAAAATATTTATTATCAACTTGAATTGTGCACTAAGTGTGTTTCATATAATTTGTTGTTTAAAAATGACTTTTCCATATATAGGAAACGGATTTCATTTTTTAATCAAATTTTGTTAATTATTTTTTGGGTTTTTAACATGTGAGGAGAAGAATGTGATTTTCTAACACAACCTTGAAGAAATTTAGGAGTACGGTAATGTTAAAGAAATGCAGTTTCAGGAAGTCCTAACTTAGCAATCTTGATCTTGAAGCCCATATATAATGGAAGACTTTTTGTTTTGCTTGGTTAGCATAATTATTTAGAGATAAGAATTTCATATTGTTCTGTATTGAAGTGAGTTCAGTTAAAAGAATGTATAAAATTGTTCAACCTTTCAATACTATTAAAATAAGAAATGTAAGTTTACATTCCTATTTAATTCAAATTGGTACCAGTTTCGAGCAGTACCTTGGTCATCATCAGCCGATCACAAATAAGTGTAAAACAATGCACAGATACATAAATTGCGAAGTATAAAGAATTCTGTAGGTTGCTGATACTGAAGCACTGGGAGTATTGTGCGCTGAAATATAGTCAATCACAAATGAGATGCACAGGTAAAAATATGAAGTATAGATGATACTGTCAGATATAGCTAATATTCTCCCTCTTTCAAATTCAAGTTGATAATAAATTATCTTATGAATTGTCATTAAAACAACAAAACTTTATCCAATTTTAATAAAGCTTAACAACGTGATGAAAAATTCTCTTCCACATAAAAATCAAATCAAAAACAATAAAACACCTTCAATTAACACAGAACAATTTCATCCCCCTGTAGTACACTTACCTAAAATAACTTTAAATGACAAAGAAAGTTCAATTCTTTCTAAAGGTCTCAAACACAACTGGCCCAACCTTAATCCTCTCAATACAGTCACAAATTTAGTAAATGAATCTAAAACAGCCATTAATAGAATGCCAATTGAACATCAAGATGAAATCTGACATGAAGAGAAAACTTGAAAAGGTTTTTTCAATAATAACAATAATACTGTCTCCAATATTAACTTTAAAGATTTAAATAATGATTATAAACATATTTCAAAACTTAAAAAAAATAATGACAATAACTTCAACATTACCAAAGCCGATAAAGGCAACACAACCGTCTTAATGGATAAGTCCGAGTACATATCAAAACCTAAAGATTTCTTTAACAATCCTTTCTTTCTATAAATAAAAAAAAGGCCCAAACAATAAAATTCAATGTCTGCTTAAAGAAACATTAAAAAACACCTTTTCTCTTCACAGATCAAGAAAAAACCAAATTACTATACATGGACCCTAGCCCACCTACCACCAAAGGCCTTCCCAAAATTCATAAAACCAACATTCCAACCTGACCTATCATCAATTACAGACCTAGCCACTTAAACAATACATTTTTAATGCATCCAAAAAAAAAATATTCAAAAATGATCGATTTTATCTAATAAATTTATCAAAAACACTTGTGAATTAATTGTAAAATTAAAAAATTTTGACATCCAACCAAATTTCTCTCTCCATTCTTTTGATAATGGAAACGTACCCTAGTATTTCAATTTCCAAATCCCATAACTGATAACAAATTAAATAAATACAGTCATGTAAATAAATGAGAAATTAAGGACTTCATGTCCATATTAAACAATACCTGATGTACCCGTGCTTCGCTACGAGATTCTCAGAAAGACTGTCTTTGTGGTTTTCTAACTGAAGTCAACATAGGTCATTAGCTCATTACAATAAACGTCAGTAGGAATGTAGCGATTAAAAGCAATGTTATTATATAAAATACTCGATCAAATGAAAAACCGCACATTTTCTAACTTTTAATGAGCAGTACTACGGTGCCGATATAACAGTCCAAAGTCCCAGTGCTGGAATGACCAGGCCGCAGACAGCCGTGAATACTCCTCTGCCATTGATTATGTAGGCCTAAGTGAGCACACTGCTCATTCCAATCAGTGCCACAGAGTAGGGATTGAATAGCTCGAATGCTATGATGAACCAGTGTGTTATCTAAGTTATGTAACTCCTCAGCTACTTCCCGCCATTATTCAGGCAGGCTGTTATACTCGGCACGACTGGGCAAGTTGGCCATGCGGTTAGGGGTGCACAGCTGTGAGCTTGCATCCGGGAAATAGTGGATTCGAACCCCACTGTCGGCAGTCCTGAATATGGATTTCCGCAGTTTCCCACTTTCACACCAGGCAAATGAAGGGGCAAAACCTCAATCAAGGTCACGGCCGCTTCCTTCGCACTCCCAGCCCATTCCTATCCCACCGCCGCCATAAGACCTATCTGTGTCTGTGCGATGTACAGCAAATTTTAAAAAATACTCGGTACGCAATAGATAATCCCATCTATCGGAAGTGAGTGGCAACAGAAGACACAAAGCATGTCACAACAAACAATGGTCAATGTCATGTTATTGTTGATCAATTTTATGAGGCCTTCAGATTTAGTTTTGTTTCAACTCTGTGATATTAGGGCGTCTTATAAAATTATTTACAGCACAGACTGTAGTTCTTTATTCCCCAACTTTACATACCAATTTTCATTAAATTCTGTTGACCCATTTTCTCGTGACTCGGCGCTGATATGGACTTAAAGCAACAAAAATCCAAATTCATGAATACCTGTTATCATAGCCGGTACGGTCTTTCGCCATAAGACCTATCTGAGTTGGTGCGACGTAAAGCAACTAGCAAAAAAAATAAAAATTTTTTTTAAAAAAATGTATACGACATAAATGATTGGACATTTAATACTATATAACCTTAGTTATGTAGTATTTATCGACAGGACCACTAATAACATAAACATTTAAGAATTAAATTTTAGGCCTTCCCCTGAACTACCATTTCACTCAGTGTGAATAAAATTATTTACAGCCTAGATTATAGTGGCCCATTTTCCGACCTTACATACCAATTTTCATTAAGATAGGACCCCTAATAATATAAACATTTGAGAAATAAATTTTAGGCCTTCCCCTAAACTACCATTTTACTCAGCGTGAATGAAACTATTTATAGCCTAGATTATAGAGACTTATTCCCCGACTTCGCATACCAATTTTCATTAATAACAAATATTTGAAAATTAAATTTTAGGCCTTCCCCTAAGCTACCATTTCTATCAGCGTGAATAAAATTATTTATGGCCTAGAGTGTAGCGATTTATTCCCCGAATTTGCATACTGATTTTCATTAAGTTCTCTTTAGCCGTTTTCTAGTGATGCGTGTACATACATACATACATACATACATACATACATACATACATACATACATACATACAGACATAAATTACGGAAAATTAAAAAGTGCATTTCCTTGTTACTGTGGACACGATCGAAACATAAATACCATCCTTTTAAAATTTTGAGCAATGTACAGACAAAACTCTTATTTTATATGTATAGATGTCCATATTCGATAACACCATTTACCAACAAGATGGTCTAGCTATGGGCTCACCAGCTTCAGGCATCCTGGCTGAAATATATATTGATTTCTTGGAAAATACAAACATCAACAATAATAATAATTTCTCAAACATCTTATTTTGGACTAGGTATGTCGATGACACTATAGTTATTTTAAATGAAGAATCATCCAGTGATGACTCCACTCTTCTTCTTCTTAACAACACTGACCCTAACATAAAATTTACCCTTGAATCTTAACATAACAAAATCCTTCATTTTCTTGACTTAACTATTACCAGACATCCTTATTCTTTAACTTATAAAATTTTTAGAAAACCAACTCAAACAACAACCTCTGTCCGGCAAGATTCTATACAAGCACAAGCACATAAATGAGCTTCCTATAACACCCTAACTTTTTGTGCATTTAACACTCCAATGTCTAAAAAAATATTTATATAATGAATTAAACACAATCTGTACTATTGCATAATTAAATGGCTTTAACAATTCTTTCATAAACCGTATTATTAATAAATTCAAACACAGCCCCAAAACCACATTAACAAAAGATAAAACCAAACCCACTGCATTTTCCACCTTTACTTTCTCTCAAAACGCTTATAAAATCACCAACATTCTTAAAAAACACAACATGAAAATTTCTTTTAGAAGCAATAACAGAAATCTTGATTTATTACACAACTCTAATTTAATTAATAAATCAAATGGTTTTTTTTCTAAATCTGGTGTGTCTAGATTACAATGCAATAACTGTAGCTCTTCATATATTGGGCAGACAGGACGTAACTTTAATATCAGATACTCTGAACACATCAACGCCATAAAATACAACAGATTCTCAGCAATAGGAAAACACATACAAGATTCTAATCTAATCTTAATTTCACCAGTGTTGATAAAGACATAAAAATACTAAAAAATACGAGGGCCCTCTTCTAAACACAACTGAAAATTGTTTTATTCATCTTGACCAATACTTCAACCCCAATTTGAATTAAAATGACATTTCTGAAAAACCTAATATTTTATTCGACTTTCTTATCTGCTTTTTCAAAAATGCTAAATTTACAAACCCAAATTCATTATTCCAGTCCTTATATAGTTCCTACCAACATTTTCCACTTCCTATAACCCACCCTCCTGAACCACCTTAAACTACTTCACCTCCTCATTTATTTCCATATTCTTTACTTTATTTTATTAATTATTTTTCTGCTTCAACTTTTTCTTTCCTCATTGCATTCCTCTTTTTTCACTCTCCCATTGAATCACATTTTCTAACATCTCTAATGATTTTGACAATTCTAACTTTCAAATTTATACTTTGCGCTATTATAAGTTGTGATCTCAACTCTTACCTTCAAAATATCTCATGCTATGTCATTACGCTCCTCAACTGTTCCAATATTGCGCTTTTTAGTAACACTTTCTCTTCACAATTTTTTTCCTATGTCATGGGCTGATGACCTTGGATGTTAGGCCCCTTTAAACAACAAGTATTATCATCATCATCATCATCATCATTATCATCATCATCATCATCATCATTTCTATATCATATGTTTTAATAATTTCATTGATCTAACTTACGGAACTTTTGGAAGCACAGTGCCGATCTACTCTTCAAGAACTTGCTCCGTAATACATTTATATATTTGATCTGCGACTTTCGTCATAATTTTTGGATCTATCGACAAGCAGTGCTAATTCCTAAAATTATACAGAGCCTCATGAACTGCAGCTGAACTCTTCAAGAATTCACTCTGTGCTACATTTAGATACATATTTGATTCTGGACTTTTTCACACGCAGTGCTCTCTAACACATCTAACCAAGAGACTTTTAGAAGCAAAGTGCCGATCTACTCTTCAGTAACTCGCTCCGTAGTAAATTTGCGTATTTGATCGGTGACTTCTTCATAATTTTTGGATCTATCGATGGGCAGTGCTATTCCCTAAAATTATACAGTGCCTCATAAACAGCAATTGTAATCTTCAAGAATTTGCTCAGTACCATATTTGGATATATACTTGATTCTGGACTTCTTCCCATACGCTTATGCCTTACTAACGTTCTTGATATATGACTTCTTCATGATTGACACGCAGTGCTGATCCTTAAAATTATACAATGCCTTATAAACTGGAGCTGATAAATACGTTTTTGATTTTAGTCTTCTTTGATAACATTGTGTTATAGTGCTTCATAAACTGCACCTGACAGTATCATCTAAATTTTATATTTTTACCTGTGCATCTTATTTGTGATTGACTATAATTCAACGCACAGTACTCCCTGAAGATTTTAGTGCTTCACTATCACCAAAGAATCCCAACAGTTCAAAGTTTATGTACCATACTCAAGAGCTGGTATTTATTGTTCTGCTTTGCTTATAACGGAGGACAGGAATGAAGGCAAGTCTCAGTCAATCTACATGGTACAGTATGTAGACAATAGGGAAGGAAAGGAAGGGGAAAAAATTTGAAAAGCAGCTGGGCTGATGTTTTAAGGGGAAGGAAATTGAGAGCTAAGAAATGTAGTCAAAGGTGGAGTTTAGGAGAGATATCAGTGAGGCATCTGTATGAGCCACAGTAAGTAGAAGATAGAAGAGTAGCGGGAAGTTACTTTGCTAGTGGCTTTACGTCGCACCGACACAGATAGGTCTTACGGTGACGATGGGATAGGAAAGGGCTAGGAGTGGGAAGGAAGCGGCCGTGGCCTTAAGTACGGTACAGCGCCAGCATTTGCCTTGTGTGAAAATGGGAAACCACGGAAAACCCATCTTCAGGGCTGCCGACAGTGGGATTCGAACCCAATATCTCCCGAATACTGGATACTGGCCGCACTTAAGCAACAGTAGCGGGAAGATGGGGAACAGAAAAAAGTGTGAGGGTGCGGGATAAGAGGACAGGAAAACATATGAAAGAGAAAGGTGGGAGGTGGAACAGGGTCATAAGAGGGTGAAAAAGGAGGGGGGAGTAGGTTCTGCAACCATTACGGAATGAGAAGGGAGATAAGGAAGGGACAGGATCTAATGACGTGGGTAAGGTTGAGGCTCTGGTCATGGTGGACTCTATTGTTAGGAATAGTGGAAAAGTTTGTGGAGGAAAGGGAACCAGGGTAGAGTGTTATCCAGGAATTAGGTTAAGACAGATATTGAAGAAAGTAAAAAGGAAGGGGGAGGGTAAAGAGATGGTGGTAGTTTTACATGTTGATACCAACAACATAAGGCAAGCAGCAAATGGTAAGAATATAGCTGGGTATGTGTGGGATCTGGTTACAGCAGCACACGAGAAGTTAAAGGGAATGGAGATTGTTATCAAGTGAATACTCTATAGGAGGGATAATGAATGGAGGATGATTGGGGATTTCATGTGACCTTGCCACGGCGGGGAGGCTTGCGTGTCCCAATGAAGCAGGTAGCCGAGCCGTAGGTGCTACCATATCGGATGGGTATCTGTCGAGAGACCAGACTAACGAATGGTTCATCAAAAGGGGGTAGCAACCTTTCGGAAGTTGCAAGGGCAGCAGTCTAGATGATTGATTGATATGGTCTTGTAATATTACTTAACATGGCTTAGCTATGTTGATACTGCTACACGGCTGAAAGCAACGAGAAACTTCAGCCGTAACTAACTCCCGAGGAGATGCAGCTCTCTCTGTATAAATGATGTACTGATGATGGCTTCCTCTCGGGTAAAATAGTCCCCTATTCGGATCTCTGGATGGGGACTACACGAGAGTGGGCAATAATCAGGAAGATGGATATTGACATTCTGCGAGTCGGAGCGTGGAATGTTAGAAGTCTGAATCATTGTGGTAGGTTAGAGAACCTGAAAAGGGAGATGGATAGACTAAAGTTAGATGTAGCTGGTATAAGTACGTTGGCAGGAAGAGCAGGATTTTTGGTCAGGTGACTACAGAATCATCAACACAAAATCAAACGGGGGAAATGCAGGAGCTGGTTTAATAATGAATAAGAAAACAGGGCAGCGGGTTAACTATTATAACCAGCATAGTGAAAGGATTTTTGTTGTCAAGATAGACACCAAGCCAATGCCTACCACAATAGTGTAGGTCTGTATACCTACTAGTTCAGCGGATGATCAAGATATCGAAAGAATTTATGAAGAGAGAGAAGATTTGATGCAATATGAAGAAAACAAGAAATAATTGTGATAGGAGACTGGAATGTGGTGGTAGGCTGAGGAATGAAAAGGAAACATAGTGGGAGAATTTGGATTGGGACAAAGGAATGGAATGCAAGTGCAAACTCGTGTCCTCACCCTGAGGTGGTGCAGCTCTTTTCAGGCACATCCCTAATGGATGTGAGCTGCATGTACCATTTCAACCACATACCAGCCCTCCTGCTATTCTTAAATTTCTGGCAGTACCAGGAATCGAACCCGGGCACCCGAGGACGGCAGGTAATAACACTAACCGTTACGCTACGGAGGTGGACAAGGAACGGAATGAAAGAGGAAGACGGTCAGTTGAATTCTGCACTGATCATAATTTAGTCACCGGGCAAGTTGGCCAAGCGGTTAGACGCACGCAGCTGTGAGCTTGCATTTGGGAGATGGTGCGTTCGAATCCCACTGTCGGCAGCCCTGAAAATGGTTTTCTGTGGTTTCCCATTTTTACACCAGGAAAATGCTGGGGCTGTCCCTTAATTAAGGCCACGGCCACTTCCTTTCAACTCCTAGGCATTTTCTATCCCATCGTCGCCATAAGACCTATCTGTGTCGGTGCAATGTAAAGCCACTAGCATAATTTAGTCCTTGCTAACACTTGGTTCAAACACCACAAACGACGGCTGTATACATGGACGGGACCTGGAGACACTGAAAGGTATCAAATAGACTTCATTATGCTAAGGCAGAGATTCAGAAACCAGGTGTTGGATTGCAAAACATTCCCAGCAGCAGATGTGGACTCAGATCACAACCTGTTAGTCCTGAAATGCCATCTGAAATTGAAGAAATTAAAGAACAGAAGGAATGCAAGGAGATGGGATCTAGAAAAGTTGAAAGAAAAGAGTGTGATGATGATGATTGTTGTTTTAAGGGGCCTAACATCTAGGTCATTGGCCCAGAAGAGTGTGAGGGATTGTTTCAAGGAACATGTAACACAAGGACAAAATGAAAGGGCTGAAGGAAGAATGGAGAGACATGACGAATGAGCTCAGAAAAGCTGCTGAAGAAAAGATAGGAAGAAAGGAAAGATCAACTAACAATGGATAACTCAAGAGGTACTAGACCTGACTGACGAATGACGAAAGTATAAGAATGCAAGAAATGAGGAGGGCAGAAAAGAATACAGGCGAATGAAGTAGATAGAAAGTGCAGAACAGCTAAGGTAGAATGGCTTAAAGAGAATTGCAAGGATATTGAAGGTTGTATGGTCCAAGGAAAGGTGGATGATGCATATAGGAAAATCAAGGAAACCTTATGAGAAACGAGAAAGGAAAACTACGTGTATGAATAATAAAAGCCCAGATGGAAAACCACTTCTAGGGAAAGAAGACAAGTCAGAAAGATGGCAGGAACATATCCAGCAGTTGTATCAAGGTAAAGAAGTAGATGATACGGTTCTGGAACAAGAAGAGGCAGTTGATGCTGATGACATGGGAGACCCAATTTTAGGGTCAGAATTCGACAGAGCTTTGACAGACCTGAGTAGAAAAAAGGCGCCGGAAATTGATGACATACCCTCAGAATGTTTGACTGCCTTAGGAGAAACCAGCATGGAGAAGTTATTCCGTTCAGTGTGTAAGATGTATGATATAGGAGAAGTGCTATCCGATTTTCAACAGAATGTTGTTGTACCTATTCCCAAGAAAGCCGGTGCTGACAAGTGTGAAAACTACCGCACCATTAGTTTAGCATCTCACGCCTACAAAATTTTAACACGTATTATTTACAGAAGAATGGAAAGACAAGTTGAAACTGAGTTGAGAGAAAATCAATTTGACTTCAGAAGAAATGTGGGAACACGTGAAGCAATCCTGACTTTACGTCTGATCTTAGAGGATTGAATTAAGAAAGACAAGCCAACGTACATGGCTTACATAGATCTAGAAAAGGCATTCGATAATGTTGATTGGACCAAGTTGTTTGAAATTCTGAAGGTGATCAGGATCAGATACCGAGAAAGAAGAATTATCTACAATCTATACAAAAAAACAGTCTGCAGTGATAGGAATCAAGGGGTTTGAAAGAGAGGCAGCAATCCAGAAAGGAGTAAGGCAAGGCTGCAGTTTGTCCCCTCTCCTTTTCACTGTTTACATAGAACAGGTGATAAAGGAAATCAAAGAGGAATTTGGAAAGGGAATCAAAGTCCAAGGAGAGGAAATCAAAACCATGAGATTTGCTGATGATACTGTTATTTTATCTGACTCTGCAAAAGATCTGGAGAAACTGCTGAACGGTATGGACAGAGTCTTGGAGAGTACAAGATGAAAATAAATAAGTCCAAAACAAAAGTAATGGAGTGCAATCGAACAAGGTCAGGTGATGCAGGAAATATTAGATTAGGAAATGAAGTCTTGAAGGAAGTAGATGAATACTGTTACTTGGGTAGTAAAATAACTAATGATGGTAGAAGTAAGGAGGACATAAAATGGAGACTAGCACAAGCAAGGAAGGCCTTTCTTAAGAAAAGAAATTTGTTCACCTTGAACATTGATACAGGAATTAGAAAGATGTTTTCTAAGACTTTTGTCTGGAGCGTGGCATTGTATGGAAGTGAATCAAGGTCGATAACTGGCTCAGAAATAAAGACAATAGAAGCTTTTGAAGTGTTGTGTTACAGAAGAATGCTGAAGGTGAGATGGGTAGATAGAATAACGAATGAAGAGATGAGAGGAGATCAATTTGGCTATATTTGACCAGAAGAAGAGATAGAATGATAGGACACCCAGGACTTGTATAGTTGGTTTTTGAGGGAAGTGTAGGTGGTAAGAATGATAGGGGGTAGACCAAGATAGACCAAGATAGACCAAGATATGAGTATGACAAGCAGATGTTTTTAGAATGTAGTAGTTACGTAGAAATGAAAAGGTTAGCACAGGATAGGGTGGCATGGAAACTGTATCAAACAAGTCTATGGAGTGATGAGTGAAACAACAACGTAGAATGAGTATGCAGGAAGCTGGGAGCGAGATTTGTATAGCTTAATGGGTGAGTAGGAGATAAGGATCAGCACTCAGATGGCCTTCACTTGAACAGCATGGAGATGTATAAATTGGGGATTTGTTTAGAAGAATCACAAGACGCATTCGGGGAAAGAAGGTGGACTAGGGAGAGATGATGAGAGTACAGCGAGCCGGAAGTCAAGCAGCATGACAAAGTTATTGCTGTTAAACTGTAAAGCAATGTTAGGAAGAAACAGAATTAATTTAATATTTGCTAGATATTGTAAAAGAAGTTGAATCATGGCCGAGAAGTGATATTATCGACGTAAACATTTTCTCCAGGAACTGAAGTGTTTATTGTAGAGACAGAATAGAATCAGAAGGAGGGAGAATTTGTACACTAAAAGAAGTCAGAATGAGATACACGAAGGCAACTTGATGTTTTTGGGATGTACACACCTAGAAGATGTGATGCTGATGCAGAATTATATGATAAGCTATGTGAAGAACGACTTAGATAGAAACGTGATTGTTAATTAAGAAGGTAATGTGCATGACAAAAAGAATGACCAACAAATGGTAAATAAGTTAATCTGAGAAGAATAGCTGCATGAAAACATGATGGAACCAACTGGAAGGAAGAATATTCCACACGTGATGCTGATAAAACCCGCTGTATACAGAAAATGAGATTCTATAAGTGATCTTGAAGCTGTTTTAGTTGTAGTTAAATATAAATGCGATACAAAATAAGGTTGTAAAATTAGGATCATTAACACTAAAACACCCGATGGAGTCATTTTAACTCCTCAGTCATCATCATTGTTGTGGGCCTTAATTTTCTGAATGAAAAAATCTAGATATTGATTCCCATCGGGAACCTGAAATATTTGTCCTGAATGAGTAAATTCATTTTTGCTAGCAACAGAGAATGAGTTAGCTGGAAAATTTACAATTTCCAGTAATGGACCATTTATATTGGAATTCAAAAAAAAAAAAAGTTTGGTGACATTTCATCATTTAAAGGGACTTTAATAACAACACTTTATATGTTTTCCTTCCCTAAATTCTTCGAATTTACCTTAGATGCCTAAAGGAGTCATTTTGACTCCTAGAGGTCTGCATTCAAACAATATATTTTTTTAAGTTCCTTTGAATTACATTAGTAGGCAATCAGGGTGTGGAACACAACACTGTAATGGCTTACTTCATTACTGTTTTGAATGACATTACACTGCTGTGTATTAAAACCATGAGAGAGAAAGTCTACTCAATAAAAGTCAACAAGAATATGACCCTTGCTGTGTATCAGGGTAAGCAGAGAAAAAAATGTGGTACTTCTGAGTACACTTCACCCAGGAGTAGACATCTCTGACACTGAGAAGAACAACAAATGGCAAATAAGTTAATATGGGAAGGGCACCTGATTCAGAAAGTGATGGAACCAACTACAGGGAAGAATATTTTGGATGTGGTGCTGATAAAACCAGATGAGCTCTATAGAGAAACCTAAGTAATAGATGGTATTAGTGATCACAAAGCTGTTTTTGTCGTAGTTAAAAATTAATGTGAAAGAAAGGAAGGTATTAAACTTGGGACTATTAGGCAGTACCATATGGCTGATAAAACAGGCATGAGGGAGTTTTTAAAAAGGAACAATGATCGCTGGAAAATGGTAAATAAAAATGTAAACAGACTCTGGGATGGGTTTAAAGCAATTGTTGAGGAATGTGAAAACAGGTTTGTACCTTTGAAGGTGGTAAGGAATGGTAAAGATCCACTATATTATAACAGAGAAGTAAAGAGACTAAGAAGGAGGTGCAGGTTGGAACAAAATAGAGTTAGAAATGGTTATGGAAGTAAGGAGAAATTGAAGGAACTTACTAGGAAATTGAATCTAGCCAAGAAGTTGGCTAAGGATAACTTGATGGCAAGCATAATTGGCAGCCATACAAATTTTAGTGAAAAATGGAAGGGTATGTATAGGTACTTTAAGGCAGAAAATGGTTCAAAGAAGGACATTCCAGGAATAATTAATGACAAGGGGAGTGCGTATGCAAGGATCTTCAAAAGGCAGAAGTATTCAGTCAGCAGTATGTGTTGGTTACAAGGATAATGTCCAGATAGGGGATGTGAGTAATACTAAAGAAGTATTAAAATTTACCTATGATAACAATGACATTTACAGTAAGATACAAAAGTTGAAAACTAGTAAAGCAGCTGGAATTGATAAGATTTCTGGGGATATACTAAAGGCAATGAGTTGGGATATAGTACCATATCTGAAATACATATTTGATTATTGTTTGGTTGAAGGAGCTATACCAAATGAATGGAGAGTTACTACAGTAGCCCCTGTGTATAAAGGTAAGGGTGATAGACATAAAGCTGAAAATTACAGGCCAGTCAGTTTGACATGCATTGCATGTAAGCTTTGGGAAAGTATTCTTTCTGATTATATTAGACATGTTTGCGAATTTAATAACTGGTTTGACAAAAGGCAGTTTGGGTTTAGGAAAGGTTATTCCACTGAAGCCCAACTTGTAGGATTCCAGCAAGATATAGCAGATATCCTGGATTCAGGAAGCCAAATGGACTGTATTGCGATTGACCTATCTAAGGCATTTGATAGGGTAGATCATGGAAAACTACTGGCAAAAATGAGTGCTATTGGACTAGAAAAAAGAGTGACTGAATGGGTGGGTATATTTCTAGAAAAGAGAACTCAGAGAATTAGAGAAGGCGAAGCTTTATCTGACGTTGTAATAATTAACCTCTTAACTGGGTATTATTGATGTGCTTGGTGTAACCTGCCCTGTGTATTTTTTCAGCAGATTGTTGTTACACGGCAGGATAGGCAGAAAAGTTAGTAACATCATTAATATCATTCATATGTTATACAGAAAATAAAATAAAGGAGTTTTAATTAGTTAATTTTAATGTTATAGAAATGTTCAACTATTTTTACATTAACTGCAAGGTCATTTACCTGGTTGAAATTTGAGTGTTTTGTCCATATGTTAGCACCTAAAATTAAAACAAATAAAGAGTGGAATATTTACGAATTACACATCTTGCAAGTGACATTGTGAAGATTTTACATTAACTTCACGGTCAGTTACGTCATTTACTTCAGTAGAACTGCAGTGATTTGTCTCGGGAGAAAATTTTCGAAAAGTAAGGGGTTGTGATACTTTCTCGTTTTGAGAAGTACGTACTGTTTTATGGCTTAGGAACTATCCCCTGCAGCATTAGAAGTCCAACCTCTCGCTTGTGACTGTGGGCTTATAAAAACTGTTTAGCATACTCTTTGGTCTGTTTGGCAATTAGTTGAAACATATCACCACCTATGAACTGTTCAAAATATTACAACACATTGGATTCATTGTCAAAGTCCACATTTACACCACTAGCACCAGAAAATAATTTTTGACGTGAAACACCACGCGGCGGGAAAGGTTGAAAGATGTCTAGCACTTCGCCTTCATCTGATTCGTCATGTTGTTCATCTTGTTCTTCATTCTCATTCTCTGAAACACTTTCACTATCACTCACCTTCATCTGTATCAAACCACCAATCTTTGGATTTCTGAGAAGATAAATCGTTACAATCATTCTCTACGTGTTGAATAATCTAGTCTTCTTCGAGCGTTTCAAACTTATGCTTTGAACTAGATGCTGCCATATTTGGCCTACTGTGGACAAGTAGCACCCCGCAGTTGTAAAATAAATACAAATAAGCTTCAAGAAGCGTGACATGTGGTATTTGCTGCTATCTTGCAGGAAAACATCAATTAAGACGACAATACACGACGCGGCAAAGTAGCTCGTCATACCCAGGGGATATTCGCGGTAAAAGACGAGTACGTATATATTCGTCATGCCCATTACCCTGTAACATTCAGCGTACGAATATATACTTCATGCCCAGTTAAGAGGTTAAGAGGGGAATTCCTCAGGGCAGTATTACTGGACCTTTATGTTATCTTATATATATCAATGATATGTGTAAAGAAGTGGAATCAGAGATAAGGCTGTTTGCAGATGATGTTATTTTGTACAGAGTAATAAATAAATTACAAGATTGTGAGCGGCTGCAGGTGACCTTGATGGTGTTGTGAGATGGACGGTGGGCAATGGTATGATAATAAACGGGGTTAAAAGTCAGGTTGTGAGTTTCACAAATAGGAAAAGTCCTCTCAGTTTTAATTTCTGTGTTGATGGGGGTGAAAGTTCCTTTTGGGGATCACTGTAAGTACCTAGGTGTTAATATAAGAAAAGACCTTCATTGGGGTAATCACATAAATATGATTGTTAATAAAGGGTACAGATCTCTGCACATGGTTATGAGGGTATTTAGGGGTTGTAGTAAGGATGTGAAGGAGAGGGCATATAAGTCTCTGGTAAGACCCCAACTAGAGTATGATTCCAGTGTATGGGATCCTCACCAGGATTACTTGATTCAAGAACTGGAAAGAATCCAAAGAAAAGCAGCTAGATTTGTTCTGGGTGATTTCCGACAAAAGAGTAGCGTTACAAAAAATATTGCAAAGTTTGGGCTGGGAAGACTTGGGAGAAAGGAGACGAGCTGCTCGACTACGTGGCATGTTCCGAGCTGTCAGTGGAAAGATGGCGTGGGAGGACATCAGTAGACGAATAAGTTTGAGTGGTGTCTTTAAAAGTAGGAAAGATCACAATATGAAGATAAAGTTGGAATTCGAGAGGACAAATTGGCGCAAATATTAGTTTATAGGAAGGGGATTTAGGGATTGGAATAATTCACCAAAGGAAATGTTCAATAATTTACCAATTTCTTTGCGGTCATTTAAGAAAAGGCTAAGAAAACAACAGATAGGGAATCTGCCATCTGGGCGACTGCCCTAAATGCAGATCAGTAGGGATTGATTGATTGATTGATTGACTGATTGAATATTGAACCGCGGATGGCAGCTACCACTATATTTGCAACAGATACTTTTCTATGCGTGATGAAGTCCAAAACTGGGATAAAAATTTCGGAATTGTCTCCTGGGGCTCCCAAAATTAAACCTGTGACTGATAACAACCAACAATGTGTGAAATCTGTCTCTTCTCTAACACCCAATTTTCAGCATAGACCAATAACCTATCAAATATATGCTGCTGTTAGATCTCAAAGGTAACTTTTTGGATCCTGAAGTGTCATTTATAGAATGCTACGGCTGTAAAGAGATGTTCCAGAATGTCTATTGCTCGTGGCTGCCAAACAAGTTATATCCCTGGGCTTACTTCAAATAAAGCTGCTTTATTAAAAAATTTCAAGTTATTTGGAGAAAATCCTTTCAGTGAAACTACTAAGGAAGCAGGAAACCAACAAGGGATCAATGAATTGAAACAATGGAAAGTTTGGATCTGAAAGAGACAGTCACAAGTCTTGGAGACTTCTGAGATGCCTAAGTAATGATCTGACTATCACTATCGTAATATCACTGCCAATCAAATAGCACATCAGTTATTGCTGAATGGGAAGGCCACCCACAAATACAAAATACCAAGCAAGAGCAGAATAACAACGCTGCACCTTCATTCAGCATGGATATATTAGAAAAGGCTATAAAACAGAATAAAATTGCAAAATCAGCCAGCTTAGATGACAAAAGAACTGAGGAAATTAAGCACTTTAGCTAAACAACAAAGGAATGGATTCTCCAATTCTTCAACAACTGCATGAACAGATGTCAAATTCCAAAGGTATAGCAGAGAAGCCAAATGATTGCTTTGATGAAACCTGGAAAAGAAGGAAACAATCCAAAGAATTTTAGACCAGTTGCACTTAGAGATGGTCGATAAATCACAGCCTGCTACTTTGTCACCGATATTTTTCTGTCACCGATATATCAAATACGCTGTGACGGAAGTATCTGTGACAAAATATCGCTTACGTCATCTACTTGAATCACGTTCACAGGTCTATGATATCTGCTGTAGCTATGGGAAGCCAGCACTACCTAGGTTATAACCACCAACTACTTGAGTGAAGTGAACTTCTGTTTCAGGGGCTTACCCGAGAGATGGCGCGATAGTATTTTTTAAACACAGATAACAAGGCGGCATTTTAAAATGAGAATAGGGAATGTACGTTTGATTTCTTCTACCTATGCAACTTAATTACTGAAACCTATGGTTCATGAATATATTTATAAAATAGAAACTCTCTATTAAATAACTTTTCATTAATGTTCAATTTATTTCACATTCAGTTTTAAAAAATTTGTGACAGCAGGGAAAATCCCCCAGTTGCCTCACAGATCAAGGGAGTCACCATTTCTATTCCTGTTTTTATGTGGTTGGTCTCTCAGTAAATCAGTGCTGTTTTACTCACAAGTGCGTTGTGTAGTGAATAATTTCAATTAATTCTTTATAATAGATACATATAATAACACACAGATAGATATAGATGGATAAATAGATAGATAGATAGATAGATAGACAGATAGATAGATATGTTAATAATAATAAATAGATTAATAGATAAATATGTTTAGTAAGAGACAGCATAATAGTCCTGTGTGGAGTTTTTTCATGGCTATTGACAATGAATATGCCAAGTGTGATATCAGCAGCCAGAAACTGTCTTACCGAACATCTGTTACTAATTTAACAAAACACATACAAAGAAAACATCCAACTATATCTTATGCGTATAGAACAACAGAAGTCAACAGGTCCAGTACCAGTACTGTAAGACAGGATGAGGTAATTATATTATATTATATTCAATATGTCACATTAAATTAAATTAGGCTAATTACATACCAATAATTCCATGGCATGGGTACTGTAATCTATTTTTCATTATTTTTATTCAGCCACTGTCATTGAGCCTAGCAGTTGCTACTCACACTTCATCAATCAGCACAGCTTCAAGAGTACCTACTCCATCAACCAGCACAGCTTCGACAGAAGTGCAAGAAGTCTGTCGGGTTCAGCCGCGGTTATGTCAAAATTCAATTGCAACATACATACCGAGAAAAGTGACCTTCTCTTTAAAAAAAAAAAAGGAACTGGATGAACTACTTGCTCAAATGGTAATATATGACCTTCAGCCTTTTCAAATAGTTGAAAACAAGGGTTTTAAGGCATTTGTCGCAGCACTTAATCCAGGATATGTACTACCAAATCGACAGACGATTTCAAAAACTTTGATACCTGCGTTACATGAACAGTGTCTGAATAAGGTAAAAAATATGATGGAAGCTGTGAAGAAGGTGTGCATTACGACTGATTGTTGGACTTCCATAAAAAATGAAAGTTTTTTGGCCATTACCTGTCATTTCTTGACTGATAATTTTGAGCTGAAATCTGTCCTGTTAGAACGTTGTGTTTTAGAAGGAAGCCATACAAGTGAGAATTTATCACAGGAATTACAAAGGATTATGAAGGAATACAAATTGGAAAATAAAATTGTGCTTGCGGTGTCAGACAATGCAGCCAACATCGAAAGAGCTATTACAGACCTTCTTCATTGGAAGCATTTAGGCTGTTTTGCTCACCAGCTGAATATTATTGGGACAAAGGCTATCCCACCTAATCGATGGGTTCCTGAACAAAATAAAAATAATAGTGACATTTTTTAAAAGGAGTTCTCAAGCAACTGAAAAATTACTCAATTTCCAGAGAAACAGTGGAGTCGCTCAAGTAAAAAAGTTAATTCTTGATGTACCAACAAGATGGAACTCTACACTCTACATGTTAGAACGGTTTTGTGAGTTAGAAGATGCCATCAAAAGCACCACAGCACTCATCGATGAAGATTTACCTGTTCTGAACACCCAAGAGTGGAAAGTTATCCATGAAATGTGTAAAATATTAAAGCCCCTTGAAATTGTGACAAAAGCAGCTAGTGGTGAAAAGTACATATCTGGATCATTTGTCATAGTTTTGGCTAATGGGCTACAGTCAGTTTATGAAAAATTTAGTACTGAAAGTTTTACTGACTTGCCAGAAAATATCATACAAACATTAAGCTCTGGGCTCAAGGAGAGATTTGGCCATATTGGAGAGAACAACACTCTTGGTTTATGTACCTTTCTTGATCCAAGATTTAAAAACTTTGCTTTCCAAAATCACCAAGCACTGTAAAACTGTAAAAGGAAGCTACAAAATTTGATAGCTTCGAGAATTAGGTCTCTGGAAGGTGATAAACCCCAAAGTCTCACTGTTGAGAACAGAGATGAATTTTCACCATGGTCACTTAATAGATAAATGTCTTTCACAAGCACTTCACAAGGGACTCCTATATCCAGGTCAATTATTGAAGTCCAGAGTAACTTAGAATGTGATATTCTAAGTAGAACTGAAGATGCATTAAAATGGTGGAATGAACACAAAGTTCCGTTTCCCTTCTTGAGTGAAATAGCTCAAGAAATTTTGTGTGTTTCATCTACTTCGGTACCCTGTGAACGAGTCTTCTTCAAGGGGAGCTTAGTCTTTAATGACAGGAGAACGAGACTGCATGGAAAAAAGGCACAACAAATCTTGTTCCTCAATTCCAACCTTGGAGTGTAGAAAAGGATTCTTTCTTTGTCTTGTGTAAGTCTAGATACTGCAACTTCCACACCTAGCAACATCCTACATTTGCAGTTCTAGTTTCTAAGGTGTATATCTCAATGTATTTTATACTTGCTACTAAGTATGTGATAATCAATGTTTATATTTTAAGTGTATTCGTTTCATATTTATTATATTACTCTATAAAATCATGTTTGCTTGTATATTCATTCCCCTACGCTTCAGTTATTATTGTTAAGAAGTAGAGATTTGCACAATGTACATAAGCTTGTAAATAATATTTTCACTAGTCTCTGGTACAAAACTTGGTTATGGACACTTGTCTTTTCTCGCACATCATGATGACCACAAAGTTTGTTCAACTGGGTTGTGGTCTTGTTGCAGCAGCACCCTTGCTGTTGTGTTACTGGTTTTGTGAAGCTAGGTATTGTTTTGCAAGTTTAGTAAAACAACTATTTCGGTGACGGCTTTTGTCATCTTGAAGAAAGTGTAGTGAAGAAGAGTAATGAAATATGCTAATGTTCTTCCTACGTTTTGTGCACATTTGTAAATGTGGACATGTACTATATGCGTTATCCTTGATATGTTTTTTTATTATGATCACAAACTCTCATAGTATGCGTGTTATTTTTCTGAAAGAACTACTTACGTGATTTTGATTGTTATTTGTTTCTTATACTTGAAATTCAGTTCATAAAGATTGTGTAATGCTATTTTCTCATTTTACAAGGGTAAAGTAGCAACTTCCAAGTGCAACTTTAATTTTGCACCATGTCATCTTTTTAGTTATAAAGCACATTTATTTCCATTCAAGTAAACACTATTTTGCAAAACTAAATGCATGAAAGAGAAAAATTGGCTGAAAAATTTCTTCCAGGTTGTAAGGGGAAATCTAATTACCAGTAATTGCTAAAATTGTGCAATGTTATAACTTAATAGGTACTGGTACACATTTTTAATTTGTTTTTTACAATCCATAAATGTATATGGAAAGTACAGTGAATTTTCAAATTATATTGGGGCAGGGCTGCTTTTTAGAGTGATGAGCATGTCATAATATTTACTACTCTTACCTTCTGTGATAAAGTAGGCCCTATATTGGAAATGTGCAGTTAACAAGCAAAGAGAGAATACCTGTAAATGTTGTTGGCTTATAGAGACATAAAGAGAGAAAATGGTTTGTGGCAGGATTTAAATTATGACGCAGAACAGCAAGTGTGTCAAATTGTAAGCTAATGAATGTTTGTTATAGTACTTTGCAACTGTGATATAGTAAGCTTAAAGAAGTATGCGTATTAAATTATCAGTTTCTTATTCGTAGTTAGCGAAGAAACTCTGGATATAATATGCCTCAGGTTTTCAGTTCCATTTTCTTCAATCTTTATTGCACTTAGGTAGTGTAGGTGTATAACATAAATAAGGTTAAGATTGTTTCTGTACTGAACCTCAAGGTTGAGTATCAGCCCCTGCTGTATGTAGTACTTGTGTGACGTTATATTGTATAATTAACACTCGTCATAAAAGTTAGTCATTTTATTCTTAAACCTACATTTGAGTACTGTAAGCAATTGGTATCCCGGAGACACGGCACGGATGATTACATTCCGTTTGTTATTGCACATCATGTCAACAACCTCTTCCCTATGCTTTATTAAAACTTTAAAATTATAAAGGTGAATATTATTTTCCCCACTTCTAATGTCCCGAATCTGCGTCTCCGAAAACCGTAAAAGAGTAGTTAGTGGGACGTAAAACAAATAACATTATTATTATGTCCCGAATCTTCCGAAAAAATACTGCCCGACCTAGTCATCATATCACCTATAGTATTTCCAACCTGCCGCTGCCCACGACCAAAGAGTGACCGTGCCGATAATCATGTGCTCGTGCTACCTGTGACAGAATCACCGATAAAAGTCACAGATACGCCTGTCACTGATATTCTGAAATATCAGTTAAGCTCATCTCTAGTTGCACTACTGTGTCAACTTTATAAACTGCTAGAATTATCTTAAAACGTCTCTCGCCTATAATTGAATCCCTGCTTATACCTCAACAAGCTTGATTTCAACCTCGTAAAAGCCGTACTGCTTAATCTTGTGCAGTTTATAGACAATGGTTTCAAGCATTTAACAGCAGAGAATGACGTCAATCATAAACTTCAACTAGTAAAATACTGCAACCTGATCAAGGATTTTAGTCTCATCCGGGTCATCACCAAACTCCTGCAGAATCACAGCTTCTTAGTCGATTTCTAGGGACAGCACAGTTGATGGAGATTACACAAGAACGGCCTCCCCGAAGGCTGTCTCCATTTCTGTTCAATATATACACTAACAACCAACCTATTGTCCCCCAACAGGAGGAATTTTTCTTTGTATGATGCTTGATAGATCTCTCAGTTTCAAGAAGCATTGTGTGAACTGCAAATTGAAAGGTTCTGCCAGGAATAATCTCCTAAGAAAACTGGTCAGATCACAGGGGGGCATTCAACCTAAGACCATCCAAACTTCTGCAATAATATTATGCTACTCTGTGGGAGAATACGTGTGTCCTGTCTGGTATAATTCGGCACATGGCAATCAGGTGGATATAGCTCTAAATAACACATGCAGAGTCATTACATGTTGTCTGAAATCCACTCCAGTCAAATGCCTTTTATCAGCTTGCAGGATTAGTACCACCCCCTGTTCAAAGAGAAATAGCTGCAAATAAGGAAAGAAAAGAAAGAAAGAAAGAAAGAAAGAAAGAAAGAAAGAAAGTGGAGCAGAAAAGAATCCACTCCCTGTATGGCAAAGAACTGCACCCAGAACGACTGAAGTCAAGGAAGAGTTTCCTTAGGACTTTGAAGGTACTTCCACATCCACTGCTACTATGGAGGGCTAAGGCCTTCCTGGTTGGAAAGTAGTTTCCGAAACTATACACCTGGTCATGACAAGGACTGGCTGACTTGGAAGTCCCTGAATAGGTTGAGATCAGGTATGGGCAGATCAAGGATAAATTTAACAACACGGGGCTACACTGAAGAAAATGGTATTCAGTGTGATTTTGGAGAAGACTAGTCTATTCAGTATATGCTTGAATTGATGAATATCAATTATTATTGAACCATGATTTTTCCCTCTCCGTCTCTTCAAATCTTCCACCAGCTTTACTGTAGTGTTGCCTACTGCAAACAGCACAAACCTACTGGTGAAAGAAATTTCAACCTTAAGGAACATAAATATGTCTCTACTGGTATATCACTAATGCCGTCTACTATTCAAGGACTTTAACTAACATGAAGAAAAATTCTTTCTGTAAGTTTGAACATGTGGTCTGTATGCTTTGTTTGTTTGTTTGTTTGTTTGTTGTTTCATCACTACCAAAATAAACTCTTTCCTCATAGGAAGTTATATTCAAAATTAGAAAACAAATACAATCATCCACTTATGAATAGCAAATGACAGTGATCATTGCTGAAATAAATGTTCTTATAAGGAGTACTTTAGTAATAAAAAAAAAAATCTATTTACAAAAGAGAAAGTTAAAAGATGTCACTTTCAGGAAAAAACAGTACTAGCATACTCTCACTCCAAGGTAATGGTGCATTCCTCACCCAAGATGCACACTCATCGAGGCAGGGAAGGAAGGGAGAGGAGGGATGGAAAGGCCATGTTAAACGACCAGAAATCCCTATACTGCGGAGAGGTGAGCAAGTTTTCCTTTCTCAGTGGTACCACATATCAGGTATTCCTGAAAAAATCAGAACTGAATCAATGTCATCCTTGTCAGCATTCTGTTAAAGATTTGCTATCACTAGTATGTAAAGTTTTGCCAAGAATGAAAGATATCCAAGATTAATTAGTATTCATTCAGCAAAAAAAATAAAAACTATTAGATGCACAAATATACTATGGAAGGAACTTTGATTTTTTTGTTTCTTTAAATGAGAGAGTATCATTGACAAATATGATAGATTCAGAAACAGAATGTGATACATGCAATATTGTTTTGCGGAGGGGTGGGATATACACGTTTGAAATTTTTCAAGTACTTTTTCTTTTCCCATAGTAATAATTTCAATAATACAAATGAAACTCTGCTATTTGTAAAAATAATTTTATAGAAATACTCAAAATTTCTGTATATATTTGTGAGCATTTATTTCAAAACAAACTATGTCAATAAACCTGTATTTTGAAGAAACAAAAATCTCTGCAGCCATTGCCAACAAGCAAAAATCAGATATGAGGAACTGATACTTTTTGGAAAGTGTTTTTAAATGCATTTAGCTGCTCATTTAAAAGAGAATTATTAAACTACAATATACTTTACACCTCTCCTAATGTACTGTATAATACAGAAAGAGATTTGAATTTTCTCTAGAAGAAAATTATTGCTCTTGAAAATATCGAATTATGGTGTATCACAAGTTAATGGATTGGTTTCTGGTTGCGATATAAATTCTCATAAATTTTAAATGAAGTTTTTTGACTAGAAAACACAGAAATTGTCAGTATAATATTTTGTACTCTGTAGTGCACTTATTACTGGTGTTTCTCAAGTTGGTGGATTGGTTTAAGGTTATAAAATAAATTTTCACCACTTACAAATCATCACATTATTTAAAAAAAATTAAAGCAAATTTTCAATCCAATATATTATGCTTCGTAGCGCTCTCGATACTGGTTATTGGCCATGCAAACATTTCTTTATTAAAGAGCAGGACGACATCATCTTGTAGTAAATATTGTTAAGACATATTTATGCCTTCCATTTTCTTCATGTTGATGGATAGAAAAGATTGAGCTTATTGCTGATCTTGAAGGTGTGAATCTGAAGGCTATCAATAAAATCCCTAATTTGAATAGCACCTTTTTAGTCAATAGAATGGGTGAAATGTATAAACTGCTTGATCTTGAAAGATCCTTGACAAGAGATTCATTAGAATGTTCTTCCTTTAATTTCTATACCCATTCTTTGAAATCAATGATATCACTTGAATTAGGCAACATAACAAGGAAGGAGTTCTTATTAGCAGATAACAGGATCAATTCTGCAAGCTGTCATATCATTTAAATCTCCTCTTTACACATCAAAATCCCTGTTGCAGAAGAGGAATGAATTGCTTCTATGTGAAAAGTACTGATCTATTACTACGAACATTCCTGTTGTGACAAGGGCATTTGACAATCTTAATACATACTCATACATACTAAATAACGTTATTGTTTCTATGTCCCACAAACTACTTTTGATGGTTTTGGAGTCCATACATACAGTACATATATACATCTTCATTATCTACTGTTATGCCTTTCAGTCTCTGTGATTTAACTAAACTCCACCACAACCTGCTATCTGTAACTGACTCTATGGCCTCATTTAGTTCTAAACCTCATAACTCTTATCATTAGAAACCAAGTCTAACCAGTGACATACTGATCTCCTTCTACTTCTCTTACCCTCTATGACCGAGTCAATTATTCTCCTAGGTAACCTATCCTTCTCAATTCGCCTCACGTGACCCACCACCGAGGCCAGTTCATGCGTGCCACCTCAATCGACTTCATGGGTTACTTAGCTTTTATCTTCTCATTCCAAGTACCCTCCTGCCGTTATTCCCACCTGTTTGTACCAGTGATTATTCTCTCTACTTTCATGTCTGTTACTTGTAAGTTATGAATAATATCTTGAGTCCACCCAGCTTTCACTCCCATACAGCAAAGATGGTCTGAAAACAGACTGATGTAAAAGTTGTTTAATTCAGGAGCTGACTTCTTTCTTACAGAATACTGTTGCTTACAACTGTGAGCTCACTGCATTAACTTTGCAGCACCTTGATTCAATCTTACTCACTATACTGCCATCATGGGAGAACACACAACTCACATACTGGAAATGACCCTACTGTTTCAGCTTTGTATTCCCAATCTAACATTCAATTCTCTTAGGTCTCTTAACTACTGACTTCACTTTAGTTTTGGAAAGGCTAATTTTCATATCATACTCATTGCACCCATTTTCAAGTTACAAGATATTATCCACAAACGTTTTAGTGACATTTCGTTTTACAGGGGGGTGAGGGGCAAGGAGGGAATTCAACTCTTGCCATAGAAGTGTCAATTGAATGGAATTGAAATCTGAATTGAATCAATAGTGCGATCGATATGAATTTTTCCAAACCTTCGTTATCTAAAGCCCACAATTGCGTCACACACAAGCACACGCACGCACATCTTGTGACAATTTTCTTTATTATCCATAACAATATCAATCATAATGAAATAGAGTGGCCTACCTCTTTTAACTAAGTGTGCGTGGAGAGGCAGGAAATATTTTAATTCTCTTAAATGTGGAAACAAATTTTTCCGTACATGCGGCAGATCATTCAATCTATTTACTGAGGGGAAGAGCAACTGTTTATTTTCTGATTTTCTGTGTCACAGCAGTCTTCTACGTCTGCTATTATTTTTCTGCCCTAACTGTGTAATATAACCTTTCAATAGATTCCGAGTCAACATGAAGGAATTATTGAAGTTTATGAGAACATAGAAATTGGTTGAATTCATGTGAAAAGTATACGTCCAGTCAATTTATGTTAGATACATTGATACTAAAAAGCAACTCACTCAACTGAGTAATAAGCTTAAGTAAATATCCAATATATGAACATTCAACATACCCCATGGTATCTAATAAATTCATGCCCAGAAGTTTAGTGCTGAAGTAAAATCAACTACTGTTGAGTGAAGAGGACTATATTCGATGGGAGAGTAAACTGATTTCTCATGCGTAGTGTTTAATTTCGATAACAATTTATACGATGCAGGCCATGGACTGAGTGAAATATTATGAATGCCACATGTCAATTTCATCTTCATTTGTACTAGTCATGCATTGTTTAATTGCTATGAAAATCTACAGATGATCGAGAATTCATTTAGGAAACAATAGATTAGGACAGATTTGGAGAAATAACGATATAAACTTACGGGCGCATTCCATTGTTAGCATTCCCGCTCGTGAGATCGTTCATGTCAAGGAAAATGTTCCCCGATCTTCAGAAATATTATAAAAAGAGGTTATATGGCAATGATTTATTCTGAATTATGAAAACGCACACACATATAATATTGTCATTACAGAATTGGGTTTTGTTTTATATAGAACAATTAAAAAAGAAAGAGATTGAGCATCGACACACATGAATGAATTGAAAGCTAGTCGCAGACCGGTTGAATTTGTCCAAATTATATGCTAATAAGACAAGTAAACTGTAAGATTAGAAAGAATAGTTCTTAATAGGAAAACAACAAGGTGAGTGTTGTATCAAAACGGTGATATATCTGTTCTGATGTAAAATACTGTACTAACTGAATTATAAAGTTGCAGATTTCATGATGTCAAATCAGACGGAGAACTGTTATATCGAAAGATATGCCAGTATTGTCGTGCAGGCCTAAACCGGGTGGAATGCCGGCAGGTCTGGAAAATGTGTTAACACGAGCAAAACGATAATATTCCAAGGACCAGGGTGATTGGACTGTATCTTCAAGAACTCACCAATAAGATGAGTGCAAAAACTTGTCCTTTTTATTCTGTTAAATTGTACATTGTGTAGATGTAGATTTTCTTTCACGGTTATGAGTATAACGTGTCATGTATAAAAGCAACTTAAGCGACGCTACAAAAAACATCTCTAAGCACCTTATGGTATTCGTGCAGCGCACTGAAATGAAACAGCTTATGGCATCGTTTACTTCAGCCTTTCCCAGCGTCACCTAACCTAATTTAACCGTACTATACATATCATGAAAACATATTCCAAGCGCCAGTAGAGAAATGATAACAATTCTCGCTATAAATTTACATGGGAATAGCAAGTCTGAAATTTAACCAGACGTGAGAAATTAAACTCTAACCTCTGAAATCAGTGATGCACTCTGTCATATCTTGAGGTGCCTCGCATTCTTACTTCATTTCAGTACAGAGTATTAAAATTAAGCGATCTTTTACTTAGTGCTTATTTGTAACGAGTTAACAACTGCTATTGATCACGTTATTCAGGTAGGTTTGTTACGGAAACATGTTCTCCTCTTTCATTTCTAATATTCTTTACGGAACAGCAGTCGATGGGTAACGTATTATTAATTGACTCCGACATCCTTGAACTGAGATCACTGATGAATGGAATGGATGATTTTCCTGAAACATATATGATAAAATAAATAATTTTCTATCATTATAAGGTGTATTGACAAGGTGGGCTCAACATAAAACTATTTTAAATAGTTTCTTTAATAGATTCAGACAAGTCAATACAGGATCAAATAAAATACCTATTACGGTTAGAAATCTGTGTAACTAATGCTTATATGTACACTATTCACAGTATTCTATAAATTGTATAACGATGTTTTATAATACGGTTTGGCATAATACCAAGCTTCATAGACTGAGCCCAGCCATATAAGAAAGGCAATAAACTAAACTAAACTAAACTTACAACAGGACTACACACACCCTACTAATGAAAATGGCTAATCGCACAATCTTACGAATTTTTTAGCTATATATACAGGGAGTATCGCAACTATACCAACAGGAAACTAGGGATGTTCTTCGTGTTATGTTAATAACAATGGTGCAATCGGATTGGCGGAGAACATTTTTCTTTTTGATAAAATGAGGTTATTTTTTAATTCCGGGCGCGCGATTCCAGTATTTGCTATGCCAGAGAGCCAGCCGCTGCCTGTTTGTGTGCATCAGAGGAGGGAAGGGGAGGGATGAGAAGTGAGAAGTGGGAGACAGAGGTAATGCGCGACACACCACACATCCTGAACAGAGTCCAAAGGTCAGTACTACACTGTTCTGAATTGTACATCGAAGTAGGAGGGGTACAGTCCGGGCCCGCGGTGTAGGGGGCAATGCGTCCGGCTGTCACCCAGCGGCCCTGGGTCCGATTCATGGACAGGTCAGAGGTTTTTAATTGTAATGATTAATATCCGTGGCCTGGGGACTGGGCGTTTGTGACGCCCTTAATCTTCCTTCCCTCACACACCACATTCCACACTACCGTCATTCTAGTTACACGCAGGTTCATATAATATGTTGCCAGTAGGGGCTAAAGATCCACATGGATCGACGCCCCGAACAAATAGCATTTTAATTTTTTTTTAAAGGATGGGGACATATTGAACATCTACTGTAATCAAGCCATTAGGCGTATTGTTTCCATCAAAGAGTATTTCATTCCATTTGCAATGTTGTGAGTGAAGTAATACACATTCGTGGGGCGACAGCGTTGCATCTCCGAGCACGTTAAGTTTATCAACAATACAAGTGCACATAGCGAGAAAATGATACCGATTAGGAATACACGTTTTCCTCTTTCATATCTGATTTTTTTAATGGAACGGCAGTTGACAGGTATTACTAATCGACTCCAACATCGCCTTCGAATCTCGACGAGAGATACTGTTCCGAAGATGATCAATCGCATTTTATGGCAAACACTTCAATTTTCTTATTCAAACTTAACCATACCATATATATCAAAATACAATATTTCAAGCGCCAGTAGAGAAATGATAAAACCTTCTCGCTATAAATTTATATGATAACAGCCTTTCCAAAATTTAACCAGGCATGAGAAAATATGTAAACTGACTTACGAAATCAATTATGCACTCTGCCGTATCTTGAGGTGTATCCCATTCTTACTTAATTGCAGTATTTAGCATTAAAATCAAGCAATCGTTTACTTCAGCCTATATTTTTAATGAGTTAACAACTGCTATCGGACACATTATTTACGCATTTATTACGAAAACCTGTTCTCTTTCATTACCATTCTTCTTTACGGAACAACAGTCGACGGATTTTACTAATCAACTTCGATATTGCCTTTGAATGTCAACGAGAGAGCTCGCTAGTGGACATGGTGAGGAAACTATACCAAAGATGATCGATTGCATGCAATATAATGGCTGGGTGCATAAATATTGGTAATGGAAAAAAATCACACATGCTTAATCGATTCACGACTAAGTATTTTTTATTATTATGTATTTGTATATTCTACAAAACATGTACCACTTTTAACCAATAAGTTGCCTTAAGCAATTTAGTGTTGTGAATCTGTGTAAGTGCGATATAGACCATGAAGCTGATTTTATGTAATCATACTTAAAGAAAACCGACGTTATAATGGAGTTCTCGTTATATCCAGTACTCACAATACCGGACTTCTACTGGATTTCATGAACTTTTCGCTGAATTGTGTCCTTACTGAAACAATCATACCTGTCCATTAACATTGTTTTATTCCGACTTTTTTTCTCGGTGAAATGACTGTTCCTACAGTTTTAAGTTCTATCCTAGCAAAATAAATACTAGTTCTAGAAATGCCAGTAGTAGAGGCTACTAAACTCATCACATTTTCAGAAGTACTAGCATGATTTGTGTCACTAAACTTCTTAAAAATGTTGAGAACACACTGTTTTCTCCACTTCTCAGCGCTTTTCCCTTCTTATGCTTCATTCCACACAAAGGTTATGCAAACATAAATTAAAACATGTTCTTTGCATCCAGATTACCTCCCAGGTTAATTGAGATAAGGTATAGAATAAGACAAAGACTGACTACCAACTTAATGATATATTACTAAAAATTAGCATGAAAGAAAATCAAAATAATATGTAAACCATTAACACCCAGAACACAGCAGTAAACAGAAAGCACGTGGGTTTTATATTAGCTAAATGAGCCAATACTGAATACTGCAATGGCTGTTCCGCAGTTGAATCATTGCCCCTCTCAAAAGGTACTTAATACACGAGTATCAATTATAAACTGAAACTAAACAGCTTTTTAAAACTGAAAATAAATGGTCTTAGATGACGTACATAACTTTTATGTGGAAACGACATTACTTAACGCATGTAAAGTATTTTTAATACTTTAACAAATAATAGACAGTACCATCGCATTTTCCACATGTTCTTTGTATCTACATTACCTCCCAGGTTAATTGAGACAGGGTATAGAATAATGGATATCACGAGGAGAAGAGGATTAATAAATTACTTATGAGTGTGGAAAAAACAATTTGATTTGAAAGACTCACTTTTCTGGCACAGATTTCGGCTCGTTGGCTTCATTTCAATGGAAGTGAAAATAAACCTGATGGAGATACTGGACTGACTGTAGATTCAGAAGAAGAATGCGTAGCAGAAGAAGATAAAGTTGAAGAAAGTGCTCATGAGATGGATATGGAGTATCAGTAGACTCGGAATATGGAGAGAATATTCCATCACATAACACTGAAGGTCCCCACAATACACTGCAAAAGCGGCAAAACTGTTTGGAATATTCATTGTGCTAAAAAAGTGGTCCTACTAGGGGACAAAATATTGTAATTAATTTACCGAGCCCTAAAGGAGAGGCTAGGAATATTCATACGCCTTTACAGGCGTGGGAGTTTTTTTTTTCTGAATAACATATTATAACAGTATATGGCTTGAAAAGAAACGTGATAAATATATACGAGGTTTCCAGAAAGGTAGAAGTTTTTTTTTGCTAGTGGCTTTACGTCGCACCGACACAGATAGGTCTTATGGCGACGATGGGATAGGAAAGGCCTAGGAGTTGGAAGGAAGTAGCCATGGCCTTAATTAATTGCCTGGTGTGAAAATGGGAAACCACGGAAAACCATCTTCAGGGCTGCCAACAGTGGGATTCCAACCCACTATCTCCTGGATGCAAGCTCACAGCCACGCGCCCCTAACCCCACGGTCAACTCGCCCGGTGGTAGAAGTTATAGTTACAAGCAATAAATTTTGATTATGATTAACAGAACTAAGATTAAAAAGTTGTCTGATTTAGGAAACTGACTTGATATATTCTAATAACGTCCCAATTTATGTAGTGTAGCCTATAATGATACAATATGAGATGTTTATAACAGCAAGTATGGGAAAATTTCCTTTGTCTAGATCATTAACAAATAATCTGCATACTGTACCTTAATACATGTGCAAATGTGGCTAAACTTTACATCTACAGTATTGCACAAAAAAGTGTTATAGTACTTATAGCCAAATACATAATGCATGGTTCAAACACAGCACTCTTTATTGCGAGCTCATACCCAAGCGAAGGAAAGTCCCGCGCACATCCTTTCATGTAATTAAACATCGCGCAGCCTCTCCTGGATTAAAAGAGATGCTCATGTGCTAATGTCTATATTACCATGAAAATTTTAATAGAAAAACACAGGGAATTCAACTTGGAAACTGACGTACCATTTGTTCATTTTAAGAAAACCTTTGACCTAGTTGACAGAAACAGAATTCTCAATATCTTAGCAAAAGATAATGTCCCACAACAATTAATAGGTAACATATACAACCTGTGCAGTGACAACCTTATTGCAGTGACGTTAGGAGAGCATGAGACTGAATGGTAATCGATCAGTAGAGGAGTGAGACAAAGTTGTGGACTCTCTCCTTTGTTGTTCATAACAATATAGAGGCTACCATCATTGATCACCAACTCAGATATACTGGACATGTGCAGCTGACCGACTTCCTTGACAAACGCTGTATAGCGAACTTAGTACAGGTAAGAGACCTCATGGCACCCCTCTGAAGTGCTATAAGGATAAACTTAAGAAGACCTTGGGGATGTGTCATTGTGCCACTAGAGAAGATCATACTCGCTTGCACTTAACCGCTATACCCGGTGTTGCATAATTTGAATGTGAACGTTGAAAACAGGAAGAAGAGAAACATCAGAGATGAAACTAACTTTGAGTAAATAAATGTATAAACTACCTGAAAGAGAAAACATATGGTAACAATATTACTTACACCTGAAAAAAGAATCAACTCATCTGTATTTTTGACACTTTAGCTACACCAACCCTTTGCTAACAGCAGCAAGACATGGGCAATAACAACTCGGGACACTTCCAGAATTACAGCACACAAAATAACATTTATGTGCCAAAGAGCAGACTAGATAAATGAAATGGAATCATTAAAAAAAATGACGTGCTTAAGGAACTGCATGTTAAACCAATAATCAAATTACATCTGCGATTACCAAGAAAACTGCAAACGCCACGTTCCAGGGATGGAATCTGGAACACTACCAAAGGAGACCTAAGACCATAACGTGACACTTGACCTTATAGTTGGAAGGATGATGATGATAATGATGACGAACGAGTAACCAGATTTTTTGCTCCCTGCGATACATTTTTTTCGCATGTATCTTGGCAATCATCCATTTATTAGCAATGTTTTAAGTCTGGATATGCTCATATGTAATAGTGTGAATATTCATAAAGGCATTGTTTTTGCAAACTTGTATCTTACCAGAAGGTGTTGCTATTTTCTGCACAAATGCCACTTTTTGTGAAGGCTTTGAAGATTCTTCAGGAGGTTTCCTACTCCTTTCTTCAACTTCAGAAACAGATATTAATGCCTGTAAATAGTTATCTTGTTCATCTTCTGATCTCATTTTTCTGAAGTTTACAAATACTTTTATTCCTCTGCTCTGCAAGAATTCTGTCATAACATCTCTGACAACATCTACAACTATAGAAAACAGAAGTGACATCATACCGTTATTAGGTTATGGTGGATTACTTTAAAAATTAGGATACATTAGAAATGAATATCAGGTGTAACTCTTTGGAAATATCATTAGATTTTGTAGGGACGTCATACTTTCGTGAGTCATTTTTTCACAGATTCTTATAAATTGTAAGATAGGTGCAGTGTACGTGTTAATTAATGTCTACTGCACGATGCAAATGTTTTACAGCCGTGACATATTGTGAATTTTACCATTTTTCACAAATTCTTATGTAACTTATATTATTTTCATTTTTTCTTCTATTTTTGTTTGTTTGTTTTTGTTGTTGTTGTTGTTGTTGTTGTTGTTGTTGTTGTTATTGTGAATTTTCGTGTATGCTCTGCTTGAAATTTTGAACACATGTTGCAATACTGCAATGTACTGCAGTACATCATCCATCAATCGAGTAATGTACAATCAGATATATTTCAATATACAAGTTTTAAATATACTCTGACAATGTTTGGGTCAACAAATTTGTTTGAAAGCATGTTTTCCAATATAAATTTTGTAAAAAATAACGAGTCAAAAGATGTTTGAATTTTATTGCTCCATCTAATGATGGAATTATGTTTCATATTGAATTAGGAGGACACATTTGATTTTTTCCTTTGTAAAATCATTTTTGGTCCAGAATTACTAATGAACACTTGAGGACTGCTGAACTGGAACTACAGATGTTTAACGAGCGGACATCAAGTTGCCTCCGCAGAAACATGCTGGGCACTCGATGGGCTACTGTGAGTCCGATCACTGCCCAGTTGAATGTTGGGAGTCAAGAACCCATTTCTACCAGGATTGTAAGGAGGCAACTGCACCGCAGAGTCTTCACCAGCCAACGACCACTCATGTCCCTTTGCTGACACCTCGACACAGAGCTCAATGACGTGCATGGGCCCTCGAACATCGGCGATGGACCATAGAACAGTGATGTGCGGTATGGTCCGATGAATCCTGGTTCCACCAGTTGTATCGAGCTGATAGGTGCATGAGTGTGTGGCGTATGCCCCATGAAGCTATGGATCCTGCAGGTCAACAAGGTTGTGTCCAGTCGGGAGGTGGCTCAGTCCTGGTCTGGGCGGCAGTCTCATGGTCGTAATTGGGCCCCATTGTCCGGATGCAGGGAGTGCTGACAGATGCTCATTATGTGGTCATTCTTTCCGACCATCTGCACCCCCTTCTGGCCCTAGAGTACCCTGATGAAGTTGCCATGTTTCAACAGGACAAAGCACCGTGTCACTGTTCTGTGGTGGCATGCAGATGGTTGGAAAAGCACTCCCGTGAAGTTATGGCCATGGATTGGCCCTCCAGATCCCCAGATCTTAATCCAATCGAGCACTTATGCTGCTGATACTGGTATATGCTTCATGAACCACGTACCAACTACACAAGACCAATCGCGGGTAGCAGTGCAAGATGCGTGGGTCCAGATCCTTCCAGAACGATTTCAACACCTTGTAGAGCCAATGCCTCGGCGTATTGCTGCCATTTTGAGGGCTCGTGGAGGAGCAACTCGTTATTAACATCACATTCAGTGTCTTCCCATGACTTTTGGAAACTCAGTGTAATCAAATTAAAGACATAATCAAAATAGGCCTACTTCAAATATTGCTGACGATGATGCTTGTTGTTTAAAGGGGCCTAACATCTAAGGCCATCGTCCCCATTTCAAATATTTAAAAATAATGTTATGCACTGTAAATCCCAAAGTTACACATTGTATTGTTGTAGCTAACTTCCTGTTGCCCTCATGCCCTGAAAATGAAACAAATAAATGTTACTAAATAAAGTTAATACAGAATCTGTCTTTAAACCCCTAAAGTAACACAAATAGTACCGTAACTTTTTAAAGTTGTGATGCACAGTGTGTACTTCTCCATGTTTTCCAATGTGATGTTTTTACACTGATGTGATAAATGTTCTTGTAGGCTGAGAAGGACCGTTCAACATCGCAGGAAGTCACCAAAACATATTTTAAAAGATAAAACTAGCTGGGTGAAATGCCTTCTGGGGTCTTTTCTTGTTTACCACTAATGATCTTGCAAAAAGACAAAAACCTTGAATAACGTATATTTCATTTCAAGACTGCACAGAGTTTGTTAGAACCTCTGACCAATGAAAGGCACCTAGCCAGCCCAGATTCTGAGAAAGCAATAGTGCTGTTCTATGCAGTTGAGGTACTTAGATTTCACAGACAAAGGGTTAGTAATCCCAATTTCAAAGGAATTTTAAAGCCAAGTGTAGGAAAAATGAAAACCTACAACCTGTTTCCTAGTCAATGACCGGGTCAGGGCTGGAATGAATGAAGCCTCCAACTTGCAGCAAGGAAAGGAATTGTGCCGGTTGCTGAGGCCTGTCACACTCCTCTGGGGCAATGATTAATGATTGACAGATGAAATGAAATAATAGTGGAGAGTGTTGCTGGAATGAAAGATGACAGGGAAAACCGGAGTACCCGGAGAAAAACCTGTCCCGCCTCCGCTTTGTCCAGGACAAATCTCACATGGAGTGACCGGAATTTGAACCACGGTATCCAGCAGTGAGAGGCCGACGCGCTGCCACCTGAGCCAAGGAGGCTCTCCAAGTGTAGAAATTGAAGTATATTCTATATGAGATGAAATTAGCTAATTATTTTACTGAAAGCAGCTCGATTTGTTCTGGGTGATTTCCGACAAAAGAGTAGCATTACAAAAATGTTGCAAAGTTTGGGCTGGGAAGACTTGGGAGAAAGGAGATGAGCTGCTTGACTAAGTGGTATCTACAATTAAATTTAAAAATTAAGAGTAAAATATTTCCACCTTTTCAATACAAAATCAAGTAATGTGAGTTATATTATGGAAGAAACATTTATAATCTGAAACTTTGATCACCAATGAGATCTTACCTGCAATACGTCTAACACATCGCAGCGCAACTATCAGAACTTCATAAGGAGTGATATATACAAACCTCAAGAATCTTCATTGCTCAAATTCTTCTTGAATTCTTCCTTCAACAGCTAAGTGCATTGATTTATGCATTTTATGCATTATCCAAAACTTTTACATCAATTTTAATTTTTTCACATTTATAGTGTCAAACCACTGTGTTTTCATGACTTTTCATGTTCTATGCAGTTGAGGTACTTAGATTTCACAGACAAAGGGTTAGTAATCCCAATTTTAAAGGAATTTTAAAGCCAAGTGTAGGAAAAATGAAAACCTACAACCTGTTTCCCAGTCAATGACCGGGTCAGGGATGGAATGAATGAAGCCCCCAACTTGCGGCAAGGAAAGGAATTGTGCCGGCTGCCGAGGCCTGTCACACTCCTCTGGGGCAATGATTAATGATTGACAGATGAAATGAAATGAAATGAAATAATAGTGGAGAGTGTTGCTGTTACAATTTCTATGAACTATCAGATACATTGTGCAACTTGCGATTTGGCTGATGAACCTTAAAAAATAGGTCGAAACTAGTTCCAATAAATGTTTCTTCCATAATGTAACCCACATTACTTGATTTTGCATTGAAAAGTTGAAAATATTTTATTCTTATTTTTTAATTTAATTGTAATCACAGTTCAATACGGACCATTCAAAATGAAATTCATATCTCTTAAGTGGTATGATCCGAGCTGTCAGTGGAGAGATGGCGTGGAATGACATCAGTAGATGAATAAGTTTGAGTGGTGTCTTTAAAAGTAGGAAAGATCACAATATGAAGATAAAGTTGGAATTCAAGAGGACAAATTGGGGCAAATATTCGTTTATAAAATGGGAAGTTAGGGACTGGAATAACTTACATTCTTCATATAATATGTAAAAAATACATAATATTTAGTGGCCGTATTTTTTGGTAAGAGCGATACGCACACATTTTTTCATATCTTCTTTCTTGCCTATATATGACCTTCTAGGTACTTAAAGTACCGTATATTAGCAAAATGAACTCGCAAAATATCGTGAAAACTGATTTATTGCACAAACTGTGCAAATAACCATAAAATATACCTCACATGGTATAAAAAATGTGAAATAGTATCGGGAAAACTCTTCAATAAACGTTTGAATGCTTCTGACAACATTACTATCGTAGTTTTCTTCTCAGTTGCTTGATAGCGCAGTATATTCTCTACACAAGCGCACACAAAGCGATGTGCACTGTGTATCTGAAGTATGTGTATTCAGTTCCGCGATCTCTAAGGCAGTCGATAAAAATCAATATCTGTTATTGAATACAGCAAATGGTGTTGTGGTCATAGCAAGACCGGTCATAGATACTGCAGTGCGCATTATACTGTCTGGCAGTGAGAGTTCGCTACTTATGAACACTTATAAAAATGCCAAAAGCTAAAGGGTCGAGGAATACAAGAGTGAGAGGTATTATGTACTTAATGCTGCAAGAAAGATTCTAATGTGTAATGTTTGTATTACATGGAAACGAAAAGACACGTGCGATAAACGCTGCAGATAATTAGAAACACACAAAAAGAAGAATAATGAAGCAGATGAACCTAATTCTAAGTGGCAAATAACAACCAGTGATACATTACACATCACAAAGACGTTGAGAAGTGATAGAGAGCGATTTGTAATAGACACAACAAAAGCATTCATGCAAGGCAACATTCCTCCAAAAAAATGGGATAATCCTGGCATGAGGAAGTGGATGAACATAAGAAATAATATCATCTTTATTGTAAAATATGACGGTATTAGTAGGCCTATTGTAAATAAATAAATCTCTGTAAATAAATCGCCTAGTGAATTACTACTCACGTCCCATTAACTACTTTTACAGTTTTCGGAGACGGCGAGATGTTGTCCCACAGGAATTCTTTTACGTGTCAGTAAAACTAGCGACACAGGGCTGACGTATTTAAGCACCTTCAAATATCACCGGACTGAGCCAGGATCGAACCTGCCAACTTGGGCTCTGAAAGCCAGCGCCTTAATCGTCCAAGCTTCTCATCCCCAGCTAGGGAGCACCAGCATATCCATGAACATCTTCCAGGGCTATATAGCTTTGCAAAAATGCAGTGAAAGCACATCTAGTAAAGGAGAAGAAAGAAGACATTGTTAGTGAAGTTGTAGGAGGTTTGACAGAAGACCACAGTAAATTTGCATCCAACTGTTCGCAAGCATTATGGTTTCTGACGTCTAATGTGGTCAGTGAGAGAGGCTTCTTTGCTTACACGAAAATGCTTTGTGACTGTCGCACAGCTCTGCATGCTCATAATGTTGAAACCATGCTTAGTTTGTACTTTGGAGATAATTCAACATGTAAAATAATGTACACAATGTATAAATTCATATTACAGAGCAGATCACGTAACTTCATTTTGAGGTATCATTGATTTATATATTTATTTATATATATGTAGATATATTTATTTCTATAATATTTTGTATATTTGGTTGTTCTAAGATGTAATAACAAGGATACATTATAAGAGTTCACTTTAAAAACCTTTATCACAAAATTAGTTAATTTACCCCATTTCATACGAAACTTTGATCAGTATGACAATTTATTTCACGAAATACCTATGGAAATAGTGTCATTATTAACACCGAAATCAATAGTTTTATTTCACCTAAAAATAAGGCCCTTAGTAATATTACTAAGAATATGGAAAGATATGTGAAATGAAACAAACACAGGTATTACCATATTAGAACCACAATTTGCCAACATTTTTCATTTTCATTTTCAGTTGTCTACAAGTAAAGCAATGGTATATATCATTAAGAATCCAGGCCTTACTAATGAGGTTGGGTGGGTAAACTATATATTTCAAGCCAAGCATGTATATGAACATTGAATTAAAAATATAATTTACATAAAATATTGTTTGTTATGTGAATGAATTATATCTAAACACTATACTGGTTGAAATGTAAGAAATACAGGGAAATACAGTGCTAATTGATACTAATATACACATACTTACATTTTTCTGTAATTGTTATACAGAGTATCCAATCACAGTAAGCAAGACCAGTACCTGCCTTAATTCAACCATATTTGGACCCTAGAGACCCTTCATAGAGAGGCTTCATAGCCTGAGTCCCACCATATAACACAAGACAATAAATAAAAATAATAATATTGCAATATTACCATCAATCTGGACCCCAGGGAAAAATAATTGAAGAACCTTCTCTATTGTATACTATCTAAAAAAACTATGATAGTGAAAAATCCTGATGTGATTGGGCAAAGTGAGTGATACTTTTTGAATTCAGCATTCAAGGAATATAACAGATCATTTATAAAACTTCGCCATGGTAGCTGTGAAGGTCCTACGGGAACCCTGAAAAGTGATGGCCAAGAGGGCTCTAATGAAGAAGCCATGAAATGAAGTTCCTTCACTCTTGTCTCTGAAAGACACGAAGAGACAATAAGGAATGAAAATATCTGGCAACAACTTGGAATGGACCAGAGTCTGTTGGAAACCTTAGAATTAAACAGATTATGATGGTATGGACATATGAGAAGAATGGCTTCAATTACGACCCCAAGAGATGTTGTTTGTAAGAGGCCCAGACGGAGACGTTGCGATGGTTGGGAAAAGCAAATTTTCGAAGACCTTGCTCAACGTGATGTAAATTGGGAGCAAAAAGTAGAGCATTAGCTATGGCTGGACAGGACGAACTGCAGGAGACTTGTAAACACCCACACCCAACTCGCTGGAGTGGAGAATTGATAGGGGTGGTGATGAGGAATGAATGGCGCATTTTATTCACCACTTTCTGAGGTCCTTAATACTGTAACAAGTAATACTTAGGTACTTGCAGTCAGGCCTAGGGTTCAGTTTGCAACTTTTATTCCCTGCATGGAGTGTGTATGAAATTCCATTCATCCGTAATCTCTTAATTACTTCTGATTTATATGGCTATTCGTTTGCAACACCTTTCTGTCTTTTCTTCTTTATAAGCATTGTAGTTGCAGTAACACCTGACACATTCATTTCGCAAATAATGAATTCTTAATTCCCTCACCAAGTCACAATTTATCTCACAAAATACAATAAAACAATCTGAAATTAATACGTTAAACACCACTTGTAAGTCTGCTGTTATTCTGAAACCATAGAGAAACAAATGAGAAATAGGATAGGGCTAACTGCCATGGAGTAATATTTCATGAAATGATCAGTGTTTTACCTGAGAAAGTCAGTGACTTATATAGTTACTCCAAGAAACACAGAAACAACAAATGCTTTCTGCTTGTAAAGGATATGCTTATCTCTGCACAACTTTAATATACTCCTAACTCATTTTGACGGAAAAATGACATGCTGTTTATCATATTACCAATTCAATTTATACTTACATAATTTTTAATGCAATTTTGCTTCATTCAGAGTATTTCTGTTGTGGTCTCTTGTTTCTAACCATGATTTTGAGGAAGTTCTTTTTTTTTTTTTTCAAAATTGATTATTTCATGGGTACGAAGCGTGTTGGCTACGCGGTTCAGTCATGTAGCTGTCAGCTTGAATTCGGGATATAGTGGGTTTGAACCCCATTTTCGGCAGCTCTGAAGATGTTTTTCTGTGGTTTCCCATTTATACAACAGGCCAATGTTGAAAATGAACCTTATTTACGACTATGGTCACTTCCTTCCCAGTCCCAGCCCTTTCCTTTCCTTTCCCATCACTGCCGTAAGACCCATCTGTATTGGTAAAACGTAAAACAAAAGCAAAAAATATTTCCTGGGAACAGCAAATTTTGAGGGGGAAAATATTCAACATCGCTGTTTTCAACCACTTTATTTAACACTGAAAACCTAACAGAATATCGTTACAGAACACTTAATCAAACTTTTATACTATTTGCTACAAATTGTAAACATAAATTATACTTCGAACATGTTATTATTACAAATGAACTGAATGCAAGTTGGATGTTACGTTTCCATATTCCAAATCAACAGCTGTTAACAAGGCATCATGGGAACTGCTTGAAAATAGCGAGTTTTACTTCATATTTAGTGTAACTAGACTGGAATTGGTGGGGGATATAATTAACTTTTATTTTTATATTGTCCTGTGTATATAGTGTTTTATGGAAGGAGGTAGCTTATTTTTACTCTGGATTTAGTTAGTTATGAAAAAAAAAGTAAATTCTCTTCACTGAGAATTCACTAAGATTTAATATAATTTTTCACAGAATATTGTCACCTGTGGATGCCTAACCTCAAATATTATATGACTGCATTTTTAGTTGAAAATATAAAGTTTTTAGATAGTGAGTTTTGGAAAGAAAGCTTACATTTATAAGTGGCATATTTTTAATACAATACTCCACAGTTTCAGTTAACCTAAATATAAAACAAGTCCAATCTTAAGGCAAGAAATTAGAATCAAACAAGGTTTAGTTTTTGTAAAGTTTCATTACTGAAGCTGCATAATGTTATCATAATTTCACAATCTTACCTGTGAGGGAGATTCTACTTTGGCATTAGTGCCAAGGCCAGGAGAGATCTTACGATGAGGAGCATTTGAGACTGCTGTTGCGGACGGAACAACAGACTGTACGGGGAGAGAAAGAGATGGCATGCTGTGGTCCATAGCCAAGTAATCTAGAGTACCTAAAAGATATAGCAAGGGATGTACATATAACACAAAAGCAAGGAGGAAAACAACAATCATATTGTGAAACATGTCACATTTACAAAATAGACAAGAAGTATCATATTTTCCACTCAGAGTATTATTCCAAGCATTACAGTATGACCATATTATACTGACTACATCATGATAAATTTCTGAAATTGTGCAAAACATGTAAAAACTATCAAGGAGCTGACATTAACTCAGATCACACAACTGTGACTGAAAATCATGATTTAAAAACCATCAGACCAGGAGAAATTACAAAGAGCCTGAAAGATTTGCAGGTTCAAAATCAGAATCTGGACATCAGATCTGAAATCAAGCCAGATGAAAAATGGAATGAGCTGAAGAGAGCAATTCAAGAAACTCCAACTGAACAAATAGGAATTTCAACTTTAGAGAAGGAAAAAGATAGGATGAATGACAATATTCTTGAGCTAATGGGGGGATTAACAAGAATGAGGTGACTATAATTTGAACATCCAAAGAACTATTAGGAGAAAGATGAGAGAGGAAAAAGAAGTGTGGATTAACTCATTGGCATACTCTGCCGCCTACTAGGTGGTCTCGCGTGCCGTGACTATTCATACACAGACACCTGGCAGGCGGTCTAAGCATAGGCTGCCTTCTGCAATTATTTCAAGGCTTCTGTCCATAGATGGCATGACATGTAATATACTGTTTGAAAGCTGAGATTCCAATCTCTCTCAAAGTTGGAATTATCAGCGTAGATTGCATCATGCTGCAAAGTAGTGTAGAGTGATACCCCGTGTGTTAGCAGAAATGGCCCACTGTAGCAAACCTCATATTTCAAGGAATGAAACTGAGCGTATTTTGCAGGATAGCGGGAGTGAATCTGGCAGTGATATAGCTTCAGAAAGTGATAGAGGTTTATTTACTAGCGGTGAAAGTGGTAGCAGCGTGACAAAAAGTTTGACTGAAAGTGAAGATGTGTTTAAATGAGACACTGATAATGAAGCCCAGCCTGCCTCCAAAAAGACAAAGCTTGTGAAGGAAGACGGCTGGAATTTGAGTAAAACAGGTGATAAACCATACAAGTACACTTTTACAGGAAATTCTGGAATTAAGCCCACTAAAACAGGAACCTCCCTCCTGACCCTGCCCCATCCACATATTTTTCAACACATGATTCACAATTCTTTATGGGAAGAAATGGCTACCGAAACAAACTGTTTTCAACTGATGATGATAATGATGATGATTGTTGTTTAAAGTGGCCTAACATCTAGGTCATCGGCCCCTAATGGTACAAAATGAGACAAAATGTTATGAAAATTAAAAAATCCATAATCCTCCACCGACCAGAATTCGAAAACGTGAGAACGAAGAATGAATGGATGGATATGAAGTTAAAATAATCAGTGGATCTGACCTCCAATGTCCCATTTTCCCAGAAACTAGTGTTAAACAATAGCATTACTGACCAAGGGACTGCTTCTAAAGCACAATACTGAATCGATGAGGCTTGTAGTCGAAACAGGTCCAAAATCCAGGCCATCGGCCCCTCGTAATGGTACTTATTGCTAGGAAAATAGAACCATGCTATTTGTCATGTTGCGGTACTAACCAAAAGGAGCGTAGACTCACAGTATTCCACACATTATGGTACTACTCACAGGTAATGAAATTCGCACATGTAACACAGACCTATGGTGTTTTGCACACTGCGGCACTATTTACAGGGAACGCAAACCACATAAGTGGACTAACCCCAGGGAACCGCACTATACCGTGGTGTTCCTCACATAGTGGGTAATAAGCATTGGCAAGGCAGAACCATGGTGTTGCTCATCCCATGGTGTTGCTCATATAGGGGTACGAATCACAGGTACTGTAAAATGCATCCTGAGCCACACACTGTAAAAGCGACCGATGGTGTTCCCTGCATGATGGTACTAATTATAAGTTGTCTCATGGTTCTAATTTGATCATCCCTTGGTCGCCCCTTTTAGCCGCCTCTTATGACAGGCAGGGGATACCGTAGGTGTATTCTTCGTCTGCATCCCCACCCACAGGGGGTTGTGTGTTTGCTCCGCGAGAGGTATTTTAATTCCCTCTAGTTCGCCGGCAAGCCGCTTAGGACTCCCCTATCCACTACCTGGGACGCACCACATGGGAGTATCACCTCTCCCCCTGCTACGCCAGCGTAGTAGGTTCGTGGCCATTTTAAATTAGTGTTAGGTTTAATGGCCCACCCAATCAATACACTTCACTTTACAAGTGAAAACACATTCAATATATATTAAACTTTCTTTGTAAATTGTAACAAACCGTTTTGCCAATCAGTTTTAATCAAAATATCCTACCTCACCCAGTATGAGCCAATGGTTTTCCACATCGGTTGAAATCAAGGGTTATTTTGCTTTATGCATTCTTATGGCTCAAGTCCATCCGAAAGTCTATGCTCGTTTCCTTTTTCTCCGAAGTCATTCCTCTCAAAAGATTCGTAATCCTTTCTAAATATCTACATTTCATAATCAATGAAACTCACATGGAAAATGACAGGCCCAGAAAAATTGCACCTATTGTAAATCGTATGGAACAAAATTTCAGAGATATTTACTATCCAGAGCAGGATATAGCAGTTCTAGTAAAATTTAGGGGAAGATTGTGCTAGCCTACATACATGCCCAATTTGGCATAACAATTATAAAATTTCTGAGTCTGACAGTGGATATTGTCTGGGGTTTTCTATTTATTCAGGGGAAAAAACCAGCCCAAGCAGAAGAGACTGGAATGTTGTCATGCAACTTATGGAACTATATCTTGAGAAGGGGCACACAGTTTATGTTGATAAATGGTATCCTTCACCTTCCCTGTTCTTAAATTTATCTTCCAAGAAAACAAATGCAGTAGGAACAGTGCGTGTAAATAGGGAAAATATGCCTCAAGAGCTTAGGTCGAGGAAAATGGATGGACAGGAAAGCTGTTACTGTTCTATCCACTTGCCATGATAGGCACAGGAAAATGAAATAGGAAAACAAATACTATAATCTCAAAGCCAAATGTAATAATATATTTCAACAACTGCATGAAAGGCATAGACAAATAGGATCAGCAGCTGTCATCTTTCCCTGTAATGCGTAGGTATGCCAAGGGCTATAAGAAAATATTCTTTTATCTGATGGATGTTGCAATATTCAACAGTTATGCTATCCAGAAAAAGATCACCAAAATGCAGCAGCATTTCACAGAATTTACAGTCCTCCTATCAGAACAAATACATGAGAGCGTTGATCTTCCTAACTATCTGAGACGGGGCAGACCACAAAAGGGCATTTCACCTGTTAGACTCCAGGCAGCTCAGTTTGGTAGGTTTATACCCCCAAACCCTAAAATAAAAAAATAAATAAAAAAAAACCAAACTCCATGCCATGAATGTGTGGTATGCAAGGCCGGGAAGAAAAAAAAAGTGCAACGAGATATGAATGTGAGAAGTGTTTGGTTGATTTGCATTTTATGAATTTACTCATTTGGGACAAAAATTGCAGGTTCCCTATGGGAATCAACATCTATATAATGATTTGCATTTCCCGGAGTGTTTTCGGGTGTTTCACACCTCTAAAAACTTTTGAAGGGTTCTTCTGGTTGCAGTTCATCATCACATCAAACACAGCTATGATTAAAATTTCAGTATGATGTAGATTACATGTATAAAACTAGTAGTGTAAAACTATATGTTATGTATGAAAAAAATGGTATACACAGGCATGCTGAGCTTGTTAAAATTTGTATGTCAACGAAGATCTTGAAAACAAGTACGACAGTTTCAATCTGCGTAAGAGTGGAAGAGATAACGTTCGCTAGCCGGAAATAAATTCACTTCTTGTGGATAAAGGCCTATCTACATAAAATTCATTGACAGTCTTGCATGAACACGCTAGATCGGTCATCAAAATGTCACGAGTGGATGGCAAATATAATGTTTTGCTTGAACTGAACATTTGAAGAGTGTACCAAAAACTGATGGGAAAGAGCTTTATGTTAATGCAAGATGGAAGACAGGTCACTGCAAGTAGGTATGCACTCGTCGCATGTGTAAAATCACCCTCAGCGTTGAATCAGCTATGTAGTCTTCTTGTGTATTGCTTTTATTCACTTGCATTTAAAGATGCCAAATTTAAGATAAATTCTAAGCCTGTGGCAAGTAAAATCAAAAGATTATAGTGACGGATGAAAATGTCGGGCATATACCTTTCTGGTTAACATGTGTAAAGAAGTGGACTGTGTGGCAACCAGAGATACTGTTGCAAATAAGATAAACTCTTTTTGCTTTGTTAGTCATAAAGAGTTGTTGAAAATGAAGAAATCTATGCATTGTAGGGCCTCTGCGGGATATGTTTATTGCCCTGCAATCTGGTACTGTGATTTCTTTCTTTCCTGAGCATTCAAGATCTACCCAGAAAATCAATAAACAACGTCCATGGTGATGCTTGTACAAACCAATCTATGTAAAAACATGTTTTGTATTAGTCCTGTCAGTCATACTTGATCATGGGGAAACGAGGGGAAGGCCTCCTTATGCCAAAACCTGGGCAACATTTTTTAGCAGAGCGGTAAACTTTCTCAATACTGAGCTACCTAAGTTTCTTAATACTCTCAAAATGAGAGTTTTTCTAAAAATCTGCCCTTTTCTGGACAAAATGAGTCAGCTTTCAGAGCAACATCATCGAATATTGAAGGTTTCTCATTAAGCAAAGCTGAAGTACGGACTGACTGAAAAAGAAGTTCAATATCTTCTGTATCCAGGAGACCCACCGTGCTGCTGTTCCAGGCATGCAAATGATTATTCATCGTCCACATTCTGTGTACAGTAGCACTGTCTTCTGCCAACCTGGATTGACAATCTTGTCAACAAACATCCATGAGAGTTCTAATTGTAGAAGTCAAAGATGTTGCTGCCACATGATTGTATGAACCACCTTTAAAACAGTTTGCCTTTACAGAATGTGCAAACTTCAGTAGCCAATGTGCAAAGATTGTTGTGAACGACTTCAGCAGTCACAGAACAAGCTGGGGATATAGCCCTAACATACTTTTAGGCAAAAAAGGACTACCTTCCTTGGAGAATAAATGAATGAAAAAAGTGCTATGGTGATACTGGGAAGCATTTGATATATGGGCAGAAGCAAATGATCAAAGTGTCATATACAACCCCAATCAGCACAAGTCATTCACAAACAGGTGTTGGTCTTGTCACACTTTGCCTTTACAGAATGTGCAAACTTCGGTAGCCAATGTACAAAGATTGTTGTGAGCAAATTCAGCAGTCACAGAACAGGGATATAGCCCTAATATACTTTAAAGCAAAATAGGACTACCTTCCTTGGAGAATAAACGAATGAAAAAAGTGCTATAGTGATATTGGGAAGCTTTGATTTATGGGCAGAAGCAAATGATCAAAGTGTCATATACTCCAATTAGCACAAGTCATTCACAAGCAGGTGTTGGTCTTGTCACACTAAACCATGCATCACCTTCATCAACACCAGTATAAGAATTCAAGGTATCAAAACTATGGGTGATACAGCTGGACTCTGCTCTTGAAAGTATGTCCCAACCAACTGTGAAGGATACAGTTTTCACTACTGCTATATACTGTTATATCAGAGATTTCAAGAAAAGATGATAGGCAAACAAAGAACGTATATTCTAGGACTAACTAAAGAGGAGGAATTACCATATTTACTCGTGCATTAGACCCCCTTTTTTCTACTTTTACAGCCAAAAAAAGTAAAGGGGGCCCCAATATGCAACAATCTCAAATTACTCATATCACGATATTCGTTTCATCTCATTAATTTCTCTGATGAGGTTGACATGAGAAAGGGCATACAGTCGTAAAAACTCGCTACGAAGATTCATCTTGCTTCTTACTCGACCTCATAGAGAAAAGGGATATACGTATCGTATTATCATATTATGCAATATTGATACAAAATAACTTAATGGCCAGTCATTTGTCTCTGACAGTTGAGCAGTAGGCCTACCACACAGTAAACCCAATCACTGCTTTAATTTGAATTACTGTCTTGTGCCACCAACTTCCTTGCTACCGGCGTGTCACCATTCCAAATGACGTCATCCATCTAGTCAGCAATGCACTGCAATCGAGATCATTTGAATGCCCGTCTTTAGGAACCTTTCAAAAATAGTTTTGTTCCCGACTATAGAGTCCAAACACTGAGAATCTATTCCCAAATGTTTTCTGGAGACTGTCTCTGATATTCCCAGTTGGTGTATGTGTAGCAAAAGCCACTACTTCCAAATAAAGCCGTGCTGTAGAAAGCGTGCCAAACCACCAGCTGATAACTAGCGTATATTACGAGTTGTACTTCCGAATGTAATACATAGTGACTGCAAACATTCCTTGGATAACTGCGGCTGTTGAAAGCCAGACCGTTATTTGTAGGTATATTTTGTGCCCATTCTCTACATTTATCACATCAGGATTTACCTAAACAACTGTAAATGAGATTAGGTATGCTATCAGTGTCCGGATACTGCCAGAAGTTCCACGATAGAAAGAATAAAAATAAATAACAGGAAAGTTTGCTGCATTTATGGATATCTACAGGTGTGGCGATAATGCATTTTATGATCAGTATCTTTAATTTCGTACGTTCATTGTCTCCATTTGTTTATTAACGCATAGTATGTTTTGTTTGGCGTCTCCAAAATTCATTAAAAGTAAGTGGGGACGTAAAATCAACATTATTGTTATTATTATTATTGTTAGGTACGTTGGCAAGTAAAACAATCATTAAGATTAGATTGTCTTTATCAAGTTTTAAACTTACTTCTCACCAAAAAATATCTATATTGGCCCGAGTTGCAGATTATTAAACGATCACTTTGTTAATGATCTCACCTGCTATATTAATAGCAACAACCATGAATATTTCTTAACTAAAGTAAACTCGTTTCCTCACCCCGAGGTGGTGCAGCTCTTTTTAGACATGCCCCCAGTGGAGGGGAGTTACATGTTCCATTTTTACTGCATTTCGACCCTCCTATCATTCATAAATCTCTGGCAGTACAGTACTGGTAATCGAACTCAGGCTCCCGAGAATGGCAGCTAATTATGCTAACCATTATACTGGTGGATATTCTTAACTACAAAACACAAACACGTAGCATGACTGATGCGAGCTTGCAACGCGCAGGTCAGACACGAAACTATTCACCTATTTGTGTGACGTCATCAGTGCTGCAGTAAACCTATGCTACAGAAACAGACATTCTTAACTATTAAACACAGATGTACCGCATAACTTCGACGCGTTTTTATTGCGTGGGTAGTATGGACGAAACTATTCACAAATTTGTGTGATGTCATCAGAGCTGCAATAAGGCTTGTACCCGCTTCGATACAGAATCGTTGTTCTTCTCTGACGAAATACGTTGGTGGGTCTTGTATGCGAGATGTATTTTTTTTTTTTCATTTTCTTTGTCTCGAAAAGCCAGGGGGTCTAATACATGAGTAAATACGGTAATACTTTAAAGACCTCCATACTACTTACTGCATAAATAATTTCTCTAAAGGGGTTACTGGCATATCAACAAGCTCAATGAGCTCACAGATAAAAGAAAGAGCTGAAAATAGCAAAGTTTGCAGGTTTGGATGATATTAGTAATGAATAAATAAAAAATATTGATATAAAGACCTTGGACTGGTTCACTACTTTCTTCAATTGACGCGTTTAGTCTGAGATAAACCCCGGACCTGGCTTACAGCAAAGTAGTGGCACTCTTGAAGCCAGCCAAAACACCAGACAACCTCAAGAACTTCAGGCCTGTCTCTCTCCTGAGTCACCTTTTTAAAACTGCTTGAACACCTTATTTGTTAGGCCCCTTAAAACAACAAGCATGAACACCTTATTCTTAACAGAATTACTTCCTTTGTAGACAGTAAGCTGATTAATCAACAAGCAGGTTTCTGACCAGGACGACTGTTGTCAGGCCAACTGCCGAATTGTACTCAGTATATTGAGGATGGACTTCAGAAGCGCCTTGTAACTTGTACTGTTTTCGTTGACTCAAGTGCTGCATGAGATATAATCAGCCACCAACACGAGCTGTTTAAAATGAGAAGACTTCAAACTTAGAAGAATTATTTAATGCTTGTTACAGAACAGAAGATTCCAAGTGACACTTCAAAATAAAAAAAGTCACTGGAGGAACCAGAAAAATGGTCTAACATTTTGCCAGTGGTTTCATGTCGCACAAACAGATTGAAGGTGTTCAGTGATGCAAGGATGGGAATGGTGTGAAAATGGGAAACCATAGAAAACCATCTTCAGGGCTGCTGATGGGATGGTGGGATGTGAACCCACTATTTCTCGAATGAAAGCTCACAGCTATGTGACCCTCATATCCACATTTACAGACACGAAAACCTTTGATGTGTTAGTGCGACGTTAAATCACTGGCAAAAAGCTAGACTATTTTTCTGGTTCCTCCAATGACTTTCTTTACTTTGCAGTGTTACATGGAATCTTCTGTTCTGTAAAAGCATTAAATAATTCTTGTAAGTTTTCTTCTAAATCTTCAATCATTTTAAACAGCTTGTGTATGAGATGTTGATGACTGTTCACATCTCATGCAGCACTTGGGTTGACGAAGACAGCATGTGGCAAGGCCCTCCTGAAATCCATCCTCAACATATTGAGCAAGGTTCAGCAGTTACTCTGAGCATAGACATCCTGGTCCGACGATGGTTCAACATACACCAAACGGCAACTGTAATATAAGAAATATAAAACAGAAAAACTTATTTCATGAAGGATGCCAATCTTCTGTGAGGAGACATCAGAAGCAGAAGAATAATGTGAAAATCATTAGACACAAACTCTTTATAAGTAATAGAAACAAACGCTTTAGTTAGCTTTATTTTGTGAGAAGAAATTTTCATAACAGAGGAGAAACTGATTAAAATGAACGAACAGAAGGACTTCATGAATATATTATAGGCCTATTAGCCAGAGAAATGCATAGGCCTAACGAATGGATACAGGCTGTTTTACAGCACGAGATTACACATAAAAAAAGTGGTAAGTATGGTCTTGAGGAAAGATATACAGAAAATGTGTGGAAGATGTAAAATATACAAACAGCAGGATTATGTACTGACAATGCAACTGGAGAATAAGGCAAAATGTTCACTTGTTGTCAAAACAATGAGGAGCACATTCATCTTTCTGTTTTTATAAAATAAATAATTCACTGAACATGTATTGAAAATTGCTACTATAGGTGTGTGGTGCACTGTGATGTCATATGCCTAGATTTTTAATGCAATAAAGGATTTCCCAACAGATGAGAGAACATTGAAGACAAACAAATAAGCCACTCAATCCAGTAAAAACTTCACAAAACACTGGAAAAATTTGTAAAACTATTTCAAAATTTGGATAATAACATTTATACCCTCAGCAAGCCGATCTATCGGCTCGAGTGATATTGCTTAAAACACTCAGCATGCCGATCTATCGGCTCTGTGTTCGGATGGCTGTATTAGTACCTTACTGGACTCCCAGATGTCAGGAAAAGTTAGCAATAGTAGCTTTTGGATTTAGTTTGCACTTTTCTCGAGGGACAGAGAAACTAAGTTCATCTGTTTGAAACAAAGTTATCAAACCGCGTATGTTTACCGCATGGCGAGTTGCAGTGTGCTGCATGCGAGTACAGTCTTCTTTAAGCTTCAATATATGTTTTTTCCTTTGTTATATTGTTTCCATTTTTTTAAAAGTTAATTATTAGATACAGCCTATGAAAGGACATTTTACACTAATAATAAGTTTAAATAAGTATAAAGGATAACAAATTTATAAACAACAATTTTAAGTAACAACGATAAATTAACAATTATTAACAATAACAATGTAACAACAATGACAATGATAACTGGCAAGGGTTGGTTACAGAAATTAGGAAGAAGAAAGGTCGACGGTTGGATGGATGGAAGAAAATGGAAACCTGGAGAGGACTTCAAAGGAATCTATTCATTTTTTGTCTGAAGGATGCGAAAGGTGTGAATATGTCGATATTGGGTAGTGAGTTACCAAGAGTAGGGAGACAGTGGAAGATAGAGCGTTGCTGTAAGGTTAGGTGCGGACAGGACACATGATGAGTGCGCCAGTTGCGTGTTGGGCCGGGAGGAACATGCATAGGGAAGTACGCCAGAAGAGTATTACATTTGGTGTAGCCATTGCTTATTTTATGGAGGTAACATAGATCGGCGAATTGTAAATGGCTTGATTGATAAATTTCATTTTTGTTCCGTATTGATAGTCACCATAAGTCATAAATGAAAGAAAAGTCCCACCTAATCAATACTATTTTATTATCACATGTAGGACCAGTTTCGACCTCTCAGAAGGTCATCCTCAGCTACACTAGAATTGCATTTACATACATGCCTCATATTGAGAGCTAATGACATGCTCTAGAATTCAACAATTTTATAGTGGTTATACCCATGCTAAGAATTCAATGTTTTACATAGTTACAATTACAAAAATTAATTGCTCTTATTACACTCAATGTACATATGTAAGAACTAATATGAGTTCGTCTTTTCTTTAACGTGGTGAATATGTCGGAGTATTTTTAACATAGGCATTTGCCTAGTCAGTTTAATTGATCTCAAATCTTATGAATATTTAGTCCTGTATGAAATGAACTTAGTTGAACAATTGTAAAATAGTCAGTATTATAGTCGTTTTAACAATAATTTACACTAAATAGAGAGATGCGTGTTGATAGTTCAATAAAACAAATGACTAGCCAAAATAAAACATTAGTAAACATGGTTTAACGTGCTTGACTGCACTGTTGGTTGTCTAATGCGGAAGGTAACAGTGGTTCTTGCATTGTACAGTTCATGTTATATTAGAATAATAAGAAGTTAGCCCATAAACAGAACACTTAAACACATTAAAACAATAAAAGTCACAATAAAAAATTAGTAAAGATGGTTTAACGAGTTTGATTGCACTGTTGACTGTCTAAAGTGGCAGGTAACAGTAGTTCTTGCGTTGTTATAATAATAATGTTATTTGTTTTACGTCCCACTAACTACTTTTTAAGGTCTTCGGAGACGCCGAGGTGCCGGAATTTAGTCCCGCAGGAGTTCTTTTACATGCCAGTAAATCTACCGACACGGGGCTGTCGTATTTGAGCACCTTCAAATACCACCGGACTGAGCCAGGATCGAACCTGCCAAGTTGGGGTTAGAAGGCCAGCGCCTTAACCGTCTGAGCCACTCAGCCCGGCACTTGCATTGTTACAGTGCGTATTATGTTAGAATGATGTGAAATAGCTCATAAGCAAAACTTTTAAACACATTAAAACATTAAAATCACTGTAATGTGCGTTGGACATAAACTTCAATTGACAGTCCAAAGTAATAAGTGACAGACACCTTCTTATGTTGTTTGCAAGTTATAAGCTTAAATTATTGTAATCACTGCCAATATGCATTGAATATTACTCAACCACTTTCCAATTTAGTATTTGTAACTTGAGCTATTTCACATCATTCTAACATAATACGCACTGTAACAACGCAAGAACTACTGTTACCTGCCGCTTTAGATAGTCAACAGTGCAATCAGGCACGTTAAACCATGTTTACTAATTTTTTATTGTGACTTTTATTGTTTTAATATGTTTAAGTGTTCTGTTTATGGGCTAACTTCTTATTATTCTAATATAACATGAACTGTACAACGCAAGAACCACTGTTACCTTCCGCATTAGACAACCAACAGTGCAGTCAAGCACGTTAAACCATGTTTACTAATGTTTTATTTTGGCTAGTCATTTGTTTTATTGAACTATCAACACGCATCTCTCTATTTAGTGTAAATTATTGTTAAAACGACTATAATACTGACTATTTTACAATTGTTCAACTAAGTTCATTTCATACAGGACTAAATATTCATAAGATTGGAGATCAATTAAACTGATTAGGCAAATGCCTATGTTAAAAATACTCCGACATACTCATCACGTTAAAGAAAAGACGAACTCATATTAGTTCTTACATATGTACATTGAGTGTAATAAGAGCAATTAATTTTTGCAATTGTAACTATGTAAAACATTGAATTCTTAGCATGGGTATAACCACTATAAAATTGTTGAATTCTAGAGTATGTCATTAGCTCTCAATATGAGGCATAGTATGTAAATGCAATTCTAGTGTAGCTGAGGAGAACCTTCCGAGAGGTCGAAACCGGTCCTACATGTGATAATAAAATAGTATTGATTAGGTGGAACTTTTCTTTCATTTATGACTTATTGTAAATGGCTTCTCAGGTCAAGTATACCCAGGTAATTCAAAATGTCAGATCGGCGAATTGTAAACGGCTTCTCACGTCAAGTATACCCAGGTAATTCAAAATGTCAGATTTAGTTTTGTTCTTAAAAGCAGGATTGCAAGTCTTAACAATGAAAGTGAAAAAGTTAAAAATACTATTAAGTTGAGAGATGTTTGTGATAGTAAAGTAGATGAGGACCAAATAGGGGAATAAAAGTCAATAATGGGGAGAAAATATGAGACAAAGTATAATTCTAAGGCGTTAATAAAATTAATTTCAGTGAACCTGTAAAGAATGCCTAGTGTACGCATAACACGGGATTTTATAGACTGAATATGAGCAGAGGAGGTTAGTTTACAGTCTATTATAACACCTAGGTTTCTTACCTGAGCAGCCGATTGCAATGTATTTCCCTGGATGGTATAGGCAGTGTTCATTCCTTGCTTTAGCAATGAAAACGAGATTGTATCGCACTTCTTACCATTGGGAGTAAGATTCCATTTCTTAAACCAGTCACCACACGAATTGAGAACAGTCTGTAATTCATCACAATCGTCAGGCGTAGACACTTCTCTTAGGATTTTCAGGTCATCGGCTTACAAGAGGAGGGAATACTGACTATTTTGGGTGCAGAGAATGATGTCATCGATATAGAGAACAAAGAGTAGGGGTCCCAGAATACACGCTGAGATACACCTGATAACACAGATAACCATGATGAGACAGATTCAGGGGGTACCACTCTTTGTTTTCTGCCAGAGAGGAAACATGTTATCAATGATAAGACGGGGCCATGTATATTAAATCTGGTAGCGAGCTTATGAACAAGAAGTGCGTGATCCACTGAGTCAAATACTTTGGCAAGATCTATATGGATTACATCTAACTGAGATTTATTTTCTATTGCTGAAATGATGTGGTGATTGAGAACTGTGAGGTTAGTGAGGCATGATTTTCCGGAAGTGAATCCTTGTTGTCGTTCAGGTAGGTATGGCTGTGTGAAAGAAAGAAGTCGGCTGTAGATTATTCTTTCAAGGACAGAGGATAGTATTGGAATTAGAGATATTGGGCGGTATGATGAGATATCATGTTTGTTGCCAGATTTGAAAATAGGTGTGATATCAGCTTGTTTCCAGCTGTCGGAGAATGTACCAGTAGCCATACACAGGTTTAAAATTGTAGATAACGGTGCATAGAGAGATGCAGAAGTATTTTTGAGGAATATTGGGCTAATATCATTGGGCCCGGTGGAGCGGTTTGTTGGGAGACTATTCAGAATAATTTTAACTTCGTTAGGGGTCGTTGATATTTGTAACAGTGAGCAACTGCAAACACTATTGATCTATGGTAGTTCTGTGATAGGTGTGGGAGGAGTAAAGGTGGAGTGAAAATACTCATTGAATTTTTGGGACCTTAATTCAGTTGGGACATCATCACTATGTCGTTTAAGATTCAGTGGTATTCGGGGTGACTTTCTATGTGATGAAATGAGGGTCCAAAATTTTTTTTTAGGGTTATTTTTAAGGTTTCCAGTTATAGAAGTGATGCGCCGGTTGTAGTCATTCTTAACGTGCGATTTCGAAATTTTCCTGAGGTGTTTAAATGTATTACATGTATGTGAATTGAGAATATACTCCCAGAGTGACCACGCATAGCTTTTGTTCTTTAGTAGCAATTTAGTTTCGGCACTAAGCCAGGGGGGATATTTGAGTGTTCTGGGTTTGAAGAAAGGTACATGCTGTTTAATAATGGTAAATATTAAAACCTCAAACAGGGAAACCACACTGTTGACGTCACGCTCAGCTGATAACCAGCACCAAGGGATGGATGACAAGTCCTGATTGACAACTAGCCAGTCTATTTTACTCCATAGAGGAAATACCTGCCTCGCAGCAGGTGGGAAGTAGGTGGTTGTTGTTTGACTCATCAGTCCATAGACTGGTTTGATGCAGCTCTCCATGCCACCCTATCCTGTGCTAACATTTTCATTTCTACATAACTGATGCATCCTACATCTGCTCTAATCAGCTTGTCATATTCATACCTTGGTTTACCCCTACCGTTCTTACCCCATACACTTCCCTCAAAAACAAACTGCACAAGTCATGGGTGTATTAAGATGTGTCCTATCATTCTATCTCATCTTCTCATCAAATTTAGCCACAACAATCTCCTCTCACCAATTCGATTCAGTATCTCTTCATTTGTGATTCGATCTATCCATCTTACCTTCAGCATTCTTCTGTAATACCATATTTAAAAAGCTATTGTTTGTTATATTTTGTTTATATTCAACATTTGTTGGTGTTCTCAAGTGAAGTTTAGCTTAATATTTCATGTTATTAGATTTTCGTGCCGCGAGCAGGCCTAATTTTTTTAAAAGGTTGGGCCAAGTTCTACGCTAAAAAATTCCAAAGTCTTAGATTATTTAGATGTTTTAGACAGTGACAGTGACTTTATAGCCGAGAGTGATTTGGATTTTATAGATAGTGATGATAGTGCTCCAGAAACATCCCCAATAAACGCTTACAGTATATCTGACAGTGATGATGATGACATGGATGATGAAGACTACAGGGAGATTCTGTCACCTGAAGATCCTCTCCCTCTCCCATTTCAATATCATGAATTATCGAGGCCCAAGCACATGCCACTCACCTCCCTGAGCCCCTTCCAATAGCCTACTTCTTTTTTATTTTTTATTTTATAGATTTTATTCTTTCTCTCATGGTGACATAATCTAATCCATATACCCAGCAATTCATCACAAGTAAGAGAGATAACGTTCCTGCCTCTCTAAAGAATTGGGACAGGATCACATTGTCTGAAATGAAAGGATGTCTTCTTAACATGAGTATCAACCAACCACTGCCTCTTACTGGTCGACAATGCCTTATCAGGTCAACCCATCGTTCCCCTAAATGTTTACTAAACACAGGTTCTCCCACTTGCTGTGGTTCCTTCATCTTGTCAACAATGAGGAATTGCCAGGGCCAGAAGAAACAGGATATGATCCCTGTGCAAAGTATCGACCATTAGATGGGTTATAGGCAGGTACATTAAAGGAAACGGGGTGGCCTAGGGAGCGGTGTTAAGAGAACAGGGAACTGGAAATCAAGTAGGGATGACATAAAAATGTTAGGGCTCAATTGTAGAAGCATTGTAAACAAAGGAATCGAATTAAGTAATTTAATAGATATATACTTACCAGATATTGTAATAGGAGTTAATCATGGCTGAGAAATGATATAATGGATGCAGAAATATTCTAAGAGAACTGGAGTGTGTATTGTAGAGAAAGGATAGGAATGGTAGGAGGGGGAGTATTCACTCTGGTGAAAGAAGAATTTGTAAGCTAAGAAAAAGTTAAAGATGACAAGCACGAAATACTGGGTGTAAGGCTCATTTCTAAAGATAATAGGCAACTTGATGTCTTTGGAGTGTACAGACCGGGAAAGGGTAGTGTTGACGCTGATTCAGAATTATTTGATAAGATAATCAGCTATGTGGTAAACGATAGGAAAGGAACGTGATTGTAGAGGGTGATTTCATTTTACCAAATGTCAATTGGGATGGAAATGCGAACGACAGGAAACATGAACAACAAATGGCAAATAAGTTAATATGGGAAGGGCACCTGATTCAGAAAGTGATGCAACCAACTAGAAGGAAGAATATTTTGGATGTGGTGCTGATAAAACCAGATGAGCTCTATAGAGAAACCGAAGTAATAGATGGTATTAGTGATCACGACGCTGTTTTTGTCGTAATTAAAAATAAATGTGAAAGAAAGGAAGGTATTAAAATTAGGACTATTAGCCAGTACCATATGGCTGATAAAACAGGCATGAGGGAGTTTATAAAAAGTAACGGTGATCGCTGAAAATGGTAAATAAAAATGTAAACAGACTCTGGGATGGGTTTAAAGCATTACTGAGGAATGTGAAAATAGGTTTGTACCTTTAAAGGTGGTAAAGAATGGTAAAGATCCACTATATTATAACAGAGTAAACAGGGATACAAGAGGTTCCAAGAAAGGCCAAAGTTGAAAACAGGCAAGAAGTGGACTGATGAAAGAAAGGAGGCTCACAGAACGAGAATGCGTGAGTACTGGGGAAGAATTAAAGTTCAAAGATGCAAACGGTTGAAATAACATGGTCCACAGCAGGCCGAAACAAAGAAACAAAGAAACAAAGAAAGAAAGAAGAGAAGTAAAGAGACTAAGAAGGAGGTGCAGGCTGGAACGAAATAGAGTTAGAAATGGTTATGGAAGTAAGGAGAAATGGAAGGAACTTACTAGGAAATTGAATCTAGCAAAGAGGTCAGTTAAGGATAACATGATGGCAAGCGTATTTGGTGGTCATACAAATTTTAGTGAAAAATGGAAGGGTATGTATAGGTACTTTAAGGCAGAAACTGGTTCAAAGAAGGACATTCCAGGAAACATTAATGAACAAGGGGAGTGTGTATGCGAGGATTTTTAAAAGGCAGAAGTATTCAGTCAGCAGTATGTAAAGATGGTTGGTTACAAGGATAATGTCCAGATAGGGGATGTGAGTAATACTAAAGAAGTATTAAAATTTATGTATGATAACAATGACATTTACAGTAAGATACAAAAGTTGAAAACTAGAAAAGCAGCTGGAATTGATAAGATTTCTGGGGATATACTAAAGGCAATGGGTTGGGATATAGTGCCATATCTGAAATACATATTTGATTATTGTTTGGTTGAAGGAGCTATACCAAATGAATGGAGAGTTACTATAGTAGCCCCTGTGTATAAAGGAAAGGGTGATAGACATAAAGCTGAAAATTACAGGCCAGTCAGTTTGACATGCATTGCAGGTAAGCTTTGGGGAAGTATTCTTTCTGATTATATTAGACATGTTTGCAAATTTAATAACTGGTTTGACTGAAGGCAGTTTGGGTTTAGGAAATGTTATTCCACTAAAGCTCAGCTTGTACGATTTCAGCAAGATATAGCAGATATCTTGGATTCAGGAGGCCAAATGGACTGTATTGCGTTTGACCTATCTAAGGCATTTGATAGGGTAGATTATAGAAGACCACTGGCAAAAATGAGTGCTATTGGACTAGAAAAAAAGAGTGACTGAATAGAGTGGCTATATTTCTAGAAAATAGAACTCAGAGAATTAGAGTAGGTGAAGCTTTATCTGTCCCTGTAATAATTAAGAGGGGAATTCCTCAAGGCAATATTATTGGACCTTTATGTTTTCTTATATATATCAATGATATGTGTAAAGAAGTGGAATCACAGATAAGGCTGTTTGCAGATGATATTATTTTGTACAGAGTAATAAATAATTTACAAGATTGTGAGCGGCTGCAGGGTGACCTCGATAGTGTTGTGAGATGGACGGTGGGCAATGGTATGATGATAAACGGGGTTAAAAGTCAGGTTGTGAGTTTCACAAATAGGAATAGTTCTCTCAGTTTTAATTACTGTGTTGATGGGGTGAAAATTCCTTTTGGGGATCACTGTAAGCACCTAGGTGTTAATATAAGAAAAGACCTTCATTGGTTAATCACATAAATATGATTGTTAATAAAGGGTACAGATCTCTGCATATGGTTATGAGGATATTTAGGGGTTGTAGTAAGGATGTAAAGGAGAGGGCATATAAGTCTCTGGTAAGACCCCAACTAGAGTATGGTTCCAGTGTATGGGACCCTCACCAGGATTACTTAATTCAAGAACTTGAATAAATCCAAAGAAAAGCAGCTCAATTTGTTCTGGGTGATTTCCATCAAAAGAGTAGTGTTCCAAAAATGTTGCAAAGTTTGGGCTGGGAAGACCTGGGAGAAAGGAGACGAGCTGCTCGACTAAGTGGTATGTAAGTAATAATAATAATAACTTAAATGTTTCCACCTTTTCAATACAATATATTCACAAATTTACAAAATTATACGGTACTAGTTTCGACCCATCTAGGGGTCATCATCAGCCGTATTGGAGCAAAGATCATTTGTGGCGAAATCCTAAGACAATATTATTTTAAAGAATAACAAGTGAAATGAGATGTTATGGTAATAGTTAATAATACAAGGAATATACATAATAAGAGGTTTTTAACAAAGAATAAAGTATAAATGGGGTGTTGTAAAAATTATAATCATGGAAATCAGTAAGTTCTTGTATTGAAATGAAATATGGCTTACCATCAATAAGTGGTATGTTCCAAGCTGTCAGTGGAGAGATGCCGTGGGAGGACATCAGTAGACGAATAAGTTTGAGTGGTGTCTTTAAAAGTAGGAAAGATCACAATATGAAGATAAAGTTGGAATTCAAGAGGACAAATTGGGGCAAATGTTCGTTTAGAGGAACGGGATATAGGGATTGGAATAACTTACCAAGGGAAATGTTCAATAATTTTCCAATTTCTTTGCGATCATTGAAGAAAAGGCTAGGAAAACAACAGATAGGGAACCTGCCACCTGGGCGACTGCCCTAAATGCAGATCAGTAGTGATTGATTGATTGATTGATTGATTGATTGATTGATTGATTAGTGGATCATGCCAACATGGTATTTAGGCACCACTATACACATCAGAAGATTAGCATTGATAAGTCTCTTGTAGGAACTAAAAATAAAACCAGCCATCTCCAATACCTGCCCAACAAACACCACCATTGCTGGGGGATAAAATTTTGGATGTTGTGTGATTCTGTTTCCAATTAATGCCTGGGTTCTTTCACCTACAGGGGTGCCAGATCTCAAGAATACAGAGACAATATTATAAAATATGGTTTGGGATACATCATTGTGAAAAACCTTTAGTGATGGGTGGTTACCTCATCAAGAGTTACCATGTCTTTGTTGACAACTACACAGTTCAAAAAAATTAGGGGAACATGTTTTGAACATTTGCCATGCTCCACCAAACATTACCTCACACCCAGGTATATTACCAATTAAGCCTTTATTCTTTACTATGCGAAGCTTCAGTATGGTGCATGTCCTCCACGAGCATTTATTACAGCTTGGCACCTACGTGGCATGCTCCGTATAAGTCGACGGAGGTCACGTTGCGGTGTCAGGTCCCATTCTTCAATGAGAGCCTGTTTGAGGTCTTGGAGAGTCTGTGGTGGTACAGGATGCCCATGAACACTTCTGTCAAGCCTATCCCACACATGCTCGATGGGATTAAGGTCGGGACTCACTTATGGCCATTCCATCTCTTGAATGTTCTGTTCTCGCAAGACAACTCTGATTATGCGCGCTACGTGAGCCCTGGCATTGTCGTGCATGAGTATGAATTCAGGATGTAGCAACCAACACGTGCTGTAGCAGTATCTGCTAGACATACCCCGCAGTGGTAAGTTTACGTTGCACCGACACAAATAGGTCTTATGGCACGATGGGATAGGAAAGGGCTAGGAATGGGAAGGAAGCGTCCGTGGCCTTAATTAAGGTACAGCCCCGGCATTTGCTTGGTGTGAAAGTGGGAAACCACGGAAAACCATCTTCAGGGCTGCTGACAGTGGGATTCGAAACCACTATCTCCTGAATATTGGATACTGGCCGCACAAGCGACTGCAGCTATCGAGCTCGGTAAGGAAATTATTCAGAATTTGTTACTTTTACTTGAAGAAACAGCTTACCCCATATAATTCTCGGGTTGCTGGAGCCTCCCAGGCTCATTTTGGTTTTGACCAGGGTTTAAAGTGGGATGAGTTTCCTGATGACAAATGCTTTTTCGGGTGAAAATTCCAACCCAGGCTCAGTCAAACCTCGACTGTCAGGGCAGAAGAACAGCAGCAGCTAAGCCTCTGCTCATCTACAAGCCTCTACATCAGTGGTCGCCAAACTATCAATCGTGATCTACTGGTAGGTAAAGACCTTCAAAGTTGATTGCTACACGGAGCACAGATAAATATGAAAAGCTGGTGTTATTTGTTTTTCTTTTCTGGACTTTTACCATTTGGCTGAAGCAATGAGTAGAGTTAGTTGTACCGAGCTCGATAGCTGCAGTCGCTCAAGTGCAGGCAGTATCCAGTAATCGGGAGATAGTGGGTTCTAGTCCACTGTCGGCAGCCCTGAAGATGGTTTTCCGTGGTTTCCCATTTTCACACCAGGCAAATGCTGGGGCTGTACCTTAATTAAGGCCATGGCCGCTTCCTTCCAATTCCTAGGCCTTTCCTATCCCATCATCGCCATAAGACATATCTGTGTCGGTGCGACGTAAAGCAAATAGCAAAAAAAAGAAAAAAGAAAAAAAGAGTTTGTTGTAGTTATCAAATGAGAAAGATTCGTCCATCCATGAAATAGTAGTTCTTGTTGAAGTAAGTCTGCAATATTACACATTTTGTTAGGTGGTAAGAGTGCTGTTATACTACAGCCTTCTGGATAATGGCAATCAAGGCCAGATCCAGGAATTATCAAGGCAGGTGTTGCTGTACTACATTTAGTCTTCTGTTGGCTGTGAAGTTGTAACACTGCCTTCACTTTTCAATAAGTTGTTGAATGTTAAGCGAAGGCAAGTCTAAACAAGAAGCGATAAACGTATACTATTAATGCTTTCATGGCCTGTACTTATAGACATTATCCCATTTATGCCCAGAACTTTTTTTTTTCTACTATTTCGATAACTTTTACAAATTCGACTACTTGGTTAAGAATAAACATAACTCAAAATTTCACAGTAATAAATCTCTATGTGTTCAAAATTACATGTTGCGAAAACGCAACACTGGGCAGATCCAGAACCTCAATGAAGTCCATGTATGGAATATGATATTTACCGTTTAGATGCAATCTACTATTAGTAAAACTGACATTTTCGGTGTAATTGATTAAAAAATGTCTGTGTGAAGATTTTTCCCAAACAATGAACCTGTATATTCACGCATAAATACAAACAACACCAAAAATTTGCTGGAAGGAAGTGTCATTTTTACTGTCCCTTCCGGAAGTAAAGTTCTCTGAAACATTTATTGTGAAGAGCTACTCTGCATTTCACACATCGATTGTTAGTAGTTGACTTGCAAAAGGCAAACCGCGTTCTCTTGCACTGAGTTTCAGGTAAGTGTCCGATGTTATCGAAACGAAGCTCAGTTGACACTCTAGCACCGGTAGGAGTAGCAACGGGACCATGTCTCACTCTGGGCGTTCCATGCGTGTGTAGTAATGTTAATGCTATGCAACGTCGAAATTCTAGGAGATCCATAGAACTAACTCCAGTAGATTTCGTTGAAATCCTGTGCAAAATCCAGGCATTCTGGATTGACACATCAATACCCCAAAGAAATATGGGCCACCACCACTTCTTTGAGCGTATGTTTACTCTGTAAGTACTAACGTTTTGGTCCATTCTGTCAGTTACACCCATGTTCTCGTTGTATGGTTTTATTAGTAAAGGCTGAGGAATCGAGATTTTCTTCTTTTCACTGAAGGAATATCTGATTGCTGTTCCTACTGGATAAACACCATCACAGTTCGATACCAGAGTTACAACAGAATTGTCATTCCATCTGCACACAAGTAGTTTCTGGCTGTCACATCTCATGTCAAACGTTCCCCGTTCTTCTTTCTTGATAACAGAGATATCTTTTAGAGGACACTTGTCAGTTCTGTTACTTCTAATAGTTCCTGTGATACCAATGCCAAGTTTTGTAAATTCTTCAACTACTTTTAGGCTGATGAAGTAATTGTCAGCAAACATATGATGTGGAAGTACATTCCCGGCTATGTCCCTTGGAGGACTTTCGGTGAATTTTAGAAGTACACTACCACATAAACCGAACTTTTCCTTGTAACAGTTTTCAGACCCTTTTGCTCCTTGGTATATATCAAAATCAATCAGATATCCCAGGGATTGATTGAGGCACCAAACTTTATACCCAAAGCGGATGGGTTCGCCTTTTATATGCTGCTTCAAACCGTGGCGCCCGTAATAGGGAATAATGGCTTCATCACAGCTAGATTGATTTTGCCAAATGGTGTACTCTAGAAACGAGTTTCGAAGTGAATCTAGGTATGGCCTGAGTTTTGATATTTTGTCGCTCGTGTCTAGAGACGTATTGTCATTCAAATGGAGATAACGCATAACCTCCTCAAAACGATTTCGCCTCATAGAATTAATCACAGCCTCGTTTCTTGTGTCGGGTCGTCCATCCCAATACATCCTCCTTTGAGGTACAGGTATATAACCACTCAGAATTAAAATACCAAAACACACTTTGAGTTCCTCAATGGTAAGCTGAAAGTTTGTCTTTCCCTTCTGAACAGCATACTTCACACTTTCCTTTACAATAATGTCAAGAAGTTTGTCTGTAAAAAATAACTGGAACATTTGGAGTGGAGTATATGGCTGATCAATAAACTGGGGTCTCTAAATTAGAGGTTCATTTTGTAGAACTTTATTTCTTATGCAATTCTGATGTGGCAAGTCCTCGTTCTTCCATTTCCGACAATTGCTCGTAGTCTCAACTGTCTTTTTTCTTTGCGTTTTCGTGACCAAGTTGAGAGAATAATTAGCAGAAGCATGCATTGTAGGAATTTCCCTGCCATTGTTTACGGCACTAGAATTACTGTACGACAATTTGAGCACACTCTCCTTGCACTCATCACCTATAACAACGGCCTCATCTGCACCTCTAAGAACAGTTTCGGTCTCTGCAGCTAGCTGTCTTCCAGTAAGATTATCGCATGTACCCCCAAAGTCTTCGTCACCGCTATCTTCAACATCAGGTGGAACAATGAACATATCAATGCTATGGCCTTGTCAACATCTTCATTTTCTTCCAATAGGGAGAGAATTTCATGGACACTCAAGTTTCTGTAAAATAAAAGGAATATATACTGTAGTTTTGAATAGGTATCGTATCTGCCCAGTGTTGCGAAAACGCAACGCTCGTGTTCTAAGCCAATTTGTGAGCAGAAGAATATAAATACAAATCTCACAAGCTGTATACTTGTTAACTTAAGTTTTGTTATTCACTATTTGTGAACTTCAACAAATTACATACATTTATAAGATGATAACTTACCGTTGTTGTAACAGCGCGCGCTTATTACCTTCCATTTCCATAGACACAATTTTACAACAGTCCACTGCCACTTCGATTGTTACACTGGATTCTCAATTCACTGCCTGCGATGTTGATTCGACATTCAAATTGTAGTTGGAACTGATATATCCTGCTGTTCTTTATTATAATACTAGCTACATGCTGTTAAACGGACGGAAGACAAATGTTGCGAAAACGCAACACTGGGCATAAATGGGATAAGCTTTTTGGGCTTATGCCGCATCATGAAAATAAGGTGAAATTCTTTGCGTTTTGCAGAGAACTTTGCTCTCCGTCTTCAGAAGAAAATCTCGACTGTTCACAAGGAAGACTTCTCCAAGAATGAAGTTTGAATTTAGATGTTAGTAATAGAAGTGGAAGTGGTACGTTCATTCGTCACCAGATGGCTCACTGTACGCAGTACAGCGCTGGCATTCAAAGCAGAAGAAGATGGCATCATCAGAATCAATCTGAGAGGGAGTCACATAACACACATTATAAAAGTATGACACTGACACAAACCTGGATTGAAACATCTGACGATGAGGAACATACGAATCTGGAAAAAACACCGAAATGAAATAACAATAGTGAAGGGACAGGGAAGGGAACTATCTAGGTAAATCCTTAATGGCTGGCAACCATTAAGTACTTAATTGATAATGTGTCCCTGTTGAAATTGTTAGGATTTTTACGTATTTCCACAGCTTTCCGTATAGTCCTGGACCTGTAGTGTCTAGCGTGGGTAAGAGTTCAATCATCTTGGAACACGACATCATGACCCAACGATAGGGCATGTTCAGCTATTGCTGATTTGTCTGGCTGGTTGAGGCGAATATTTTGCTCATGTTCCTTGATATAAAAACCAATGGCCTGGCATGTTTAGCCAATGTATACCTTGCCGCAAATAGAGAGAATTTTGTATTCTCCAGGATGTAAAAGTGGAGACAATTCGTCCTTGGTTTTACCTAGACTGTGAGCTATTTTAGTGACTGCGCGAGACGCAGTTTTTATATTGTGTTTGCAGAGGACCTTGGCAATTCAATCTGTGGTGTTGTAAATGTAAGGCAAGTAGGCAGTTCCCTTCACTTCTTCCTTTTGTGAGCTTTGCTTGGTCGTCCCTCTGGGATGCAGGGCTCTACGAATCTGCACATCACTGTAACCATTAACCTTGAACGTGACTTTAGAGTGTCCATCTCCTCCTGGATATTTGATGACTCATAAATTCGTATCAACCTATTGGTGAGCGTCATGAGAATGCCTTGTTTTTGTGCTGGATGGTTGTGAGAATCTGCATGAAGACAGTGATTTGTGTGGGTAGGCTTATGATAGACCAAGTCTTAAGGAGCCATTTGGTTTCTTTCTTACTAGAACATCCAAGAAAGGAAGGCATCCATCTGACTCTGTCTCTATAGTGAATTTAATTGAAGGATGTTGCTGATTTAGGTAAGAAGTAGCTGGATGTCATGCAGAGGTAAAATAACTCCTCAGGGAACAGATGTTCAATGACAGACATGACCGAGTCAATCACCATTTTAGTAAACAAGGACTCCGCATCGAAACTCACCAAAAGTGCATTAGGTTGAAAGGTTATAGGTTGACAACCTGTTGACGAAATACAGAAAGTCCTTAACGTATGATTCAGTATGCCCTATGTGTGGCTGAAGCAATTTGCTTAGGTACTTAAACAGAGCATACGTATTAGGGCATATCGCCGAGGGAAACGTCTTCTTTATACATCTTTGGAAGTCCCTATAATCGAGGTGGCACTGCGTCCCCTGGGGACAGATTTTTAGCCTCCTCTTATGGAACTGAGAATTGCCTTAAGAGCTTCATAGTGGCGTACATAAGCTCAGCCTGGAAACAAACACACTCTGATAGTAAAAAATACACACTGTAAATGGCGGGGTCGATTCGAAGATGCGGGCCTGCTCCGCAAGATATAAGTAATATTTGGCTATCGAGGAGTCTGATGATGACATTGATATTTATGACGGTGATAACTCGGAAGACGACAGCATGGAAATTGAGGATGAAGTGCAACCTCCTGTTGCAAAGATGGCTAAGCATTCAGCTGTTCAAACTGAAGGCAGAAAGTGGAGTTCTATAGGTAAGTTTCTTCCTATGCTTTTTGCTCATTTTGATCCATCTAATTCAGATGTTAGTGTCAATCTTCATTTGAAGGTGACAATGATTTAAGATTCGAAGTATTGATTTTCAAAGAAGTTGTTGATCATAATATTATGAACTTAAGTGTCAGAAATGAACAAGTACTACATATTTGTTATAGAAAATACGGGCATAAAGAAAAAGTCAAAGTTGCATAAGTGGCAAGGCACAATCATGGAAGCTGTTCATGTTTTCCTGGGAATTAGGCCATGTGGGGAAAAAAAAAAAAGAAAAAAAAAAGGATGAAAGACCACTGGTCAAGAAACACATTGATTGAAACTCCTATATTTGATAAAGTGATATCTCTTGACAATTTTTGCCTCATTCTAAGACTGCTCCATTTTTCTGATAACAACCTACAGCCCCAGGCAATAAGACTTTACAAAATTAGGTTCATATTGAACTATTTCAGAGAATATTTTTAATCTATATTCTACCCCTTCCAAAATAACTGCAATGATGACAGACTTAGTTGTTTGGAAAGGTCACTTAAAATGAAAACAGTACATTTCATCAAAACAACACAGGTTTGGTAAACAGGTGTTCATACTTTGAGACTGTGAAACTACGTTTATCGTTGATTACACTGTTTGTACTGGAAAGGTTACAGAAATAGAACACGATGAAAAACTCGGAAGTGTCTGGGTCAGATGTATAATTTCTAAAAGCACCTTACATTGGTAAAGGCTACATACAACCTCTATGTCAACAACTGGTACACAAGCCCACATCTTTTTGAGTACCTACACAGGGAAAATATTGGAGCTTGTGGCACAGTCAGAAAATACAGAAAAGGGATGCCAGACTTCCCAAGGACTGATAAGACAGATCACACCACAGGGCAGAATAAAAAGAAACCCTGGAGTCTATTGGATTAATCTTGATTGACAAATGCGCCTTCTCATTCACACGACAGTGAACTTAAAGGAGGTGATATTTACGTGAAATACCTTCCCCCAATATAACTTCTATTCTCCAACCTACGGACCAAGGCGTTATTGCTGCTTTAAAGAAGAACTACAGGTCATCTCTGTTACAGCAATTGGTTGAGGAAGGCATCGATATTCCAACATTTTGGAAGGACTTCATTTTGTTGGATGCTCTTCATGCAGTCAATAAGTCATGGGACAAAATTACCGCCACTATGCTCGCACGATCATGAAAATCTGTTCTAGGTGAAGAGCAAGCATCTGCCGGCTTCAGTGACAATGGCATTTCAAACGGGCAACGTAGTCCCACTGCGATTATATCATTACTGAAAAACCGGGATAAATGCCAAGATACAGAAGAAGTGACATTATTGAGTGGTTAAACGACGATAAGGATGATTATGGTTTCAGACAGGAATGTGAGGAGGATATTGTATGCAATTTGACGGGTGGTGAGGAAGATGGAGATTCAGATGATAACAAGTGCGGGAGTGATGCAACGGAAACTCCGAAAGTTTCCCCACAGCCAAGCTAGTGTCTCTATAGACACACTTATCTCTTACAAAGAAAATGGAGATGAATTTTCATTTTCAGATATTGTTTTCTTGAAAAATGTATGATCCAAAATTAGAAAAAATGAACGATAGTCTAAAAAACAAAAAGTGATGAACAATTCTTTTTGTTAGATATGAATGTTGGCATAATCCACATGGCATTTTGTAATTTTTCTCTAGTGTGTCTTACAATACAATGTGAAGTGTTATAATTATTTTCTGCTTGTTCATAAAATATATTTCATTATTTTAACCTATGGTTTTGTTTTTACCAAGGTTAAAAATGACTGCAAATAATTTGCGGTTTTTGATAATTCGCGGATGTACGTGCATTAATTACCGTGAATTATTATTATTCCTTGGCCACATTTTAAGACGAGATGCAGAGAACTTGGAAAAGGTAATTTTACAAGGCAAAACTGAAGGCAGTAGACCACGAGGAAGAACAGCAAGCAGATGGATAGATCAGGCGAAGAAGATCACTGGGCTACCACTTCAGGTCATATTAAAGAAATGTGAAAACCGCTCGGGATGGAGACACCTTGTCAAGGTTGCAACAAGGAAATGGAGTTATGAGGTCATGACGCTCAGTAATGAGCACAACGACTAATGATGATGATGATGATGATCATGATGATGATGATGATGATGATGATGATTGGGAGTGCACTGTATAGTTAAAATCTGTGGGTTGTGCCATATCCTGGGCATCTCTATCTTTATGTGGTTCGCTTTTCTGAAGAACGTGCTTTCTTTTACATATGTGTACTCATTGATATGGCTATCATGGCCGACTTTGACTTCTAATTGTACAAGCAAACTTAGCCCAAGGAGATCACAGGTCGCCTTTGCCGTCCTGTGATTTTACGACGTTATGTTCCTGATCTTGACTATCTGGCTTTTCCATGGCTCTTCTTCTAAGTTTTTGTTTTGATGAAGGGTAATGGAGAGCGACATAATGTTTCTCGATGCTTGATTTTACAAGTGTTACTCCAAACGTTTTAAGATAGTCTATGAACACTATTGGTCTCGGAGGTTTCCAACGTACTTTATTGCACTTATATAAATGGCCTGATTAAGCTAATTTAACTACTTTTTTTTTTTTTTTTTTTTTTGCCCCCCCTGTTATTTGGGGTTGGCCGTTTGGACCATGTTTGTTTTATATCACCACGTAGCATTGTGGTTGACTACTATTTCCTTATTCTCTGTTGGTCTTTATTTATTTATTTGGTTATTTTGTTCATTCTGTTGTTGTCCATGTAACATTAATTTATTATATTAGCTATGTTTTTCTTGGTGTCACAACTTTGTACATTGATCTGTGTCTTACTATCATTGGGTATCTGTATTGTGTGAATGAGTTCTGTTGCACCTTGGATATGTGTTATGTCAGTTTTATTCTACGGTTCATGTTATGGAGGTCTCTATCTTATTACGCATGTAACGATTTGTTCTCCGAAGTCTCCGCTATGTGGCTGTACATTGGAAAAGCCAGTACAGGGGAGGCTGTTGCTGCTTTGGCATTTGAGTTGTATATGAGAGACGTATTGATGATGTGAACTGGACCTCCGATCTTGTGTAAGTTTGGCTATACACATCCACATGAGATGTTATTTATGAACCGTACTTCTACATTTTTGCAGGTTTTTTTCCGACTGTTTTTCTCTACTAGACGTTCCCTGTTCCTTGGATCCTTTTAACCTACTGCGCGAGTGTTCGAATGTGAGATATGTAGAACGCATATCATACTGCCTAGTTGTGTCGTTTGTTATCTTTGCATTTTCTTGGCCACTTCCACTTTTTTTTGTGTGTTCCCTTAACAATGCCTTATTCATCCACGATCCCGGGCGCCATGCTTGCGCGTGACTCTCCCTTCTTACTTTCGATCGCTGGTATGGCCATATTTTATCTTTCCATCTTTTGTTGAAGTCTGTTGGAAACCACTGTTGTGAGTTGCATTTTATTTTTAAAACCGTGTGTCGCAATCTGTAAATACTTGTCCTGTTGACATGGATATCAATGATAGGCCTATATTGCTTTGGACCAAGGTCTGCGTTATGCAGCAAGGTTATTTTTTTTTCCTAAGGTAACAATTTATTTCTCTATATTCTGTATATTTTTATTTATGAAGGCTGAACCTGTTGGCTGAATCGTATTATGGGTAGGCACGATGCTATGATGGTAGTACATAGGTTATTAGGCCTATGTATTGATTCCATCAGGACCAGTTTTCTTTCATTATTTTATTTGTTTCTGATTACCATGTGGCCATTGACATTATTTTGATCTTATGTTTATTTAATAAACTTTTTGTTTCCTACTCGGCATTATTATTGTAGGAGTACAAGGAGTAGCCTTTTAAATCTTCCCTTCTTAATTGAATAGGCTCGAGTTCAGTTCATGACTTTTGTCTCTGGTCATTTGACCCAGTCCACGCAAACTATGATAGATATTTATTTGTCGCCCCGTTACCTCTGCTTGATTGGAGGTTTCACTGATTTTTTTTGTTTATTTTTATTTTTCGATATCTTTCTGCCTGTGTATGTATTGTATGGTTATTTATTCCTCGGTGCTCATCGTGCCAAAACCCTGGCATGGGCATGGGAGAAGAATAACATGGGCTGGTCTAACACAACCACATACCGTATTCGTCGAGATAGCAGCAGAGAAGCGCAGGGTCTTGTTAGCTTTTTTCTAGAAACCAGCATTACTTGAGTTTCATTTATGTTAAAAGAAATCCCCCTGTGGGTAGGGGTGGTGGAAAAACACCCACAGCATTCCCTGCCTTTCGTAGGAGGCAACTAAAAGGGCCCCCGGGGCTCTTAACTTGGGAGCATGGGTTGGTGACTACAGGGCCCTTAGCTGAGTCCTGGCATTGCTTCTACTTGTGCCAGGCTCCTCACTTTCATCTGTCCTATTTGACTTCCCTTGGTCACTCTTGATCTTTTCTGACCCTGATGGTATTAAGTCTACGGAGTCTTTCATTTTCACACCCTTCGTGGCTCTTGCCTTTCTTTGGCTGATGTCTTTATTTTTCAAAATGCTGGACCCCTTCCATTTTTTCCCGATTAGTCTTAATAGAGGATGGTTGCCCAGTTGTACTTCCTCTTGAAACAATAATCACTACTAGCTGTTAAAAGATAGTTTATTTACTTTGGCCCAATTGGAGATTTTCAGCATTTAAATATTGGCCTTGTATTCAATTTACAGTGTTTCACCTCTAATCACGAACAAGACATCATCTGCACAAGCTATCACTTCAGAGCCCTTCTTGTAGTGTGCAGCAAGATCCTTGCGAGCATCCTCCTCCTACATTCCTTTCTATCTCTAAGCTATTAATGGTTAATGTACATCTTCTGTCACTTAAGTAACTTCTGATAAAGCTGTAGAGGGTTTTAGCACAACAAAATTCTTTTAAAATGTTAAGAACCTCAGGCCACCAGGCATTATCAAAGGTGCCTTCTACATCTGAGCTGATCATAACACGCTGTCCTTATATTTCAGTGACTCCTTCATGTAGTCCTTGACAGCCAAAACTGCGTCCACTGTGCTGGTTTGAAGTCTGAACCCGAACTGATTGTCGTGTAGCACATTGTTCAAGTTTAAGCGATGCATTAATCTGTTTATAAACAGTTTCTCTACTACCTTTATCATTTTATTTAATAGGAGGAGCAGTCAATATTTGGTTAACCATTTGGGATCCAATTGTTAATTTTCTGTTCCGGCCCTATGTCGGATCTAGCCGACACAACTTCAAGGTTATGTATGTTGGAGCGAAAATGGCGCCAAACTTTATGCAGTATTAGCCTGGACATTTCTCTGCTCCATGATGCCATCTGCTGTTAACTTGTTTTATTCGAGCTGCTTTCTCTTTGGAGACAGTTCAACATTGTCGTGTTTATATTTGTTTATCAACATGGGGTCCACCATTTGCGGCATGAAACCTGATGATATTTACAGACAGTTGTGTGACAGTGGCGATATTGATGTTGATATGTTGACTAATTCTGGGAGTAAAATTAGTCTTTCCGAATCCGAGAGCAATTTTTGAGGGAGGAGGAGGAATCGGAGTGGAAGAGTGGTAAAAACTGTGATGTAGGGAGTGATAAATGAAGAAGGTTATTGTGATTTTTCAAAGTACACTCACAACAGTGCTATAGAATACACGTCTCCTAATACAGGAAAGAAGCCGGCAGCTTCAGTGAACAGTTTTCAACTGTATAATATGCAGCAAAAGGCAGAAAGTAAGCCTGAAGTAAGTCACAAGTTTTTCAGGAATCAAGTTATCGTGGGGCTTATGGGAGATGTTAGAAACAAAATGCCTGTAAGTGCGGCCAACGGAGAGGCTGTGACAAAGAATTTTATCTTAATAAGAAACTACATACATTCATGCTTGAAGGCCACAAAAAAATAAGGACTATGGTGTGTGTTCTGACAAGAAAGTGAAAGGAGGCAGATATAAGATATTATTTTATTGTGACACCTGTCCAGAGAACCCACCCCCTGTGGGTGGGGGCGGTAGAATAACACCCACGGTATCCCCTGCCTGTCGTAAGAGGCGACTAAAAGGGGCATCAGGGGCTATGAACTTTGAAGCGTGGGTTGGCGACCACGGGGCCCTCAGCTGAGTCCTGGCATTGCTTCCACTTACTTGTGCCAGGCTCCTCACTTTAATCTATCCTGTCCGACCTCCCTTGGTCAACTCTTGTTCTTTTCCGACCCCGACGCTATTAGGTTTGCGAGGGCTAGGGAGTCTTTCATTTTCACGCCCTTCGTGACCCTTGCCTTCCTTTGGCCGATATCTTCATTTTTCGAAATATCGGATCCCTTCCATTTTTTTCCCTCTGATTAGTGTTATATAGAGGATGGTTGCCTAGTTGTACTTCCTCTTAAAACAATAATCACCACCACCACCACCAGAGAACCCAGGACTGCACCAAAAAAAAGCCTCCAGAAGTACCACACTTCCAGAAAATGTTTCTGAAAATTTTGTTAACATAAGGAAATGTGCAGTTCATATTTTTAGTGTAAAAATTCAGCATTTTACTTATGTGAGTATTTCCTTCCCATACTTGCCTAATGTTAAATTGGAACAGTGGAGGATGCAGGCGGGAAATTAATTGGACCCCAAATGGTTAAATCTTCTGTATTTACTTTAACTGGCTTTATTGGGATGATTTTGGCTTCTTTCTTTTTTTCCTCCCCAATGTTTAGGAAATATTTCTATTTCCAGGCATTTGTTGTACAGTGCAGTTACAAGGATACTAGGGTAAAAATATGGAGAAGTTAAGCCGACATGGCTGGAACCTCTACTACACACTGAAAGGTTGGTGAACCATTGTCTCCATTCATAATGTATAACTGGTTTTCTAACAGAAAGTCCTCTATTATCCCCTTTTTTTAAATATATATATACATAGTTTGGGCACTTTAATCAGTCATATACATTAAAGTCCCCCTTTGCTGTTATTTAATACATAAAACCAGAGGCATGTCCTCGAATTGCTGTCTGCTGGTGCTACTTCACCTCTTCCTTGAGCAAAATCAAAAATCATCTTTATTTTAATCATATCGGTTGCAATATTCCACTGAATATCATAGTAAAAACTTGCTCAAAGAGATAGAGAGATCAAATTCATTACTCCTTGCCTCAAAGGTGAAGATCATTACGGGAGTATAGGCGTGTCATGTGATGACTGCATATTATGTATTGGGTTTGTAGTGCATGATGATGATGATGATGATGATGATGATGATGATGATGATGACGACGACGACAACTTAGAAAGAGAGTAAAACTCAATGTTGGCAATAGTGTACGTCTGTCGAATAGCATCAAGGGGTCTGCTCAAGGATTAACTTCTCCATCCGACAGATGAATCACCATCCATAGCACCATATGCCCTTGATGAATACTGCAGAGAGGTTTGCCATTCTAAGCTTCTAGCACACAAACTATAAAAATAGTTGTAATAGTTGGCAATCTAAATAATTTTTCAAATGTGTCATTACTCACAAAGATTTTCCATGTAAACATATTCATACAAAAATGTCAATGAAGATAATGTTCAACATAAAATTATATATTGGAAACAAATTGGGATGAAAGAAGAAGTATGCCGAAACTCACCTACACCAGACCATCGTTCATATTCATCACAATTCTCTTCCATAATGACAGGTTCATCAGGTGTCAATGAATGACCATAACTATAGTTTTCACCATCATCTATTGATAATGATGAACTAGCGGAGTCTGTGGAACATGCGGCAGAAGCAGGGCTGTAAAAATAGAAAAAATACTGAACAACAACAGATAAATATCATCTTCAAATCACAAACAGAACATACTGCCTTGTTTAACTGCTAGCCAATAACAAATTCACCCGACAGAAAACATATGAAGGGAGACCCAAAAATAACTGGTAGTAATTCAGGCTTCTCCCTCTAGGTGGGTGTTGAGTAAACCCTCCTGAATCAGTATGCCAAGAGGCGTGGCTTGAGATGGTTGTAGTGAGCCCCTGTGACAGTTTTCGTTTGACGTGTTTTTCGATCTCTTTGATGTTTGTGAAATGGCTGATATTCGAGAACAGCGTGTGGCATTGAAATTTTGTTTCCTGTTTGGTAAAAGTGTGTCGGACAGGTTGATATGTTGTCTACAGGTTATAAAGAACACACCTTGAAAGAACTCTAGTGTTTGAGTGGTATTCGTGATTCAAACACAGCGATATGTTGATTGAAGACATTCTATGCCTGAGCCAGCCTTTCATATCCAGAACTGATGAAAATATGGGAAAAATGTGCGCACTTGTGTACGAGAATAAAAGGCGTACTACTGGTGAACTTGCTGAACTATCTGGTCTTTCCTTGAGCTCAGTGCAGCACACTGTATCCGAAGATTTGCAAATGAGATGGATCATGGTGAAATTATACCCAGCTTGTTGATTCCTGATAAAAAGGTGGCTCGTGTTGTTGCTTGTCTTTGCCTGAAAAAGGCCTGTCAAGTCAAATTGGCTGTGAAGACAACATCGACCAGTTTTTTCGACATTCACGGCAACATTAATTCAGGGTACGTCCCCAAGCATCAAACGGTGAACCAAGGCTTCTACCTGAATGCTTCAAGGCATTTGCGTGAGTGTTCAGTTGAAGAAAAGGGAGTAGTTCTTCCACCATGACAATGCTCCAGCGCTCACAGCCATTTCTGTGCGGGGTGGTTTTTTTTTGGTAAAACCACATGACATCGCATCCTCACCCACCTTACTCACCAGATCTCTCACCATGTGATTTCTTTTTGTTTCTCCTGGATGAAAAGGGAGTTGACAGGGAAATCTTTCGCAAACATTCTGGAGGCGAAAAGAGAATTGGAGGCAGTTTTGCAGGCATCCGGAATGACGAGTATGAAATGTGTTCTGCAAAGTGGAGAAAACATTTGAATTTGTTAATGAAGAGTACTTCGAAGGTGACTGAAGTTTGTAACTCAAAAAAATAAATTCTGTAATTTTTAAAAATGCTGTCCGATTATTTCTGAGTCCCGCTTTACATTATCCTCAGCATTTAAAAATAATTTGTAGATTCGCTGCAATGTAAGGTTACCAAAAGAAGTTATTCATTAGTTTTTGACGCCTTGATAAATACGCTTAAAGACATTTAATTCTTCAATTTTGACATCATTATGCAGTTATGGTAAAAGCTACTATAATTATAGTAACTTCACGTTTGTTTTCCAATAGTACATAAATTACTTCACTGGAGAGCTATCAACCAGTTAGAAACAGTCATTCGTAGCAATGATTCCTATGACAGGATCACGTAAGATGTCAAGACACATGGTTGAAAGTGCTCTAATGGGGTAGGTAAGTTATTTACTGTTAACACATTCCCTGCGGCCGTAAATATTAGTGGTTTGATTTTACACTGCACTGGCCCACCAGTGACCCGATACATCATTTAGCTATTATTGATTTGGGTTACCGGTTAATCTGAAGAATTTAGTTTTGATTAGGCTCTACTATCAACTCCAAAGAAATGCAGGTGCAACTGTTCAGGGGACATTCCAACATAGTACTTATCCTTGCAACAATGTTCTGATGTCACACATAATATGACCCAGAAATGACCCTGAGAACAAATGTAACCTTCTCGCTCATTAATCTGTGGGTTACGAGAATTTTATATGATAATTATACTCTAAGTAAACTTTCAACATATCAGGTCATGTTCGTTACATATAGTACAGATCGAAGAGATGTTCAGTACAGAACAAAAATGGTCAGACACCAGCGGGATCAGAACCCAAACCTCCCAATTTTGCGCTGGATGCTCTTTCCAACTAAGCTATGGTGTCCTAGGTGATATTTGTTCAGTTGAAAAGGACCTAAGCTACAGATTTGGCACCACGGCCATCACAACTCCAGAATGCACGCAAGTGGGCGAATTCAATGAAGTCTACTTCATACGTTATTTACAGTGCAATGTCGCCGTGAGATATATTCATGAATTATATTCATTTTATGCTTGACAACAAACTAGTAAAACTAGTATATATAAAAATATAGATATTAAATGAACAACAATTTACTACACACAGGTGTAGGTTCGAGCATTGTCCTAAAGCTCTTTCTTTATCATGTCACTTGAGTGCCAAAATGAGATGATTCCCCGTCTCAAAAAAGGATACAACCGAACCTGTAAATTAAGTATTATCCTGTTAGGACACTCAACTATTCTGCATTATGTACGCCAATAACTACTCCGACAAATTAAAATGTGAAAACTTGTATTTTCTTACTTTAGAGCAATGTAAAAAGTAATAGGCTACATGAGATGCCAAACAATGTGATATTCTAACACCAATCTGTCAATTTAAGGCAGAAACATTGTACACATCTTTCACCATACGCATGCAAAGCCTGCAAATTTGGGAAGTTTCCATAGTCAGTGCTGATGGAAAAGAACAACATGTATTGGGTGGGACATACGGTTCCCCAAACTGTAAGGAACAATTTTTAAAAAACACTGAAGTAAAAATCCTTTGTAATAAATGTGTCATCTGAACAGTGCCATTTGAAAAAACATGCACAGGCAATACAACTGCATTACAAAGTTTCCTTACCTGACAGGGCTAGATGCAACAGGAGGAGAGTAGGAGATGCCTCGGGAGTACATTGAGTGTGGTCGGCTAGCACCATGGCCAGGTACCAAATGAATATTACGCGTGGCATGAGGCAGTGCTTGATGATGGCCTTCACTTGTAGTACGAGCACGAGAAGGCATACTATCACATCGTTCACGACCTGTTGTTGAACCTGCCCAAAAATGAAACCTCACAAGTACAGCACTGAAAATACCACACTTGTATAAAACTGCAACTTACTTTCAATTCAGGTTTAACAGTGTTAAGTATTTCATTGTACAACTTGAAGAGTAACAATATAACAACCTAGGCTTTCATACAATGTTGTATATTATGGAAGGACAGGTCAAAAAGTAATGCACATTAAATATGAAAATCAACAGCCTGTTTCCAGTCATTCGACTAGGTCAGGAATTGAATGATTGAAGCCCCATCTAGCGGCGAGGATGGGAATGGTGCCGGCTGCCGAAGCCTGTCCCACTCCCCTGGGGCAATGATTAATGAATGACGGATGAAGTGAAGTTATACTGGAGAGAGTTGCTGGGATGAAACATGACGAGGAAAACCGGAGTACCCGGAGAAAAACCTGTCCTGCCTCCGCTTTGTCCAGTGCACATCTCACATGGAGTGACCAGGATTTGAACCACAGAACCCAGTGGTGAGAGGCCAGCGAGCTGCCGCCTGAGCCACAGAGGCTCACTGCACATTAAACATATATATATTTGGGTAATAAAACCAAACCATTATGGAAAACAAAACTACAGGTTTTACCTATTTTTCAACAAATGAATCATGTCTCTCAAGACATTTTTTTCATCGTACAACCAAGCTGAATATGTTTTGTTCACTGAACTATGTTCGCTGGAAGTATAGCTAACTGCATCCTACTGATTTCACATCATCTGAACTGAAATGTTGACCATTTTGGAATTTCTTCAGGTGCCCAAAGACGCAAATGTCAGATGGTGCAAGGTTTTGACTGTATGCTGAATAACTGAGGCTACTCATAAAATATTCCATTTAAAAAGACTTTGTGGTGTGGATGGCTTGTGATGCAGTTTACTGTAGTCATCTCTTAGTGGGTGAATCATTGGTAATGGCTGAGTGGCCTCGTACAGTAGGATCATGATAATCCAGCACTTGATAATACGGCAGACCCGATAGTCTGGCAAGCATCAGAAATCGATTTTTTCCGATATTTTGAGGAACTTAGCGCTTGGCACTGTTGGCAGTACAGTTGAACGCATTTCGAAGATATCAGAACTGCTCGGCATTTCGTCGTCACTCACTATTGTTTGCCTCACTGTGCGAGTATGCTCTCACTGGGATCAGCCGGTCAGCATCTTGGCTTTGTGCTAGTATCACAATGATTCTTCGTTCACATAGACCTTCAGTTACAGTACTTACATTTGTGTAAGTGCGGAGCAGTTTTCTTTTACAGTTATAAAAAAATTCATTGTACTGTATCTAAGTTTAGCAATGTGTACAAATGTCAAATAGACTACAGCATAGTGAAACTTCATACGTGCAGTGAATATGTTTTCTAAACCGAACATCTCATGGGCTGAGACTTCGCAACCCTTAAGGACCTTTGAAAAAATTCCCAGAGAGGAACCAATAATACGACATTGCTGAAGTTATGAATCTCCACAATATACAAGCAACTATTGTCAAACAAGAGCTCAATCCAAAAATAAAATTAAACATCCCTACAATGTTTCAGAGGGCTCAGAAACAATTCAAACTATCCCATCAGTGGTAGATACCAGTCCGACATGGTCCACGCCCTTCACATTATCGTAATTTGTTTTATGTCGCACCGACACAGTTAGGTCTTTAGCAATGATGGGATAGGAAAGGGCTAGAAGTGGGAAGGAAGCAGCCATGGCCTTAATTAAGCTACAGCCCCAGCATTTGTCTGGTGTGATAAAAACAACAGAAAAGCATCTTCAGGGCAGCCGGCAGCAGGGTTCGAACCTACTACCTCCCGAATGCAAGCTCACAGTTGCCTGGTCCTAACTGCACAACCAACTTGCTCGGTTTAAATCATCAGACACCTATATGCTAATGCGTACAGACAGTGACTCAGATTGAACTGTACCAAATTCTTGGTATTTAACCATTTTCATTTGATTAAAATTGTTCCTAGTTTCTTCAAAGCCGTGGTGCTTTTTTGTTTTCATAATGGGCCTACAAAAACGATTTATATTGAAATTTGCTAAAGCTTTGTGCCTCAAACAGATTTAACTGTGCAGTACATTATTTGAATTTTAATTCAATATTGTTTTTTATAGTACAGTAATACATACTTCTAATTTGTTTTCACTCTAAATCATCTATTGTGTTTAATAAACAACAATAATTTGTTTTTGAATGTTAAAACTGTAGTTTTTATTTATATCCTCTTGTTTACAGAAGGTTTTTAAAAATGACCTTGATAATACAGTATTTTTTATAATCTGACATTGGCAGATCGCCGAGGACGCCAGATTATCAAGGTCCTATTGTATGTGGTCTCGACAGTGGGGATACCATAAACTGTATATAGGATAATATCTTTTGTTTATTTCCACCTATTCAATACATTACAAGAAGTTGGCATTTACTTTAAAACATTATTCAGATGAGACATGTTTCGCCTCTCACTGTGAGGCATCTTCAGTCATTATCAAAAACCTTATTATTTTACCAGGCATCTGGTTAAAGATATTCAAAAATGTGTTTGATAATTATAAGAGAGGTAAGATTTACGTTAGTTATAAACATGTTCATGAAGTAACTAAAAATCAAATATATTGATAAAAACATATGTAGTTCTTTGTTGAATAGGACTTGTTTGATTCTACTATAGTAAGAGAAGGTGGCTTGAAACCGTAGTCGTTAATAGATGTCTAATAGATAGTGGAAGGCATAAAATATCAGTTCTATGAGAATATACATTACATTCAAATGATACTAAAAACTAGTGGATTCAAAGGTAGTACATATAAAATGTTCAATGAAATAACTATAGATCTAATAAAATGATAAACACATATGTAGTTCTTTGTTAATTAGGACGTCGTAAGATTGTACGGCTTAAAGCCGTAGTCATTAATAGATGTCTAATACATAGTGGAAGGCATATGAAATCAGTTCAATGAGAATATATAATACAAACAATTGATACATAAAAACTGGTAGATTCATAAGAGGTACATTTAAAAATGAAGGCGTCATGTGACTTTAAAAGACAGTTGATGGCTTAAAGCCGTAGTCAAAGTTTGAAATGTAGGTCAAATAACTGCTAAATATATGGTAAAAAGATATAAGTCAAAATATACAGCTTAGTATAAAAAATATGAAGGAAAAACATTCCAATTGCTTGACAAAAGTTACTTGACGTTGGCATGCGTATGTCCGTGATATTTATTGGTCAACATTTCGTAGGTTATTTTAGATTTATTCGGCAAGATTGCGTTGACAAGAAGTTCACCCGATGTTTATAGTTGGCCTAATTTGTAAAAAGAAAGTTGCAGAGATGATGATGGGTGGAAATTCTCAACGTTGGTATGGTTTTTTTGACGTGAAGGTTGGAGAGCTGTTGTGTTCTTCTTCGATGACAATATATTTTATAAAATGTTGATTGTAAATAATTTATACTATTGAAGAGTATTATGGAAGTTTGATGAAGCTGTTGAATTATTGTTGTTATAGAATGGTTCTGAAATGAAGAAAAAACTGTAGTTAATTTTGACGAAAATGAAAGAAAACATGGGAAGGTTTTGTTTAAGTGTTGTTAGTGAGAAAATGTTGGTGCTTACCTATGGCGTTGTAGGCCCATTTAACAAGCTGTGTGAGGCGCTATTAGGATACTAATGGTCACTAACTGTTTTTACTCCTTGTGTTGTACGTATGTCGTCTGGCTAGAGGGGGGTGGGTAGGAGGGGGCGGAGTTGTAGGCTTGTGATTCGTGAACGGGAGGGAGTTGTGAATGGTAGGGGAAGCGGAGGGGCGTGTATCATTTATTGGTTTATGAATGGCGCGTGGAGGGGAATTACGTAAGATGGGAGGGGGAGGGGGTATGATGTATTTGTTGACGTAGGGGTGTTTGTTGATACTGTTTTGAAAATATTAAAAAAACTTTTTGTCTTGAAGGTTTACATTATTGAATAATGTTACTATTTGGTCATATAAAGGGCTTCTATTGTCTATTGGATCATTTAAATTCTTATTAGCATTGAATTTTTGGTCCAAAAATATGTATAAATTTTCGAATTCGGTCATAAGTCTACCTTTTTTTACTGTTTTTAAAATTTGAAGGTCCTGTTCAATTGTGGTAAAGTTGTGCCCCGTTTCTTTCATGTGATTGCTCATTGCTGAGTGTTTATTATGTTTCTGAGCATTGAAATGTTCTGTGTACCTAGTTATAAAGCTTCTTCCTGTTTGTCCGATGTATGAGCTGAGGCACTCATTACATTTTAATCTATAGATACCGGAGCCTGAGTATTTATTATTTTCTGAATTTATTGTATTATGGTTGAAGAACATTTTTTGGTTTGAATTTTGAGTTTTGAAAGCTATTTTGATCTCTTGATTTTTTAAGGTGTTGGTTACTTGGTGTATGATTGGGTTGGTGTATGTAAAGGTTGCGAACTTTGATTTTTCATTTTTTATTGGGGAGAGGTTTGTGGATAGTTTCAATTTAACTTTATTGATTAGTTTGTCTATGATAGAGGGATTATATCCATTAAAAGTGGCTATTTATTTTATTGTATTTATTTCTTTTTTAAAATTGGTCGCTGAAAGGGGAATTTTCAGAGCTCTGTACACCATACTATAAAATGAGGACTGTTTGTGTGATTGTGGATGAAGGGAACTTTGTTTAATAGTTATAGGTGTGAATGAGGGTTTTCTGTAAATTTGGAAATCAAACTTATTGGAAGTTCTTGTTATTGTGATGTCAAGAAAATTAATTGATTTGTGGTTCTCGTCCTCTTTAGTGAATTTAATATTGTTATCCAGATTATTTAAATAAGTTAATATGTTTTCACTATTGTTGAGGTTTTTGTCAATTATTACTAGCGTGTCATCAACATAGCATAGCCAGAGATTTAATCCATTGATGTTATTTATTATTTTGCTGTTTTCGAGGTTTTCCATATAAATTTCAGCAAGTATTCCGGATAAAGGGTCTCCCATGGCCAGGCCTTCCTGTTTGTATATTTTATTGTTGAAGTGAAAAAGTTGTTTTGTAAGACGAAGTTTAGTACTTTTAAGAATTCTTCTATTTCTATTTTGCTTAAATTGTTATGTTTGGAAAGATTGTTTTTTATTATTTCTATAGTTTTTTTAGCGGGAATGTTTGAATACATGTTAATAACGTCGAAAGAGCACAATGTGTGATTAGGTTTTAAGTTAAATTTTTTGAGAGTTTCACATAGTTCTATTGAATTTTTGGGGTGTTTGTTATGGAATTTGAAATGTTTTTTGAGAAATTTCTGGAGGAATTGTGAGGTTTTATATGTCGGGCTATTTTGGCTGTTTATGATTGGTCGAATGGGAACGTCCTTTTTATGTACCTTCGGTAGTGATCTGACGGTGGGTAGTTTGGGGTTCATATTAATGAGACTTTGGTATTCATGTTCATTAAATAAAAATGAAGAGTTTTTTAAAAGTGTTTTTAGATTACGTTGAGTTTTTGTAGTGGGATCCTTTGAGATTATTGTGTAGGTCTCATTAGAGAAGAACTCCTCTGTTTTATTAATGTAATCTTGTTTTTTCATTAAGACTACAGTATTGCCTTTGTCGGCTTTAGTTATTATTATATTATTAGTGTCCACTTTTTTTCTTAATTCTTGGATCTGTTTTAGTGAGGACGAGTTATTTTTGTTAAAAATTTCTTTTACAAGGGCAGGTAATTTCTTTTTAGTTTCGTATTTTATGTCGTTTTGTTTGTCTGCTGGAATTTGTTTGTTTATGTTTGTTTCAGCTTCGGCTATTGTAGTGATTATATCTTCTGCTTTATGTGGGTTGGGCCAATTATGTTTTAAGCCTTGGTTGAATAAACGTGTTTCTTTATCTGTAAAGGTGACGTCGGATAGATTAATTGTAGTTGGAATATTGTTCCAAGGAGAGGGGGATATTTTTATATTACTGTTCCGGTTCATTGATTTTGCTTTTTCTTCTTTTAAGTGTGTCAATTTACGATTTAGTGTTTCTTGTTTTTTGTTCAATGCAATCTGTATTTTATATGTAATGTGTTGTTGATAAGAAAGCCATTCTAGCGGTGATAACGATTGCGCGAGAATCAAATGTTCGCGATAAAGTTGTGTATTTAATAAGGATTTCTTGCTATACAATAGTTTTATCTCATTTTTGAGCCAAAGGTTGTTGATTTTGTTTTGAATATCGTTAGATTTATGTTTCGGAATGTTTTTCCTTTGAGTCGATTTTAGAAATTTCGGCACTAGATTGGATCTTACACATTCTTTTAGGAATTGAATATCTTTTGAGATCTTGCTAATTTTTGTTTTAAGGTTTAGATACTTGTTTTTATTAGCCTGGTTGGCTTTATTATTACAAGTGATGAAAATCATTTTTCGTCCGTATTGAAAGTTTCATAAACTGTATATAGGATAATATCTTTTGTTTATTTCCACCTATTCAATACATTACAAGAAGTTGGCATTTACTTTAAAACATTATTCAGATGAGACATGTTTCGCCTCTCACTGTGAGGCATCTTCAGTCATTATCAAAAACCTTATTATTTTACCAGGCATCTGGTTAAAGATATTCAAAAATGTGTTTGATGATTATAAGAGAGGTAAGATTTACGTTAGTTATAAACATGTTCATGAAGTAACTAAAAATCAAATATATTGATAAAAACACATGTAGTTCTTTGTTGAATAGGACTTGTTTGATTCTACTATAGTAAGAGAAGGTGGCTTGAAACCGTAGTCGTTAATAGATGTCTAATAGATAGTGGAAGGCATAAAATATCAGTTCTATGAGAATATACATTACATTCAAATGATACTAAAAACTAGTGGATTCAAAGGTAGTACATATAAAATGTTCAATGAAATAACTATAGATCTAATAAAATGATAAACACATATGTAGTTCTTTGTTAATTAGGACGTCGTAAGATTGTACGGCTTAAAGCCGTAGTCATTAATAGATGTCTAATACATAGTGGAAGGCATATGAAATCAGTTCAATGAGAATATATAATACAAACAATTGATACATAAAAACTGGTAGATTCATAAGAGGTACATTTAAAAATGAAGGCGTCATGTGACTTTAAAAGACAGTTGATGGCTTAAAGCCGTAGTCAAAGTTTGAAATGTAGGTCAAATAACTGCTAAATATATGGTAAAAAGATATAAGTCAAAATATACAGCTTAGTATAAAAAATATGAAGGAAAAACATTCCAATTGCTTGACAAAAGTTACTTGACGTTGGCATGCGTATGTCCGTGATATTTATTGGTCAACATTTTATAGGTTATTTTAGATTTATTCGGCAAGATTGCGTTGACAAGAAGTTCACCCGATGTTTATAGTTGGCCTAATTTGTAAAAAGAAAGTTGCAGAGATGATAATGGGTGGAAATTCTCAACGTTCTCAACCTACGAAATGTTGACCAATAAATATCACGGACATACGCATGCCAACATCAAGTAACTTTTGTCAAGCAATTGGAATGTTTTTCCTTCATATTTTTTATACTAAGCTGTATATTTTGACTTATATCTTTTTACCATATATTTAGCAGTTATTTGACCTACATTTCAAACTTTGACTACGGTTTTAAGCCATCAACTGTCTTTTATAGTCACATGACGCCTTCATTTTTAAATGTACCTCTTATGAATCTACCAGTTTTTATGTATCAATTGTTTGTATTATATATTCTCATTGAACTGATTTCATATGCCTTCCACTATGTATGAGACATCTATTAATGACTACGGCTTTAAGCCGTACAATCTTACGACGTCCTAATTAACAAAGAACTACATATGTGTTTATCATTTTATTAGATCTATAGTTATTTCATTGAACATTTTATATGTACTACCTTTGAATCCACTAGTTTTTAGTATCATTTGAATGTAATGTATATTCTCATAGAACTGATATTTTATGCCTTCCACTATCTATTAGACATCTATTAACGACTACGGTTTCAAGCCACCTTCTCTTACTATAGTAGAATCAAACAAGTCCTATTCAACAAAGAACTACATATGTTTTTATCAATATATTTGATTTTTAGTTACTTCATGAACATGTTTATAACTAACGTAAATCTTACCTCTCTTATAATCATCAAACACATTTTTGAATATCTTTAACCAGATGCCTGGTAAAATAATAAGGTTTTTGATAATGACTGAAGATGCCTCACAGTGAGAGGCGAAACATGTCTCATCTGAATAATGTTTTAAAGTAAATGCCAACTTCTTGTAATGTATTGAATAGGTGGAAATAAACAAAAGATATTATCCTATATACAGTTTATGAAACTTTCAATACGGACGAAAAATGATTTTCATCACTTGTAGTGGGGATACCAGCCGCTCTAAAATAGGAAGGAAAACGAAGACATATTCCGAACTGTGATTCTCTTGTGCTCATGCGTCTAGGACAATACAATCTTATTGCAACAAAGTGTAAATAGGGTAGCATCCTACTTCACAAAAAATTCACCAAGCATGCTCAGTGTTTTAAGCAAGCCTAGAATGTATGGCAGTGACAGAGTTCCGCTCCCACTTGACAGGCCAGCTACTCCTTGGAAACAATTTGGTGAACAAAATGGAATTCAATGGGGAGAATGCAAAATTAATGGAGCTTATGGAAAAAAGAAAGTAGGACTGGCTGACTCAACAAAGAGGACATGTTAGGAGTTAATGATGTCTGGTTAAGGGGAGATAATGAGGAAGAGATGGGAGATTATAAGGTGTTCTTAAATGGTATATGAGAAGGGAAAGGGCAGGGTGGGATTGTTTATCAGGAACACAACAGCATGCAACACAGTTTCTGTCGCACACAAAAATGAATGAATAATGTGCATGATTTAGCGGTTAGAGGAATCAAGACAAGAATTATCTTGGTGCATCCACCATGTGAAGAAGATAATGAGTAATAAGATTACAACGGAATGCTAATAAGGTACCTTCTGGAACAGGAAGGACTGCAACAACTATTGACGTATCTCATTGGTCAGTATATCAGGCAAAGTGTTCACTGGCATCTTGGAACAGAGAGTGTGGTCAGTGCTTGAGAGGAAGTCTGATGAAAACCAGTGTGGTTTCAGACCACAGAGGGGCTGTCAAAGATCAGATTTTCAGTATGTACCAGGTAATGCTATGAGAGGAATAGACAGTTATTCTTTATGTTACATAGGTCTAGAGAAGACATATGACAGAGTACTGATGGAAAAGATGTTCACCATCCTGAGAGACTATGGGATTAAGGGTAGATTATTAAAATCAATCAAAGGCATTTACGTGGACAATTGGGCTGCAGTGAAAATTGATAATAGAACGAGTTCTTGGTTCAAAGTACTTACAGGGGTTAGACAAGGCTGTAATCTTTCACCCTTTACTGCTCTTAGTTTACACAGATCATCTGCTGAAAGATATACAGTATGTACCAATTCTATTCGTACGGGCTGTTTGCTTTAGTACTTCAATGCACTGCCAGAAAACGATAAGCTGAAAAGGATTTTATTCACTGAATATACATTCAACAAAGCCTTCATGAAACATATATCTACTGTATTTGTTTGCAACCATGTTAACAAAACATACAGCCTCTAATTAAAAGCGCGCCCATAATCTTGTATCTTTTCTATTCGTACAAGCAAATTGAACACTTGAAATAAACAAAAAAGAAAGGTTACTGGAACATGTTAATATCTAGTAGAATGTCCCCTAGCCTTTATAACTGCCTGACATCGTCGTCGCATAGAATACACTAATTTTTTTGCACATGTCCGGGCTGATTTTCTGCCATTCCTGAAGAATCACACTTATAAGTTCCTCCTTCATACGCACACGTTGTCTACGGAGATAACTCTTTAACGTAGTCAAAAGATGTTCGATGGGATTTAAAAACGGAGACTGGGAAGGTGTTCTAAGCTGCTTAGGAATGTTCCAGATCAACCATGTCTTATTAATATCAGCAGTGTGTTTTGGGTCATTATTATGCTGGAACATATAAGCAGGTGGCATCCCCATTTTTTCCGCACTCTGCTTCACGTTTTCCCTCAGGATTGCATTATAGCCCTCCTTGTTCATTATTCCGTCAATGAAATGTATATTACCCACACCTCTGGCCGACATACAGCCCCAAAGCATTACATACAGACCACCGTACTTTACAGTTGGGAGTGTATTCGCCACACCATTGTCCGTACCAATTTTTCTCCATATTCTGTGGATGCCATCTGACCCAAATAGCTTTATTTTTGTCTCATCAGACCAGATAACATCATTCCAGAATTCATTTTCCTTATTTATATGCTCTTTAGCGAATGCCAGTCTAAGCCGTCTGTTTTTTTCTACTTTTCCGAGGGATTCTTCCATAGTACCCATGTCGATACAGGATCCGACGGATGGTGGAGTTGCTGATATTCTTTCCAGTTTGTACCTCCGTGAGTTGTCTCAATAATGGTACACTTAATTTGGAATCTGTCTTTATCAGCCGAACAAAAAATCGTTTTTCCCTTTCAGTTGAACACTTTCTCCTGGGTTTCCTTGGCTTGTTCTTAACAATGCCTTTGTATTTAAGTTTATCAACCACATATTGCACCGTAGAATGTGTTCTATTGACTAGCTGCCCAACCTTTCGTAATGAAAATCCTTTAAGTGCCAGTTTATGTACAGTGTTCTTAAGTTCCGTACTTAACTCTGCACTCGTACCCATGTCCACCACAGATACACTAGGAAGGAGAGTAACGCACTTTAGCAGTCGTATGCCGTCACTGAGACTTTTCCGTGCATCCCAAACAAACAGTGGACATCATCCTGTACATGTGTACGAATACAACTGGTACACGCATTTGTCGATGCCGGCACATTCATATAAAATATTTTTGCCTGTATGGAAATAAGTATGGTTTTCACTAACAAATTATCATTGACAAACTATGTTTTTTCCCGTAAAGTACGTTTTATTTCAATTTTTCAATCGTTAATGTGAATATACGAGTCTTCATGAGAAAATGAAGCCTGTACGAATAACAGAGACACATACTGTAAAGTGGCAAGGAGGGATTCAGTTAGATGGAAATGTAGTAAGCAGTCTGGCCTATGCTGACAACTTAATCAGCAGATTGTGCCAAAAGCCTGCAGTCTAATTAATATCTTGGAACTTCAAAATAGGTGCAATGAGTATGGTATGAATTAGCCCTTCCAATTCTGAACTGATGTCAGTAGATAAAAAATCCAAGAGAATTGAATGTCAGATTGGGGATACAAACCTGGAACAGGCAGATAATTTCATGTGTTTAAGATGTGTGTTCCCCGAGAACGATAGTATAGCGAATCAAGGTGCAGTAAATCTAATGCAGTGAGCTCGCAGTTGCAATCAACAGTATTCTGTAAGAAGAAGTCAGCTCTAGGATGAAACTATCTTTACATCAGTCTGTTTTCAGACCAACATTGCTTTACAGAAGTGAAAGCTGAGTGGACTCATGATTTACTATTCGTAAGTTAGAAATAACAGGCATGAAAGTAGCCAGAATGATTGCTTGTACAAACAAGTGGGAACAATGGCAGGAGAGTATGCGGAGGTATAGGCTAAGTTAGAAACAAACTCGATGGATGATGCCGTATGCATAAATTGGCTTCGGTGGTGGGGTCATGTGAGGCGAATGAAGGAGCATAGGTTACCTAGGAGAATAATGGACTCTGTTATGGCGAGTGAGAGAAGTACAGGGAGACTAAGACAAAGATGATCAGACTCAGTTTCTAACAATTTAAAGATAAGAGGTATAGAACTACATGAAGACACAAAACTAAATTCAAATAGAGGATTGTGGCGGTGTTTAGGAAATTCACAGAGGCTTGAAGACTGAACGCTGAAAGACATAATGGTCTATAATGAAGATGTATGCATGTATGTATATATAGACACATTAGATAGCTACCATCACTGGGCTAGACTAATCAGACTTTAAAGATGATTGCTTCCAAGCAAAATTTGCAAGTCACTTTTATGTTTTCACTATTTTCTGGATAACTAATTCAAATTATTTATTCAAAATAGGGGAATGGAAATGCCTTAACCCCTTCACTGTCACATGTTTATTCTGGCTCCATTCTTCACCACGTAATTCTTGTGGGTGTGAGTGATACAATAACATGCACGGTATGCCTTGGCTATCGAAACAGGTGCCTAAAAGGTAGAACAAGTACTCTCAGATTGGGAGCATGGACTGGCGACTTCGGTTCCCTTAGGTGAGTCTGGCATTGCTTCCACTTACTTGTGTCAGTATCCTCAGTTTCGTCCTTCCTATCTGACCTATATTGGTGAACTATTATTCTTTCTTGACCTTGATGATAATAAGTTTCCAAGGCCTGAGAAGTATTTCAATTTCATGCTCTTAGTGGCCCTTTCTTTTGCCAATAACTTTTTTCTTGGTTACCTGATTTACCTGAACGTTTTGTACGTTCGAACGTTTAGTATACGAGCGGGTTCTGGAGTACCTAAATAAAAATGCTCTTTTGGACCCTTTGCAGTCTGGATTTAAGAAGGGGCACAGTACTGCGACAGCACTTTTGAAGGTTACTGAAGACATTAGAAATGTTATGGACAAACGACTGCTTACTATACTTATCCTTCTTGACTTCAGTAGCGCCTTTGACACTATAGACATTCAGACTATGATAAAGAAAATGGAACTACTAAAGTTTGACCTGGCTGTGCTTAAGTTTTTTAGTTCTTATTTGAGTAACCGTCAACAGCGTGTAACAGTAAACAACAAGGTCTCTAAATGGAAAATGAAACTTAGTGGTGCCCCACAGGGCAGTATTCTAGAGCCCTTACTTTTTCTGTATTTATATCAATGACATATCATCTGTGACAGGAAATAACACACACCACCTCTATGCTAACGATCTTCAGATTTATCGACAATGCAAGACTTCAGACTTAGATGAAACAATACAAGACATTAACAATGACCTCCGACGACTCAGTATATATGCACAACAAAATTCTCTTATACTAAACTCCACAAAATCTCAGGCAATCATAATTGGAACACGAAAATTACTGAACTGCTCAAACAATATTGCAATCCCGCCTATCCTACTGAATGGTAACATTATTTCCTACAGTAAAACAGTTAAAAATCTCGGCGTAATTATGAATGAAACACTTGATTGGTCTGATCACACGAAAATCATCTGTAAAAAGATTTTTGGAGTGCTTCATCCTCTTAAACGGCAATGGGATGTATTTCCATTCGAGCTTAAGGCCAAACTAATACAGACACTGGTTCTCCCTAATCTTGATTATTGTGACGTTGTTCTAGTTGATATGACAAGAGAAGAAACACTTAAACTTCAACGAGCACTGAATTCCTGCCTGCGATTTATTTATAATATCGGGTACGGTGTTCATATTACCCCATACTATAAGGCTCTCTCATGGCTGAAGCCTGATAAACGTCGGCAGCTACACATTTTAACGATGGTGTTTAGAGTACTAGCGGAAAGTCAGCCACTGTATATTTCTTCTAAATTCACCTTTTTATCGTTTCACAACTTAAATACACGTTCGAGATCCACTCTTTCTATTCCAGTGCATCGCATAAATAAAATTAATAGATCGTTTGTAGTGACCGGCGCCAGATTATGGAATTCCCTGCCAGCTCAGGTCAGAGAAACTAGCTCTTTACAAAGGTTTAAGGTCACCTGCCAAGACTACCTGCTAAGGACAGCTAACTGAATGGCTGAAGTATGAATGTGTGCGCGCCTGAGGATTAGTCATCATTAAGAGTTCTTACTATTAGTTTTATTATTAACTTAGTAATGTATTTAAATTTGTTCTCAATTCTATTAATTTTTTGTTTGGTTTTAACTATTTTAACTATCTCATAATTTTATTTTTGATTTTGATTAGTACGTGGTTAAGTGGAAGAGAGGGCCTCGAGCCCTAACTTCGCCACTGAAAACAAGGCATTAATAATAATAATAATAATAATAATAATAATAATAATAATAATAATAATAATTAGTGTTAGGGTGGTTGCCCAGTTGTACTTCATAAAAAAATAATTATCACCAGCACCACCTCGACTGTGTAGTGCACAATTACAAAATCTCAAACCAGTAACCAAGACAACCTGCAAGTAAATGTGCATTTCGTATCCTGGAATATACCATTGGTGTGACGCCTTGCGAGTCTGGGGCTTCAAAGTTGTAAAGCTCTCAATGCGATATATCAGGTGGCCACCAGCCCCTTGCAATCCAGTTTTATGCATACCTTCACATTTACTACAATTCTGAACGACATCGGTCCATCTCCCTAAACCAGGGTAATATAATGAGATGTGTGTTTACGGACTAGAAGACAGCAGGAATCGTGAGCGCCACTATTAATTCATTATGGCCACCTCAAATGAACCCATAAAACGAGTACAGATATGCAGAACACATACTTTAAAACAGGAGGTGGACGCACAGACCGGGAGCACGGTACCGTATAGGCTGGAAAGTGGGGACCGTAGGTCAAGTGTCGCAGTGGCTCACATGGCAAGCAGACTGGGAGATAATGTAATAGTAGGCAGTGCTCGAGGTAGGTGGCTCGAATCCCACATAAGAATTAACAGCCAGCTGCCTAGGATGTAGTAAGGTTGCATACTCTATAGCTTCCAAGGATGGATTTGTTTATTTGACCCTGTACAAGACCATATGTATCACTACATTGGGTATGGTGCTGGGTTGGACAAGGATGAGGAGATGATGGTCTGTGGCCAGTTAGCTACATCGTACATGTTCCAAGCTTCGTAGATCATAGGTAGGGCAAAGTATGCCCTATTGGAACGATAACAACATGTGATGGCAGGTAAGTACGTAGCTGAGCAAACTCTCGAAGCAATTCACAATACAAAGTTTATTCACTGTCTCGAGATGTATTCCAGCAACGAGTATGTGGATATGTTATTTATCTATGCAGAAGCTAAACAAAATGCATGCCAGGCACAACGCCTGTATCAAGAACGCTATCTGTATAGGCGACAACTGATGGGCATGACATTTCAGAGTGTGGAAAGATGCCTGTGGGAAAATGCATCCCCGAGAAGGGCACGGCCCGTTCGAGATCATCCCGTGACATTTGCTGACAACGAAAAGGTCTCGTGTTTGACACTATCCGGCGTAATCCTCATACTAGCACATGGGCCATTGCACAGGAGACAAATATCAGCCGAGCGTCTGTTATGCTGATACTGCATACCCACCGGTTCCACCCGCACCATCTGCACCTTACACCAGGAGCTCCATGGTCATGATTTCGATACCCGGGTGGCATTCTGTCAATGGATCCTACAGCATGTGGACACTGATCCTGCTTTTCTAGCGACTCCCTTATTTAAGGACGAAGTAAGATTCCACGACAATGGAATCGTTAATTGCCATAATATGCATTACTGGAGTGTGGATAATCCCCATTGGGTGCGACAAACAGCGTTTCAGGTACAGTGGGACGTAAATGTATGGTGTGGGATCATGGGTGATCACCTCATCGGTCTGCATTTTCTGAGGGCCACCTGACCAGCCGATGCTATCTGCAGTTTCTCCAATATGAACTACCACAATTTTTGGAACATATGCCATTCCTTGACCGCTGCAGGATGTGGTTTCAACATGATGGAGCTCCACCGCATGCGGCGGTGGTCGTCGTCTGGAACCATCTCCATGCAACGTATCCTGATAAATGGATAGGAAGGGGAGGACCTGTTCCCTGGCCCTCCAGATCGCCCGATTTTACGCCCCTGGATTTTTTTCTGTGAGGCCATGTAAAATAACGGGTGTATGCACAGGAATAATAAGCGAGTTATTCCACCTTTCCAATACAAATTAAATGGTGTTCATTAAATAAATATTTAATGGGACTAGTTTTGACCTATTTAAAAGTCATCTTCGGCCATATTGCACACAGAACAAAGTATTTGAAACACTTCTTCTCATATATACCTACAGCTAAGTGAAATAATTTCTTACAACAAATGTGTTTTCAGGAAATTCTATAAACAATTTTTCATAGTTTCAAACTTATAGGTTTTAAGACCATCTTTAAAACAACTGTGTTTCAAATACTATTTCTTGCACGCGATATGGCTAAAGATGACGTACATTCAAATAGGTCGAAACTAGTCCCATTAAATGTTTATTTAATAAACACTATTTAATTTTTATTGAAAAGGTGGAATAACTCACTTATTATTTTATTTGGTTTAACGAAAGTCCAATACGGACCCATAAAATGAAATTAATTTCTCTAGTATGCACAGGAGCCAGCTAGTCCTTGTCACCTTAGATAACTCATCATCGAGGCATGCCGATCCATTTCAGCAGAGATGTTGCAATGGGCCAAACGGTCCTTACAACATCAGATGCAGCTCTGTATCGACCACGGAGGTCGTCAGTTCGAGTAGGTACTGCATTGAACGGCGAAGATAACTGAAATCCTGTCGCATGATTCCTAGCCTCTGTCAACCCAGCTCCATACCAACGGCCCTCTTCAGAGCCAAATAAACAAATCAGTCTGTGAAAAATACTGGTAGTAAGTATAAAACCTTGCCACATCTCAGGCAACTGGCTTACAAAAAATACTTGAATGGGACTTGAACCTTCTACCCTTCGAGCACTGTCGACTATCACACATCTACCAAGCGCTAGCCATGTGAGCTACTGCGACACTTGATCTACGGCGCCCACTTTCCAGCCTATACAGTACCGTGCACCCGGTCTGTGCGTCCACCTCCTGTTTTAAAGTAAGTACTCTGCATGTCTGTACTCGTTTTACGGGTACATTTCAGGTACCCATCATGAATTAATAGTGGCGCCCACGATTCCTGCCATCTTCTAGCCCGTAAACGCACATCTCGTTATATTACCTGGGTTTAGGGAGAGGGACCGATGTCTTTCAGAATTTTAGTAAATGTGAAGGGATGCAAAAAAACTGGATCGCAAGGGGCTGGTGGACCACCCGATATGTAACGATTACTAAAATGTAATGATTACAATTTTATTTTCAGAAGTAAATTACAAGTAATAATTACTAAAACATAATTGTTACAGGTAATTCAATTACTTTTACTCAATTACTTCCCAACTCTGCCGACAAGATAGTTAGTAAAGATGAAGATTTTAATTACATCAAGGGTGATATCATGAGGAAAGCAAAATCCTAGGCTCAAGCCAGAAGACAGAGATTTTGATGAAATTATTGATGGATCATATGACTAGTTTTGGACAAAAACAAGTAGAATTCCCAACTTTGAATACACGTTGCTAGTAAATGACTAGACGCCTTTTGAGTGAAAACCAAACCCTATCCCAAGAAATGCTTTAAGGAAGTAATGACAATCACTCAGAAGATGGTGGAGAATGTTATGATTCAAAAAGACTGGCCCCACATGTTAGTCTCTTAGTAGTAGTGAGCAGAGGGGATGGCTCAATTCAGGTATGTTTGGTCTTGATTAGAAAACCTACCATTTCAAATCCAGACAAAAATTTATATACTAAATTTGTGCATCTGTACATTGTACAAGATAATTTACGTGCTAGGATAAAATAGGTATCGCATACAGACTATGAATAAAACCAACACCGTGATTTACAATAATTCTAATTTGAAAGTATGTTACTCTAGCAAGAATTTTTAAGGAATTAAACATGACTCTTGACTAGGAGAGTGGAGATAATGTCATCACAAGAAGAGAAATGCCAGACATGTATCTCAGATTATCAGCTGATGAAGCAAATTATGTCACTGACACACAGTGCAATCTGAGATAGAAGAGTTGAAACAACAATGAGGGGGACCCTACAACAATGAAGAGACTCATTATTGCAGTGCAATGAATTAAATGGTATAAAAGAATGTAATACCACAATGTGTGGTTGGTTACTGTGGAATCATGAAAAAAAGAAAATGAATACTCTGTAATTTAAGTTTTTTAAACTAAGTAGTGGAGGTATGTACATTTCATTTTGCGATAGAATTTATAATCAACTTAAGTCCCATTAAGGAATGAAATAATCCAAAAGGCAAGGTGTTGATGGATAATAAATTGTACTCCATGTAATGGCGAGGTACAAGATTAATCAATTGTACTTTTAATTAAAAGCAAGCATTTTTGGTAAAAAAATATTCTCTGCACTATTGAAGGTAACCAGGTAACTTAGAATTTAATCGAAGGCTTGATTTTTTTTAAATTACTAAGACATGTTTCAATCCTGTAGAATGCTATGCACGGGTACTGAAAGGAATTGCAGGTTATAAATTTCATTTTTTTGTCCATATTGAAGATCTACTGGTGATACAAATTCTTATAATTTTGTTAATTACCACCTATTCAATACAATAAAAACGTAGTACAAACTTACATATTTATTAAGATGTTTATATGGTAGGCCTACATGTTTCGCTCCTTTTTCGTGAGCATCATCAGCCAATTATTATTTACTTAAGGTTATATAAGATCATGAAACAATTCTTTTGGATTAAGATTATGCCTATAAAACTAATTGACAAATCTTATAATATTTTACAAGTCATATAACAATAAAATTATGTCTTTAAGTTAAAACATATTTGTCTAAAATCTATCTAAGTCTAACATTTTATTGACGAAACTCATCTGGTGAACATCCTTTAAAATTATTTTTAAAAAATAAAAAACTTTTGAGATCTGGCTAATTGTACTGATTCAATGTTGCTTAACTTGTATGATTGTCGTTAAAACTTCGTTAACTATATAGACAATTGTCTATGTTATGGACATTTGACTTGTTCTCATTGTTGCTGGAGTAACATTTATACAAATGTATTGGCATTAATTTTATATTGTCAATAGGAGAATATTGTTCGTGAACAAAATTGTTGATGAAACACTTTCTACTGTGATATAGGATTTAAAATGTTCTTGTATGTTCCAAAATGGCTTGTTGGTATATTTTTCTTTCTGCTGCGTAATTGTTTAGTGTTACTCCTAGCCTCTTGAGAACTACGGTACTTGTTGTTCTGTTTGCACTCCTTGTATTATATGAATGAGTGTGGATGAGTTTACGTTTTGGTGGGGAGTGGGAAGGGGAAGTTAAGATAGGCGGTATATTGATAGCTGCAGTAGATTGTGGAGGGGAGGGAATTTGTATCATACTGAAAGGAAGTCGAGTTAGTGATTTAACGAAGAAATATCATCTGATGCAATAAGAAGGAAGACTGTTACAAAAGACTATGTTTGACCAATAATTAAGTTCAGAAATTGGTCACTGACTTATTTTTGTGTAATAATAATAATAACTTAAATGTTTCCACCTTTTCAATACAATATATTCACAAATTTACAAAATTATACGGTGTATTAATTTAATAGGAATACCAAGAGAAGGGCATTCTGATATTATAATTATGTAACATAAGCCTACAAGGTACTAACAATGTGAACTAATTTTTAAAAAATATTGTTCCTCAGTCCATATTCTGTCCATTTCCATGCTTGTAGTCAGTCAACTTGGAAGGTTTCACTGGCAGACGACGCTCTTATATGAAAGTATGGTGGAGCTGGGAATGTTCATGTGAAGATGACATAGTCAACTAAATTAAGAAAATTTTCTCCAGAGTTCAATTCTGGCTAGTCTAAAACCAGGTAAACCCTGCGATTATCCTAAAAGTTACCATCTGATTGCTCTAATGAGTGTGTTATAAGCTCCTGAAATGACTCGTATATTACAGAATAAGCTCTCTAATCTTACCAACACTTCCAGTGGAACAAGCTGGTTTTAGACCTAACCGTAGTTGTGAGGACTAAGTTGTTGCATCAACAACTCACAATGAGACCAGTTTTGAAAAACTATTGTAGACTTGTGCAGTGTTCATAGGCCTTAAAGCTGCTTATGATAGTGTTTGGAAAGAGGGAGTTGTGTGCAAGTTCTTCAAACTTGTGGAATGCAAAGTAGTATCAGAACTAATAAACAACATATTATCAAACAGACTGATCCAGGTAGTTGTGGGCAATAAGCATAGCAAACTTAAAAAACTCAATAATGGTCTCCCTCAAGGATCTGTGTTCTCCCCATTGTTGTTTAATTCGTGTATTGCTGATATACTGTACCTTACACTACATCATGCCAATTTGCTTATGCTGATGATCTTGCAATAGTTACTCAAGTATCCACTGTATATGAGACAGAAACAAATCTAAACAGAGACCTTGACATTTTGTGTGAGTACTTTTTGATAAGTGGTGTCCAATTCCAAGCACCAGTACAACAGAAACCTGTTTCTTCCTTATAAATAACAGGCAAGCAAACATTAACTTGAAGGTATCCCTCAATAACTCTCCTCTACTGCATAATTCCAACCCCAAATACCTTGGAGTAACTCTTGACAGGACACTATAATCCAAAAACATTTAAAGAATAGCACCACTAAATTCAGGGACGAGGAACAATATAATTTAAAAATTTGCGGGATCTTGATGGGAGCCTTGGGATGCACTCTTCGATCGTCAGCAATGGGGTACATATATTCTTCAGCTGAGTACTGTTCATCTGTTTGGCTGAAGAGCCCGTATGTTAAGAAGACTAACGCAGACCTGAACCAGACAATGCGCACTGTCAGTGGTGCAGTAAATCTACTCCACTCTTTTGGCTGCCAGTGTTGAGTTACATATCACCTCCAAGAATACAAAGACAAAATAATCTGGTTCGTAAGTTCAGAAAAATATTAACAAACCCAACTCTCTCCATCCACGAAGATTTGGTTGTTAGGTTTGGACGTCTGAAATAAAGATCTCCTTCCGTTCAAACTGTGAGGGAGTTCATCAACAGGTCCTATAATGGATTTCATGGGTGGCAACTGAAGTGGTACAACACAGCTCTAATTGAGATGGAAGCCTTATTTTGTGTTCAGCATCCACCTGCTGACTACAATCTCCCAAGAGAGACTATTCAGTGGTTGGACAATTTAAATTTATGAACTCTCCACGAGTTTGGTCCATTGGCTAGTGTTTCTTTTTTCTTTCTTTTTTAAATTATTCAATATTTCTTTTATACTTGTATGTTACTTATAACAGTGTGTACTAGGCATAAGCTAAGTAAATAAATAATTCATAAATAGTGAAGTGAATAAAAAGTACCGTTTAGGAAATATTCTCAATATCAATCCTTGTTTAAAGTGATTACAGTGCATTTCAGTGATATGAAGCAGGAAGGTGAGTTATGCTCTAGTGTATACCAACCGTGATAATTATAAGTGTGTGTGAATATGTTGTTAATTGTGATAATTTTTCAGAGCTCTACAGTGGAGTGGATATAGTAATTATCAGAATCAAGCAAGAGGATAACATGATGGCAAATTAAATGGAAACTCAGATGCAGAATATATGAGACTATCATGTAGCCATGAGTATGCGATGCAGCAGCCACAACCACAACTTTGAATGGGAAGTAATATTACAGGTAAATTTTTATGGGTAACTAACAACCATAGATAACTGGGAGGCTTGCATTTAACACACCACAAAAGAAGATGACCAGATATGCCAGCTGGATGGCATAGCATATAATGTTATGGAATGGTTTATCATCACTTATAGCAGACAGGGCAGCACTGATTCATCACTCAGTGACAGTAATGAGACTGGAAGGGACACATCATGTGACACAGAAAGAATTAAGCATCTTCAGGACTACTGAGGAAGGTAAAATGTATGTTCGTGGACTTTTTATTTTAATTGTACTGTAATTTAAACTTCTCAATGTAAAAGGAAATCATCCTGGTGGTGTTGCGAACAGCCAAGCTCATGGGGAGGAGGAAAATGATGTTGGTGAAATTACGCTTGAGGAAGTGAAAAGGATGGTAAATAATCTCCAATGTCATAAAGCAGCAGGAATAGATGAAATTAGACCTGAAGTGGTGAAGTATAGTGGGAAGGCAGGGATGAAATGGCTTCATAAAATACTAAGATTAGCATGGAGTGTTGGTAAGGTACCTTCAGATTGCATGAAAGCAATAACTGCACCTATCTATAAGCAAGGAAACAGGAAGGATTGCAACAACTATCGAGGTATCTCATTGATTAGTATACCAGGCAAAGTATTCACTGGCATCTTGGAAGGGAGGGTGCGATCAGTTGTTGAGAGGAAGTTGGATGAAAACCAGTGTGGTTTCAGACCACAGAGAGCTGTCAGGATCAGATTTTCAGTATGAGCCAGGTAACTGAAAAATGCTACGAGAGGAATAGGCAGTTGTATTTATGTTTCGTAGATCAAGAGAAAGCATAAGACAGAGTACCAACAGAAAAGATGTTTGCTATACTCGGGGACTATGGAATTAAAGGTAGAAATTAAAATCAATCAAAGGCATTTATGTTGACAATTGGGCTTCAGTGAGAATTGATGGTAGAATGAGTTCTTGGTTCAGGGTACTTACAGGGGTTAGACAAGGCTGTAATCTTTCACCTTTGCTGTTTGCAGTTTACATGGATCATCTGCTGAAAGGTATAAAATGGCAGGGAGGGATTCAGTTAGGTGGAAATGTAGTAAGCAGTCTGGCCTATGCTGACGACTTGGTCTTAATGGCAGATTGTGCCGAAAGCCTGCAGTCTAATATCTTGGAACTTGAAAATAGGTGCAATGAGTATGGTAGTAAAATTAGCCTCTCGAAGACTAAATTGATGTCAGTAGGTAAGAAATTCAACAGAATTGAATGTCAGATTGGTGATACAAAGCTAGAACAGGTCGATAATTTCAAGTATTTAGGTTGTGTGTTCTCCCAGGATGGTAATATAGTAAGTGAGATTGAATTAAGGTGTCATAAAGCTAATGCAGTGAGCTCGCAGTTGCATTCAACAGTATTCTGTAAGAAGGAAGTGAGCTCCCAGACGAAACTATCTTTACATCGGTCTGTTTTCAGACCAACTTTGCTTTACGGGAGGGAAAGCTGGGTGGACTCAGGATATCTTATTCATAAGTTAGAAGCAACAGACATGAAAGTAGCAAGAATGACTGCTGGTAAAAACAGGTGGGAACAATGGCAGGAGGGTACTCAGAATTAGGAGATAAAGGCTAATTTAGGAATGAACTTGATGGATGAAGCTGTACGCACAAAACAGCTTCGGTGGTGGGGTCATGTGAGGCGAATGGAGAAGGATAGGTTACCTAGGAGAACAATGGACTCTGTTATGGAGGGTAAGAGAAGTAGAGGTAGACCAAGACGACTATGGTTAGGTTCGGTTTCTAACGATTTACAGATAAGAGGTATAAAACTAAATGAGGCCACAACACTAGTTGCAAATTGAAGATTGTGGAAACGTTTAGTAAATTCACAGAGGCTTGCAGACTGAACACTGAAAGGCATAACAGTCTATAGTGATAATGTATGTATGTATGTATGTACTTTCAATTTGGATTCGCAAAGATTTTCATTACTTGTAATTTCAGAGATTTGTAATTGTACAAAATTGTAGGTCAAGTTAACTACTTTATGAGTTACAGTAGTTTAAACATTGATAAGAAACAACAACAAAAAATTCTGCAAACCTACCTCCATTAATAAATGTAACTGTTGTGCTAATTGTTTCAAGGAGTTGAGAGTTGACTCAAGAAATAGCTGGTAAGAGTGCCTTTCAAATTACATGCAACAAAACTACATTTTGTAAAGTTTTTGCTTTCAAGGTTATATGGGTTATCCTTTGACCACAAATTACTCAAAACATATCTCAATAAATTCTGGGGGGAAAAAAATTCTCTCTCTTAATTCCCAGAATATCAAACTGGTACAGTGAATGCCTAGGTGATAATATAAGGAAAGACCTGCATTGGGGTAATCACATAAACGGTATTGTAAATAAAGGGTAAAAATCCCTGCACATGGTTCTAAGTCTATTTAGGGATTGTAGGAAGGATGTAAAGGAGAGGGCATATAAGGCCCTGGTAAGGCCTAAACTAGAGTATGATTCCAGTGTATAGGATCCACACCAGAATTAGTTCATTCAAGAACAGGAAAAAATCCGAAGAAGAGCGCTCAATTTGTTCTGGGTGATTTCTGACAAAAGAGTAGCATTACGAAAATGTTGCAAAGTTCGGGCTGGGGAAGACTTGGGAGAAAGGAGAAGAACTGTTCAGCTAAGCGGTATGTTCCGACCTGTACATGGAGAAATGGCGTGGAATGCCGTTAGTACACGAATAAGTTTGAGTGGTATTTTTAAAAGTAGGAAAGATCACAATATGAAGATAAAACTGTAATTCAAGAGGACAAATTGGGGCAAAAATTTGTTTATAGGAAGAGGAGTTAGGGATTGAAGGAAGTTAGGGATTGAAATAATTAACCAATGGTGATGTTCAATAAATTTCCAAATTCTTTGCAATTATTTAAGACTAGATTTTTAAAAATATAGGGAAACTGCCATCTGGGCGACTGGCCTAAACGCAGAACAGTGGTGACTGATTGGTGACAGACTGACCAACACGAAATGTCATGAGATATTGTTAGCCGTAATGGAATTTGATACTCCTAATGTACTCTTGTCACGAGATATTGTTAACAGTAATGGAATTTGTTACAAAGATAGTACACTCCTACTGTACTCTTCGCTAAACATTATATAGGACACACTGCCAATTTGGAGGCAAATTTAAATCCTAAGATTACTGCACAAATTTTATATATTGCAATAACACATTTTGTATTGTTGTAATAAGAAGTTGAATCATGGCTGAGAAATGATATAATGGATGCAGAAATTTTCTCAGGGAACTGGAGAGTGTATCGTAGAGATAAGATAGGAATGGTGGGAGGGGGAGTATTCATTCTGGTGAAAGAATAATTTGTAAACTACAAAAAAGTTAACAAACATGAAATTCTAGGTGTAAGGCTCATTTCTTAAGATAATAGGCAACTTCATATCTTTGGAGGGTACAGACTGGGAATGGAAAGCACTGACACAGATTCAAAATTATTTGACAAGATAATCAGCTATGTGGGAAACAACATGGAAAGGAAGGTGATTTTGTAGCGGAAGATCTGAATTTACCAAATGTCAATTGGGAAGGAAATGCGAACGACAGGAAGCATCAATCAATCAATCAATCAATCAATCAATCAATCAATCAATCAATCAATCAATCAATACTGATCTGCATTTAGGGCAGTCGCCCAGGTGGCAGATTCCCTATCTGTTGTTTTCCTAGCCTTTTCCTAAATGATTTCAAAGAAATTGGAAATTTATTACACGTCTCCCTTGGTAAGTTATTCCAATCCCTAACTCCCCTTCCTATAAATGAATATTTGCCCCAGTTTGTCCTCTTGAATTCCAACTTTATCTTCATATTGTGATCTTTCCTACTTTTATAAACGCCACTCAAACTTATTCGTCTACTAATGTCATTCCACGCTATCTCTCGGCTGACAGCTCGGAACATACCACTTACTAAGTTTTACAATATTTAAAATTCTTCCACCGTTTTGATACTTTTTTTGTCTTTTGGCAAATTTTTTATTTGTCAACAGTACATGTTTCGTTCCTTATTTAGGAACATCCTCAGCTGTTATTGTAGCTTAGGTGAATTGCTAAGATTTTAAACACGTTAATTTGCAGGTACATTGATTCACTTAAAAACTACTAAAAATACCAATTAAATTAAATATTAAAAACATTGTAGGGGTTAGTGTGTTAATGATATGAGAACGGATGATTACATAGTTGGTTTTCTTCAAAAGGCAGAATTATTCAGTCAGCAGTATGTAACGATTGTTGGTTACTAGGATAATGTTCAGATAGAGGAGGTGACTAATGCTAAAGAAGTATTAAAATTTGCATATGATAACAATGACATTTACAATTAGATACAAAAGTTGAAAACTAGAAAAGCAGCCAGAATTCATAAGATTTCAGGAGACAATGGGTTGGGATATAGTACCATATCTGAAGTACTTATTTGATTATTGTTTGGTTGAAGGAGCTATACCAAATGAATGGAAAGTTGCTATAGTAGCCTCTGTGTATACAGGAAAGGGTGATATATATAAAGCTGAAAATTACAGACCAGTAAGTTTGGCATGTGTTGCATGTAAGCTTTGGAAAGGCATTCTTTCTGATTATAACAGACATGTTTGCAAAATTAATAACTGGTTCGATAGAAGGCAGTTCGGTTTTAGGAAAGGTTATTCCACTGAAGCTCAACTTGTAGAATTCAAGCAAGATACAGCAGATATCTTGGATTCAGGAGGTCAAATGGATTGACCTGTTTGATAGGGTGAATCATGGGGACTACTGGCAAAAATGAGTGCAGTTGGACTAGACAAAAGAGTGACTGAATGGGTTGCTATATTTCTAGAAAATAGATCTCAGAGAATTAGAGTAGGCGAAGCTTTATCTGACCCTGTAATAAGTAAGAGGGGAATTCCTCAAGGCAGTATTATTGGACTTTTATGTTTTACTCATGATATGAGTATATAAGTGGAATCAGAGGTAAGGCTTTATGCAGATGATGTTATTCTGTATAGAGTAACAAATAAGTTACAAGATTGTGAGCAACTGCAACGTGAGCTCGATAATGTTGTGAGATGGACAGCAGGCAATGGTATGATGATAAACGAGTTTAAGTCAGGTTGGGATTTTCACAAATACGAAAAGTCCTCTCAGTTTTATTACTGCGTTGATGGGGTGAAAGTTCCTTTTGGGGATCATTGTAAGTATCTAGGTGTTAATCTTGATTGGGGTAATCACATAAATGGGACTGTAAATAAAGGGTACAGATCTCTGCACATGGTTATGAGGATATTTAGGGGTTGTAATAAGGGTGTAAAGGAGAGGGCATATAAGTCTCTGGTAAGACCCCAACTAGAGTGTGATTCCAGTGTATTTGACCATCACCAGGATTACTTGATTCAAGAACTGTATAAAATCCAAAGAAAAGCACCTCGATTTTTCTGGGTGATATCCGACAAAAGAGTAGCGTTACAAAAATGCTGCAAAAATTTGTGCTGGGAAGAATCGGGAGAAAGAAGACGAGCTGCTTGACTAAGTGATATGTTGTTACTATTATTATTATTATTATTATTATTGTAATAAGCAGTATGGTCCAAGCTGTCAGTGGAGAGATGGTGTGGAATGATATTAGTAGACGAATGTCCGGCTCCATGGCTAAATGGTTAGCGTGCTGGCCTTTGGACACAGGAGTCCTGGGTTCGATTCCCAGCAGGGTCGGGAATTTTAACCATAATTGGTTAATTCTGCTGGCACTGGGGCTGGGTGTATATGTCATCTTCATCATCATTTCATCCTCATCACGACACGCGGGTCGCTTACGGGCGTCAAATCAAAAGACCTGCATCTGGCGTGCTGAACTTGTCCTTGAGCACTCCCGGCACTAAAAGCCATACGCCATTTCATTTCATTTCAGTAGACGAATGAGTTTGAGTGGCGTCTTTAAAAGTAGGAAAGCTCACAATATGAAGATAAAGTTTGGAATTCAAGAGGACAAATCGGAGCAAATATTCATTTATAGGATTGGAATAACTTAGCAAGGGAGATGTTCAATAAATTTCCAATTTCTTTGAAATTATTTAAGAAAAGGCTAGGAAAACAACAGATAGGGAATCTGCCACCTGGGCGACTGCCCTAAATGCAGTTCAGTATTGATTGATTGGATTGATTGATTTATTTATTGATTGATTGATTAATTGACCAATCACAATAAATATTAATTAACCAATAGCATGCATTCTCATTAAGACCAACAGAATAAATTATGAATATTAACTCGCCAAAAACATACATTCTTATTAAAACCTATCACAGTAACTGAAAATATTAAATACTCAATAATATAAATTCTTATTATGACCAACCACAATAACCTATAAATATTAATTAGCAATAACATGCATTCTAATCGTGACCAATCACAGTAAATGATTAGCAACCCATAGAAATTAGCAAATAATTAACCACAAGTGAAGTATTGCTTTTTAACTAAGTGAATGCTAAAAGATATTTCTATAGATATTTTGAATAAAAAACATTATTTGTCAATGAGATGGATTTTTTTTAGTGTGGTTTATTGTTTTAATCCTTTTAAGGGAGATGGGCATAAAAGGTGTAAGAAAGATCAGGAAAAAAGTGAAAATGTGGATGGTTCAGTGGATTATAAATGCACATATACAACAAAAAATATGTGGTAAAAGAAGGAACAAACCATCAAAAATTCATGGACCAGTAACAGATGTGTTGGTTCCAAGTTTGTCCAAAGATGTAAAGAGCAAACAAGTACCTGCACAGTTCTTGTTCACAGACTTCATGGGATAACTCGAAAACATTGGTGGCACCAGATGTACACTAGTGTCCAAAAGTTAAACGAGGCTATACTGCCTGATAGAAATGTCAGACAGATTGCTGAACAAACAGAAGCCAACACACACAATATGTAACACAACTTGTCCAAAAAAAAAAAAAAAAAAAAAAAAAAAAACCAATAAGTGTCGGGAAGGTTCTGATAGCTAAGGTACACCTTTGACAACAACTAACAAAACTTGGAAATGTCTTCCACAACGAAATATGCTGTTAATAGAGTGTAACGGCCACACATGCTTCGCAGCGACGTGGCATGCTCTCTATCAGATGGTCCAAGAGCTCTTGTGGCAGTCGATCCCATGCCTAGAAAGGTCAATGCAACGGTCTTGGAGGGTCCTTGCTGGAGGTCGATGGGATACAATTTGCCTCCCCAATGCATCCCAGGCATGTTCTATAGGATTCAGGTCCGCAGACCTCGCTGGCCAGTCCATGCGATTATTTCCCCAGCCAAAAATTCATCCACCACAGCAACGCAGTGCAGTCGGGCATTATCATCCATTAAGAGGAAGTCTGGTCCAACCGCACCCCTGAAGAATCGAACTTGTGGTCTCATTATCTCATCCCTGGATCTCTGAGCATTAACAGTGTTCTTCAGAACACCCATGAAGATGTGCAGGTCCGTACGGCCATTAAACATGATGCTGCTCCACACCATGAAGCCACCACCACCATACTGGTCCCGTTCAACAATGTTCCTGTGGTTGCATCGGCTACACGGTTCTCTCCAGATTAACGTGTGACGGGAATCATTCTGCAAACTAAAGCGGGATTCATCTGTGAAGAACACGTCTCCATTCATTCATAGTCTAGTTTCGATGTTGACGGCTCCACAGTAAACGGGCCCGTCTCTGTGCTGGAGTGAGCAGGACAATAAAACTATTCTATATTCCCTTGCATACGCTTCACAAAGGCTACATTACTGAGGACGCATTCCTTAGTATGCAAAGGCTTTGTAGATGCATGCTTTAAGCATATACTTATGCCAGCAACTCTTCTGCAGAATAAAGCATGTTAAGTCCAAGACAAGAACTCTGATTACAGACTAACATCTTGAAAACTCTGTGCATAGCGACTTCCAACATAAATGCCAAAATCAACAAGCCGGTCAAGTAAAAGCTGATGATGTAGATGTTAGGCACCTTTACAAAACAACATACATCATCATCATCATCATCATTTCATGGTAAAGCATTGCCTAGTTTCCCCACTGACACTGTAAACAAAAGTTAGAGAGATTATGTTTTCTCCATTACATTACCTTTGTTCAAGTATTCATTGCATGATCTTGAATCTGAGTCCTATCTATCCCTTTCGAGCCAAGTTTGTTTATTTTTATAGAATTTTAAGTAAAATATCAAATGCGCAATGTCATTGAAGTGATTTTTTATTGTATTACATTTTAATTTAAGTAGTTATTCTTTCAAAATGGCCGGAAGGCCGTGGCAAAGACAACAACTGGCTTTACATCGCACCGACACAGATAGGTCTTATGGTGACGATGGGATAGGAGAGGGCTAAGAGTGGGAAGGAACCAGCCGTGGCCTTAGTTAAGATACAGCCTCAGTACTGGCCTGTTGTGAAAAATGGAAACCACATAAAACTTTTTTTTTTTTTTTTTTTTGCTTTACGCCGCAATCGACACAGATAGGTCTTATGGTGACGATGAGACAGGAAAGGTCTAGGAGTGGGAAGGAAGTGGCCGTGGCCTCAATTAAGGTACAGCCCCAGCATTTGCCTGGTGTGAAAATGGGAAACCACGGAAAACCATCTTCAAGGCTGCTGACAGTGGGGTTCAAACCCACTATCTTCCCAATGCAAGCTCACAGCTGCGTGCCCCTAACCGCACGGCCAACTCACTCAAGTACAACTTATGAACTTTATCGTATAGACCAGGGATAGCGAACCTTTTCCAAATAGTGTGCCATTTTAAGTCTGGTTTATTATTCTCAACTGTTGGCTGTGCCACTTGTTATTTTCCTTAAAGGAATGGCTACAACCTACAATACCCCCAATTCACGACTTCCTTTCCAAATTCCCAATTATGTTTCATAATATGTTATTTATTTACTGATTCATTAATTAATTAAATCAATTTATTTATGTATTTATTAGATTTATATCTGGTAAATACAGTTTATTGCATGCTCTGTGGTCTATTTTGCAAATATTGAAAAAAAAAAAATAAATATGTAAGTTTTGAAAAAACCTATTATTATTTGTAAATAAATCAATAATAAGCTCCCATTGTAACACACTTTGTTATTAAATATTATTACCGGGCGAGTTGGCCGCGCGGTTAGGGGTGCGCAGCTGTGAGCTTGCATCTGGGAGATAGTGGGTTCGAGCCCCACTGTAGGCAGCCCCGGAGAAGGTTTTCCGCGGTTTCTCATTTTCACACTGGGCAAATGTTGGGGCTGTATCTCAATTAAGGCCACGGCGGTTTCCTTTTCACTTGTAAGCCTTTCCTATCCCATCGTCGCCATAAGATCTATCTGTGTCGGTGGGACGCAAAACAAATTGTAAAAAGATAAATATTATTTGATACAAAAAATCAAAATAAGTCTCCGTGTCTCAGGCGGCAGCGCACCAGCCTGTCACCGCTGGGTTCCGTGGTTCAAATCCCGGTCACTCCATGTGAGACTTGTGCTGGACAAAGCGGAGGTGGGGCAGGTTTTTCTTCGGGTACTCCGGTTTTCCCAGTCATCTTTCATTCCAGCAACACTCTCCATTATCATTTTATCTGTCAGTCATTAATTACTGCCCCAAAGCAGTGCGACAGGCTTCGACAGCCGGCACAATTCCTATCCTCGCCGCTAGATGGGGCTTCATTCACTCCATTCCTCTCCCATCAAATGACTGGAAACAGGCTGTGGATTTTCATTTCTACAGAAATCAAAAATACTACTGCCAATGGACTTCACTTCCTCCATTAACTTCATTACCTTTCCATGTTGTCGTAGTTCGTATGCTCAACAATTTAACTAATTTCTACCTCATCACATTTCCGCAAGGAAATCAGAACGAAACAGCTATCCTTGCTTGTAAGGTCACATCCATTTTTTCATCAAAACATTCTGCATACATCTGAGATTTAATCCAAATTAGCTTTCAATTACTCCGAAACTTCTTCGCTCAGTTTTATTGTTCTATCCCTAACAGCAGTTCAGCTGGCTGGCATTCCTTCCATTCTGTTAATTATTTGATCTTTAGGGAAATTTTCAAATAATGTGTCGGACGTCAATAAGGAAGTTTATTTCAAGAACTCACCGTCAGAAAACGGTTTCCCACGCATGCTGTACTATGCAGTGAGACAGATGGAAATAGATGAACTGATATTATTCCTTGGCCGGAAGGATGATACAAAAGAACTAGTTTGTTTTGTGTAATGTATATTTTGGACAAGAACTCTCTTCTTTCTTCATTTGGCATGGAACAAACATTTGAGTGATTAGTCTCGAAATGGCGCTTAACATTAAATGTGTGGCAACAAATCTATCAGGACGAATTCCCTTGTCCACTGTTCTTGAAAAATTCGGTCACTACCTTTGTTAAGTTTCTGTTCTTTTCGGCACTGAAAACATGTTTGTAATGTCCGTGTACAAAATCACCAGAAAACGACATTGTTATCTCACTTGACTTTCGAACCTGCCTGTGTAGCAGTGGTTTTATATTGCACGTCCGGGTGGAACAATTATTTAGATTTCCGATATTTATTTTTTACACGTGAAACACTATAAGATACGTATTATCTGTGTCACAAGACGTATATAAAAACATTATGTTCATGTGATGTGCCAGCAAAATCGTGCTCGCGTGTCACCTAGTGACACACGTGGCATAGGTTCGCCATCCCTGGTATAGACCCATATTGATACAGTTAAAACTAAGAAACAATGTTAGGTTTTGGTCCAACCAATCAGTATACATCACTTTACAAGTGAAAAATTATTTAATTAAAAAAACATTAAATATTAGGGATATGTTTTGTCTCTATTCGAGACATAAAATCACGTGGTAGATTACAAAAACTCATTGTTCAGAAAATGAAACAAATGGAAGAACCCAATGCCTTTTTAGGGATTATTTGAGAAACGCAAAAGATATATACAGTAAAACCTTGTTAATTCGAAGTCGTTGGGACGCAAAAATCGGACTTCAAATTACATGATTTTGAATTAACCGCCAACACGTACTTCAGAAATGCCAACCCTTGCGGCGTCACAATATATTCTAAGACCTGTTACTGCATGCAATTAACCTTGATTCACAGTTTAAAGCTCTCAAATGCCATGGAAAAAATTATTTCGAAAATGTATCCAATAAGGTGCATTTACAGTATTCGAATAATGCACTTGGATAACTCACCAGCAAACATAATTTCATGCAATCAAAACAAAAGAAAGAAAACATGATTCAAAGATGAGGAGAAATCTATACTGGCTCCCCTGTGCAAGTGCTTTATTCATTGGATTGTTGTGCTGTATGCATTTTAGATGCCTTGTGCTTGCACGGAATGTACCCGATGCCCTTAAATCATCGTGGCTCTTTGAACTTCCTATGACGAGAGGAGAAAGTCTCTCGCTTCCATCCACATTACAACAGTACAGTGACTATACTTGTACGATTTCCCGCCATGGCACTTCTAAGACCCATTAATGCATGCAATCACCTTGATTCTCAGTTTAAAATTTTCAAATGCCATGGAAAATACTATTTCAGAAATTTATCCAACAAAGTGCATTAACATTATTCAAATAATGCACTTCTATAAAACAATGACAAACATAACCTCGCGCAATGAAAGGAAGAAAAACACGATTCAAAGACGAGGAAAAATTATGCTGGCTCCCCTGTGCATATGCTTTATTTTTTGGATTACTGTACTGTCTGCATTTTCAAATGCCTTTTACTGACATAGAAAGTGCCAGACGCCCTCAAAACATTGCGACTTTTCGAACTTCCCTATGACAGGGGAAGGAAGTCTCTCGCTTCCTTGTGCAGTGTGCACTGCATAGCAGAATACATTTCCCGGGTGACAATTCTCTCTTTTAAAACTATAAGTCTGTTTGGCCTCAGCATTTAAAAAAATTATAAACAAACAATCAATGCAGCTTCATCGGCACTGACAATATTGTTTGGTGTGTACGAATTGATTGTACGCTGTAAGCCATGCTTTTTCGCTAACTGTCGGCATCGCCAGTGTTCGCAGATTCTACCTCTCCGCACACTGCCTGCTAGGTGATATTGTGGTGTTCTTAAAAACGCCGAATACAAAATAATTACGATTCCGCTTCAACATAGCAGATATGAAGCACACTGTAGACACGCCAAAGTAGGTGAAAGTGCGCCAAGTTACCCCTTAATGTTCCGGAAGACGCGCTCTTTCATGACGAGGAGAAATTTTGGATTTTAATTACTCTGTAAAACACTATTTTTTCAAAATGTAAAGACAGTTTCGAATTAAAAGTCTAAATTTCAGTAACGGGACCGACCTTGTTCTTCGAATTACGAATTATCCGTATTTCGAATTAAACTATTTAAATAACATGCAAAACCATACCTCATGTTTCCAGGAACAGGAGCTGCTTCGAATTAGGCGAGATTTTGAATGAACCGATTTCAAATTATCGAGGTTCTACTGTAAATATATATACATTATTTACACTAAGTGACATCACTTCTTGCAAAAACTTTTTTGTTGTCTTCAATGTTAAAATTGAAATATAACTTGAAATGTGACATGCCTACCATAACGTCTTGTACGGAATACAATGTCCATTATTGCTGTCCGCATGTAAAACGGAAGTTCCTTTATGAATTGTTGAGAAAACACTGGAGAACAAATATACACATATTTAATGAGGTAGTTTAACACTTCTTGCAAACAATCTTTCTGCAATGTTAAATATAAACGACCTTACTTGAAAATGTTGCAAGCATTGTTGGAATCTGGTAGTTTCAGTGTGTTGACTGGGGAGATCGAAATTCTGGCCTCGGAAATAGGATTGGTACAAATCCATATCAGAACATTTAAAAACTTTAACTTGTCAGGAATACTTTCAAACTGAGCTATTCTGGTAGAAGAAATCTGGGCTTTATGAGATCGCCTGTCATATGGCAAAGATCAGTGCTGCATGACCACCATATTTGTGGCCTAAATCTTAAGAAATATTCCTTTTAAAGAAAGACAAGGTCTGGAAAGAAAGATATATGAAAATTAACGGGTTTAAAGCTTTCGGATATTTAAGCAAAGAGATTCCGTTAAGAATGTATGACGTAAAAGCTTACCCTCAAATTTGATGAAACTCCCTATAGCTGGTTTATATATCTTATGCATTTCTCAAATACTCCCTAAAAAGGCAGTGGGTTCTTCCATTTGTTTCAATTTCTAAACAATGAGTTTTTGTAATCTACCACATGATTTTATGGCCGATGAAGTCTCAAATACAGACAAAACATGAACCTAATATTTAAACTGTTTGTTTAATTAAATAGTTTTTCACTTGTAAAGTGATGTGTATTGATTGGGTGGACCAAAACCTAACATTGTTTCTTATTTTCGACTCACTCAATCCGTGACAAAGGGTTCCATGTGGCCCACGCATTGAAGATACCTGATTCAAGCATTCTGTATTACTGAGTCATTTATTATTGCATTAATTTACTTTCCTTTTTGGACCATAGGCACTGTCGTTAGCTCTCTAAACAATACTCGATGAATTGGTTCATAGGAAAGTAGTTATGATTAAAGTTGGATAAAGTGATTTCAGTTAAGCATGAATGTGGTCAAAAGTCTCCTGTAAGAGTGGTTACATATAATCCAATTTTCTGCATATACCAGGTGTATGCATACGTTTTTACTGGTTTTTGTGGTAAAGAAAAATCGTATTTTTCAAATTTTGCCCATCTTTCAGGTTTGAATACCATGCCAGAAAAACTGCTTGTGCTTTACGGCAAACCATTCATCGAGTCATTTTCCAAATTACTTGAAATTGCTGAAGTGCTATTCTGCGAACACGTGCCCTACGATACGAAGAGGTGATAGTCAGATGGCGCCAGGTTGGGGAAGTACGGCAGGTGCGGAAGGATGCTCCATCCAAGCGATTTCAAGGTGTCTTTCACTAGTTTTGCTGTGTGAGATTGCACGTTGTCGTGTAACAAAATCACTATTGCCATATCTTCTGGCCCATTCCAGTCATCTTTCGATCAATGCGTGATTTAAATGAATCATTTGTTGGTGATAGCATAGTGCATTAACGGTTTTGCTGGGCTTCAAAAGTTCATAATCCACAATACCGCATGGTTTTCTTGCCTAGCAATTTGGCCTTGATGTTGAAAGACAGACTTCGCCAGGTGACAACAACGATTTTCTCCACTTCGGGTTTTCAAAATAAATCCATTTTTCGTCACCCGTCACAATTCGGTACAGAAATTACTTTCTTTCATGGCGTTGAAGCAACATTTCACAAGTGACTTTGCGATTTTCCATTCACCGTTCATTCAAATCGTGTGGGACCCATTTACCGAGTTTACTGATCTTCCCAATTGCTCATGAACGTCTGCTGATTGTTTCTTGTGACACAGTTATTGCTTGAGCCAATTGCTATTGAGTTTGAGCTGGTTCATCATCCAGTAACACCTGCAATTGCTCATATTCACACTTTTGTGGTCTACCAGAGCACGCACTGTCTTTCACATTGAAATCACTATGTTTAAACTGTGAAAAAACATGTTTTACATGTTCTAATCAATGGAGCGTGTTCACCATATGTTTCTGCCAGCAAACTATGACTTTCTACGGCCTTTTATTTTGATTAAATAAGAAACGCAACTGTGCCACAAATGGTCTTTTGCAGGCAAAAACGTCGACATGATCATTGAACGATACAACACAGACGCTAGTGTATGGGGGACTCAACTTGTGTGTGTTGGTAGGTTAATGTCACACGAACAAACTGATGGATGTGTCAAAATCCTTCGCTGCGTACTGTTTGTTGGCGCCATCTCATAGTGAAACCGGAAAAGACTTTGCATACACCTGGTAAGTAGTTAATTTTTAAGCAAAGAAAACTGATTAGTGACTTATGTAAATATATTATCAGCATTGTTCATGGGTTTATGTTTTCAGTAAACTCGTGTCCTCATCCTGAGGTTGTGCAGCTCTTTTCAGGCACACCTCCAATGAAGGTGAGCTGCATGTACCATTTCAACCACATACCAGCCCTCCTGACATTCTTACATTTCTGACAGCACCAGGAATCGAACCCGGTCAATCAAGGGTGGTAGCTAATAGTGCTAACCATTATGCTACAGAGGCCGAAATAATAGTAGTAATAATCAAAATAATAAACCTTCCCTGGCTATTTTAACTGCGTGCCTTCTCTACAGCCATGTCAACTGACATGAACTTGCAAACTTCCAAGAAATTTTATCTTCTTCTGTTAGATGGCTCTACCACTGATTTATTAGTGCACTCTCACAGACTAAAAACTAACGTAGAGCTTAGGAAATTTCATTTTTGTTATTGGTAAATCTTTTTCTGAGAACTGTTTTGCTTTCATGAACCGAAGTTGTCAACTCTTCTGCTGGTTCCTCCTCTATTGTAATCTACCTATCAGAGAGAGGCTTGTAAATATGTCCTCTATTCAATTAAATCCAGGGATGTGTACAGGAATCCAGCCAATCAGCAAAGTGTTCTGGAAGCTTCCCCTTATGGGACTATATTAGCAGGGCACTTAAGGGCCGTCTTGTCTGAATGCTCCAGTGGTTGGGAGTGCGACTTGATAGGAGACCAGGAGGAGGGGCGAGGCCTGCTTGAGGAAGATCCAGCAACACGGGGTAATGGCAGGATTTACCTAGACATGTGATAGCATCTGCGGATAGTTTGAGGGGACGTTTTGAGCCGTTTTTCATTTAATTTAATTTTGTAATCTGGTGGTTTAATGTAGGATTTTTGGTGAAGTCTTAGGACCCAGTTCATATTCCCTATTGGGAAATAAGTAATACAAGGGAACGAAGAGTGATGGCCCTCTGACGTTTCCCATTCGACCTTGCACTAGAGCTTTCAACCTCCAAACTTGTAAATCTCATCTTGGCATTAAATGTTTCTCCTTTAGTTACACCTTGTAGTATAGGATTAGCCTCTGTATCATCGGGACATAAGTCCACCTAGGGTTTTAGCAATTTCTATAAGGAGTGCCTGTGTGTCACATCCTTGCCTTTTGTTTTGTCCGATTATGTGCAACCCTTTTCTTTTTACTTTTAAGGCCATGTAGTATGGGCAGTTATACCCCTGTTTATTCTGCAACTACTGTATTTCTGCGTTCTGGTTCCCTTTTGGAGCAGTGCTTTAAGTTATTGTTATTGGGAGCAATTGATGAACACTTTTAAAGTGGGGTCACACGAAGGGTTGCCTAGTGTAATCTATGCATCAAAAACTGAGTGCCTCTGTGAGGCTAGACTAAGGTATTTTGGAGTCTGGCTCCATGTCGTAGGGGGCAACGCGTCTGCCTGTCACCCGGCAGCCCCGGATTCGATTTACGGCCGGTCAGGGTTTTAATTGTAATGATTAATATCCCTGGCCAGGGGATTGGGTGTTTGTGATGTTCTTAATCTTCCTTTCCTCACACAAACCATTCCACACTACTGCCATTCCAATTACATGCAGGTTCATATAATATGGTGCCAGTAGGGGCAAAAGATCCACATGGGTCAACACCCCGAACAAATAGCATTTAAAAAAAAAAAGAAGAAGAAGGTATTTTGGAGCTCACACTCCTGTATGATGTAACTGGTAGAAGCACAGTTTGTTCTTGTAAAATATTGTACCTTTCTGGAACAATTCTTCTTTTCTCTATGTAAAATTTTGTTTTGTGAAGTTTTGTACCTGATGTTCGGACTTCTAAGTCCCCGATATTGTTAGAGCTGACGAGCTCATTAATGTTCTTTGTTATTCATTCAGATTCTCTATTTCTCAATTTTAGACAAGGAAAGAAATAAAATTTCCAAATTTGTTATGATAAATTCTGCTCTAGTTAATTCCTTGTATAGCCGTTCAATTCAGGCACTTCTTAATCCTCTGTGAGCCACGGAAACTCCATAACAATAATAATTGATAACAGACTGACAAAATAAATATTCAAGTACCTTTGGGAGAATACGTCAACAAGCTGGATACAAGAGGTCAAGAAAGAAAGAAAGAAAGAAAGAAAGAAAGAAACTATGTTTTCAGTGCCACTACTGTAAAAGCAAAAACTGAGCAATTGAGTTGGAAACTTTATTACAATTAATACTGCCAGATGATCACTGCCATGTTTTATAAAACCACTATGGCTAGGATTGAACTTGATATCTTGAAACTATGAAGTTTGCTTTCTAATCTTGCCTCATTGAGTCAGCTTCATGCATTTATACACATGAGGAGTATTGCTTCTCTTTCATAGGGTGGCAGACAGTGGCCGTAACTAGGGTCGGGCAGGCAGCCAGGGCATGTGTCCTGGGGGCCATTTTCAGGTAGGAGGGTCTGCCACACCAAGTTACCCTTATGTTGTACCTTCTGACATAATCTGACTGCTTTAGCATTCTCGAACTTGACATGTAATTCACCTCTATTTGACAGATGGCAACTCTTGTCATGAAAGACTGACGAAGATTTCTTTCTTACTATTCTTTGCTTCTATTTTACTCTCTGAGAGAGAGGCAATAATGACTTGGATTGAATAGATGGAGGCGTTGGTCTATAAGATGATTTTAATAGATTTCTACTGGTATTTTAAAAAGATTCCTTATTTTCCCTATATGATTCTCCGTTTTGTTTAAGATTAAATAATCTACGAATTCTAGTTCTCAAGATTTCAGGCATTTATCTCTTTTGCCTTTCTTGGCTTGCCATAGTTATGCTGATCTTACACGCTGAGAAATTTTCGTTCTGTAGACTGATGTTATATCATTCACTGCAGAGCTTGTATATCTTTAGTCTTCTTCTTGCCTGCTTGTTGTCTATTTATTCCTACGTAGGGGTGGGAGATAACACTGGCCCATGTGATCCGTGTGGATAATGTGTTTGTGTGTGATTTTGTTAGAGACCTTTTATCATTCTCTCCGGTTTCTACATCTGGCTGGAGCTTATATTGTGCCTATATGGTTTAACGCTAATGCTGTGCATTTCATGTTCATCTTTTCTGGTGATATGAATGTGTTATTTAGTATTTAATTTTTTTTTTTTTTTTTTGCTATTGGCTTTACGTCGCACCGACACAGATAGGTCTTATGGTGATGATGGGATAGGAAAGGTTTAGGAGTTGGAAGGAAGCGGCCATGGCCTTAATTAATGTACAGCCCCAGCATTTGCCTGGTGTGAAAATGGGAAACCACAAAAAACCATCTTCAGGGCTGCCGACAGTGGGATTCGAACCCACCATCTCCCGGTTGCAAGCTCACAGCTGCAAGCCCCTAACCGCATGGCCAACTTGCCTGGTTTTAATATTAAAAACTTCATATTTGGTCCATACTGAAAGGAGACTAATCTATACTAATATTATAAAGAGGAAAAATTTGTATGTTTGTTTGTAACGAATAGACTCAAAAACTACTGAACCGATTTTAAAAATTACTTCACCAATAGAAAGCTACATTGCCAGTGAGTAACACGGGCTGCGTTTTATTTTCGAAACAATTGGTGGTGGAGAGCACGGGGGGGGAGATATAAAAATAATAGGCTAATATAGGCAAAATAGTGAATATATCGTATAAGGACGAGACAAAGCTCAATTTAATCCTCTTGACGCAAAGAGCAAAACTCGGTAAGCCCTACGGGCCCAAAAACCATCTTTTAAGGCCCTAAAACCAACTGTTTCGGAGATATTGGAACCACACTACCCCTGCTCTAGGAATCGGATAAAGTAATGAACTGCTGTAACCATGGCAACGTCAGCTCCAGGATTCTACAGCAGCGAGATTATCTACAATAAATCACAAAAACTGAACATATTACAGACATGAAAACTGATATTTGGAATCCCCTTTAAAAATAAAAGAACACAAATATTCGTTTTCAGAAAATCCACTTAAGTGGGAGGGGGCAAGAAGTGAGGAAGGAGTTGAATTATTTATTTGAGGATACATATATCTCAAAAAATGAAATTGTTACAGACTTTAAAATTGGTACTTGGAATCTCCTTAAAAAATGAACACACTCTTTTTGGAAAATCCACTCAAGGGGTTGAAAAGAATAAAAAAAGCAGGTGAATTTTTAAAATGAGTATCTTCTTTTTCTATCGCTTTACCCATACCTGTGGGGTTGCGGGTGTGATCTGTGTCGCACATGTGGATTTGACCCTGTTTTACGGCTGGATACCCTTCCTGATGGCAACCGTATGTGTAGGGATGTAATCTATACTTCTATACTAATATTATAAAGAGGAAAAATTTGTATATTTGTTTGTAACGGATAGACTCAAAAACTACTGAACTGATTGTAAAAATTACTTCACCTATAGAAAGCTACATTGCCAGTGAATAACATGGGCTGTATTTTATTTTCAAAACAATCCGCAGGGGCGAAGGGGGGAGATTTAAATTATTAAAATTATGGGCTAATATAGGCGAAATCGAATTCCATTGTGGAGTTTTATCTCCCGTATGCAGTTATCAGACTGTGCCTCTTAAATAGGCTTCTGATAAGTTCAACTGCATACACCCCAGTGTCAGTGGGTAGGGTCTGACACATCCCACTCTGACGAGTCTAGTGTCAGACCTAAGACAAAACGCTGGTTAATAGAGCAAACGCCTGAAAAGCCAAACATCTAATTCTTGATCTGTTTTTTGATATGCTCTATTGGTGGAAAAATATCTAATTCCCTCCATGGGAACTTAGAATTTCCATTCGAAATCGAATTTGTCGTACAAGGACGAGACTAAGCTCATTTTAAGCCCCTTGACGCAAAGAACAAAACTTGGTAAAGCCTTCGGGCCCGAAAACATGTTTTAAGGCCCTAAAACCAACCGTTGTGGAGATACTGGAACCACACTACCCCTGCTCTAGGAATCGGATAAAGAAACGAACGGCCATAACCATGGCAACATCAGCTAGATTATGCATGTACGTTTGGGCATATCTGCCAACCAAAATTGATACACCTATGACTTACTATCTGGAAAAAATAAACTGTTGTATAAGACGCTCATAGCACTCCTTTGGGCGGGGATGGAAAGGGAGTGAAGTATAAAAATAACAGCCCCAGAGATCTCCGTAGTACAGCAACCAGCGGTTGCCAATGGGCCTCCGTTTATACGTACTGGCTTAGGTGTCAGCATTTTGCGGTGTCTGTTACCTATAGTTTAAACTATTTTCTATCAAATCATGGAGTAGTAGGGTCATTGATGTAATTAGTGCCGATATTTTGGTCAACTTTTACGATCATTGTAACCATGAAAACAACCTATCGTCAAGATGACTTGAAAAAATTTCACAACATTTATACTCAGATTCATTATATGATGTGCGACATGAGTGACAAGCCCTGAGAATTATAATTCTCGAAAATTATAGTAGTTTCTTTTATGCATCGTGTATTTCCTTGATCATTTGTAATAGTTACGAAATGTACGATCAAACAAATGCATTCAATAATATTCATATTTGTGGTACTATCTAGTGGAAGTATACTTACACTAAACCTGCAGGTTTGTGAAGGAAGCAGGTATATCTAGGTGGGAATAAAGGAAAAACATGGTAGCAGAAGATCTTAGAGGTCGAAGCTAATTAGGAACTTATATTTAGAGGCCCCGATGAAAAAAAGGAGAAGAAGATACACTATAATTCCAAACATGACAAATAATTTCTACATACTTAAGTAAATACACCAGTGATATAAATATCTAATGAAGTTAGTCACACCGATAGTATGAGTAACTAAAGCCAGTTTCTGATAACCCGTATGAAGAACGGGTACTTCTGCTAGTATACAATAAAGGAGAGTACAAATGATTCACCTCATATCAATACAAATTATGTTGCTACTACAAGATCACAACATTTTTATTAGGGACCGGTTTCAATGTTTTTGGACACCATCATCAGACACAATAGGTCAAATGAACAAAGATATGTATTATAATGCAAAATATAGATCATTAGTAATAAAATGACATTAATTGGATGAAATATACAACATGATGGTGCTTAAAAGTCATTCTTACAAAATTTACAAGTTAGGGACTTGATGATCGCATAATAAAATAGAAGTGAAAAAATATTAACAAATGGTTTAAAAAGTATTTGTCACTGTGTTATGCCTAAAAGTCTTGAGCATGGTGTGAATAAACACTGGATGAATGTTGAATGTTGACATCTAAAAGCTGACATAAAACCTCTGTTGATAATATGTAACATGGTAGTGGCCTGTGTCATCAGTTTTCATAAGGTAAACAATAAATTATAAAGTAATTAAACAAGTGGATCGTGTTAACGGCATTGTCAGAAGTATTGTTGTGAAACCAGAAAGTTCTCGATCCAATGCGGGACTTTGATGGGCCTGTTTGTATGGAGAACAGTGAGGAACTGAAGGCTGGAGTAAGCTAAAATGGATTATATTCACTTTATATGTAGGCCCATAAGTCGTGTTCACCATTTATTGACATTTTACATTTCGAAATACTGCCTTCCAATGAAAATAGCCAGTATAACTCAAATATATTCATAGGTTTGTTACAAAACAGTGTAGAATGCTTACAGGTACAATTTATAGCTCTTTTTTAGCCTAGAAGTCATGTGTTCACTGCACAAAATTTGAAGTTATCACATACTGGACACCCTTTACTTTTTTTGGCTGTAAAAAAGGGGGGAAAAAAGGGGTCTAATACGCGAGTAAATATGGTATTTGAACACCTTCAAATACCATCGAACTGAGCCAGGATCGAACCTGCCAAGTTGGAGTCAGAAGGCCAGCGTCTCAATCGTCTTGAGTAGCTAAGTCAACAAACTTGACCATATCGGTCCTCAAATGGTCCGTATTGACACGTAATAACAATATGTTCCATGTCTTACGTGTTGGGTTACAACAGGCATTATTACACAAATACTCAATGTGTACATAATATAGTGTTCTAGAGTTGAGGTTATACAGGACAATGCTTAATGTTAATATGATAAGATGTTGTATCTTGAGACTTGGGTAAGGTAGATTTTGATGTAAATACGCTGACGAAGGGAGTTAAGGCTCCCGAAACATGTACGTATAAATTATTCAAAATTAATAACATACTGACAGGGCGGACCAAACAATTACCCATTGTTATTGAGTAGCTAAGCCTGGCTCAACCTTTCTTGCAGATCAGTTCAATTTGAAGAAATAAGTACCCAGAACTTCACCAAGTGAAAACTGAAAGACAGTGACCTTAAAACCCTCATCAGTCTTCATTGCAGTGACATTCAACGTTTTCATTTACACCATTAGGTCAAAAATAGATTGACAAAGATTTAACTAAAAAAAGAAAAAAAAAAAAAGCAGCTTTGCCATGGAAAGAGGCCATCCTGACATCTGAGAATAGAAAAAATCTCACTCGAGATAACAGTATGTAATTAAATCGACCAGTTCTACATCGTCAAGTATCCAGCATACCATTAAGAGCACAACCCTGAGGAAATCATCTTCAGTCAAAATAATCAACAAAAGTTAATAGAATCCTATCAAGTATGAGTAAAATATAATCACTACATTTACAGTAAAGTCAAACAATATATACAAATTACTCATCGCTAAAAAACAACAACAATTACTCATATACATAAACATTTTAAGAATGTCCAGTAGGCAATAAGGAAATTAAGACTAAAACAATTCACAAGAGTGCACAAAAGCAATGTGAAATACCATGAAAGCAATACAAACCATTAAAAATCTTACAGTGATTCTGAAAGATAATGTGCTCAAAAATCTTAAAATATACGACTTAAGTGACAACACTACTCAACAACTACAAATATACACGCCACAATGCAAACAGAAGAGCTATTTAAGCTAAATAATATGAAGGAAATTATACTGCACTTCCCTGTTACTCTATCACTAGTGCTTGACAAATGTACAATTGACAAATACTTTACCCTTCAGTTAACAAAGGACAAGGTACGGAAAGAGGATATTGAGGATGGCTAAAAAAAAAACAAATGGACCCTCAGTGCCAAATTTGGTAGAAAAAGGAGAACTAGAGGAACATAGGAGAGATTGAAGCCAAGAAAGGGTTTACCTGAAAGTATAAAAAAAGAAATCTTCAAAAAGATAAGCATAAGTTGTATCATCAGTAACAATAATGAGTAAAAGATAATAAAACAAGGATATTACAAACAGAAGGAAATATCTTTAAATACAGAGAAAAGATAATATCCCCATTTCATTTAGTAAATATGAAAGTGAGAAAAGAATAAAAATTAAAAAAAAAAAAAAAAAAGAACAAATTAATCATGGGAGATATGATACATGAAAGTCTGCAGATACCTACTGCGAGCATTGGTGGTACTTCTCTTGGCAGCACGCCCCATGCTCCCTCGCCTATTTTCCCAGGAAGGGAGTGCAGGGGCCTGAGGCTCAGACAGCGGAAAGGAGTAGGTACGTTGGTGAGTGGGACCACTGGCACCCACCGAACTAACACACATAGCTGCAAATACACGAGCCCAAGCAGTCACTTACCAAGCATCCAACCATACAAATGTCCCACTCAAGTGCACTCTGAACCCACTTTAAAACAAACAAAATCACATGCTAATAGAACATAACAACACAACAGATATAAGAGAAAGCATCCCAAATTCCATTAAAGATTAGTAATAATAAGAGATGAATATCAAAAGAAACTGCACTGGACTGGAGGAACATGATGAACTTCATTATCTGTTTGCTCTACCATATTACACTTCATACAAAACATGGCAGATAAAAGTTCAAATATGAGTCCAAGAGACAGAGATATTGTAAGGTCCTCAGCTATTTAAAGCCTATGGAGCAACAATACAATTGTTGCATCATTTATGAGTTTCATCACAGTTAGTGCTCAAAGTAATGAAACTGGAGTTTTTTTAAATGAACTGACATGAATGTGTGGACCCAATAATATAAGGAAATAAAACTGGACACATGTGGAATGGGGTTTGATGTACAATGAAAAACTAGTTTGATAGGGAAGGTAGGAAATGAAGATGTGTCGATAGAAAGAGCAGTATATAAAAAATATACTGAGAGAGAAAAAAAAGGAATGATTGAGGTACATTGTAAAAAGTGTCGGTTTATAGATGCCATAGGGATACAGAGGAAGGAATGAGGTAAAGAAGTCACAGGGAACAACAGTTAATTGACATTAAGACAGATGAGAGGTAATGGAGAACGAAAAAGCTTGCTGGGGACCAGGCAACGTAGAGTTAATACACAGAGAATTTGGCAACAGTGCTGAACAATCTGATTGATCACATGGGTATCAGAAACAATAAAGAAGGATAAATCACAGGATTTTGTGACATACTCTCTAGTTATTAGCTATTATATGTAGTCCTTTCAACCTGAATTGTACTTTGCTTAGGAAGGAGTTTCACTCTACAATTTTTTGATACCATCCCATGTGATTAGCTCTCTCTTCTACATTTTCAATGTATCAGGCTTAAACGTTCATAAAACTGTTATGAAAGTTTTATTACACAATATCTACTTTCCCCACAGAGTAGAAGTGAAAGAAAAGAAATTGAAGCATGAGTTGCTCAATATACAATCTGTATTGAAAACAAAATGCAATAGCAGGTGCAAAGCACAAAACAAGAACTTGTAGCATACAGTGTCTTATATGGAGTAGAGAGAAGGAAACAAAGTTCTCAAGAATTGTTGAATTGAAACAGAATGACTTGAGAAGAGGTTAATTGAGAATAATTCTTAAACGTATCAAACATGCAGAAATACTATGTCACTAGTTATACTCCAGGTATGATCATCACTAAATAAAAAGGACTTATTTCAGGCAATAACCAAGCCATACGAAGACCTTATACGCCTACAATAGGAACATCCTTTGATGTCAATGACAATAAACTAAAGAAAACATCCGAAAAACAGAGTACACAAAACACTGCCTCATCACATCTCAGAATGCTGCACAATGAGTAACAACCCATATGAGAAAAGCAATAGATGAAAATATGTGGTGTGACTTCAGAGGAATAAAGCCTTCTAAATTAATAACAACAAATACTGAAATATTTCATAATCATCCCCTGGATAAATATACATTTCAGAAACGGAAATGAATGCAAGGAAACTTTCTGAAGGTATTTGCGATCATAAAGCAAGCAAGTCTGCAGTTTCGTGAGATTTTAAAATATTGTGGTTTACAAGAACTAGTTTTATATGTAATCAGAGGTGCCAACCTTTGAAGCAGCTTTTCAGCAATCCCCCGCCCCTGCCCTCAGAAAATTTTCGAGGTAAATCCCAAGCATCATGCTTGCTTCTCAATAATGACACCCTCTTTGCCCTTCTCGACAACAATCTATTCTAAAGTATATCATACTACACAATACAATGTGCACATTGCTAATTAATTCTGTCATAAAACATTCTTTGTAGCTTGTTTTGCACCCAGTAGCTGCTTTCCAATGTGGATTTTCTTGAAGCATTCTTTCACTTCTGATGACATTTTCGCCCTCTGAACAATAAGAGATTCCAGTGTACATGTGCTTATTCTAGGCCTGAAGTCCTATTTTTTTCCTATTAACACTGAATACTGATTCTGTGGCAGAGATTCTCTGCCAGGTACACTTAATACTATAATAATACAACATGACATTTTACAGTGGAGAAGAGCAGAGTAGAGTTCCTTCATTCACAATGCACAACACTCACGGGTAGCAAACTGAAGTGACGATTGAAATTTTGTTGCCAACTCACAAGAATTGAAATGAGGAGGGTTGAGCTGTAATGCTCGGAATGATTCCTGTTTCCCTCTTTCCTTTTTTCCGTACAAATTCTTTTTTCATTATAATGCCGCTTTTCCGTAATAATTTTCCCATTGAACGTAATGCCGTAATCGTGAAGGGAAATCCGTGATAATTACAGATAATCTGTACTATTTGGCACCTCTGTGGAATACAAAACACAGGGATACAACATTCCATACCAAAAATTATCAATATTGTTCATGACTTAAATTGTGGCTAGTCTGATGATATAAGTACAAGTCACAACTGGAACAGAAGTACCATATAGGAATACGACAGTTCAAGTCAACTGTCTCATAGACTGAATATCAGAAATATACTGTGATTGCTACATTAAGTAATGAACAAAAATAAAAAAAGATTCTAGAAATAAAAGAAATAACCTTCCTTCACTTCTCTGTCTTTCCCAGCAAAAACTTCCCATATAGTTATTGATACAGTATATGAATCTGGTATACAAATAAAGTCATAATATAGAAAGATAGGAACATGAACAGGAATACAAAATGGGACGGGCACAGTAGCAGGTCAGCACCAGAAGAGGGAGCAACAGAAAAGGTGACAACAACAAACATAAAAACACAAAAGGACAAGGATATCTTCATACACAGTTGTCTTCACATAGACAGGTTCTCTCCTCATAAACCCCAGTTCTTTACATTTTTCTGGGAGCTAAGGTTGACATCTGATGACCTAAGCCACAGGTATGTTTGATAAAGCAATACCACAAAACTCTAGTCCCATTACTATTAAAAAGCTAAAAAGCAAGCTTTGTTACATAACCGCAGATATCTTGATAACTGCTACAGGACCGTCAGTTTATGTGGAATACAAACACGGGGACATAACATTTTATTTCAGATATCTCATACGGACTCGCCAAGATATAGTTTTAGAACTGTCAAGTAAAATTCCATATCCAGAAGGATATTCCATATCTGGTCTCACAAGGAAGAGTGGAAACAAACTGATACGTTTGTGCATGTAAAAACTGATAGGCCATCTAATAAATCATACCTGATGGCAAATGTGTAACTCTTCCTGCAACCCACTGAAATTAGTTTCCAAGGATTGGAAATAAATACATTCCTCCTCTCTCAAACAACTCTGATATAACTACAATGCAATATAAGTGGTCCCAGAACCAACAAACAAAATTCATCATTCCTCCAAGTCACTAAACAGAGCAAATCCTGAGGTTAAAAATATGTTTACATAAACTAATTTTCAATTATATGTATAAACTGATTTTAACTCCATGAATACAGAAACCCATGTATAATAATAATTTGAAAATAAAAAGAAAGAGTAAGTCTATTGGAAAATTGCTATATAAAGCGTGGGAACAAGTACACCTGCAAAAGAACACTTGTAGACACTCCAAGTGAAACCAGCTGGCCCAAGTGCAAAAACACAAACCAAATACCAACAAATCAGAGCAAACAGTGTACAGCAGAATGAGCTCCTTTCTTTTCTGGCCAATACATTGTTATACCTATCTCCAACATTCTTGAACATGATTTTAATGTTCACTTCAATGACAGAAAACATCATTTTAGCATGTTCCTGCAGGAGCAGAGCCATCTCTACAGATCTTTTAATGCTACATTTTTCGATCCAATAATAGGAATGTTTCAACTAAAATTCTGCTGTACACTAAATGCCAAAGCAATTCAGAGTGCTGTATATTGTAAGAAAAGTTAATATGCATTTTTATTCAAAACCAGAATATCACAAGAAGTGTTTTTCAGCCAGAAAGATAATATTCTTTTAAATTTAGTGTATGATAATAACCAAACGATAGCAACCATCATGTCATCAAATTTAACAAAATTTGAATTCAATAAACCACTAAACTTTATGTCCATAATATTATACACTTTCAATCACTTAGGCCATTCTAGAAGCTTATATCCTGAATTCATTAACCACAAACCTGGGAACAAAAATCCAGCCACTACCAAATGTTAAATGATGTTTAAAGAAGAGGTCAAGTACGATATACTTAATGCTTATAACTCACAAACAGAATATAATACTCAAAAATGTATAATAAAAAGTTATTGGTCTTTATATTCTACTAACTATTTGTAAGGTCTTTGGAGATGCCCAGGTGCTGGAAATAATTTTGTCTTGCACGAGTTCTCTTACAAGCCAGTAAACCTACCAACGCACAGCAAGGGTTGAATTAGCCTCTTTGATTCAGAAAGCCAGTGGTCTACCACCTGAGCCAAACAGACCAGCCACTTAGAAAATTAGAACAAATGAACAGTGAATTGAAGACTTGGATACAAAGGCAAGGAAGAAAATTCTCTGTCAAATTGTTAGAAATATTTTATACTTGGCTCAGGTGCTTTTAACTCCCTCATTCATTTACAAGCTGTAAGTCCTTTACTTAAATCAGACAGTACCATGAGGAGTTCAAGTAACACGCTTAGCTTGAACCTATTGTGTTGCATTAGGATACATAATATGCCTCAAGCAATACATGCAAGTCAACTACAAGCTTTTAATACCTTGCACTAATCACAGCTTTAATTGTACTAGAACAGAATATACATGGTGTAATAGTCAAACTCGAAAGTTAAAGGCCAGTTATAGAGGCGAGAGTTCAAAAACCATACCTCATGGATGATAAAGGGTGAGAAGTCCAGAGAAGTGCGGCTAACTTAAGAAATTGTCAGAAGTCCTATGCCAGGATGTGATATATCCTTTTCCCAAATGACAAGATATTTTCAAAACAATTGCATTTGTTTAGTGACAGTAATTGTTGTTATTGTATCAGAAATATAATTTACACAGTAATATTACATGATGATATCAAAGTAGAGGTTCAGTTGACATCTAAGGACCACTTCCATTGTTCCACAATAGGTATTGTGACATGAGAACCTATTTTTATATCCCAATATATCATAAGAGCTTTGAACTGGTAGACTCCTTTGGTAATCAAGCCCTATACACTATCTCTCACCGGCAAGTTTCAAACCTTGGATCTCAGAATAGTGGAGCTTTGCATTCTTAAACATAACATGCTCAGCTATGACAAATTTGCTGGAAAATGAAGTGTAAGATATCAGCTATGAATGGGCCAGAAAAGATAAATGCAAGATACTTGGAACAGACAAGTAGTACTTCAGTTTAAATTCAGGATTTCATATTAGCTGTACTTATAAGAGAACCATCAAGAGGATAATTTAGGAACAAGAATAACAAGAAATAAATAAGTCAAGTAAAGTTATGTCCTTTGTAACAATGACAAGCAACGGAAGAAATTGATGAGAAGTAATACATAATCCTTCCATTTCTATCCATGACAAAAGGCAACAGTGAAGAAAACAGTGCAATGAAGTTATTATTCCTTACCAAAATATCAATCATCAATCACCACTGATCTGCATTTAAGGCTGTTGCCCAGGTGGCACATTCCCTATCAACTGCTTACCTAGTCTTTTCTTAAATTATTTCAAAGAAGTTTGAAATTTATTAGAGATCTCCCTTGGTAAATTATTCCAATCTGTAATTTCTCTTCCTATACACAAATATATGTGCCCAGATTCGTCTTCTTGAATTCCAACTTTATCTTCATATTATGTCTACCCTTCTCTTTCAGCCACAAATGCAACATGAGATAAAAACCAATTCAACTTTTTTAAACTCAAAATGAAATACCTATTACAAAAACAACTGATTTTGATTCTTACCTAACACACGTTTGTATGTGTCACGAATTGTGTGCCCCTACCCACAGAGCTTGGCAGCGCTTCTAATCATGTTTTTGCAGCTTTTAATTTATTTAATTAACTGGAATTAATTTTAATTATTTGTTTTTCAGTATTGTTTAAACTTGTAGAACTACCTTTACAACCATTTTGAGAGTTTATAATAAACTACAGGGTCTCTCATATAAACCAGGATTGATGAAGCAGAGCTTTTACTCTCCGACACAAAAGCAGCATAGTTCTTGACCTTGCAAGCAGCCTGCATGTGTTCAACCTCATAAGCATCAGTCACAAGTCTGAATCTCAGCAGTTAACATGGTGAGACAGTTATCATTGCTACAGCGTATTTTCGTATGTAAAAGTTCTGGTTTCATCTCAATGGTCGTGTGAACAGTCATAACCCTCGCTATTGGTGTGCAGAAAATCCTAATGGTGTTTATGAAGTCCCTCATTATGATAGGACAATTGGTGTTTGTTATGCTGTCAGTGCAAAACGAATATTTTTTTTTTAGACAACAGTAAATGCAGAGAGGTACCAAGATGACATTTTTACGCTGTTCTTCCATCAGTTAACGGAAAAAGAAAAATCGTGTAGGTGGTTTCAACAAGATTCAGCCCCTGCTCATACAGCAGAAGATTGCCTTCTTGTAATCTCAGAAGTATCTGCAGACAGAGTGATGAGTGCTGGTCTATCTGCCCCTCGTTCTCCAGATCTAACAGCGTGTGATTTTTACTTGTGAGGTAAAGTGAAAGAAAAAGGGTATCAAACAAATCATCACAGATTGGAGGAACTGAAAGAAAATATTATGAATGAAATCAGAAATGTTACAAAGGCAGAACTCACTTGTGTCAGTCAGAATGTGGTTACCAAATACAATACCTGTATAACCCAGGAAGGATGAGACTTCCAGCATTATTTATAAGGTAAGATTTCATATAAGATTGTATACACGCTTAATGCAGGGCGGCCATGCACAAAAAAAGTTTGGCTGAGGCAGATGCCATAGCGCAGAGTACAAACACTGTGCATTCGGTCTTAGGCTATACGAGAGACTCTGTATTTATTTTTTAATCAAGATTCTTTGTCTTCGGGCTGCCTCCAGGTGGATGAAGAATTATTATGATGATGATGATGATGATGATAATGATGATAATAAAATTACTTATAGACTTATATTTGTTTCTCATGTTTATCCTTTTCTTTGTTTAATAACACATGAACTTAAACTGTAAACACTAAAAGATCTAAATTTCAACCAAATTAAAATATAGGGCTTTTCAATATTCATCAGATTTAAAGCCACACATCAGTGACAATTCACCATTCTTACAATATACAACACACTTACACATAAGAGAGCCATGCAAAAAAGCCGTGTACTTGTCAACCATACCAATCGTGCATTTGCTAAGTAAATGAGGAAGCAAACAAAAATTTAAGGGAAGCACAAGACAAACACAGACTTAAAATAAAAATTGATGAATCCTCTTTCCTACATACATCAATATTTCTTTATAGTGTAGGTGTTTGAAAATGGCACCAAGGTCCAAGTTTATGAAAACTGATAGATACACAGTGCTCAACTGTCTAGTTTATACATGCATTAAAGTATTTTAGGAGGAATATTTACGAATTCAGAAGGAAGGTCCTTAGATATCAATATGCAAAGTTGAACAGATAGTCCAAGATGACCAAGTTAAGAAAAATACTCTAAAATATCTTTATTATATTGAAAAATTGAAACCATCTTTCCTCCAATTTTTATCCTTCACTAATTTACTCTCAAGTTGAAGTAATGTTCCACCGAAGCCATGACAATCATGGTTAGAGTATTCGAATGAAGCCTCAATTAATAACCATTTTCCACAAGGATAAGAAAGTATGTTGATAGGCAGACAGCAACCATGGTTTGAATATATAATGCCTATCGATGAAAAAAATTATAAGAGGAATAATAATTTATATCACCAATTGATGTTACAAATAACTCGCAGAAATATTGAAGCAAAGAAAAAGGGCGAACAAAATTTTACAATGGAGTAATTTCTATTCAATAAGCAAATTTTCTTTGAAAGATTTTCTTTATGTAGCATTAAATTAACTTACAGTATTACTCCTCATTTAAGAATTCAGAAGGGAGGTCCTTAGATATTATTAATGGACTTAACATATTAATATGCAAAGTTGAACATAATTCTTCTAAGATGACCAAGTTAAGAGGAATACTTCAAACTACCATCATTACACTGAAAAATAAAGTGAACAGTATTACTCCATATATAAGAATTCAAAAAACTCTTAACCCTTTGAATATTACTATGTTGGGCTAAACTAAAATTAGTTTAGGTATGCAACAATCGTAAATAGTTTAATAACTTCACTGTGTTTCATTGAGAAACCCCACATCTGAATTCGTTATAACTTCAAGTCCGTGATTGCAGTCGCATGACGAGTACACTGAAATTATGCACAAACTAATGGAGTTTACAACAGTCTGAGTTTATTACTGGACGACAGAATTCTTTTTCCTTTTAATCTAGCAGTTTTTCTCACTCTCACTGTCAGTTACCAACATAGGCAGAATGATGTCTTACACAGTCCTGGAGTGTGTGTTTATTGTGAAGAAATACCAGCTTACCGAATCCATTATTGCCACTCAAAGGGCTTACCCTCACAAATATGGTGTTTGTGATAATCCTGACCAGAAGACAATTGTGAAGCTCACTGCGAAGCTGTAAGGAAGAGGTTCATTATTGAGTGAGAAAGAGAAGCACATGCCGACGTCAAGGGTGTCACAGATAACAGAAGATATTTGTGAGTGCCTGTTTCGCTTCCCTTGTTGAAAATCACTGTGCTAACTGTCACAGGAGACTGGATACTCTCTGACAATGTGCCAAAGAGCAGCTGAAAAAGCAAAAATCAGGCTGTACACCAACTGACGGAGCCCAATCATGACAGTGTTATGCACTATTGCAATTGGTCCCTTAACTTCATCAAAATAAACCCTGAGATTTTGACAATGATATGGTTTACCAATGAAGCTTGGTTTCATCTCTCAGGGTATGTGAACTCTCAAAACATTCTGGCATCAAAAAACACTCGTGACATCCACAAGCAATCACTTCACTCACAAAAGGTTGATGAATTCTGTGCAATTTCCACTGAGAATATTAGTGGACCAACTTTCTTTGAAAGCTCTGTGAACACAGCAGTTTACCAGGACATTTTTATGGTCTTCGTGGAGTAATTAAATGGCAGTGAACTTTCCTAGAGGTACTTCTAGCAGGATAGTGCCATGTGCCACACCTCCAGTGAGTCCATGGCACTCATTCACAGATTGTTCAAGGATAATGTTATCTCCAAGAATTTTGGCCTCCAAGACCACCAGACTTGTCATCAGAAGATTATTTCTTGTGGGGCTATCTTAAGGAGAGAATCTAGAAGAACAGACCAAGAACCACTCAGGATCTCCAGGCAAACTAATAATTCTTTATGAAATAAGATAAACTGTTACCAGTCACAAGCTTTATTAAATGATTTACTCCACTACACATTTCAGTGACTTTGCTCCATCATCAGGTGATGAAATGGTGATATATATAACTGTTGCTCTACTTGATACACAATTGTTTTTAAAGAAAATCATACTACTGCATTTAAGAGTAAGAGCTATAAACATTATGAATTTATACATCTATGTTGGGTCAACTATAGGTGAGTGTTGTCTCAGAAATATACAGCTGCTGCTAAAGCTTAATATTGTTATAGTAAATAATTTGGGGTGCAAGGCAGATAGATGCGCAACAAATAGCCTCTCCAATTGCAAAAGTCAACCTCACCTTCCCGTGGTGCTCCCTAACCACAGACAAGGCTCTGGCGACCGAATATATGGCGGAATAACCACATCACAATTAAGGATGGAGTAAATGGCATCCTTTCCACTCATAACATCTGGGGTGGGAGCAAGTGTCAAGGCTTAAAGGTGGCAGCCTCATCATGACACTTGGTGAATATGGGCTAATAACTCGCAGTCGCTTAAAACTAACTTATTAAAGAAACTAAGAACAGTAGCTGGACGGATCCTAAGACGATGAACTTTGGCTTGAAACAGGATATGAAAATTGGATTTTGGAACGTCAGAACACTGTACCAGACTGGGAAACTAACACAACTTGCTACCGAGGCAGAGAGGTACAGACTGGATATCTTAGAGTTAGTGAAGTAAGGTGGAATATATTTGGAGAGTTAAGAACTTTCAGGGGACAAACATTCCTCTACTCTGGTAAGCCAAATGAAAACGATCCACATCAGGAAGGAGTGGGATTTCTTATAAACAAGAGATCAAAGAACAGTCTGATTGATTGGAAGCCCATCTGATTAAGGATTATCACTGCAAGATTCAAGGGGAAGATCAGGAATGTTTCGATTGTTCAATGCTGCGCACCTACAGAAGAAGCGGAAGCAGATGATAAGGCTAAGTTTTATTCAGAACTACAGAGTACCATTCAGGCAATAAACAAATGGGACATTGTGATTGTGACAAAGTGGGTTCTGAAAATCTGGGTCTTGAACAAGTAATGGGGCGACATGGACTACGTACTAGGAATGAGAATGGAGAACTTTTGGTACACTTCTGCGCGAGTAATGAACTTGTTATCGGTGGAACCCTATCCCCTCATAAAGAATGCCATAAAGTGACTTGGATTTCACCAGAACAGCGAACTCAAAACCAGACTGACCACCTGACAATTAGCAGAAGCTGGAGAAAGTCTCTTCTGGATGTCAGAAATCAAAGAGGTGCAGATACAGGTAGCGACTGCCATCTAGTGGCTGCCAACATCCAAATTAAAATTGCAACTGCAAAGAGGCGATTTGAGCAACAAACGAAAAGGTTTGATGGTGGAAAGCTAGAGGATGATAGAAGTACGGAACAGTTCAAGCTTATCCTCAGTAACAGGTTTACAGCACTACAGTTAGATAAAGATGATGTTGATGAACACTGGAAGAAAGTTAAAACCACAGACACAGCAGAGGAGGTACTTGGCTTCAAGAACATCAGAAGGAAAGATTGGATGATATCAAATACTTGGGAATGTACTGAACAACGTAGGGAGCTGAAACTAAAGTTGAATAACTGCAGGACATGAACCCAGAAGGTTGAAATCCAAGTGGCATACCATGCTAAAGATTGGGAAGTTAAGAAGAGTGCGAAAGCAGACCGGAAAAAATTGGTATCAGACCTTGCTGAATTGGCAGAGACTGCAGCAAGAGATAGAAATATGAAAGGCTTGTATGACATCACAAGGAAACTCTCCAAGAAAAAATTTAAACAAAGTAGATCCATCAAGAACAAACAAGGAGTTATGCTCACTAATGATGAAGCTAAGTTGAATAGATGGCGAGAACACTTCATGGAGGTGTTGAACAGAGAAAATGTAGAGGAAGATAGACAAATGGTAGAGGTGAACGAAGATTGTGAAACTGATGGTATCAACACTGAACCACCTTCAAGAAACAAGATAAAAGAAGCGATCAACCAAATAAAGAATGGGAAGGCCCCAGGGGTGGATAATGTAGCACCTGAGTGTCTAACTGTGTACCCTGAAATGACAGCCAATCTGTTGCATCCACTGTTCACAAAAATTTGAAATAAGGAAAGAATGACAAAGGAATGGAGAGAAGGACTCCTTGTGAAATTACCAAAGAAAGGTGACATGACCAACCGTCACAACTGGAGAGGTATTACCTTGCTCTTGATTCCCAGTAAAGTGATGACACGGGTGATCCTGAACAGGATAAAAGCAAGGATAGAAAACCAACTGCGCAACAAACAAGCAGGTTTTAGGAGTAACCGCTCAAGCATAGACCAAATAAACACTCTACGAATTATTATTTAACAGTTTAATTAATACAATTCTGGCCTATATCTTCTGTTCGTGGACTTCGAGAAGGCTTTTGATTCAATGAAAAGGAACACCATGTGGAGAAAGCTACAGAAGTACGGCGTCCCAACTAAAATCAGCAAAATCATCAAAGAGACTTACGACGACTTCATGTGTAAAGTAATCCATGAAGGGAAGCTTTCGGAGCCTTTCTCCATAAATTTTGGTGTGCAGCAGGGGTGTGTTCTATCTCCAACTATCTTTCTCCTTGTTCTGGATGGCGTCATGAGGAAAGTTACAGAGGGAAGGCAAAGAGGCATCTAATGGGAATTGGGTGATAGATTGGAGGCTTTGGAATATGCTGAGGACCTATGGCTATTGACTCAAAAACATACTGATATGGAGGGAAAGATACAGGATCTGGAGAGAGAGGCGGGAGCAATGGGCCACAGGATAAATGCCCAGAAAACAAAAGCAATGAATATCAACGTGAAGAACAAACAGAAATTCAGAGTCAGTGATGAAGACATTACAGAAATCAAAGAGTTTACATATCTTGGCAGTGTGGTTATGCAGGATGTAGGAGCAGCTGCTGATGTCAAAATGGGAATCCACAAAGCAAATGCGGCATTCATACAACTCTATCTGATATGGAGGTCCAAAGAAAATTCAATGAAAACCAAACTTCACACTTTTCAAACAAATGTAAAAACAGTACTGTTATATGGTTGTGAAACCTGCAAAGTTACCTCAGAGATCACTCATAAACTACAGGTATTCATAAACAGATGCTTAAGGATAATTAAATGCATTTTCTCGCCAAAAGTAATTGCAAATGAAGATCTTTGGAAACAAACAGAAGAAGAGCCCATTGGCATACAAATAAAGCAGAGGAAGTGGATCAGCCATACACTGCAGAAGCAGCAGGATGCAGTGGAGAGAAAGGCTTTCTTTTGGAACCCCCAAGGACAACGGAAGAGAGGTAGACCCAGGAAGTCATGGAGACGCAGTGTGGTGGAAGAGGCAAACAAAAAGGGAAGACCTTTGGAGAAATCAAGACCATGGCTCAAAATAGGATATGCTGGCACTGCTTTGTCGAAGCCCTATGCTCTGCAAAAGAGTAAGAGGACATAAGTCAAGAGTAAATAATTTAATAAAACTTGTGAATGGTAACAGTTTATATTATTTTATAAGGAATAGATTTACAGTCACAGATGAGGCCTACACAAAAACATGGTTAAAACTAATACTTCTTCTCAACTTGAAGGTTGATGGGTAGCATGATTGTCCTTCAAGGGTTTTCTTTCCTGAGCCAACTGTCTAAATCGGTATTATGGGGATCGTCCTTTAATGTCATCCAGGAATTCAACTCTTTGTTGTCCTCTATTTTTACTTTTCCACTTTCCCTTCGAACAGTGTGACTATTCCAACTGTTTTGTCTTTTCTTGATGGTTTCTATGAAGCTGAGGGTTTCTTCTGCTCTCTGCAGAATTTTGTCATTTGTTACCTTGCTGGTCCAGGGTATCCGTAATGTTCAATGTCAACACTACATTTCAAATGCACAGTCTTTTCTTCTCTCCCTTCAGTAAAATACAGATTTCAGAGCTGTAGGTCACAATGCTCCAAGCAAAACTTTAAAGAAATACTTTCTCACTAGTAGTGATATGGCACTGGATATCAATAGTCTCATCTTCTTATTGAAAACTTATTTTGCCTCAGCTATTCGAGAATGGGCATCTTTCTAATACTTCCCATCAGATGAAATGATTATTCGCAAGTACTTCAACTGATTTACCTAAGCGAATCTTTCTCCTTATAAACAAATATTGTAATTCTGGTTACCATCTCATATACAGTACATTGTCGGTTTTAATTACATTCACTTTAATGCTGCACATTTCTGTTAGATCATTCCTTTTATTTAATGAGGTCTCTAGCCCTTTCACATACTCTGTTATCAGAGCAATGTCATCTGCAAAACATATTGTATGGTATAGTATGGTATGGATCAACCTTTTTTGTAGCAACAGGATTTCATGGGCTCCATGTCATTATTGGAACTACATTCCTATTAATCTGCTTATTACATTTAATATGTCATTTCTCAATTAATCATCACTTTGAATTCTTGGGTGTATGTGGCAGAGAACTCTTTCATTTCTTCTTCAATGTATTTATTAAATAGTAGAAGTTATAGACATCACAGCCAAACATCCACTTTTTAAAAATTTTGCTTTTTCTTGCCCCTTTCCAATTAGTAGGCTACTGTATGGTTCCTATACAGCTGGTAGATGATTTTCTGGTCTCTATAGTCCACCTACACGGAACTGGATTTGTACATTTAGTTTCAATCGATTCTTCTTTGGCCTTTTTTGTTCCTCAGTAAATTTTATTTCTTAGTTTTTTGTATATTTCATGGTTTCCCTTTCTTTTGGTCATCTGGCATGCAATCATTAGTTCCTAAATATCTTATGTAATCCAGGGTGTGTATGCTATCCTTTCTTATTTTCCAAAACACTTCACTACATCCATTGTTTCATGATTTCTTCCCACTTCTGTTCAGCGCTATTTCCAGTTGGGTTCAATTTTGTTTCTTAAAATTTCGTCCTTAAACTTCTCAATGCCCTGCAATGGCCTTTTTACTGTTCTTTTCTTAAGTTATAGCTGGATTGTCATCAGCACAAGGTTATGACTGGAGTCAACACCAGCTCCAGGTTAGCTCTTACTTGATTTTAATTTATACAGTACCATTCTCGGACCTTTACATAATCTAGTTGATATCTGTGGCCATTGCAGGCAATGTCCACATGTATCTCCTTTCTGGCTCCTTGAAACTAATATTTGTTATTGAAAGTGAATGACTTCAACAAAACTCAATGAATCCATCTCCTTGTTCATTTTTTAAAAAATTTGCTTTATGTCGCAGCACCGACAGGTCGTATGGCGATGATAGAATAGGAAAGGCAGGAAGGAAATGGCTGTGGACTTAATTAAGGTACAGCCTCAGCATTTGGCTGGTGTGAAAATGGGAAACTACGGAAAACCACCTTCAGGGCTGGTGACAGTGGGATTCAAACCCACTATCTCACGAATGCAAGCTGACAGCTACGTGCCCCAAACCACACAGCCACTCGCTCGGTTGTTCATTTCTTGGGCCAAGGCCAAACTTACCCACCTCCTCTCTACCATCATCTCACCATCATCCGACTTTCAGAAAAACAGGTCACCTATGCGCATCAAATAGAAAGACCTGCACCAGGCGAGCTGAACATGTCCTTTCGACACTCCCGGAACTAAAAGCCATATGATACATGAATATATTAAATAAATAAATAAGTTAATTAATTAAATAAATGAATAAATAAATAAATAGCTAATAATAACAATAACAATAATGCTATTTGCTTTACGTCCCACTAACTACTCTTTTACAGTTTTCGGAGACGCCGAGGTGCCGGAATTTAGTCCCTCAGGAGTTCTTTTTCTTGCCAGCACCTTCAAATTCCACCAGACTGAGCCAGGATCAAACTTGCCAAGTTGGGGTCAGAAGGCCAGCGCCTCCGTCTGAGCCACTCAGCCTGGCTAAATAAATAGCACTGCCACAGCCATGTTCATAGAGGAGTCAAATATTTCTTTTTCTGTAGCAATAATAATATTACAGTACTTTAAAAAATATTGTTTACTATGGTGGCCCCAGATTCAAGTACTATAAAATCCTAATTCAAGCACTATAAAATCCTACCTATGCTCAAATACCAGTAATCCTTATCTGGCTTTAAAAATATTTTCAGTTAAATGCAGTATTTTCTTCATATAGCCCATTCATTGTAAGTCAGAGAAATAAAGTCTTTGTCGCAATGAATGATTTTATGCTAGGAAAATATTATCGAGAAATGTTCATGATCTCAAACAAACCCAAGAAATTTACTTGCTTTTCTACTTGAGCTGAAGGTCTCTATCTTCGACTTTAGTGTCCCAATTTTGAAAGTCCCTAAATTGAGCCCAAGTCTCCAATAAACTGTACAAATGTTAGAGATGAAGTTGAAAATTAAAAGAAACAAATGAGGACAAAAATTCTTCAGCACAAATTTTTTCCATGATCAGAAATGTCAAAACTGCTACATTTCTACAAACAATCAAACAATTATATTGAAGGGTGACCCAAATACACTACAAAATATTGCTGCTAGAGTGATAGAGCAACACCCACCATGTACTCATAACATTCACCTTTCAATTATCTGAAATTACGGCGAGCAAAATAATCAAATAGTAAGTCAACCAAAGATGTATTTGTCCAATGATCTAAAAATAAAGTATAAAAACTAACTTAAGAGAAAAATATATAATGGTCACCTCCAAGTTATTTCTGAAACTTTACAAATGTAAAATGGATATATTATACTTTGAAATGATACAATATTACTCATCAATTATATATATGTAGCATAACTACTGGAGATTTGTACGCAAACTAATATCCAATACAGAACTCAAATGTTCTTCGTATCTACAAATAAGAGAGAGATCCAGAACAGCATTCAGAACTGAAATTCACCTTCAAAATTGTTAATAACATACTCACTGTTTTACAAGACCTTTATCTATCCCACTGCTTAAGGAAAATGCTCCCCGGTCAGTATCTTTTAATTCTAATACTTCCATCAGATCCAATTCTAAGTCTGTAAATGTCCGGCCTTCATATATCTATACCTGACACGGAATGTCTTCTCTGTGATGGAGGAACCGGGGGATGATGAACTAGAGCAGCACGGTGATGAGAGTGATGACAGTGGTGGGTACTACCAGGCAGACTACCGGCGCACACTGAAACCAACAACCAACAACAACGCCCGGCACATCACGTCACAGTCTAGCAGCAAGCATACAGCACAGATCAGCTCGACAAAAAACATACAATCACAACACATATTACCAATTCCAAACAAAGTCTTCAATGCTAGAAAATGACACATCCTTCACCTCTCATAATTCCAGCTTCTTTACATAACAAAAGGTAGCTCATTACATCTTCTTACAACCAGGGATGGACCGATACAAATTTAATCAACTTCAGCATCAACATTGTTCACTATTTTAAGATACTAACTTTCTTGAGCAATGCAAGTAATCAATGGTGACTAGTTTCCCCCTCCAACAGAAAAGGGCTAGGACTGAAAAGATAGTGAGTGGCTATGGCCTTAATTAAGATACAGGCTCAGCACCAACCTAATATTTCAGTTTGATTTATTTGAAATTAGAGCTCTAGACACTAGAAAATTTACACCAAGTATCAAATATCATATATACCCATACAATTTTTCCATCCTTAATTTTGAAATGAAAACCTGGGGGAAAATGAAAATTTTTGCATAATATTTTCACCATGATCATGTAAAAGTTTTCAGTCATCAACATTTTTTCTATTCTTGGTACATTTTTGTTTTTTGTGTGCTTGTAAAATATGCGGTCATGGAAACATTAAGGCTACACAGTGGTGTGCATAATGATGTGGCTCAATGCTACGAAAGTAATTGTGCAATATTGAAAACCACCCTCATAGCCAAAACACAGAAGAAAGGATGCCAATCAAAATCTTACGGTAAAAGACGCAACTTTTAGCAACTACACGTATGTTAAGTAACGTAGTGTACAGAGACTGGGTTGATCATCAATTTCTCAATGCATCTGTTACTTTCTTTGTTGTTTCTGTTCACAATGAAATACGGCAACCAATAACGAAACTATCATCATCTACAAAACACTTATACGACCTGTGCTTACACATGCCTTGGAAATTCAGGGGGCAGGGAGGATGAGGTTGACTGAGAACCAGATGGATGGATGGATGAGGAGTCATTGAAGAACTTCAGAAAATGGGTTATAGAAATTGGAAAGATTTAGCATTGGATTGAGATAAACGGCAGAAAATTGTTGAAGAGGACAAGGTTTATAATGAACTGTAAAGCCACAGAAAAATAAGAAGAATAACAAAACTATCACTTCTGAGTTTTTCCTTTTTTAACAATTTGCTTTACGTTGCGCCAACACAGTTAGGTCTTATGGCAACAATGGGATAGAAAAGAGTTAGAAGCAGGAAAAGCGGCCATGGTCGTAATCAAGGTACAGCCCCAGCATTTGCCTGGTGTGAAAATAGGGAACCATGGAAAAACCATATTCAAGGCTGCCCAGAGTGGAGTTTGAATCCACTATCAACCAAATGCAAGCTGACAGCTACTCTGTCAAGACTTTTCAAAGCAATTTCTTCGAAAATGCACAATGCTTTACATCGAAGTCCTATAACAAAGGCAAGTACATTAAAAATACATTGCATAGCCGGTGCATTCCAAAATCTGCATCATTTAACACATAGATAACTGCATTAGGTAACATATGGTCTAGCCAGCCTGAATGGAATAAAACATTGCATTCATTTCTGCAAAAATTGTTATGTTTTTACAATGCCTGTCTAGCCAGAGTCCTACTATTTCAACAACCAGTCATAAATTTTATGCAGTGACTAAAAACCCAAATGGCAACACTGCAGAAATGATAATAATGTTATTTGTTTTACGTCCCACTAACTACTTTTACGGTCCTCGGAGATGCCGAGGTGCCGGAATTTAGTCCCGCAGGAGTTCTTTTACATGCCAGTAAATCTACCGACACGAGGCTGTCGTATTTGAGCACCTTCAAATACCACCGGACTGAGCCAGGATCGAACCTGACAAGTTGGGGTTAGAAGGCCAGCGCCTTAACCGTCTGAGCCACTCAGCCCGGCACTGCAAAAATGAAACAACTTGGCAAGCTATGTATAGTGTCAGTCAATGCACGCTATGCTAGTACGCTTGTAGTAAACTTGTGGGTGATGTGCACTTTGTTTATAACACATACCGGCCTCAGTGCTAATTATTTTTATATATCTAAGTGAATAGTGGTAAGTGATAGTAAGGAAAACAGGCATTACAACGTACAGTTTAAATTAACAGTGATTGCATTTGTAAAAAATAACAGTATATTTAGATAGTACTGTATCTTGCCTGCTATATTCGTGTGTATCTTTGTGTGTGTGTATCTATTAGAGCATAGAACTAATAATCAGGGGGGTGACACTTCATAGGGAGCGTCCGAAGCAGTTCTGAGATGGGCCAATCGATCTCCGACAACTAATGAAAACTAAAATTCTCTTTTAGAGGGTTAATTTAGAAGGCAGAGGTTGCCATTACACATTCAGTTGCGTGGTACAGCAAATTCAAAACACAACACCGTTATCGTTGTGCGCGAAGGGACCTTGGTCGTACGGTATGTAATAGTGCTTGTTAGACGAAAATTTGTTGAGATTCTTTCGCATTGAACGAGATTTTTGATCCAGTTTTTTGAGAGTATGGTGTGAAATTATAATTATGCACGTTCTTAGTGTGAAGAAATAGTATTATGATCATGAACGAACTTCACATTGAACTACCTAGCTGTTGCGAGTAAACGTCTGTGTGATTGTGCTTCTTACCTGCTGTTTGGAATAAATAAATTCAAAATATAAACTGTGTGCATTATGCTGTGTTTTACTTCCATCCTTTCCTTTTCGTGTTTTCCATTCCCATACATAAAAGTCGTGGGAAGGGTTCAACGAACGAACGGAAGAATGAGGTTATGTTAGATCGTGATTTAGGCAAGTATGGGCGTTTTGGGGTTTTATATGAATTGCATTAACATTTTCAATAATCAATGTTGCATTTATCACTTAATAGATGTAAATTTACATTAAAATGCGAACGGTGAAACAACGATACAAGCTAGCGTTATACCAGTATTGCCAACATACAAATACGGTAATTGCAATTTACTTTTGAAGTAAAAGACACGAGAGAAGCTTTAGATAAACTTTCCTACCGAAATACAATCATTATCTCTATCACAATTAAAATTTTAACAAAGTAACAACTATCATCATCGTGTTTACTACAAGGTACTATTGTGGAATTTATTTCCTTATGTTGGCAGAGAGAAAGTGGCCACTGTAGCTTCCATGACCTGTTTTCTCAGCCAACTTTATTATACAGGAGTGACGGATCTATTTCTCTTATATGATCCTTGCTAATAATAATCTGTCTAAGCATTTAGCTTTGTTGGTAATCTTTGAGTACAGTAGTTCTTGCAAATTTCAAGCTTGCAATTTTCATTTCTGTTTGTGCTTAATAGTGACATACGGTTCCGGCATTGTAATTAGGATACGTCTGAATGAGGTTTAAAATTAGTGTGGTGAACTGTACAGTAGTACACGAGTAATATCTTATTAGAAATTAACGTACGTAATTTATTATTGTAAAATATTTGTGTAGTATATAGTAGAGGTATCTGTAGAAACTCTCTTACTAGAATTCTGTTGTTGTAATTAGGATAGGCTTAACTGCAGTTTAGAATTGCAAAATTCCTGTGTATTTCTTTCAGCATTCAGTAATTAACACCAATTTTTATCCTGTTAGGGTGTTGTAGGATAAAAATAGAGTATAACTAAGTAGTATTTTACTCTAGTGGTATTAATTACCTTATGGTCATGTGATCTTTGAGTACTATCCTAGACAATATTTCCTTCTGTCCATTTTTTTTTTTTTTTGCACATATGTTATTTTATTTTTCCTTCTTTTCAATTTTTCCATAAAGAATGGCTAAGGAGTGCAAGGGTAGGAACTGTGGGTGCAGCGAGGCTTTGAGGGGTATGAGGGAGGAGTTGGAGGTAATTAGGATTCTCATAGAAGACAGGAAGGAAGGTAAGCCTCCCTCAAACAATGTACAGGTTACAGTAGGTGTAAAACAGAGATGGGAAGGAAAGGGGAAAATTGTAGAAGACAGATGGTTTAATGTTCTAAGGGGAAGGAGATTGCAGGCTAAGGGCTCTATTCAGGATCAAAATTCAAGACAGGTGTCTGTGAAAAATTGGTATAAGTCACTCCAGGTAGAACAACAGAAGGAAGATGAGGAACAGGGAACTGTTGCTGAGATGTGTGGAAGTAGGAGGAAGGGAAAAGGTAGGAAAGGGAAAAGTAGAGTAGATGATAGGAAAAGACAGATTGAACAGGGTCATGGCAGCAAAAAAAGGGAGGAGGAGGTAGCTTCTGCAGCTATCAGGAAAGATAGGGCTGACCAGGAGAGGAGGGGATCAAGGGGATCAAATGAGGTGGGTAGGGTTGAGGCTCTGGTCGTGGGAGATTTCATCGTTAGACATGTGGAGAAAATGTACGGCGGAAAGGGAACCAAGGTAGAGTGTTATCCAGGGCTTAGGTTGAGGCAGATGTTGACGAAAGTAGAAAAGAAGGAGGAGGGGAAGGAGAAGGTGGTAGTGTATCACGTTGGTACCAACAACGTAAGGCAAGCTGGTATAAGTACCAACATAGTTGGGGATGTGTGGGATCTGCTAAATGCAGCACGGGTGACGTTTAAGGAAGCGGAGACTGTTATCAGTGGAATAATGTGTAGGAGGGATACTGACCGGAGGGGGATTGAGGATTTAAATGAGACTATGGCGTGGGTATGTGAGAAACTGGGAGTGAAATTTCTAGATCCTAATGGGTGGGTATGAGATAGGGATCTGTGCTTAGATTGGCTTCACTTAAACTGCAGTTGTACATATAAGTTAGGAAATTTGTTTGGAGGGGTAATAGAGAGGTACATTCAGGGAAACGAGGTGGTCTAGGGAGCGGTGATAAGGGTACAGAGATCTGGAAGTCAAGTAGGGATGACATAAAAATGTTAGTGTTGAACTGTAGAAGTACCGTATTGTAAAGAAAGGAATAGAATTAAGTCATTTAATATATACTTACCAGATATTGTAATAGAGGTTGAATCATGGCTAAGAAATGATATAATGGATGCAGAAATTTTTGCACGGAACTGGAGTGTGTTAAAAATGATGATTCCTATAGGGAACCTCAAACCTGGAGTGTATTGTGTGTATCATAGAGATAGGATAGATATGGTGGAAGGAGGAGTATTCATTCTGGTGAAAGAAGAATTTGTAAGCTACAAAAAAGTTAAAGATGAGAAACATGAAATTCTAGGTGTAAGGCTCATTTCTAAAGATAACTTGATATCTTTGGAGTGTACAGACTGGGAAAGGGTAGCGCTGACAGAGATTCAGAATTATTTGATAAGATAATCAGCTATGTGAGAAACGACATGGAAAGGAATGTGACCGTAGCGGGAGATCTGAATTTACCAAATGTCAATTGGGAAGGAAATGCGAACGACAGGAAGCATGACCAACAAATGGCAAATAAGTTAACATGGGAAGGACAGTGGATTCAGAAAGTGATGGAACCAACTAGAGGGGAAAATATCCTGGACATGGTGCTGGTAAAACCAAAGTAATAGATGGTATTAGTGATCATGAAGCTGTTTTGTCTTAGTTAAAAATAAATGTGATTGAAAGGAAGGTTTTAGAAGTAGGACTATTAGGTAGTACCATATGGCTGATAAAGCAGGCATGAGGCAGTTTTTTAAAAGTAACAATGATCTGTGGAACACTGCAAATAAAAATGTAAACAGACTCAGGGATGGGTTTAAAGCAATTTTTGAGGAATGTGAAAAAAGGTTTGTACCTTTAAAAATGGTAAGGAATGGTAAAGACCCACCTTATTATAATAGACAAATAAAGAGACTAAGAAGAAGGTGCAGACTGGAAAGAAATAGAGTTAGAAATAGCTGTGGAAGTAAGCAGAAATTGAAGGAATTTACTAGGTAATTGAATCTAGCAAAGAAGGCAGCTAAGGATAACATGATGCCAAGGATAATTGGCAGTCATACGAATTTTAGTGAAAAATGGAAGGGTATGTATAGGTACTTTAAGAGAGAAACAGGTTCCAAGAAGAACGTTCCAGGAATAATTAATGAACAAGGGGAGTGTGTATGTGAGGATCTTCAAAAAGGCAGAAGTATTCAGTCAGCGGTATATAAAGATTGTTGGTTACAAGGATGCTGTCCGGATAGAGGAGGTAACTAATGCTAAAGAAGTACATATGATAACAATGGCATTTACAATAAGATACAAAAGAAGAAAACTAGAAAAGTGGCTGGAATTGATAAGATTTCTGGGGACAATGGGTTGCGATACAGTACCACATCTGAAGAACTTATTTGATTATTCTTTGGTTGAAGGAACTATACCAAATGAATGGAGAGTTGCTATAGTAGCCCCTGTGTATAAAGGAAAGGGTGATAGACATAAAGCTGAAAATTACAAGCCAGTAAGTTTGACATGCATTGCATGTAAGCTTTGGGAAGGCATTCTTTCGGATTATATTAGACATGTTTGCAAAATTAATAACTGGTTCGATAGAAGGCAGTTCTGTATTAGGAGAGGTTATTCCACTGAAGCTCAACTTTTAGGATTCCAGCAAGATATAGCAGATATCTTGGATTCAGGAGGTCAAATGGACTGTATCGCGATTGACCTATCTAAAGCATTTGACAGGGTGGATCATGGGAGACTACTGGCAAAAATGAGTGCAATTGGACTAGGCAAAAGAGTGACTGAATGGGTTGCTATATTTCTACAAAATATATCTCAGAGAATTAGAGTAGGCCAAGCTTTAACTGACCCTGCAATAATTAAGAGGGAATTCCTCAAGGCAGTGAAGGGAGTGAAATTTCTAGATCCTAATGGGTGGGTAGAAGATAGGGATCTGCGCTCAGATGGCCTTCACTTAAACCGCAGTGGTACATTTAAGTCAGGAAATTTGTGTAGAAGGGTTATAGGGAGGTACATTCAGGGAAACAGGGTGGCCTAGGGAGCGGTGTTAAGGGAACAGGGAACTGGAAATCAAGTAGGGATGTCATAAAACTTAGTGCTCAACAGCAGAAGTATTGTAAAGAAAGGAATAGAATTAATTTAATAGATATATACTTACCAGATATTGTAATAGGAGTTGAATCATGGCTGAGAAATGATATAATGGATGCAGAAATTTTCTCACGGAACTGGAGGGTGTATCGTAGAGATAGGATAGGAATGGTAGGAGAGGGAGTATTCATTCTCGTGAAAGAAGAATTTGTAAGCTACGATAAAGTTAAAGATGACAAGCACGAAATTCTAGGGGTAAGGCTCATTTCTAAAGATAATAGGCAACTTGATATCTTTGGAGTGTACAGATCAGGAAAGGGTAGCGCAGATGCTGATTCAGAATTATTTGATAAGATAATCAGCTATGTGGGAAACGATAAGGAAAGGAACATGATCGTAGTGGGTGATCTCAATTTACCAAATGTCAATTGGGAAGGTAATGCAAATGAGAGGAAGCATGACCAACAAATGGCAAATAAGTTAATATGGGAAGGGCACCTGATTCAGAAAGTGATGGAACCAACTAGAGGGAAGAATATTCTGGATGTGGTGCTGGTAAAACCAGATGAGCTCTATAGAGAAACCAAAGTAATAGATGGTATTAGTGATCACGAAGCAGTTTTTATGGTAATTAAAAATAAATGTGAAAGAAAGGAAGAGATTAAAATTAGGACTGTTATGCAGTACCATATGGGTGATAAAACAGGCATGAGGGAGTTTTAATAAGTAACTATGATCGGTGGAAAACGGTAAATAAAATTGTAAACAGACTCTGGGATGGATTTAAAGCTATTGTCGAGGAATGTGAAAATAGGTTTGTACCTTTAGAGGTGGTAAGAAATGGTAAAGATCCACTATATTATAACAGAGAAATAAAGAGACTAAGAAGGAGGTGCAGGTTGGAAAGAAAGAGTTAGAAATGACTGTGGAAGTAAGGAGAAATTGAAGGAACTTACTAGGAAATTGAATCTAGCAAAGAAGTCAGCTAAGGATAACATGATGGCAAGCATAATTGGTGGCCACACTAATTTTAGTGAAAAATGGAAGAGTATGTATAGGTACTTTAAGGCAGAAACAGGTTCCCCAAAGGAAATTCCAGGAATCATTAATGAACAAGGGGAGTGTGTATGCAAGGATCTTCAAAAGGCAGAAGTATTCAGTCAGCAGTATGTAAAGACTGTTGGTTACAAGGATAATGTCCAGATAGAGGAGGTGACTAATACTAAAGAAGTATTAAAATTTACCTATGACAGCAATGACATTCACAGTAAGATACAAAGTGGAAAACTAGAAAGGCAGCTGGAATTGATAAGATTTCTGGGGATATACTAAAGACAATGGGTTGGGGTATAGTACCATATCTGAAGTACTTGTTTGATTATTGTTTGCATGAAGGAACTTTACCAAATGAATGGAGAGTTGCTATAGTAGCCCCTGTATATAAAGGAAAGGGTGATAGACATAAAGCTGAAACTTACAGGCCAGTCAGTTTGACATGCATTGTATGTAAGCTTTGGGAAAGCATTCTTTCTGATTATATAAGACATGTTTGCAAAATTAATAACTGGTTTGATAGAAGGCAGTTTGGGTTTAGGAAATGTTATTCCCCTGAAGCCCAACTTGTAGGATTCCAGCAAGATATAGCAGATATCCTGGATTCAGGAGGTCAATTGGACTGTAACGCGACTGACTTGTCTAAGTCATTTGATAGGGTAGATCATGGGAGACTACTGGCAAAAATGAGTGCTATTGGACTTGACAAAAGAGTGACTGAATGGGTGGCTCTGTTTCTAGAAAATAGAACTCAGAGAATTAGAGTTGGTGAAGGTTTATCTGTCCCTGTAAAAATTAAGAGGGGAATTCCTCAAGGCAATATTATTGGACCTTTATGTTTTCTTATATATATCAATGATATGTGTAAAGAAATGGAATCAGAGATAAGGCTTTTCGCAGATGATGTTATTCTGTACAGAGTAATAAATAAGTTACAAGATTGTGAGCAACTGCAACATGACCTTGATAATGTTGTGACATGGACAGCGGCAATGGTATGAGGATAAACTGGGTTAAAAGTTAGGTTGTGAGTTTCACAAATAGGAAAAGTCCTCTCAGTTTTAATTACTGCATTGATGGGGTGAAAGTTCCTTTTGGGGATCATAGTAAGTATCTAGGTGCTAATATAAGGAAAGATCTTCATTGGGGTAATCACATGAATGGGATTGTAAATAAAGTGTGCAGATCTCTGCACATGGTTATGAGGGTGTTTAGGGGTTGTAGTAAGGGTGTAAAGGAGAGGGCATATAGGTCTCTGGTAAGACCCCAGCTAGAGTATGGTTTCAGTGTATGGGACCCTCATCAGGATGACTTGATTCAAGATTCGGAGACCAAAATCAGGCTGTTATCCAGTAACTGAAAAGGAACTGTTCAAATATGTAAATGGATTAATAAAGAAATGGCTACTCAGTTTTGCACGAAATGCTACAGTGGAGATCTGAGGATAAAGCAATTTAGGAATCTATGTAGTTTAAAGTAAGCAGAGGGTGGCAGAGTAAATTCATGCAGGAGAGCAACCTTTCCCTTCAAAGAATAATATCTGTATGTCAGCAACTGCCAAAGGAGAACAGTGAAAAAGTGATAGAATTCTATTTGTATTTTAGATTCAAATTAAATTCAGATCATTTTCCCTCCCTCCATTTCTTGAGGTTAAAAACTGCTAAAACAGCAGGAATATTTACATGTGTAAATACAGTAATAATTTCCACGGTGGGCAAAATTTCACTTAATTCAACTTTATATACTTTTTTTTTTTAATTACACAGAATGTTAGCATAATATCATGCTTTTCCTTGTAGCTGCAAGTATAAAACACATTTATATATCATACAATACATAGTGAGAAGATAAGTAAGACAAGAATTTGTTTTTAAATAGTTCAGTGGAACACTGTTTAATGGTTTTTTCCCAGACATTTACTTTAAACAGTTTAATGATAATTCAAATAACCAAAGAACACTTGAGAATTGTATTTCCTTTCACAAAGGTACTGGCTATTTTACATTTTCATACGTGGGAAGTGTACAGTCTTGACATCATAACACATGAATTGTTTCCGGCTATAAGTTCCTGCCAGGAATTTTTATTTATTTAACTAACAATTTGCTGTATTACATAAAATCAGCTTCATGGTCCGTATCGCACTTCAATAGATTCACAATTAAGTATTTATTTTCCACCTAGTCGATACAATGATTGCTTAAGGCAATTTTTAATGGTCAAAAGTGGTACATGTTTCGTATATTATCAACATCTTCAGCCACATAACACTGTTTAGATGAAAAATGTATAAAATTGACAAAGTAATGCTTTAGAGGAAGTGTCCTTAAAATTAACATAAGATTGACAAGATTAAAACAAACAAATAACTCAAGAGAAAATATATAAATTATTTCTACAATAGAAAGCAGTCGTCAAGGAAACACTTGTACAATATTCCATAGAGAAATTGTCCTAATAAATATTCTTTTCTTAATAATTCATGAAAAAAGATCAATTTATAAATTAAAAATTATACAATTTATAAGTAATTATCGAAATGAAGAAATCCTGATATCACAGTGCGGCTCTTATTATTAATGTAGATGAAGATATAACTAATTCCTAGTTGTCAAATCTTATTAAGCCTGCTTTCCTTTGGAACAGTAACTCCTGTCATTCTTTCACAGTTTTGCGCCGGGTGTAATATTGATGATGCGTTCTTCCTTGCTCTTGCACCTGAGGAGGTGGAGGAGCGGGGGATATAGGTGTGTCAAGAACTTCCTTGCTGTCACCTATAGCTTCAACTGAGGAGGAATAAGTTGTAGGGCTATCTGTAGGAGGAGAAATTCCAATTCTTTTTTCGTGATCCTTCTCAAGCATTTTCAAATATACTAGAATTTGATAATATAATGGATTCTTATATTCTACAGCCTCATTAAGGTTATCATTTTTCTTTACAAGTTGGTCTAGATGAATGTACAGGTCTTCATATGTGTTCATTAAGCTGCCCTTTTTTAACTTTTTTATGATGGTCAGGTCTTGTTCTATGAACACATATGAAGACCTGTACATTCATCTAGACCAACTTGTAAAGAAAAATGATAACCTTAATGAGGCTGTAGAATATAAGAATTCATTATATTATCAAATTCTAGTATATTTGAAAATGCTTGAGAAGGATCACGAAAAAAGAATTGGAATTTCTCCTCCTACAGATAGCCCTACAACTTATTCCTCCTCAGTTGAAGCTATAGGTGACAGCAAGGAAGTTCTTGACACACCTATATCCCCCGCTCCTCCACCTCCTCAGGTGCAAGAGCAAGGAAGAACGCATCATCAATATTACACCCGGCGCAAAACTGTGAAAGAATGACAGGAGTTACTGTTCCAAAGGAAAGCAGGCTTAATAAGATTTGACAACTAGGAATTAGTTATATCTTCATCTACATTAATAATAAGAGCCGCACTGTGATATCAGGATTTCTTCATTTCGATAATTACTTATAAATTGTATAATTTTTAATTTATAAATTGATCTTTTTTCATGAATTATTAAGAAAAGAATATTTATTAGGACAATTTCTCTATGGAATATTGTACAAGTGTTTCCTTGACGACTGCTTTCTATTGTAGAAATAATTTATATATTTTCTCTTGAGTTATTTGTTTGTTTTAATCTTGTCAATCTTATGTTAATTTTAAGGACACTTCCTCTAAAGCATTACTTTGTCAATTTTATACATTTTTCATCTAAACAGTGTTATGTGGCTGAAGATGTTGATAATATACGAAACATGTACCATTTTTGACCATTAAAAATTGCCTTAAGCAATCATTGTATCGACTAGGTGGAAAATAAATACTTAATTGTGAATTTGCTGTATGTCGCAAAGATACAGATATGGTGAAGATGAGATAGGAAAGTGCGAGGAGTGGTAAAGAAGCAACCATGGCCTTAATGAAGGTGAAGTCCCCAGCACTTGCCTGGTGTGAAAATGGAGAACGAAAGAAAACCACCTTCACGGCTGGTGACAGTGCGGTTCAAACCCACTATCTCCCAAATCAAGCTATGTGAACAAATTGCACATTCCCTATGGGAATCAACATCTGTATCATCTGATGGCCAAGCAGGCATCAATTGTTGGTAATGAGACAAAGTCTCTCATAGTGCATTGGCACTGCCGGTGGCTCCAAGTAGCCTACGCAGTGGCCTCCACTGTATGCACTAGCCAGCATCTTGGTGGGTGTGCTAGGTACCAACTGATGAGTCCAACCTAGCACACGGGGGCGAAACACTGACAACCAGGAATGAGTTAGCTGGAAAATTTATAATGTCCAATAACAGACCATTTATATTGGTATTATAAATTAACTCATTTGGGACAAATATTTCAGAATCCCAATGGGAATCAACATCTATATCATCTGATGGCCAAGCAGGCATCAATTTTTGGTAATGAGACAAAGTCTCTCATAGTACATTGGCACTGCCGATGGCTCCAAGTAGCCTACGCAGTGGCCTCCACTGCATGCACTAGCCAGTGTCTTGGTGGGTGTGCTAGGTACCAACTGATGAGCCCAACCTAGCACACGGGGGCGAAACACTGGCAACCAGGAATGAGTTACCAAGAAAATTCATAATGTCCAATAACGAACCATTTATATTGGCACACTTCAGTAGGTAGGAGTGCGTTACTATGCCATGACCGATCCGCAGGCAACATAATACCACAGCTTCTCTCTGAGAAGCCCGAAGTGAAGTCCTCCATACCTTTGTAGTTCCTTTTATCACTCAGCTGGTTTGGGAGAGGGGTGGTCTGCCACTCCATCTCCCAATGGAACATAACCAGATGTCTCTGCTGAAAGCGAATGTCACTGGCAGGAACCCTGCAAGGTAACAGCCTCCTTGGCAGCCTTGTAAGCTAAATCGTTTCCCTCTACACCCATGTGGCTTGGGAGCCACATAAATGTAATTCTGTGCCAGCATCCGAATACCAGGTCTGGGATCCACTGCACCAGAGAGTGCCGAGGGAAACATATATCTATAGATTGCAGTGCACTCAAAGACTCAGTACAAAGCAGAAATCGCCGGCGCTCATCGGACAATGTGTACCGCAGGGCTTCACAGACAGCATAGAGCTCTGCTGTATACACACTACAGATTTTCGGTAGAGAAAATAAGAAACCTGTTGTTGTCAATAATGAACACACAACTTACTCCCGCTCCTGCCCTTGAACGATCCATGAAAACGACCAAATCGGTATACCAGCTAACAACGGACACGAAGAGTCTCCAATAAATGGAGGGGACCTGTTCTCCTTCAGGCTTGTATGCAAATCAAGAATGATTTCGGGTCATCATATTGTCCACGGAGGTACCCTACTTGGTCGTCTGACAAGACAAGGAACCAAAGGTACATCAAATAATCTGTGAATGCTATCCAAGCGTATTCCAACTGGCCGCGTTGCTCAAGGGTAAGCAGCGTACATCCGACGGTTTCCATTGTGGAATACGCAAGGATAGCTCTGGTGAAGTGGCATCTGTCGCAAATTTGCAGCATAGGACAGAAGCATTAGATGGCGCCTCAGGTGCAAAGGTGGCACACCAGATTCAGCGAGCAGGCTAGCAATGGGGCTTGTACGAAAAGCTCCCGTTGCCAACCTAACTCCGCTGTGGTGAATGCTATCCAGCTGGGCTAGGACGCTTTGCCTTGCTGATCCATATCCTGCACAGCCATAGTCAAACCTGGATAAAATATATGCCCTATGAAAATGTAAGAGCACTGTGCGTCTGCCCCCCCCCCAAGTAGTGCCGCTAAGAAACCTCAAGATATTAAGCTTCTTAGTGCATTCCGCTTTTAACTACCGCACGTGTGGCTCTCACGACAATTTTCTATCGAAAAGGAGCCCAAGAAATCAGTGTCAACTACTGGTAGAGCGACATTCCTTAAGAAAAGCACAGGATCCACGTGAAGAGTGCGCTGCCGGCAAAAGTGTTCAACAGAAGTCTTTGCGGTTGAAAACTGAAAGCCATGTTCTAAGATCCAATGCTCCAATCTTCGAATAGCGAGCTGTAATTGACACTCAGCGATGGCCATATTTTGTGAGGTATAATGCAGAGCAAAATAGTCTACATACAGCAACAGTATTACTGCCGAACCAGCAACAGCAACAATACTGTTTATGGCAATCACGAACTGACACTAAGAACCGATCCCTGTGGGACTCCATTTTCCTGAACGTGGTATTGCGAATGTGCCCTTCCTACTCGGACACACAATAGACGGAGGGACAAAAAATTTGCAACAAATACTGTCAGGTTACCTCGCAAATTCCACTGATGCAGGACTAAAAGGATACCGTATCGCCATATGGTGTCATATGCATTTTCTAAGTCAAATAAAGCAGCCACCAAAAGCTGTTTTCGGAAAATAGCGTCCTGGATAGAGCTCTCCAGGCAAACCAAGTGGTCAGTTGTCGAGCGAGCGGCTCAAAAGCCACATTGGTATTCGGACAAAAGTCCTCTTTTCTCCAGGCCCCACACAATTCGGCGATTCACGATCCTCTCAAAAAGCTTATCTGAAAAAGCTTACACAAACAGTTTGTAAGACAAATAGGTCTGTAACTTCCTGCATACTTAGGATTTTTGTCAGGCTTGAGGACAGGAATTACTATGCCTTCTCGGCACTGTGATGGAAACTCACCCTCAACCCAGATTCTGTTGAACACACGAAGGAGATATAAAAGGCTATCCTACCTAAGGTGTTTCAACATCTGGTTACAGACATTATCTGGTCTATGAGACGTGTCCTTGCAAAACGCCAAGGAGCTCCGGAGTTCCCACTCTGTAAAGGGCACATCCTCTGAAGCTTGAGTGACAAAACTGAGTTGATGATGTTCTGCCTCCTGCTTCAGAGCTAACATATCACAATGGTAATTCCCGGAACCAAACACAGGCACAAAATGACTGGCTAGATGATTAGCAATACAAGATTAGTCTGTGATGATAATGCCGGCAATGGAAATTCCCGGTACTAAAGATGTTCCTTGTATACCCGAAATACGATGAAGTTTAGCCCACACTTGAGATAATGGTCTATGTGACGTCATAGAACTCATGCCTTAGCGCAGAGTTCTTTGGATGTTACCAAGTTGGCCACAGTAGGCTGCCTATGATAGCGTTTATGAGCGCGACGGCATTCTTTTATAGCTGCTGAAATTTCTTTGTTCCACCAAGGAACGAGTTTTCGGCGAGAAGTCCCAGAAGATGATGGAATGGACTCCTCAGCAGCAGCAAGAATAACTTGTGTGATGGAAGTTATATCGCCGTCTATGTTCCGGTAAGTTGCGTCAGTAAAGGTAGCTAGTGCTCTGAACTTTGGCCAATCAGCACGCTTAAGAATTCATCGAGGAGGAGCCTCGATAGATTTCTGTTTCAACAAAGTAAGAAAAATAGAGCAATAGTCACCGTCACAGATATCAGAGTGTACATTTCACCGAAGCAGGGGAACCAGCGCCCGGCTGCACACACGAAGGTCTATGCGAGAGTATGTGCCGTAATGTACGCTGAAATGAGTAGCTTGTCCTGTATTCAAAATACATAAATCCAACTCTCTTAGTAATATTTCCAACTTCCTTCACCTGGGGCAAGGCATTTCAGAGCCCCATATAGGGCGATGGGCGTTAAAATCGCCCAATAAGAGGAAGGGAGGTGGAAGCTGATCTATAAGATCAGTTACATCATTTATATCAAGAGGCTGGTCTGGTGGAAAATATACATTACACACTGTTGCTATGATAGGCAGCGGTACCCACACCGCAACTGCTTCCAACGGGGTTCTCAGAGGAACCTCTAGGCCTATCTGTGTCTGTGCGACGTAAAGCCACTAGCAAAAGAGGAACCTCTTCGCTATTGGTATTGGAACGAACAAAAATTCCAACGCCACCAGACGCCCGGTGAGCATAATATCATTCTGTCGAGTACAGTCTGAAATTTCTCAAGACCGTATGATGACGTGGTCTGAGATCAGTTTCCTGAATACAGGAACACATACATGGAACAAAGTGAAATAAAACACATTCAACTAGTTCATATATTTTCAAGTTGATTGAAACAAGACCGACAAGCCTGTTCTGTGTTCTACAAACACATGGCAGTAATTTTAACCCAGATCCAAGAATTTTCTTAAAGTGCCAAGCGTTTCATGTCAATGTGTATATTTCAACCAGTTCATATATTTTCAAGTTGATTGAAACAAGTTTGATAAGACTGTTCCGTGTTCTACAAACACACGTTAGTATTTTTAACCTAGATCCAAAAACTTTCCTAAGTGTCAAGCATTTCATGTCATTGTGTATATAATTTGTCATTAGGTTTTATTTCAACTAGTTCACATGTTTTCAAGTTGATTGAAACAAGACCAACAAGTCTGTTCCGTGTTCTACAAACACATGGCAGTATTTTTACCCAGATCCAAGAACTTTCTTACAGTGCCAAGAGTTTCATGTCATTGTGTATATAATTTGTCATGTTTTATGTCAATCTACTGATATGTATTTAGGCAATTGCCATTGTGTATATAATTTTGTCATTATATTTTATGTCAACCTACTGAGATGTATGTAGGCAATCGCCATGATGATTGTTATCAAATTCCCTTTGATTTAATTATTTTACACGAACAGATGGTGACTCCAAGGGAGTCGAAACCGGTCTTCATTTAATAAATGTCTAATATTTTACATTGTGTTGAATGGTGGAACATCCCTCAAACCCTATTATATTACTTAAGCTACTGATTGGCTTGCAGTGCTGTACGAGTGTTCAAAAGCAAACTAGCGTTGCGCATTGTCTTGAGATCCTCAAGTTCGCCGTAGACCCTTCAATGTGTCTACTAAAAAGGATTGATTTTACCAGCTTAAAATCGTACCCATCGGTTCTGGTAGCAACCAGAAACTTAGAGAAGCTGTATCCCATTCCTTCACGCTCTGCATGTTCCCTCAGGGTTGAACCCCTCGAGGAATCGAAAGCTGAAGACTTTGGTGGGGGACCACCTTGGGCAGGTCGAAGACGTTTAAAAGCCATGCCCGAAATCAACCTCTCCGAATGCCACCCACTCCGATCAGGGGCCACTGTAACCGAACCAAGCAGCCAAGGATATACCCACCTTGTCGTAGCCGGTATTGCCTGGAATCCAATGTTGGACGATGCCTAATACGGAATGAGTGAGGCAATGAGCACTAGAACTTCCTTCCTCAAATCAGCCACAAAAGCATGTACCCCGTAGCACGTAAAGAGTAATAAATATAGAGAAAAAAATAAAAATCAAATAATAATATGTCCCGGCATTCGGCTGTGCGGGGGACCTGTGTTGTCAGGTGGATACTACTGCCCGGGGACATGATGCTCCCACCTGCTGCTTCCTGGGTGGTCACAAGCTAGCTTTCGGGCGTAATTGCATGTGTAAGAGGCCAATCTCCGAGCAGCACGCACATCAAGAATTTTGAATCGGTCTACAACTAACCCACAAAAAGAAATAAAAAATAAAGAGGGGAGCGATGGCCACATGATCCTTTAGTCGCCTTTTACGACAGGCAGGGATTACCTGTGAAAGTATTCAGCCTCTCCCATCCACAGGAGGTCCAACATATAATATCAAGCCACAATCCATGTCCACGTCAAGGTCGCCCCTTTTAGTCGCCTCTTACGACAGGCAGGGGATACTGTGGGTGTATTCTTTGTCTGCGTCCCCCACCCACAGGGGGGTAATAAATAAATAAATAAATAAATAAATAAATAAATAAATAAATAAATAAATAAACAAATAAATAAATAAATAAAATTATATATTTTACGCTCAACTGCTACTGTTAACTTGTACTGCACAGATCACACTAATATTTCAGAGGAAACTGTTTATGTGGTACAGCATACACATATCATACAAAAAGAGAGTGCTTCCACTGACTTCGGAGCGATCGGCTGGGCGATGCTAAGCAAATGTAGGTCAAATATGAACGCGAGCGATTACTAGAGGCACCTGTTCAATGTTGAAAATTTTTGCCTAATTTTGTCATTTTTTAACAGTTATTTCAGTATATTGTTAGCTACTTTTATTTTACTTCATCAATAATTTTGCTAAATTACATTTCCACTTTTCAACAATAAAAGGTAAACCAATAACTTAGTTGATAGCATATTTGCAGCATAACAACGTATAGTACTGCACAAACCTGGTATATATTTCTCCATCCACTCTCTCAGCTTTGGATGATCAACTTGTTCCAGTGGAATATTTGCCTCCATAAAAGCTCAAGATGTAGATAAAATGAATCCATCTTTATCGCATTTTGCTCATTTTTACGCTGAACTAGTGTCTGTGAAACTAGCTTGTCTTCTGATGCCTATCGTCGTTAGCGCCTTTTCCTTGTTCTTTTTATGTGAAACTCTGTTATTAATATGTTTCTGGGGTGTATCCTTTCTCTGCCACTCAATTTGCACATTGCAGTATTTACACAACAGTATCTTTCTAGTTTTGTCAACAAGTAAAATCCTCCCGATGCAAATTCTTTTTCTTGATCAAAAACTGTCACAACCATTTTAATAAACTGAGCACATAATAGGAAATTAAAAACACCAATCAGTAGCGATTTTCAACAGGCAAGAGGAAATAGACCATCACGTTACACATAATTATGAATATGAATACGATAAATTTCTCAGTTCACAGAAAGCTAATTTAGCGATAATCGATATACTATATCAGGGGTGGCCACTAACCTTACTTCTGGGAGCCGCAAATTTTGGAGACAAAAAATTGGGAGCATGTTTAGAAAATGGTTTATAAAATTAAGACACATTTTTCATTTTATAACAAATGAAGGAACATTTATTTTCTACACTACACAGAACATTATTTTTCAGGTACACATCAAGGAACAAGATTTTACTTTTGAGAAGTGATTTTTCTGAGTGTTCATTTTTGCTGTTAGATTTTTTGAAATCTGGCTGATAATTGGTAAGCGCAGTTCGCACAATTTCACTTAAATGTTCATCAGTTCATTCAGATTGATATGTAGATTTAATGAATTTAATCGTTGAGTACAGTGATTCACACACATAAGTAGTCCCAAAGATTGAGATTAGTCTTTTGGCACACTGTTTTGTTAGTGTGTATTTTTCTTCTGGAACATTCTTCCAAAATTCTATGGTAGAAGTGCCACTTCGTTTGAGTCCTTTTAATCCTTCGTCCTGTTGCAGTTCTTGTAGCTCCAACTCTACAGCTGCTGTATCCTTTGATATTGGACATGAAACAGGACAGCCATCGCTCACAACATCAACAGAAAAAGGATTTTCCAGGAATGATCTCAAATCATTAAATCTGCCACTGATTTCTTCAGCAAGGCCAGACATTTTACTCATGTAATCTTCAGTTTCCACCTGAACGTCAGGAAGGCTTTCAGTAATTTTCTTCAAACATTTGAAGTGAGAAAAAATGTTTTAGTCTGAAGGTTTTTCTCAAAAAGCTTCAACTTGCTATGAAAGCCAAATACAGTCTGGGCCAATTCAGAAATATCTTTACAAGGAAGATATTGCTTTTGAGCGGGAGAGTGTGTCAGTGAGCCAGTGTCGTGAGGTGAAGCCAGTCGCGCTCACGTATAGGCAGTAGCGAGTGTCGATTCTGTACTGAAAAGTATTGACACTCGCTACTGCCTATACGTGAACGCAACTGGCTTCACCTCACGACACTGGCTCACTGACACACTCTCCCGCTCAAAGCACTATCAAATGGAAGGCGCCGGAACTATCTTCACCTCCCATGTCATACCACTGACCTACAGCGCTAAAAACGTTAAGCCGCACATCACTGCTACTGACTGACGCCAGCCGTGAGATGTCGTTAGATTCCATTAATTATATCATTTAATTGGCTTCAATGAGAATTGATGGTAGAATGAGTTCTTGGTTCAGGGTACTTACAGAAGTTAGACAAGGCTGTAATCTTTCACCTTTGCTGTTTGTAGTTTACATGGATCATCTGCTGAAAGGTATAAAGTGGCAGGGAGGGATTCAGTTAGGTGGAAATGTAGTAAGCAGTTTGGCCTATGCTGACGACTTGGTCTTAATGGCAGACTGTGCCGAAAGCCTGCAGTCTAATATCTTGGAACTTGAAAATAGATGCAATGAGTATGGTATGAAAATTAGCCTCTCGAAGACTAAATTGATGTCAGTAGGTAAGAAATTCAACAGAATCGAATGTCAGATTGGTGATACAAAGCTAGAACAGGTCGATAATTTCAAGTATTTAGGTTGTGTGTTCTCCCAGGATGGTAATATAGTAAGTGAGATTGAATCAAGGTGTAGTAAAGCAAATGCAGTGAGCTCGCAGTTGCGATCAGCAGTATTCTGTAAGAAGGAAGTCAGCTCCCAGACGAAACTATCTTTACATCGGTCTGTTTTCAGACCAACTTTGCTTTACGGGAGCGAAAGCTGGGTGGACTCAGGATATCTTATTCATAAGTTAGAAGTAACAGACATGAAAGTAGCGAGAATGATTGCTGGTACAAACAGGTGGGAACAATGGCAGGAGGGTACTCAGAATTAGGAGATAAAGGCTAATTTAGGAATGAACTCGATGGACGAAGCTGTATGCATAAACCGGCTTCGGTGGTGGGGTCATGTGAGGCTAATGGAGGAGGATAGGTTACCTAGGAGAATAATGGACTCTGTTATGGAGGGTAACAGAAGTAGAGGGAGACCAAGACGACGATGGTTAGACTCGGTTTCTAACGATTTAAAGATAAGAGGTATAGAACTAAATGAGGTCACAACACTAGTTGCAAATCGAGGATTGTGGCAACGTTTAGTAAATTCTCAGAGGCTTGCAGACTGAACGCTGAAAGGCATAACAGTCTATAATGATAATGTATGTATGTAATTTAACTCTAAGGTTGGTGTGAAGAGCCGCACAAGACTGACTCAAGAGCCGCATGCGGCTCGCGAGCCTCGTTGTGGCCAGCCCTGTACTATATCTTAGCTTTCGATATATATCAAAAGGGTATAAAGTCGATTGTGGCATCGATTATTGTATTTTATTGCCACAACTCGCCTCAAATCTCCGTTGTAATCTTCAAATGATTCATTTCCAAATAATTTCGTAAACTATTCCACGAGTTTGCTTAAACGTAAATAGTTCTGAGTTTTGAGCCAAATTTATAAAATTTTGCAAAAATTTTGCAGTTTGCGAAAAACAGTTGCCTCTAGCGATTACACATGAAGAGAGAGTCCTGGAAAACCAATCTGCAACATCTTTATTGCATCGCTCCCTTGCAGCACTCTGCTATAAAGTTCGAGTGTGGTGGGTGGGTAACTTTTATTTTGACACATTTAATGAGCACTGTAAAAATTGCATCAAGCTGTTATGCTTTATTTTATCACAGTGCATTTTCTGTTTCGAAGCATAAACAATAGGTGTGTTTAATGTATTTAATGTATACCATGTCCATTATTTGTTTGAAATCACAAACTGTAGGTATGTTTAATGTATTCAGTTGTATACCATGTCCATTATTTGTTTGACACCAAACGTGTAGATGTGCTTCAACAATTCACTTCCAATGCTACTGTTACATTTGGACAACCTGTTCCATATATCTTTTAATTGCTATAATCAACTCTGTTTGCTTATATATGCATCAACACTATTTTTCCTTGTTCCCTCTTTCTCCTATGCAAAACAGGGATGGTAGCATATTTCACATTCCGGAGTGCCTATCCCAATCCTACGCCCACATAATTTTAATAACACACATTTGTACAGATGCTACCCCAACAAAGATTGTCAGCCCGTTGCAATATTCATGACAACACAGAGGCTGATGACCAAAGATATCCCAATCCCCTAAAGAACGTAACTGCAACAGACCCTCCATTAACATCGACTGATTCTTCTCTAGATTATGGGACCGATAAGCAAGGGTACCTGCAGCCCCTAAAAGGAACACAAATAATAACAAGCACCACAGATTTATTGTGGTGCAGCTGGCCATCAAAAAACACAAAACCAGTCTCGAAAGAATGTTCTGTAACATGGTGACCTTGTTGAGACAGTCTTCTGCTATTCTCTCTCTCTCTCTCTCTCACGCACAAACACACACACACACACATGATTTACTGATATATTTGGTACCAGGCTACCAGCTAATGTTTTATAAATCAGTATCAGTCCATCCCTACGCATCACCCATACCAAGAAACACATTTCATAAATGACAAAATGATATTTGAAAGCCAATCTGAATGAGAAGTTACCAAAAACAATACAGGATACATTTACTGAAAGAAATGAACAACAGAAAACATACAACGATTTACTTAAAAGAACAAAACATACACAAATGCAAATATAAATAGATAAAATATGCTTAAGTTCCTAAAACAGTACACTGGTTTGTAAAAAAAAAAAAAGTTTTTTAGAACTTATTAAAAATTAAAGAAATATATTTAACTGACCATTTAACCAAGGTTTAGCATTTTCCTATTGTGTTCTGCTGATGGGGAACATTGTTGCCTATGTTTTGTTAGCGAATAATAGATTCAGGGTAGGTTATAACACTAGTTTTGTGCAAGAAGATTTATGGCACAGTGCCTCTTCCTCTTCAGTTAAATGATTCTAAGATTTCTTCATAAAGTAGAAGTGCTGCTTTATACCATTGGATAAATTCTCAACCTGTAGCAAATCTTCTAGAGTAAAGACAAATTTGTTTTCATATTCACTGGATAGCCTCCCTGACGTTCGTCCAATCAACCTTGCAGGAGTTAATTTAGGGCTTCTACAATAATGGTGTAAACATCATAGAGAATTTCTACCTAAAGGAGATAATTTCAGTAACACCTCTCTCCTATTGATACCATTGCTCAATAATTGAACATATGAATTGGTCTGCTTGAGCTTCAGATTTGAATGCTATTGAACAACGTCAAATGAGCAGCACCCAGCTCTTCGAACACGACCCTTATGAGATGACGAATCTGATGCATGGAATCATTGTTGGACAATGAGGAACTTCTCTGAAGCCTGATGTCCATTATACCTTGACAGATGAAAAAGGAAGTAATGAACACCAATGGATGTTGGAGTGCATAGTACTTCCTTCCATACAATAGGCATTTTCAAGACCACCCATGAGTGGATACAGTAAGATAAACAAAATTTTAAATTACTGAAAGAGAGGAGGGTCAGTATTTGAACCATGGTCCATTAATGGCCCACTACCAGTGCACTATCTGAGACATGTTAATTACTGCAGAAGTAACAAGACTCCATAATGTACCATTCTTTAAGGGTCATTGTACATCTTCATTTGTTCTTACAATTTTGAATACAGTTGCTCAGATTACAGATAATGAAGAATTAATCTTTCTTACATTTATTAGAGATAGTGACATATTACAACCTGCCTCTCACTTGGAGACCCCAGGTTTGATTTCCAGCCAGGACAGGGATTTTTACCTGAACCTGAGGGTTGGTTCAAGGTCTACTCAGCCTACATGATTACAACTGAGAGCTATCTGACAGTGAGATGTAACCCTGGTTAAGAAAACCAAGAATAACGCTGAGAGGATTCGTCTCACTGACCATGCATCACCTCGTAATCTGCAGGCCTTCGGGCTGAGTATGATGGTAAAGTTAATAAACTCGGTTGAGCAGCAGTCGCTTGGTATGCCAAGGTCCTTCAGGGCTTTACTGCCAAGGGGTTTGTTGGTTTGTTTGACATATTACGAATCATAAAAGTTTGAAAGTACTGTAAAGGAATGACTGACTTTTCAACCACAGGACCTGCAACTGGCAGGTATAAAATTACCACTAGAGATGGGTCCAGTTAGTTTATTTGTTTAAACTATTTCATTCTATACCGTTCATCACTTTGAGTCGTTCAAATTAACTAGTTCAAATGAATGAGGTAGTTCATGAGGTGATGTAATAGAAACAGCTCTCGCGGCACTTCATTCAAATGAACGAGTTAGTTTATTATGAGCACAAGCAGAAAATAGCTACCCAACGCACAGCATCACCGCCAGTCTGCTTCGGTGAAGAAACGGTATCTACGACAGACAGAAAAGCTTTCTAATTTTGTATAACTCCTCCCTCAGTTGAGAAGTGTGAGAGGAGATGTGCCGTCATGTGACCATTAACACTGCACACCACTGGCCATTCGCGTGCGGGCTTATTTTGTCATTCAAATGAACTAGGTAGTTCATTTATGCTATCCTCATGGAAACAGCTCTCGGGGCACCTCGTTAAATGAACAAAGTAGTTTATTAAGAGCTACAGTATCTTAGCAACAGCACTAGTGGCGTGAGCTAGTAGGTACATTTTACAATTGATGGTGCTTGCTTAGGTTTTTGTCCTCCCTTAATACGAATGACAAACCTTTGACCAAAACCCCCCTATTGCGCTGTTTAAAGCCCTGGAAACGCCCTCTTAATAAGGAATGTTCCTGAATAGCTAACTAATACTACAATGTTAGATGCAAGACTTTTCAGGTGTTTATACAACCAGCATTTTTCCTTAGGCCTGACACTACACTCATCAGAGTGGAATGTTTCAGGCCCTACCACACCCACTGGATGGTAGGATGTACAGTATGCAGGTAAATTTATCAGAAGCCCGTTAACTTTTATATGTTGTATTGGTGTAAAATCTAAATCCCTTAATATTTACATTACTATTACAATGTATTAAGAGGAGTCATGAGTGAAATTATTAACTTCTATAGTTTTCTGTCCATCACCACCTAATTTCAACCACTGCTACATACAGCCCATTAGACATCATTGCTAGAGACGAGAATATGCCTATTTGCATATTTTATTCCTGTGTTCAGAAACGCAGGCTTTTGAAATATAAATCCATTTTAGGGTCCTTTAAGCTAGATTTTGTTGGTTTTATTATGCCTATAAATGCCTATTTCAGGGGTTTGTGCCTATTTGGAGTATAATTGCCTATTTGGTGCCTTTTGAATCTGTTTTAAGGAGCCAATTTTCTTCCAGTAACGATCTTCACTACTTATTCTGCACTTTATCCTACCTTTGCCTGCCGTATTTTCTTCGACCGCTTCGCCGCCATTGTCTCTCTATACTGCTGCATCCGCCTGCTGCTCACCCGCTCTCTTTAACATGTGACTATGACGTCATCTACTTCTGACGTCGCGACATTCGCCGCCTATCACCATGCACGCTGTATACATCTCTGTGGACATGTGATTGTGACGTGGCGTTTCTTGAACATGCTGGCTTTTATTCTTGCAAACTTCTAGACTTTTCCTTGCTCCTTTATATTCACAGGTTCCACTCCTCACAAATTGAGTCTGTTCTCGCATTGGAGTGGTGGAGCACCGTACATCTGCATAATACTTGCTGTTTCTTTGGTGAGCAAGAACTAGAACTTATTACTTCAACTTCATATTAGGTTATTTGGCCTCTATTTGTCCTTATTCTTGCCAGCTTACACCAGCGTTGACATTAAGCTAACAGACTCCAATCTTCTCTCTGTTAAATCCGGATTTTACCCAGGACTATGAGAACTGTTATCTGCATATTCACACGGCCTTTTTGAAGTGAATTACTAATCCACGCATCTGAGACTTTAACGACATACTACCCCGGCGAAGGGAATCTTTCCCATAGTTCATTCTTGTTTCCATTTCCCTGTCCTCTGCTTTATTTTTATCCTTATCTTACATTGGAGTTCTTTCGATTTCACTATACTGTACTTTTAAAGTTTCTGGTTTTTTTATTCTCTTCTTGAAGCATATATATTCTTCAAACATTGTAAATGTGGCATATTTTTGCTCGCTTCTGAAGCTTATTCTCTTGCTATTCCTAGGCAATATTCTTTGGATGTCTTGTATCTTATCACAGATGCTAAATTGTTCCTCTTGTTAATTGTTAATATATATATTTATTGCCTTGTTTATATATTATTTTCTTCCTCTCGCCCTTTTCACTACCTCTGGATGGTTCTTATTTACTAGCTGCGCACTTCCTTTCTATGGACTTTGCGTTTCTATATTATCACAATTTATATATTTGCCTAATTGCTAGTCTTGTGGCTTGCGTTGATTACTGACGTGCTGTACATTCTTATATGCCGCTGACCCTTTTAATATTTGCTATATTTATACTATATCTTGGCCCATTACAAGTTTAGTAGCAGTGTATATCAAGTTCAATAGTAGTAAACCATCACAAGTTTGATAGCAGTCCACTAAATATTGTAACTGATGTGCTCGATAGAATTATCTTCTCATTTCTCAAGATCTGTTTACTCCACAAACAAGAATGGAAATTCTTGGAAGTCACCAGAAATAGTTCTTGAGAAATTTCCATCAGGAGAAACAAAGAACAATTTGACCTCGAAACCTTCAACCACTCCAACCTTCTAAGACATATGCGAAAACCAATCAACATCGAACTACGCTGCACAACCCATATCCCTCATAGGCCTTCTCGAAGTGAACTGTTGTATGCGTACGCTTTTTCCACAGAATGTGTTGTGATTTATTGTGAAGAAGTGAGTCCATGGCAATGCCCAAAGAAAAATCACCCGGCGAGTTGGATGTGCACTTCAGGCGCGCAGCTGTGAGCTTGCATCTGGGAGATAGTGGGTTTGAGCCCCACTGTCGGCAGGCCTGAAGATGGTTTTCCGTGATTTCCCATCTTCACACCAGGCAAATGCTGGGGCTGTACTGTCCATTAAGGCTATGGTTGCTTCCTTCCCACTCCTAGGCCTTTCCCATCCCATCGTCACCATAAGACCTACCTGCGTCGGCGTAACGTAAAAAAATTGCAATTGCAAAGAAAAATCATCAAAGTCCTAATGGCTGAAGCGGTGGATTACAGGGATCCCAATTTCACTATGGATGGAAGAGCAGTCTTCTGCCAAGCTTGCTGTAAGGCAGTAAGTTCGTTTGTGGGTGGGTTTCCCCCCCCCCCCCCCCCATGGTTAAATGGTTAGCGTGCTGGCCTTTGGTCCAGAGAATCCCGGGTTCGATTCCCGGCCGGGAGGGGATTTTAACCTTAAATGGTTAATTCTCTTGGCTCGGGGACTGGGTATCTGTGCTGTCCCCAACATCCATGCAACTCACACACCACACATAATACTCTCCTCCACCACAATAACAAGCAGTTACCTACATATGGCAGATGCCGCCCACCCTCATCGGAGAGTCTGCCTTACAAGGGCTGCACTCAGCTAGAAATAGCCACACGAAATTAAATTTTTTTTGTGACAACTACGATCACTTTTCATTGTAGCATTTATAGGCCTATTCATTTACGTATTGTGGAAAGTTGTTTTGTTGCAGTGCTGTATTAGTCGTGAACTTTCAATAATTTATATTGCAAAAATGTAAATAATCATTTAATTACTGAACAAGGACTCTGAACGACGGTGGTCTCTTGTCACAAAGTGGATGAAAATTAAAAATTGGTATTTTGAACTTCGATTCACTTCTTGTGAAAACAGAGATTTAAAACTGAAATATTTTCTTTTCATTCTTTCGGTCTTTCTTGTGAAAACATGCTTTTGCAACTCCGCTCCAAATGCATGTGATTTCGTTGTGCCTCATGTTGTTGACATTGTTTATTTTGTGTGTAGACAAAGTATTTATTTACCAGTGCCCAAATATAATTCCCACAACTGTCGTGTGAACACGTTTTTTTATTTTTTCATAATGGAAATCCGAGTAACGGTACTGTTCCTTCATATTATGTGGGATATTGTTTTAAGTGGTAAACCAGTGACATTATCGCCCCATCGTGTGTACCGTGGACCGTATCTTGCACATGACTGAACTCGAAGCAACATGCGTTCAGTTACATAGCTAGCCAGCAAGTATGACATTCTGTGAACTTGGAATTTGATCGTCGTCATTTGGAGTGAGTAGCATTAACAGAAAACAGCTACCCAATGCACAGCACAGCCGGCAGTCTGCCTAAGTGGAGAAATGGTATCTACAAGACATGCAGAGACAGACAAGTTTTCTAATTTTGTATAACTCCTCCTCCCTCAGTTGAGAATTGAGAGAGGAGATGCGCTGTCATGTGACTATTAACACGGCGCGCCATTAGCCATTTACATGCAAGCTTATTTTGCTGAACAAGGAGTCTGAACGACGGTGGTCTCTTGTCACAAAGTGGATGAAAATTAAAAATTGGTACTTTTAACTTTGATTCACTTCTTGTGAAAATAAAGATTTAAAACTGAAATATAATATTTTCTTTTCTTTTCTTTTCTTTTCTTTTCTTTTCTTTTCTTCTTTCTTTCTTATGATAGTTCATTTGTGCTGTCTTCAGGGAAAGAGTTCTCGCGGCACTTCGTTCAATGAACGAAGTCGTTTAAATGAACAAGGTAGTTTATTATGAGCTATCTTAGCAACAGCACTAGCGGCACGAGTTAGTACATACATTTTAGAATAGATGGTGCTTGCTTAGGTCTTCGTCCTCTAACATGCTGAATGCTTGTATGAACAACCCGTTCAAAATATTTGAACGAACTCGTACCAGTTCAAATAAACGAGTCATTCAATTGAATTAGTTCATGAATGACCCAACTCTAATTACCACTAAACTATGAATGACATCGATAAGTCCCTAGATATTGCAAAATATCTTTTCACTCTATTCTACAGTCCGGCTCCTTGGCTAAATGGTTAGCGTGCTGGCCTTTGGTCACAGGGGTCCCGGGTTTGATTCTTGGCAGGGCCTGGACTTTTAACCATAATTGGTTAATTCCACTGGCACGGGGACTGGGTGTATGTGTCGTCTTCATCATCATCATTTCACCCTCATCATGATGTGCAGATCGCCTACAGGTGTCAAATCAAAAGACCTGCATCTGGCGAGCCAAACTTATCCTCGGACACTCCCGGCACTAAAAGTCATATGCCAAACCAAACTCTATTCTACAATGGTCGTATACTGAATACAATGCTCAGTAATAGCCATCGCAGGTTTTTTAATATACTTTTTTAATGTCAGAACTTTGTTTCAAAAGTTACAATTCACTGATGCATGACTGGAACTTTAATATTATGCATATGAAATTTAAAAAGGAGCAAGATTATAGTTTTATGTGACTATTAATATCGTGACCATACTCACGGAACTTTCAATTTTACATAGGATCCAAATTGTAAGGAAGTGACTTTTCTCCTTAGAAATCCCACATGTACCATAGTTTACAGAAGAAAAGGTTAAGAGGTTGTGAGATAACTATGCTTATTACTGTTAACATCCTACAAAAGGTATGGAAACATTTTATTCAGAGAGAGAGAGAGAGAGAGAAAAAAAAAGGCTGCAAAGAAAGTAAAAATAAAAGAGAAATGCAGGGAAATGGGGTATAGCCATTTCACCTTAAAAACTTTCACCTCAAAATATAGTACAGAAACAACCTCAACTGAACAGAACAGACAATGAACGATAACCCAAGCTGGTGTGGGACGTACACCTAGGAGAACTTGGAAAGAAAGAGGCCAAAAGGGAGGCCGCATTAAGAATTTGATTGATACATATCAAGGGAGATAGCCAAGAAGTTATTTTATTTAAAGAGAAAAGAACAGCTACATGAGAAACCTCTACACCAGATGGTAGAAGAGGACCGGGTTAAATAAGTAAAAATCAGAGCATGGAAATTCAATACACCTACGGTAATATCATAATTCAGTAAATCAAGTTACCTTAACTTTTTCAGGATTAGCACTATATTACAATGAAAATCCAATTGCTTTCTTCTTTACAAAAAACATTTTCTCTTAAGAACTTTATGCCATACAGAACTGAAAGGCAATAGTAAAAGTAAATATATATTCAAATAAAATACCAGGACTAAGAAGAATAATAGGAACACGTTAAAAAGATAAAATATAATGACAGGTCAATGTGATGTGAAGAGAGTCAAAAAATGAAGTATCCACCCTCACATCTTTCTGAATTTTAATGCGTACCTATTTTATGTAAAATCAGCTGTCTAGACATCAAAAAACACCTCAGCGTGAATATAATTATTTAATACATAACAGGGCATACCCTGGCAATCTGCAGCTACAGCATGCAAATCTTAGTGTTAAGAATAAAACATCTACACTCTAAATAAAGGGTGACATGCTCACAATGCACAAAATACATGGGTGTGGGAGATAATAGCACTTACCATACATAATGCTGATCCATTCCATGATTTTATACAACTAATATGTTATGGGCACACAATCAGAAAATGTAATATAACTGGCTACTTTCTTTGAATATACCCGAAAGACAGTAAAACAAATGGAAAAAAAAAGTTTTAAATCCCTACAAAATATAGAATTGTGTGGAATCTATGTGTGAAAGATAATAATACTCAATAAATTCATCCCTTCCTCAATCCTTTTAAAAATCATTAATCTGATCATCTTATAAATTTCAAAGTCGATATATTTCCTTTTAAATTCGAAAAAATAATTAAGAATAAAAAATTTGCCATCATTCTGTATTTTACCATCTCTCTATCAAAGCAGACCCATGTATAATAAATTACCTAACAGCCTATACTGTATTAATAACATAAATGTAAAAATGTTAATAGTGTAAATACTGCAAATTATTTATTTAATCCCTGGCCATATGATAGATGGGTAGATAGATAGATAGTCAATCAATCAATCAATCAATCAATCAATCAATCAATCAATCAATCAATCAATCAATCAATCAATCAATCAATACTGATCTGCATTTAGGACAGTCGCCCAGGTGGCAGATTCCTAGCCTTTTCCTAAATGATTTCAAAGAATTTGGATATTTATTGAACATCACCCTTGGTAAGTTGTTCCAATCCCTAACTCCCCTTCTTATAAACAAATATTTGCCCCAATTGGTCCTCTTGAATTCCAACTTTATCTTCATATTGTGATCTTTCCTACTTTTAAAGACACCACAAAACTTATTCATCTACTAATATCATTCCACGCCATCTCTCCACTGACAGCTTGGAACATACCACCTAGACGAGCAGCTTGTCTTCTTTCTCCCAAGTCTTCCCAGCCCAAACTTTGCAACATTTTTGTAACGCTACTCTTTCGTCGGAAATCACCCAGAACAAATCAAGCTGCTTTTCTTTGGATTTTTTCCAGTTCTTGAATCAAGTAATCCCGGTGAGGGTCCCATACACTGGAACCATCAAACCATAAATCAAAAGAAATATCCAACTTGAAACTTATTTCTGCAAAAGCTGCAGAAACTTGATACAACCCATTCATTGAAATATGTCAGTATAAATAACCACACAAGTGTGTGTCAACTTGCCAGGAGAGAAGAAAAATATGGGTGTTCCCACTCCGCTTTACAAGCGACAAGGCTTTTACTTCCTGTGGGTGTGTGAATTTTTTTCTCTCATCATGATGGCTGAGAGTTCTGAGCAATAAACCAAACTTCTGTCTACTGAACTACAATGGAGGAATTCTATTTTTTTTGCTAGCGGCTTTACATCACACCGACTCTGATAGGTCTTATGGCGACGATGGGATAGGAAAGGCCTAGGAGTTGGAAGGAAGTGGCCGTGGCCTTAATTAAGGTACAGCCCCAGCATTTGCCTGGTGTTGAATGGGAAACCACGGAAAACCATCTTCAGGGCTGCCGATAGTGGGTTGGAGGAGTTCTAACAAAAGTACAAAACAATTCACAACTTTATCAAAGTCCATGTAATGTAGTTTCATATTTTCACCAGTTTAATGAGGCAGAACACTTTTAATCAATATCTTAAAAGACTAGAAAACTGGATTAATCAAAAGACAATTTTTGATAACAAAGATTAATGAAATAAAATTCCATAACAAAATTTTACCTAAAATTTAACCATGGCAGACTTCATGCGTCACTCTAGTCAGCTCCTTTACTGGCCTTGACAAACGGGTCCCCACTGTGTAATTGGATTAGTTTCCTAGTTGAACATGTGGCGCTGTCCACAAGGATTGTGCAGTAAAAACGAACGCTTCTCTGTGGTAAAGGTATTGGCATTGTTTGGCGATTTATTTCATTTTATGTCAAATTGCTAAGAGATCAGGACTACAACCGCCTAACACACTTCCTTAACTGAGAGTAATAGTAGCACTCGCTTTTAATATCTATGGCAGATATTTAGGTAAATAGTAGAACTTGTCATAAGAATACTATTAAATAAGTTTCCATTCTGATGATTAGAAAGTCATGATCTTCACATTAAGCATCATTGTTCAAATAGAGTTTCATAATTCTTCAAGTGCTGCAGTTCATTAAAAGTTCCTAATCTTTTTTATGTTCAGTATAGACTGCCTGGATAATGCTGTCCACACATAATACCATACACCACTATAAGTCTGAGAGTACTCTAATAATAGTTCCCTCTGTGGATTAGTTGTAGTGTGTCAGCAAGCGACGAGGCTTTTTAATTCCTGCAAGTATTTTATCTTCTCCAAAAATCGTGGGTTGAAACCTGGCAGCCCTGTTGACAAATATGGTGTTTACCTGGCATAGCCATAGATCGCCCAAGAGAGATCTGGTTCACTTTGATATCTGATTGAGTATACAACGGAGCAATGGCATTGACGTGAAGGCAGCCTAGGTGACAGCAAATCAAAATGCCTGAACACAGTAATTTTAATGCAACTAGATCAACAATAGACTCGATATTTACAGTGCAAATGATAATGGAAAAACCTCTGAAAAGAAACAAGGATTCTCTGATTATGGAGTCCGGGTCTCGACTGACTTGCTCCCACAGTCGAGATGCAGGACGTGTTGCTGCAAGGAAGTGGAGTGGGGAAATGGGACGGGGCTTGCAGGAGAATGGGAGTTTGTGGAATAATGGAGGTGGTGACTGAAACCAAGTGTAATAATTGAGAGTTCTTATGTTCCTGGTTTTTTTTTTGTTTTTTTTTGTTTTTTAACAAATGATTGGAATAAAAGTTTCCCATATTATGTTCTTTTTTTTCATTTGTCTCATTTAAGTTCAGGGCTGGGTTCTTATATTGATCCATACTGATGTAAAAATTCTCTAAAATGTTGAGTAGTGGATCTTTTTGTAAATGTAGAATTTTAAATCTTGATCTATTGCAGTATAATTGTGATTATAGTCTTTGTGATGGTTACTCACGGCAGATAAATGATTATATTTTGAAGCGTTGCGATGGTCTGTATATCTTATGAGGAAGTTCCTACCAGTTTGTCTGACGAAACTTGAACTGCATCCTTGACATTACAGTTTATATATTCCAGAATTTGTGTATTTATTGCTAGTATTTACTGTGTGAGAGTTAAATAATATTCCTTCATTAGTGTTGCTGGTTTTGAAAGCAATTTTTAGGTTCTGTTTTCGTAGGACATATTTCTTTGAGAGTGGGATTTTTAAAGCTCTTTCTAACATGCTATTGTAGGCAGCTTTTTTGTGAGCTTCAGGATGTACTGAATTTTGTTTTGTTAGCAGTGTAAGTTGGTTTCCGGTAAACGTGAAATGCCAGATGATTGTTCTGACGACGTGATAGTGTTATGTCTAAATAATTAAACGAGTTATTGTTCTCCATTTCCATAGTGAATTTAATATTCTGATCTAAACTCTTGAGTAGTTCTAAAATTTCATTTTCTTCATAATGCTGCTATCTATGATGGCTAGCACATCATCAACATAACGTGTCTAGTATTTTATAGCTTTGATCTTATCTATGATGTTTGTGTGTTCTAAATGGTCCATATATATGTTCGCCAATGTACTCGAACACGGTGCTCCCATAGGTAAACCTGTCTGTTGGTAGATTTTATTATCAAAAACTGAATAATTATTACTTAAAGAGAATTTTAATAGGCTTATGAACTCATCTATTTCACCAATGCCTCATTTACTGAATTTGGTTCAATCATTCCGTACCAACTTTATAGTGGTTTTAACAGGGATATTGGCATACATATTGAGGACATAAAATGAAATGATCTTGTGGTGTTCTGGTACCTGTATGTGTTTTATTCTTTTGCAAAGTTCTATAGAGTTCTTTATTGTTATGTTCGCTTGGTAGTGATAACGAGGACTAAGGAAATCTTGAATAAATTGAAATAATTTGTATGTCAGGCTACCCCTAAAATTGATAATAGGTCGTATAGGATTGTTAGCCTAATGAATATTTTGGTAAGAATTTCGCTACAGGTAACCTAGGGTTCATGGCAGTGAGTTTTTTCCTTTCAAATTCATTGAAAAGGAAAGTACTATTATTGACTACTGATTTTAATTCTTTTTGCAGGTCATTTAAGGGATTCTTCTTGAGTACATCAAATTTGTTTTTCACAAAAAATGAATGTGTTTTATTAATATGATAATCATTCCTCTCCATGATTACCAATTCATTCCCTTTATCATTTAGTTCTTATTAGGTCATTAACCTTTAATTTTTCTTTGAGGTTTTTAACTTTCTTATTAATGGATCAGTCTGTGTTATGATTGAATACTTGTTTATGATAAGATAAAAGTTTGTTTTTTCAAAATGTATTTTATCTCTTCCTGTTTATCTAAGGGTAATTTGTTGACTGCCATTTCTGTTTCTACTAAAGTGGTAATTAAACTAACATGTTTGGAGGTGGTGGACCAATTATGTTTGGGTCCACTACTCAGAATTTCAACAAGACAAAATGATAAAAAGAACATAATATGGGAAACTTTTATTCCGATCATTTGTAGTAAAGAACAGGAACATAAGAACGCACAATTATTACACTCGGTTTCAGTCACCGCCCCCAATATTCCACAAACTCCCTATCTCCTGCAAGCCCCGCCCCATTTCCTCACTCCACTTACTTGCAGCAACATGTCCTGTGTCTCGACTAACGGATCAAGTCAATCGAGAGCTGGACCCCATAATTATAGAACACGAGTGATACAAGCGGGTCATGTAAATTAAGTTAATTTTCCTTCTTCATAACTTAATCTAAATGTTGTTCCTGTTAGTCACCATTTTTCAACCTTAATTCGTTTTGTATTATCCATTTTACAGACTAAAATCAGACGGTTCAACTTCAATAATGCTTATGTATATCAGCCAAAGTCGGAACACAAAAACTAAGCCAACAGTATACATATACCAGTTGAACTAGACCAAAGGACAACTAAAGGCATTGAAACAGAAAGACTTCCAGCTCAAGATTGTTTTAACGATCAACAGTTCACAGTTTTTTAACTTTCATCATGCTTTTTAAAAAACCTTTTTTACATTTCATTTTGTGTGTTTCCTATGCTTTTAATGTATCAGACATGTCTTACTGAGGATAACCCCATGCCAGGTCGAAATATGTCTATTTATGTGTGAACTTTCATTTTAATTGGATGTAAAAATATATAGTACTGACTAGGAGGATTAAAATAGTTTTGTACAATCTTGTAAGAAATTTAACCGTCAATACGGATTCAACAATGAGATTCATAGTCTGTAATCACTTGATCCTCTCAGCAATAATGCTGGCAAGTTGCTCCTGTCTGAAGTCTCAAAGCGGGCACTAAAGAAGTGGGCATCTAGCTAATACAGGGGCAAAGTGAAAACATGTGATTTTCAACACATTTTTAACTGGAAGGTACAGAACTGATTTTTTTTTTAAATACTAAAAGTTGAAGAACAGATAACACTGACAGAAATGTAGGCTTGCGATAACGCAGAAATCCTAAGCCTTGATTTGAAATAATGCTCGTTAAAGGGGAACTGAAGGAGTTCTGGGAAATGCAATCCAAATATTCCACACAATTAACTCCTTCTACCATCTGCACTATGTAACCACCATATAAGCTAGACTTGCAGTATTCATGGTTGGCAATGGCCATGTTGAAAACGGTAGAAAACTTTCCAAACACAGTACTGTGCAGGCCTAAGTATGATTAAAGTATAATTTAATATTACATAGTTCTGATAATATACCAAGGTTTTCAACTACCAGTTACTGTTAGCATATCGGCTACTGTTGTCATTCAAACCTGGGTCTTTACTTTGTACTTCCCTTAAAGAGTCCAGCGTTTACATCGTGGACCTGTATCCCAGGTGGCTACTGGCCTAGCAGCATTACAGAGCAACTTTCTAATTTCAGCTTTATAACAGATTTCAGCAGCAACAAAAGTACGATCACTGATTTACAATAGGAAATTTTCGTAAATAACTAGTAATAAAGCAGTGAAAATCATGTTATTTTGTTACATTAAGATGTAAATAATTTCGTGTGGCTATTTCTAGCCGAGTGCAGCCCTTGTAAGGTAGACCCTCCGATGAGGTTGGGCGGCATCTGCCATGTGTAGGTAACTGCGTGTTATTGTGGTGGAGGATAGTGTTATGTGTAGTGTGTGAGTTGCAGGGATGTTGGGGACAGCACAAACACCCAGCCCCTGGGCCATTGGAATTAACCAATGAAGGTTAAAATCCCCAACCTGGCTGGGAATCGAACCCGGGACCCTCTGAACCGAAGGCCAGTACGCTGACCATTCAGCCGAGTCGAACAATTAAGATGCAAGATGTATTATTAAAAGGATTTGTAGTTATGGAATACTGAACAGGTATATCATTATATTTTGTATTCTTTTAATTTGGGTAAGAATTTGTACACATGGAATCATAATGAAGTTTCCTCAAGATTGTGCAACATGGGGAACGGTGACTGTATCAGGAAAGATGGTTGCACTTATACAGATTACAGCAGTTATCTAGTACACAAGAAGTCCGCGACAGTAAGTACAGCATGTAGTGAGAACCCTGTTATAATAACAGTTGTTTCTATCCTTTGAAAATTCCTACATTAAACTGTGTATTATTCTTCGGTTACAGTGAGAACAATATCACCTATTTTTCCGTTAGTACGAGCGATTAAGCATAAGCTACTTTTTCTGTTATCAATATTTATGCACCTCAGTGATTATATTGAATGCGATCGATCATCTTCAGTATTGTTTTCTCACTATGTGCACTAGCAAGCTCTCTCCTTAACATTCAAAGGATATTTTATTAACTTAACCATTATGGTTTAATTTGTTTTGGTCCATACTGACTTCAATCAATTCACCACTGAAGATCACTGTTATTATTTACATCAACCCTGTCAATACTATTTAAAATCATCACTAAACACTATATATGTTTCGAGAACATTACACGTTCTCTTCATCAGCGGCTCAAAAACTATCAAACATTTCTTGGACTTAATCCATGACCTCATATTTAACAACAATAAGACCTCTGTATAACATATTAAAACGTTTACAGTGGAACCACGATTATCTATTCCCGGAACTTATGTTTTCCTGGATCACGCATTAAAATTACGTGGTCCCGCGAGCATCGTAATTAAATCAAGTTGTAAAAATCCCGCATTACCCCTTCCTCGAAGAAACGATTTCCAGGATGAACCATCCAGAAATTACAGTCCAATCACCTCTAAATCCTCGTTCAAACGTTTTTTAATAAACTGTATCTCATGCTATGGCATACTTATGGATCTGGGGGTTAACGCCCCGTCATTGCGATAATTAGAGCAAATACTGTACTTGAAAAGCGATCGGCAGTGAACTTGCATAAGGGACCATCTTAGCATCAAATTCAGGTGGTATTGTTTAGAGAATCTTGGAAATTATAAAGTGGAGAGTGGCCACAATAATTGTAAGGAGATACAGAGCATTTCGACAGCTCTCTACTTGAAGAAGGAACGAGTTTCATCAAATGTTCGCACTTATAAAACATCCACGTTATGTCCAGGGTTAGAGGTTTTCGGCACTTTCCTCAGGGCACTGTATAGTAACTGGGCTTTCAGGCAGGAATCAAAACTGCTCCTTCTTAACACAAATCATGCACAAATCTAATATTTTAATATTATTGTATATGATTAAGTTGAAATAATAAATAAGGTAGTTCAACCTATTCAATAAAAATAAATACGAAATGTAGTGTTACATTCCTATTTAATTATAAGTGGAAGCGGTACCGGTTTCGACCCCAATCCGGGTCATCACCAGCCGAAAAAACCACAAAAAGCAATGCATAGGTAAGAAAGAAATTAAAGATCAAGTCCCCACAAAAACAGTTGAAGAGGTAAAATAAAACAACGGGGATAGGCACTGTAAAATTCTAAATCTGGAGTAAACAGATTCAAATGTAACAACTGCAGCTCTTCGTACATCGGACAAACTGGCCGCAACTTCAACATCAGATACTCCGAATATACCAACGTCATTAAATACAACAGATTCTCCGCTATAGGACAACACATACAAGACTCCAAGCATAATTTCACTTATATTGAAAAAGATATAAAAATACTTAAAATCGTTAACAAAGGCCCCCTCCTAAACACTACTGAAAATTGTTTTATTCACCTTGACCAATACTTCAACCCTAATTTCAATTTTAACGACATTTCTGAAAAACCCAATATCCTATTTGACTTCCTAATTCTTCTTCTCAAAAATTTTAAATTTCTAAACCCGAATTCAATTGTCCATGCCTTACAAAGTTCCTACCCACATTTTCTACCTCCAATAACTCACCCTAAACTACCCCTCCTTTATTTCCCTATCTTATCCTTTCCCATCATCTTTTAACTTCAAATCCTCTTCCTTTATTAACTCATCCCATCTTTTATTTTCACCCCTCAAAAAAACACCACCTTACTTTCCGAACTGAACTGTATACTAATATACTATATTACCAACTGCATTTTGGGTCTTCACATTCAAATTTAAACCCATGCCGTGCGCTGACTTTGACTACTTCAATTACGACCTTTTATCTTCAAGAAATCGCGTACTGTGCATATAAGTTTTTCATTTGTTTCCGGTATTGCACTTTTTACCATTTTTCTCTCCACAATTGTTTTTTACGTCAACTGTTCTAAAAAATCTACTACATCCTAGTTACATATTTCAATTATATTGAATTGTATTATATATATGTGTACATTTTCGTGACCGAAGCAAATACTGGATCATTAAGCTATTCATCAAGTTCAGCCAGCGTTTGAAAGCACAGTGCCTGACGTTGAATATGTCACACTGATCTTCAGGAGCTGGCAATTCACTTCGATTGAGCTACTCGTCTTCGGCTTCTGCACGATTTTAGATCTTCACATTTGTTGGATTGTGTTGTGACTTCGCGCCTGGAATTATTGGAATTATGGAATTATGGAATTATTGCCCGCCTAGCATTCCGAATGGAAAATTCTAAATTCCCATGGAGGGAGATCTCCATTGTGGAGATTTATCTCCCATATGCAGTTATAAGACTGTGCCTCTTATAAGGGCTTCTGATAAGTTCACCTGCATACACTCCAGCGTCAGTGGGTAGGGTCTGACACATCCCACTCTGATGAGTCTAGTGTCAGACCTAAGACGAAACGCTGGTTAATAGAGCAAACGCCTGAAAAGCCTTACATCTGATATGTTTTTGACATGTACAGCGAGCGCACTTTCCACCTGAGCCCATGGTTACGAATAACTGTAATTTCTGAAGTTTTTATGACTTTTTTTTTTTTTTCTCTTTCCAATTTGATTGGATTAGTGATGGGCAGAATTGAATATAATGCAATCGAGAACTTCTGAGAATCGATTCTTACATTCGAAACCATGTTCTTGAGTTCAACATAACCTTAAAAAGTTGATGTAGGCCTAATTTACGCGGTACAAGATTTCCAGAAACTGACTATGAACAGTATACCGGACCACAAATTACAATGGAAAAATAAGAAAAGAAGGGATTTCACCATCATAATGGGCTCTTTTGTATCCAATGTGCTGATACATGAGAGAATTGAAAACTACTTGTGGTCGACTGTCGTTTTGTTTGGCGTTATTAGATTTTTCAAAGAGTTTGGCTAATCAAAGTTGTTGAACTGAAAGAAGTTTTGACAGGAAACTGACGAAGTTTCCCCTGTAAAACCGAATATAAAGTATTGAGATTTTGAACTTGCATACTGGTAATTAATGTTTGATGCCACTTTCACGGTCTAACTTGCCTGCCTCTCATCCGGAAGGCACAGGTTCGATTCCTGGACAGGTCAGGCATTTTTACCTGGATATAAGGGCTGGTTCCAGGACCACTCAGCCTGCGTGATTGCCTTTAATTGAGGAGCTATCTAATGGTGAGATGGCGTCCCCGGGCTAGAGAACCAGGAATAACGGCCGAGAGGATTTGTCACACTGGTCATGCGTCACCTCGTAATTTTCAGGCCTTCGAGCTGAGCAGTGGTCGTTTGGCAGGCAAAGACCCATTGGGGCTGTAGTTTGATTTGGTTTAGGAGTGTTTGCAAGATTATCATTATACATATTTCATTTTTGAGATGTTTAGCCAAATTGTTGATAGCTTTCATTCATTCCCGGATTTTCTGTTTTCCCGTACAGTATGTTTTATTTTAATGGTCCCTCCACAAACGGAGAATCGAGGTTCTACTGTATACCAAACAATTCAAAATTAAAATATTAGGTACATCAATCAAATAAACTCTAAATTTACAATCTACTACAAAAAAAATTCTATTAAAATAACAGACTTTTTCAGTAATTAAAATATTTACAACTACAAAAAAAATAAAATGTTCTTAAAATAAGTGTCTGTTTCAACTCAAAGTTTTCTTCTACAAAGGACAAATAATATTTCGAACTGGTTTGCATGTTTCCGCAAGAAATCAGAGTTCAAGGTCAATCTTATTTACTGAAGTGAAAACAAAGGCTAACATATCAGGGCAAGTGACGTTTAATGGAATGAGTCGCAACCATTTATTGCAGAAGAAAACTTTGAGTTGAAAGATTTTATTAGCATTTCCAGTGAAAGACACACTTATTTTAAGAACATTTTATTTATATGTAGATGTAAATATTTTAATTATGAAGAAGTCTGTTAGTTCAACGGAATTTTATGTAGTATTGTACGTTTACAGTTTATTTGATTATCTTACCTAATATTTTAATTTTGAGTTGTTTAGTATAAACATTTTAATGTGTTATACAGAAGATGTGCCTTATTGTTGTTAAATATGAGGTGTTAGGTTAAGTCCAAGAAATATTTGGTAGTTTTTGAGCTGCTAAAAAGAGAATGCGTTATGTTCTCAAAACGTGTACAGTGTTTAATGATGAAATAAATAAATAATAAAAAACTTGAATAGTACTGACAGGCCTAATCTAAATATATAACAGTGATTTTCAGTGGAGAATTTGTAGGTGATGTTGGAGTCGATTAGTACACCCGGTGACAATAAAGTTTGGTGAATAAAGTCAGAATGGTCGATCCAGCAACACTGGCAACACACAACGCTGCACCTGCATAGCAGCAGGTTTTGACCACCTACTCCCAACGTTGTTTAGTTGAGCATCGTGTGTGTGTCGTGTAAGACCTGTTAGACACAATGAGTGTTTAGTGCGTTGGTTCTGAATTGCAAACAAGAACATGAACGACCAAAAGATCAATGTATAGTTTTGTTTTAAGCTTGGCAAGACACCAAAAGAAATGCATGCGATGCTGGTACGTGTTTATGAAGTGTGTGTACGAGTGGTTTGCCCATTTTCGAGGAGGCCGGGAAAGTGTTTCTGACAACCCCCGTAGCGGAAGACCAGAGACCGTCGTCAGTGACGAAAACAATGAGAAGGTGAGGACATTAATAACGAACGATCAGCGATTAACTGTGCACACAGCAGCAGATGAACTGCAGATTAACCGTGAATCCATGCGACAAATTACCCAGAAGTTACGGAATAGGAAAACGTGTTCGCGTCTTGTGCCACACCACTTGACTGATGATCAGAAGCAGGCACATTTAAAGGCTTCACAGGATTTTGTTGAAACGGCAGATGCGACACCAAATTTCTTGAACTGTATTGTGACTGAGGATGAAACCTGGTGTCTCAGGTACGAGCCTGAAACAAAACGGCAAAGCATGGAATGGCGTTCTCCACGACCCCTCGTCGGAAAAAGATCAGAGCCAAAAAGTGATACATCAAAACGATGCTCATCACCTTTTTCAATAATCAAGGCATTATCCACAACAAATTTCTACCTGAGGGAGTGACGTTGAATGCTGCACGGTACATTGAAATTTTGACCCGTTTCATGAAACATCTACGCAGGGTATGACCCCAGTACGCACAACAAGGTTCATGGTATTTTGTCCATGACAACGCTCACCCATACACAGCCAATATTGACAAACAGTTCATGGCAAAAAAGGGGGTGGTGCAACTTGAACATCCCCACATACTCGCCAGATCTCAATCCTCCAGACTTCTGCCTATTCCCACGACTCAAACTCGCTTTGAAAGGAAAGAGATTTGACGATATTCCTGACATCCAACAAAATGTAACGAGGCTTTTGAACACCATCCCAAAGAAAGCCTTCTTGCAAAGTTTCCAGGACATCTATCGCCGATCTCAGCAGCGCACAGTTATGGGAGGGGACTATTTCAAAGGACAGTAAGGTCACTGTCGTGCATTGTTCATCTATGTTGACAGTACAGGACTCTTCAGCAAACTTTATTGTCACAGGTTGTATTACCCATTGACTGCTGTTCTGTAAAGGAAATTGAGAAATGAAAGAGAATATGTTTTCATGATGTGTGTAAATAATGTGACTGATAGCAGTTTTTTAAGTCATTAGAAATAAAGGCTTGAAGTAAACATTCGCTTAATTTTAATGCTATATAATGAAATTAAGTAAGAATGTGATACACATCAAGACACAGCAGACTGCATCACTGATTTCAGAGCTTAGTTTATATTTCCTCGTGTCTGATTAAATTTTGGAAAGGCTATTACCATGTAAATTTATAGAGATGTTATAATTTCTCTACTGGCGCTTGAAATATGTTTCTTGATACATGGTTAACTTAAGATTCATATATATATATATTTACTTGCTAAGTTGTGTGTTATATGCTGGAGTGTCTATACTAGGTTTCTACATTTTCAGAATGAAATTGAACACATGCGTTCATACAGTATCGGAGTTTGAAACTTAACTAATGAAAAGTTTGTAGTGTGGAATGCCTTTTGTGAAAACTCAAGTTTTGAACAAAATGGTTGCCAATTCATAGTATTTTAATCTGAGCGAGGTTTTCAGAAAACCGAAAAAATCGGATATAACGACAAACCGCTACAGCGAGTACATTTTCTGCCGTTATGAATTCTCGCTATAAAGTACTTCTGCTGTATTACTTAATGCACCAGTTTTTGAACAGCCATTCGATGGATGTCGTGCAGTTCAGGATTCATCCCGTTCTGTTGGGTCCTATTCCAGGAACATTTTATGAATGAATATTTAATCAGTGGCCTTTGCTGTGTGTAGCAAGTCACAACAGCATGCTCACACATCTTTTTGGCTGTTAAGGGTGATGTGTCAGAGCCTGTTTGTTTCACTCTTCCCATAGGTATCAACGTGAGGTACTGTCCGAGTCATGCATAGTAGCTCTTCTTGTCCACTGGGCTACTAATTATTGACAGTGCTAAACTTGAAATTGTGCACACTTTAACACTCCCTTTCCACCAGTGCCACGTCTATGGAAATAATTCCATCGCCAAATGTGGCTTCCTACGACCAACTCTTTATGCAACAGAAATGGGCATAGTTCCACGGTTTGTTGGTTTGTTTGGTGTTTTTTTTTTTTTTTTTGTTTTGTCGCATCGCACCGACACAGGTATGTCTTCTGGCGATGATGGGATAGGAAAGGCCTAGGAATCGGAAGGAAGTGGCCATGGCCTTAATTAATGTACAGCCCCGGCATTTGCCTGGGGTGAAAATGGGAAACCACGGAGTTCCACTTTTTAATTTTATTTTTTAACTTTCGGTATTGCTGCCTCAGTGCTTATCAAAGCATGGAGTACACATTGTACATTATTTCATATTCTCCTATTGTCATTCACCTAGGTGAAAACCACCTATCACTATCTTCAACTCGTCAGAAGATATTAGAAGTGAAAATCTTTGGTGTGCCACCCTGTAAAGAATTAGACTAAAATATGTCGTTCTTGAAGTCTTTCATTTACAACAAATTGAAGTAATTAATTCACAACTTCCCTTCTTCTGTAATTTCACAATAAAAGCAAAAGCAAATTATGAGTTATATATAATATAGTGAAACTTCAGTAGTGCATTCCTCATTAAGACATTATCTCGCTTAGCACATTGTAAATTCTAGTGGTTTAATGTCGCTCTAACACACTAAAGGTTTTCGACAACACAAACATGGGAAAGATTAAGAACTGCGAAGGAAGCGGTCATGGCCTTAAGGTACAGCCTGGTGCGAAAATGGGGAACCATGAAAAACCATCTTCAGAGCTGCCAATGGTGGGATTCGAACCAATCTCTCCTGAAAGCAAACTCACAGCTACGCGAACCTAAACACATGGCCAACTCACTCGGTGTATTAAATCTATATAAAAAAAGGTCTGGCTAATCATGTCACAAATTTTCATTATTACTGCTGAGTATGATTACATTTTTCCCAGCCCTGAAAATGTTCACTGACATCCCTTGTGAGGTAGGCTGGGAAAAGCTGCACAATAACAGGAAAAGGGCTTGAATTGCTGAACTTCTGAGGATAAATTGCACTTTCGGTGAGCAAGTTGTCAGCCTCAGGAAAGTTCAGTTTTGCTTGCCAGTTAGCAGTGAGATTGGTGAATAACCCAGTGAGCCTGTTTGTGCTTGTATTTTGCATTCCAGTCAGAAGCTAGAAATGTATTTTGTGTTGAGTGCTAGAGTGAAAGGTAGTGAATATTTGTCGTGTGACAACCAACTTACAGATTAGAAACAGTATCGTGAGAAATTGAATAGCGTAGTACATAATTAGTATGATACATATCTGTCTTGTAACAGCCTCGTTACGGTTACAAAAAATGTTGTGAAATTGCTAAATAATGGTGCAAATATTTATAAATTTGCACCTTCAACTCAAGTCGGTCCGAACCAATGTCAGATACTGCCGAGGTGTCTTCCCGTTCAAGATAACAGTCAAAGTCACCCTTTTGCATGTAACCTCCCAGTAATTCATAGTCAAAGTATGTGACCAGAAAACAAAGTTTAATACCCCACAGTCTGAAACATACAGATATCAACAAACAGTTCAATGTTACATTTGTTTTAAAAAGAGTGGACCTGCAATAATATGTTGATACTTTTATACGCCTCAGTGCAAATATTTTCTTATTTTGTCTTCTTCTGTTTTTCACACATTTTGATACATTGTTATTTTATAAGCCTCAGTGGAAATGGTTTCCATATTTGTTATCGTGTTTTTCACACTTCTTAATATCGTATATAAGCAAATAATCTGCACACCTAAGTTTTAGGAGATGACTGAAAAGAAAAAATGCCTTTAACTCGCGTTTTATTTATGAATCCTACATAATGATGTGTTCAAAAAAAAAAAGGTAAGAATATAAATTTGTGTTAAGGAACACATCATAATCTTCACATGTTGTTTGGGTAGGCAACCCACTGATCAAAATCATGCAGTTTGCTTATCTTCCCTTATATTTGTAATGAAATGAAAATCCACACCGTATTTAATAACAATGTTTATTTTGCTTTACGCCCCACTAACTACTTTTACGGTTTTTGAAGATGCTGAGGTGCTGGAATTTTGTCCTGCTGGAGTTCTTTTACATGCCAGTAAATCTACCAACATGAGGCTGACGAATTTGAGCACCTTCAAATACCACCCGACTTAGCCAGGATCGAACCTGCAACGTTGGGGTAAGAAGGCCAGCACCTCAACCAGCTGAGTCACTCAGTCTGGCTTGATATTTGTAGAACTGACAATTGATGTGTATTGATTAGGTGGATACTTTAAATAAAATAAAGTTCTTAATTGATATTTGTAATCGGCTAGTTTCAACTATGTGTTGTAATGAGAGTGATATCTGGTATTAGCTGTAAAGGAATGTATTGTGTAAAATGCCCAATGATTACTATTTGCTTTTTGAAGTCGCCTTTTTTGAGTACAACTTCTCTGATATCATACTTTCTTCCTGCAGTGCAGTTTCCAATGTTCTCTGCATCTTCAATAACCCTAGGCCTATCTTTAATCATGTAAAAGTGATTACAAGAACTTGTAGCCGCGCTTAATACATGGTTCACACTTCACTTCAAACGTGGTACTCACGGCACACAGACCAAGGTCAGACAATGTTACAGTGTAACGAGATCTATTGTTTTAGGCAAAGAGGTACCAACATTATTTGAAATAATGCGAGCACCCAAGTTTTTCTTTGCTAAATACCGAAAAAAAAAAATATTTGCAAAGTAAAATGTATGAATGTTGCAAAAGAAGTATCAAGTAATTCCATATCCCTGTTGAATAGTATATATGCATATTCAATAGCACGTTTTCTCATTTAACAAGATTTCTTTCCTTGTCCCCAGAAGAAACACCTAAACAAGGTTTTACTGTAACTACAGCAGAAACTCTACTATTCGGACCTTAGTTAACCCGACCCTCAATTACCTGAATGTGAAGAGTCCCTTTTTTATCGTGGTTTAGTTCTGACAAAAAAAAAAAAAGATAATGCTTGTTCTTTAAAGGGGCCTAACATCTAAGGTCATCGGCCCAAAATGAAAATCATCTATCAAAACAAAATTAGCTATTCCTTCAAACAATGCTAGATTTTAAGCTTTTAAGCTTCATAGTTGTTCATAAATATTTTATATATTGTACACTCTTCATGTGTATCTATCTAAAATGTTAACATTTTGAACTCATAATTGTTCATAAAATTTTTAATTTGATTATCTGGATTTCTGCTTATCTGGACAACCCCTCGTACTAATTAGTCCAGATAATCGAGTTTCTACTGTATAAATAATATTTATGTAGAATTTGAACTTTACATTTCGAAAACCTCACCCACACTCATTGGAACTGACTACCACACCGACGATGGAGAAGCCAATGATGATAAACTTATTTCACCTCCCACTGCTCAACTTTCAGAATACAAATGCTCAATTACAACTGGAATTCAAACTTGATAAGCAATATAGACATGATATAGGCTTTTGGACTTGTGCCGTGTCAAGAAAATAAAATGAAATTCTTTATGTTTCGCAGAGAAGTGTGCTCTGCGTTTTCAGAAGAAAATCTTGACTGTCGACGAGAAAGGCTTCTTAAACAATGAGCTTTGAAATTTGAAATAGAAGTGGAAATGGTACGTTCATTCGTCACCAGATGGCTCCCCGGATGCGGTACAGCAGTAGCATTACAAGTAATAAATCTCATTGTAGACCGTATTGGACATCAGATATGAACATTGAAAAACAAGAATAATAGTTAACACCACCTTTCCAATACTTATCTTTCCTTATATTTAGGAAATAAACATTACAACAGGCGTTGTAAGATGGGACATGTTTCGCTTAACAGTCGTAAGCATCATCAGCCGAAAATAAATCTTAGCCTAAAGTTAGGTCAGGGCCCTGAACCTAGTGTCCTTAACATATATGGCACCCTAAGAATCAACATTTATATTTAGAAAATGAAAATAGGCTTAAAACTAGTGTGAAAAAAACATAGAATGTTACAACATGGCTAAGAGAAAAAACACAATCGAGTTGAGACAGAGGATAAGAACAGAAAGTACAATACAGAGCTGGTAGTGAAATAATTAAAAACATTAGGATATCAATGTTGCCAGTCAGTCAATCAGAATGTTCATCAAACATAAAAACAAGAGTGAAAATATATAAGAGTATTCATCATGGCTGAGTTAGAAAAAACACGTAATCGTGTAGCCAGAGGTTAAAAACATAAGGTACAACACAGAGCTGGCAGTGTAATAATCAAACTCATGGCTGCCAGTCAGTTAATAAAAATGTTCATACATAACAAAACATGATGGTTATATTCTTTTAAGTGAAGAAATAATTAAATCCCACTCTTGTATAGATAAGTGAGAACGGGCGAGAGAAATTATATATTGTAGCAGATATGGAGTAGTAACACTTCAAACAGGATTGATCACGCCTGCTACAATATATGATTTCTCTCGCCCATTCTCACGTATCTATACAAGAGTGGGATTTAATTATTTCTTCACTTAAAAGAATATAACCATCATGTTTTGTTATGTATGAACATTTTTATTAACTGACTGGCAGCCATGAGTTTGATTATTACACTGCCAGCTCTGTGTTGTACCTTATGTTTTTAACCTCTGGCTACACGATTACGTGTTTTTTCTAACTCAGCCATGATGAATACTCTTATATATTTTCACTCTTGTTTTTATGTTTGATGAACATTCTGATTGACTGACTGGCAACATTGATATCCTAATGTTTTTAATTATTTCACTACCAGCTCTGTATTGTACTTTCTGTTCTTATCCTCTGTCTCAACTCGATTGTGTTTTTTCTCTTAGCCATGTTGTAACATTCTATGTTTTTTTCACACTAGTTTTAAGCCTATTTTCATTTTCTAAATATAAATGTTGATTCTTAGGGTGCCATATATGTTAAGGACACTAGGTTCAGGGCCCTGACCTAACTTTAGGCTAAGATTTATTTTCGGCTGATGATGCTTACGACTGTTAAGCGAAACATGTCCCATCTTACAACGCCTGTTGTAATGTTTATTTCCTAAATATAAGGAAACTACACACATCCCAGAATACTAACCCAGTGACTAGTGTCTGGTTTGGGTCCCAGCTGAGGGTTATGAGCAAAGACCTCAACAGCATCTGTGGCGGAGATGATGAGCTTTGTTAAGGCGAAGGTGGTAGAAAGAACAAATTTGCAGCATCAGTATTCCAGTGGAGCAGTTGCAATAGGCTTCATTATACCTTGTTGGGGGCAGCCTGAATAAATCCTCTGGGGCTCACTACCTCAGTTGTAACCTCCCCCACTCACTTACACAAAACACTCACAAACATGCCTACACTCACCAGACACCACCCACCAACCTACACAAACAGACATCTCACCCCCCCCCCCCCACACTGACACTTCTCTCACCTCACCACTTTCCCCCTCACCATCTTCCGAGCCCGAAGCTGAGACCTATTATTCTTGTTTTAATGTTCACAGCGGTAGCATTCGAAGCAGATGCTGACAGAACCATCAGAATCAGTCTAAGAGGGTCACATAACATAAGTACATAACATATGACATTGACAGGTGTATGACATTGACACAAGTCTGGAATGAAACATCTGGCGAAGAGGAACATACGAATTTGGAAGGAACACTGAGACGAAATAAAATTAGTGAAGGGACAGGGAAGGGAACTACCTACGTAAATCCTTAATGGCTGGCAACCAGGTATTACTTAATTGATAGCCAGTGTCCCTGTTGAAATTGTTAGGATTTCTACGTATTTTCACAGCTTCTGTATAATCCTGGACCTGTAGTGTCTAGTGTGGGTAAGAGCTTGAGCATCTTGGAACATGACATCATGACCCAACGATAGAGCGTGCTCAGCTATTGCTGATTTGTCTGGCTGGTTGAGGAAAATATACGGGAAGCTGTGGAAATATGTAGAAATCGTAACAATTTCAACAGGGACACTGACTATCAATTAAGTAATACCTGGTTGCCAGCCATTAAGGATTTACGTAGGTAGTTTCCTTCCCTGTCCCTTCACTATTTTTATTTTGTCTCAGTATTTTCCAAATTCGTATGTTCCTCATCGCCAGATGTTTCATTCCAGGCTTGCGTCAATGTCGTACACCTGTCAATGTCATATGTTACATACACATGTTATGTGACCCTCTTAGACTGATTCTGATGGTTCCGTCAGCTTCCGCTTCGAACGCTACCGCTGTACCGCGTCCGGGAGCCATCTGGTGACGAAAATGAATGTACCATTTCCGCTTCTATTATAATGTCTAAATTTCAAAGCTCATTGTTTAAGAAGCCTATCTCATGAACAGTTGAGATTTTCTGCCGATGACGCAGAGCACAGTTCTCTGCGAAACGTAAAGAATTTCATCTTATTTTCCTGACATGGCATAAGCCCAAAGGCCTATATCATGTCTATAAGTATGGGCCGTGAAAGCACCAACGGCAACATTGATAAGCAATATTTGTAACACCACAATTATCAAAGCAGTCACACAGAATTATATTAGCTACTATTTCACCTACCAACAATTAAGTATTTATTCCTTATTTATTTATATGCACAGGGATGTTCATTAGACGGGGAATTCATTCTTTTTTCATTTCACAAACAGTTTCCCCAAACCTTCCGACAACACCCCTTAAGGGTCCTGATAGCTTAGCAAGACTCACAGTTAATCTAAAACACAACTGCAACTTCCTTCTGTAATAGAGCAATCTTGTACGAGTAATATACTCACGTACCTTGCGGTATTCTTAGTTATTAAGAATAAAATGTAATCTCTTTCTTCACACACGACAACGAGCTCGTTCAACGACCAGATAAATAACATCTTCCATAGTTTATATGCCATAACATTCTGGAAATAATTCTGTAATATCCATTCCTTCCTTAGACCGAGGAAGTTGTTATACAGTCAACTAAAATATTATATTCAATTCATTTACATGTACAAATACTACTATAGGGAAGAGTGCAAACTTCCAATTAGAAAAGAATACTTCACTTCCATAGAAGGAAAAGACTGTATGATACAATTAAGTTTATACCCTGATTGTGAGTTGTATCAGGAGTTGAAGCTGTGGTGGATGTGATAGGATACTGCTCACAGTACGTCATTCCCGCTTGCACATTTGTAGGATGACTATTTGTTCGTGGCATCTCTTCTGTAACAAATAATTTCCATTGTTGCACCTTATTATGCAATAGGAATAAACCATTAATTATGAACTAAATCAAATAAATATACAAAACACTCCAAGCATACGCGATCACTCACCACTAGCTAGAAAATAACCTCCTCAATATTATACAACATCTATCCAACATACAGTCCTGCATCATCTGAGATTTGAGTTAGAATTGATAGGATGTTTGACGAGTGGAGATATTCTTCCCGCCTCAAGTTTATAGCAATTTGGTTGTGAAGGTTGAGAATGAATGACCTTCAAGCAGCTACAGGAAATGAAACAAACACCTGGCCTACCTGCCTTGGGTCCTGGCCTTTCCTTCTTGCAAAACTACGCTGACCTAGCAGCATTCAGGCTATGTTAACATTTACCAAATTTTTAAACAACTGGTTGCTGTTTCCTTCCCCTTATCCACCGTGAGACAACTGTTTGAAAAGAAGACTGGAAAGAATCTCTCTTCTCATCAAATATACTAAGGTCCTGAAGTTTACATAGCAATAACATACCTGATGTTGAGTAATAGTTTGGTGTTTTAGTTGATCCAATATGTGTTTGCCTCCTATGAAGCATGGTGATGGGTTTAGAAGCTTCGTTGGCAGAGGATGAGCGAGTTCGTGGTCGAGGTCCAAGTTCTTCTTTCAGACTGTTATTGCTCATTGCACTGTTAACAGTAACAAAGTTCAATGAATATTATATCATACAGGACACTGTATTTCATAGGAACATCTGTTTAAAAAGGGAATTTTTATACAAAGATGGTAAACTGTAACTATACCTTCAATGAGCACAGAATACTGTAAATATCACACTCACAAAAGCATAAGAGTACATTACTGTAGAATTTCAGTTTGCTACTGTGAACAAAGGATAATAATTGAAAATGAGATTGTAGAGATTGTATCATCATCATCTTAATTCTCTATCAACTCCCTGCTGGGTCGGTTAACAGACCACTAACCACCACCTCTGCCTCTTCTTCCACTATTCTTCCCCGAACATTTCAAGCCAGTTCATCAGTACTTACTTATCGTATGGCTTTTTTTAGTGTTGGCAATGTCCAAGGACATGTTCGACTCACGTGGTGCAAGTATTTCTACTTAAGGCCCATGGGCGACCTGCATGTCTCAATGTCGGATGATGATGATAATGAGATAGGGAGAGAGTGAAACTACTCCAGCTGAATAACACCAAAGGGTCTGTTCAAAGCTTTACGTCTCCATCCGACGGATGGACCATCAACAGCGTCATATGCCCTCACTCCATATGAACCCTGAGAAGAGGTTTGGAATTGAATCAAGGCTACTGGCACACAATCTAGTAATTAGAAATTTTATACCACCACCTCTACGCCCCTGCCAACCAACATTCTGATGGTGAAATATTTCGACCAACGGGATTCAAAACTGCTAACCATGGTGTCAGACCATATAGACTTGAAGCCTTAACGATGGCCACCAGGCGGGCTAGATCTTTTTTTTTTTTTTTTTTTTTTTTTTGCTAGGGGCTTTACGTCGCACCGACACAGATAGGTCTTATGGCGACGATGGGATAGGAAAGGCCTAGGAGTTGGAAGGAAGCAGCCGTGGCCTTAATTAAGGTACAGCCCCAGCATTTGCCTGGTGTGAAAATGGGAAACCACGGAAAACCATCTTCAGGGCTGCCGATAGTGGGATTCGAACCTACTATCTCCCGGATGCAAGCTCACAGCCGCGCGCCTCTACGCTCACGGCCAACTCGCCCGGTGGCTAGATCTTTAGTAAATTTTTGTAATATTAGGCTGGTGCATAAGTTCGTAGCATTTTTGTTTTGCATGTTGTTACTCCGGTTGCTTTAGATTTCTTTACTGATTGTCAGTTTTGTTTTGACATGCAATATTTGAAAACAAAAATGCACTCTAAACTTGGCTTGACGACTTTTTAAACTCAAAACCACAAGATTTCTACAGGTATGGAGCCGAAAAACTACTCCAGCATTATTATTATTATTATTATTATTATTATTATTATTATTATTATTATTAATGTGCCATCTTCTAGCGAAGGTTGGCGGTCAAAATGGCGATCTTGAATTTGGATGCAGCGACACGGAACAGAGACATTGTGTCCAACCATGGTTGCTATTTGTTTTACGTCGCACCGACACAGATAGGTCTTACGGCGACGATGGGACAGGAAAGGGCTGGGAGTGGGAAGGAAGTGGCCGTGGCCTTAATTAAGGTACAGCCCCAGCATTTGCCTGGTGTGAAAATGGGAAACCACGGAAAACCATTTTCAGGGCTGCCGACAGTGGCAACCCATACCAGTCTACGAGGTTGTTCATCCATAGAGTTTGTCGTCTACCAGGATTCCTACGTACTTCTATTCTCCCTTGTATAACAAGCTGCAGGATTCTGTACTTATCATTCCACATCAAATGGCCGAAGTATTCTAGCTTCTGCCTTTTAATGGTCAGCATTACTTCGGTCTTCTTTCCGGGTCGATCAAACACCTCGGAATTCTGGATTCTGTCTGTCCAGGAAATGCGAAGCATCCATCTGTATACCCACATTTCGAACGCTTCCAGTCTTTTACAGAGGGCTTGAGTAAGTATCCAGCCTTCCATTTCATAAAGTATAAAGTAAAGTGGAAAAGATGTAGGCACAGAACAGACGGAGCTTTAGGTTTAGTTGTAGGTTGCGATTGTTGAGCAGTTTCTTCATCTGCATGAAGATGCTTCTTGCATGTTCAATGCAGACCAATATTTCTTGGCTATAGTCCCATTTCTGGTTGAGGTAACATCCTAGATACTGGTATTGGTGAACCCTAGCGATGGGTTCATTGTCGAGAGTGAACTGCACGTGGACATCTTGCCATTTACTGACGACCATGAACTGGGTTTTCTTAATGTTTATCTTCAGTCCTCCGTTGTTGCAAGCAACATTCACTTTGTCTAATAATACTTGAAGGTCTTCTACGTTGTCTGCTAGCAATACCGTGTCGTCAGCATAACGGAGGTTGTTTAGTCGTTACCCGTTGATAATGATGCCTATGGTAGATGATTCTTCCAGAACTTCTGCAAGGATAGCCTCTGAATAAATGTTGAAGAGTAGAGGTGATAATACGCTGCCTTGCCACCACGGCGGATGCCTATTTCTTCTGACAGGTTTTCCTCAATCTTGACTACTGCTTTCTGACCCCACTACAAGTTGGCAATAAACCGAATATCTCAGTCATCAAGTCCGATGTTCTGCAGAATTTCCATCAACTTCCTGTGCTGAACTTCGTCAAATGCCTTTTCGTAGCCTATGAAACATGCATAGACATCCTTGTTCATTTCCAAGCAAAGCTGGACAAGTACTTGAATACAGCAAAGTGCATCTCTAGTCCCAAGACCATTCCTGAATCCGAACTGTGTTTCAGTTATCACTTCTTCAGATTTAGCACAGAGTCTGCAATGAATGATCTTTAAGAATGTCTTTAGGATATGGCTCATCAGACTGATGGTTCTGTGCTCTTTGCATTGTCTGGCATTTGCCTTTTTGGGGAGAGTGATAAAAGTGGACTTAAGCCAGTCTTCTGGGATTATTCCAGTTGAGTAGATTTTGTTGAATAGCTCTGTCAGAATACTGATACCATTGTCGTCCAGGAGTGTGAGGAGTTCTGCATGTACGTCATCAGATCCAGGGGCTTTTCCATTCTTCGTTTGGCAGATGACGCGTCACCTCGTCCTTCAAAATGGCAGGACCTGTGTTCGCCTTGTTCATACCATGTTCGTTAGGTCCATCATCGTTGAATAGTTCTTCTATATATGACTTCCAAACCCTTAGTTTGTCAGTGATGTCAGTCACAATGTGGTTGTTCTTATTCACCAGAACATGGTGCCCTCTATTATGATATAACCCAAGGCACTCCTTTATTTTTATGTGTAGGTTAAAAGTGTCTCATTCTTGATTTTGCTCATGTCTATCCTCGCAGGTCTCATGGTCTTACGAACTGTCTTGAAGCACAGTTGGACGCATGCTACCACAGGGTTATGGTCTGATCCGATGTCTGCTCCAGGGTAGGTTTTAACCGATTTGAAACTGTTGCAGAAGCACTGGTTCACCAGAATGAAATCGATCTGGTTTCGAGCGATAAGTCCTGCGGTATCTCGAAGTGCCTTCCAGGTGAAGAGTCATCTGGCTGGTAGTTTGAACCAAGTATTAAGCACGACAAGATGTTCTTCCTGGCTGAACTGCACTAGCCGACTGCCCCTCTCGTTTCTAAAGCCCACACCAAATGGTCCGACCGTGTTACTGACTCTGCCTTTTACGATCTTCGCATTGAAGTCTCTGAGAATGATGTTCATCTCATGTTTTTTTTGTGATGTCCAACACACTTTTGACCTGACTGTAGAATTCCTCCACATCAACATCGTCTTAGTCAACTGTGGGTGCGAACAGTTGTATGATGTTGACATTGACTAGACAGGCCCGGAGCTGCAGTAGGGCTATTCTGAGTATGGTACAAAGTTTCGCACGGCACGGTTTACAGCTTACGACACGATAACAGCCACCCCTTGACGGTGATTGATGTCATCATTTCGAGCAGAGTATACACCAGTGTGCTTGCCTATAGTACACTGTCCCGAACCTGGCCAATGCATCTCACCGATCCCCAGGATGTCTAAGTGCATCCTCTTCATTTAGTAGATGATGATGATGATGATGATGATGATAAATCGCAACTGGGAAATATCCCGGAGGCAATGATCACTTACAGCAGTATGATAATGAAGTAAACTTAAAACTAGCTTAACATTACAAATCTGTCATATAAAATTCACACATACCTTAAATAATTCAGATGCATTATTACCTTAATAATACAATTTACAGTGGATTGAGCATTACATTCAAACATAACACAATCACATAGAAATTACACACAATTTACAGAACGCTGGAGCTATTCTTAAAACATCTTAGATTTTCAGGAAAAGGCTCTAAGACAGTTGCAACTGAATCTTGCAGCCTTTCACTGTACCATCTCAAGGTAGTTAATGAGTACTGATTGGTATGGATCCCATATGGCTGCTCCATATTCCAGGACTGGACGGGAACTGCTGCCTTTTAGCGCCCTCATCATGAAGTGTAAAGAACTTAGAAATGACACTTCCTAGGTGAGTGTCCCATTTTAGATCTCTCTTACAGACAATGAGGAGAATATATTGGTGATTATTAAGTTCTCTCTTATGAGTATCTTATACATTTAATAAACTCATGAAAAAATGCTACAGACTTACGCACCAACTCAATACATACAGTATAACAGGTAAATATGATAGCAAAATAAATGCAAAAGGGTTTTCAAAATACATAAACACATTACTTAGCAGTAGGAAGTAGTAAAGCAGTTTCATACTGATTTTACACATGTATATGTATGAATGGTTCTCTTTTACTCGGCACTTGAAATCTCAGGGGGCAACAGCAGTCTGGATAACATTTTTATGGGAAGTATGTTTAAGCAACCATCCCTAGAAACAAAAATAAAGACCAAAGCTATAAAACTTCAGTAAAAACCTAGAGAGATGTGATTTATCACAAAATCCTTTCTTTGTGTTTGTCCTGTGTTTTAAGTCTTTTATCAACTGTATTCATCTCTATCTAATGTCTCTTCCTTTCTCCCATCTTTATCCAGCTTCATTCTACACTTCCCACATCAAAACTGAAGATCTGTCAAGATGCCCCTACACGAGTGTAGAAACCAACCTTCCAGATGAAGCTTGACAGCAGAAATGAGCTTGTTGGAGACTGAGATGAAATGGATTTAGAAGAACGATACTGATGAGGAGAAAGCTCATTTATCTGAAGATGGGCCCAGTATATGGGAGGTCAGGCTCTGCCTGCCACAAGCCAGGACAAATGGTGTGAGTGATAGAGGAGTAACAACGCCTCTTTAAGATAACCTTGGTCCAACTGGCCTAGCTAGAGTACCTTGCAACGGCCCTCTACCAGAGTTATGATGAAAGTCCTTAATGCCAGCCCCGGCAGAGGTCTTCAGATGGCACAGTTGGTAGATGAGGCATTCCAGTGCTCAAACTGCTGCCTTGTAGGGTATACTCGGGATTATTAAAGGCAAAGGGAGTTCGCCCTGACAGAAAAAACCTTGACTGGTTTAGGCCTAATGAATCAACAGAAGAGGAGAAAGAATTGTGTGATCCTAAGGGGCCATAATGGAATAGATAAATAAAAAAGGTTAAAAAAAATACTAATTCACCTTCCCAGGAATTGAAATTTTATGAACACCTTTCTTTCATAAATTTGCAATAACTGAAAGTACCTTTTAATTTTTACAATAATTTGAAGTATGATTTTTCTACTGAAAATGGTATTCAAATCAAAAATGCTGCTGCTCAATTAGAACATTACAGTACATGAGCTCTGGGGCAATTCTCTGGAAAGGGATCCAAATCTGAAATTGTAACAAATGTGTTGATTTTATTTTCATCCATCTTCATCGGTAGTTTCTCGTAGATCTCTACTTTCTCTTCTGTATCACATTCCAAGGATACTGTTAACTCTACAATCAACTCCAGGACAGACTGTGACTTCTATCTTCCAGTCGCTCTCTCCATTCAGTACTTTAGTCTTATTGTACGCCATTTTCAGGCCAACCTTCACTACAATCTCTGTTAGGTTTGCTAGTGCTGTATTCACATCTTCTTCCTCATGTAGCAATGCCATATCATCTGTGAAGACCAGGTGTTGTGGTGTTGTGTTGTGCTGTGCTTGATATTGTACATAACATGTACACCTTCACTTCCCATGGTTTTTGTTCAACTATCTCCACAATTTCACCATTTCAACCAGAACCAGGTTGAACAGTATCGGTGAAAGTCCATCTTCTTGTCAGACTTCTGTATTTATTTCAAAGTTGTCCGACAGTGCACTCCAGTATCTCACCCAGGCAGTTGTAGCTTCCAATGTATCCTTCAACAACTCATATATCGTAGTATTCAGTCTTCTGTCATGTTAACACATCTAGTAGCATATTCCTGTCTATTGAACCACAGGCTTTAAAAAGTCCACAATGGTCACTACCATTTTATTCCCTTTTTCCTATGTGTGAATTCTATTATCCTTTTTTGAGCCCAAAAATCTGTTCCACATAATTTTTCCCTTTCATGAAACCACCATGGTATTATCCTATGCTCGGCACAAGCTGTTCTTCCATCCTGTTACAGCAAGTCTCAAAAGTATCTTGTAACCAATATTCAGTAAGGAGGTGCCTGTGTATGGCTATGACTTCTCTCCAGTCCATAGATATTATCTTTCTGTTCATCCAAATGTCTTTATTATTTCCTACATGCTGCCTTCTATCGCCTGACTACTCTACTTGATCTCCTTGGTGCAGATACTGCCATTACCAGCCACTTTGTTGTTCTTGAGATCCTCAACCGCCTTAACCACTACTGCTCTGGTGGGTGCTTGACCTCAGCTGGTGCTCCTGGTGTACGGCAGTGTCATCCTTTCCCTTCCTGTTAGCCTGCAACTTCATCCACACCTTCGTTCTGGACTCAGCCACACCTTCAAACTCATCCATCATCCACTCATGGACTCAGCCACATCTCCACACTCATCCATCATCCACTCAAACTTCCTTCCCTTGACATTAGCAACCTATTCTTCATTTATCGCATCTCTTGAGGTTTCCCATTTATTAACCACTGTCAGGTTTTTCATGTACAGTCGTGAACCTCGATATCTCGAGCCTCCATTAGTCGAATTTTCAGTGTCTCGAAGAAACTTAAATATCCCAGCTGTTTGTCCTATTCTTCATGTGCATTTATTTCTCTGTTACTCTAAATACTCTAAATTCGGTTACACGAATTTCTTGAAGCAAACATTTCCTCCCTTGAAGCAAAAAATACTCTGTAACTCAAATTTTGCACAACATTAACTGTGCAATACGGCATTTGTGGTTTTGAGGAACAGTTAAGAAGTAGAGAACGGGTTACAGTGATGCTGGGAGCTAATACGACAGGAACCAAAAAAACTAAAACTTCTAGTGATCAGAAAATCGGTGTGAAGCCTTGCTGTTGCTCGGGTGTGAATTAATTACAGGTCACGTACGAAAGCAACCCCCAAAGTCGCGCATGACAAGCTCCATTTACAAATCTCGACTGTGTGGTATTGATGAGAAGTTTCAACGTGAAGAGAGGAAAGGTCAACAGTAACAAACTGAAGAGACTAACGGATTTGGTTCCAAAGGTGTTAACAGAGGTATGTTTCTTGTTTCCCCACCATATGTACTGTATACTGTCTTCTAAAAAGTTATTATAACAAGGGCTATAATTAAAGTGATACCATAAAATAGATTTTTTTATATGCTTTTAAATACTGTTAAAAATAATGTGTTCAGTATAAGCTCGTAGATACATATGATACAATTATGTGCTATATATGCTCATAAATGGTATTTTCTGTATCTCAAAATTTCGATAACTTGAAATAAAGTTTAGCTCCTGAGACGATTCAAGATATCGAGGCTCCACTGTATTCATCTCTTAATCTGTTCAGCAATTCTCTATCGATTCTGTACACGTCTGTGGTCTCGTTTTCCAGAGTTCCATTGTTTATCCGTTTGCATTTCATTTCAATAAAGAAGCAGTCAGACTCCATTCTGATGTTTTTCGTAATTCAGGTGTTAATGATCTACCCGTGGTTCCTGTCTCGGATCACTACGGGGTCTGTATTTCTCCAATCCTGTAGCCTGCACTTGCCTGAGTCGTCTTCCTACTCACTCTGGCTTTGTAGTGTATGATCATGATTCTCATCTTACACCTCCTGCACAAGTCCACTAGCCTCTCTCCATTTTTGTTTGTTCTCTTGTGCACCAGGTAGTTTTCTACAGGATTTTAGGATCCCCTTTCCATGCCTAGATGTGCACTGGAGTCGCATCTGCTTCCACCACTACCCTGTCCAGCGTGTTCCTGAAATATTCTGTGCCTGCACTGTCTTTCCTGTTTCTTATCATTTGTGGGTGCGTGTAAGTTTTGTTTCCCATTTTCATGACGAATATGAGAGCCCTCGTTCAAGCCTTTCCATTAGGTAATACTAGCCAGGTAACCTCAGTCTGCTACAAATGCCATGCCAAACATAAAATGGGTGTTCATTCACCCTGACTCCCGCTCTTCACTACAGTATCATGTATCCCTCTAATTCCACCGTGTTCACTTCTCTGAATCTTGTTCCCTGTAGTGCCAGAATTCAAGTTCTTTGTTTTCGCATGCCATCTACAACATGTTTTAGTTTACCTAGTCTGTCCATGGTCTGTATGTTCATTGTGCCCAATTTTTGGACTGATCTTTTGTGCCGAACACGGGATCAAACACTTGAGATAAAGTAATAACTGACATGTGCTCCATGGTCACTTCACAAGACAATGAAGTATTGATTCAGGCTACCACATTGTCGGTAGCATGATTACCAATTACAACTGAGGACGACGACGACGAACCCGTCTTTCGTCGGTACTGGGACAGAGCCCCAGTGACCGCGAAGTTTATGGCTTGTCGACCTCTAAAAGGCCTTGAATGCCCTGTCAGAATGATGGTTCCCTGCAGATAATGGTGTTGTTCATCGGGTTGTTCTAATATTCCTCAGTCATGATTGGCCAGTATGTGGCCTGGCGCGTGAGCGCCTGGTGTTGTATTGCGTCCGTAGCCGTGGTCGTAAGAAGTTCCTCGAGGTTAGGCAGCATGGAAGGTGGTGGTCAGCCAGCCAGTGGGTGACCACTCCCGATGTTGCTTAACTTTCGGTGGTTGAATACGCTGTGATTCCAGTGCTTTAAGGAGTGCCGAGGGAGATGTTTGTTGTGGGATGTCAGGAGGTTATTCTTGGCCGGGAGGGGAGTAGGGTTTAGTTGATGATTAGTTGACTGCTTGGCATGGTCGTGGGGGGATGCGGGTTCGGTGCTGTGATTAGCTTTAGGAGTAGTAAGTTCAACAGGGTGGAGGTGTCCTGGGCGGCTTGGTTGGAGAGGTTGTAGTTGGGGATTGTAGGATGAGGTGATTTGGGGGACAGGGTACTGAGATGGTGTGGCGTAGTAGAGTGTGCGTGTAAGTGTTGTGCTTGCTTGTAGTGCGCCCTAATTGCCTTCTTTAGGTAGGGGCAGCCAGGATATGAGGCGGCGTGACTGCCTTCACAGTTCGCGCACCTCGCCTGGTCCTCGGGCACCGTGCAAACAGTGTGGCGGTGGGGACCACCACATCTGTTGCAACGAGTGGCATCAGAGCACGAGGCTGCAGGATGGTTCAGCCTGAGGCAATTAAAGCATTGGATGATGAGTGAGGGATGGTGAGGATGAGTAGTTGTTTTAGAGGTGTCGTGTGTTGGTGTCATTTTTGGCCTAGGAGCAGGCTTGCCACGCCTCCTCCTAGTTTGAGTATATTTGTGCTGAGAGTCCGTGCCCGAATGTGAGATTAAGGTGGTCTCAGCTTCGGGCTCGGGAGATGGTGAGGGGGAAAGTGGTGAGGTGAGAGAAGTGTCAGTGTGGGGGGGGGAGTGAGATGTCTGTTTGTGTAGGTTGGTGGGTGGTGTCTGGTGAGTGTAGGCATGTTTGTGAGTGTTTTGTGTAAGTGAGTGGGGGAGGTTACAACTGAGGTAGTGAGCCCCAGAGGATTTATTCAGGCTGCTCCCAACAAGGTATAATGAAGCCTATTGCAACTGCTCCACTGGAATACTGATGCTGCAAATTTGTTCTTTCTACCACCTTCGCCTTAACAAAGCTCATCATCTCCACCACAGATGCTGTTGAGGTCTTTGCTCATAACCCTCAGCTGGGACCCAAACCAGACACTAGCCACTGGGTTAGTATTCTGGGATGTGTGTAGGCAAGGTAACCGCACCCTGAAGTACAGCTGCCTAAAAAGAGAGACTCTACCTCCTACCCATGTTAAATTTTACTTTATCTTTAAACATCAATACCTGCCTAGTCACTCTTGGCAATACCTTTACATTTTTACATTTAAAAAATATAACCAAAAAGTATGTTATTTCATGCATGTGAACCTGCAAATTACCATTAATTAGCACCAAAATATTCCCTTTATCTAGATCAGTGTTCTCCTTAGGACCTTTTTAATAGGTGCACCACCCTGCCATTTTTACAGAACACCCGGCTAACATAACCTAGATATGTGCTAGTTACATAATACTAATACATATTTAAGTCACTGGGTGTTCCAAATTAAAATGTAAATACTGTAAAACTATTTAACACAATGACAACGGGCCCAGAATGGAGGCTGCTATCCCATGTAGACCAGACAGTTCAAGCCTCTAAGAAAGAAATTACACTACAGCATTCACAACTACTGTAACTCAAAAAGTATTCAAAATATCGACATCAAACTTGGAACATGTACTCACTAAGTTGTTTAGTAGTCTGTAGGTTGTGACACCTTTCAAAACAGTACTGTTTCTAGCTCCATTTAATAGTCTTTCTAAGCACTGTGTAGTATAAATGCCCTGTTTGTGCCATCCGGTACTTATCATATTCAAGTATGCAAGGATTTCTCCTTATATGGCTACTCCCCGTTTAGTGTTAGCCACTAATCATTATAAATATCTAATTCACTGTTACTCGGTACCTAATATAACCGGTCTGTACATAATTGAAAACAATTATCGGTAGCCGTCGGCAAATGTATATGTTGATATCCACACTGGAGCTCCAGGGAATAGCTCTACATATCCGACATTATTTTGGTAAATACATGAAAATTTAAAGAAAGAAGGATGCAGCGATAATTTATATTCCATGACTACACCGTTTGGAACTCCTAATCTCCCCCACAATTTTGCCTATAATCAAAGAAATACAAGGTGCATTTAAGCAAAAATTCTCGTAGCCCGTCACCTACTGTCAGCTGTCACCTACAGTCAGCAGAGAAAGTACGAGAATTCTCAGGGCTCATCACCCATGTGGCACATCAGACAGTAAATCTGCATATAAATATTTAAATACTTTGTCATCACATAGGGCATCTTGGACAGTGATTCTCGGCGTGTAAGAACACCCGTGTATATACAAAGTTTCTATGGCTACAAAGACCATACAATTTTAAAAATACATCGACACTAAAATCTACGATCCCTCTACACAATGACATGATTGAAAGTATTATAAATTATAGCCAACAGTTAGCGCAAGGGGCTACAAATGATGCCCGTGTATAAAAAAAGGAGATCTCCGGGGCCCGTCAACAATCGCTGGCCGCAGTACTACAGATCTCCGGGGTCGGTTGTCAATGTGTTAAATGATAAATTTCCATTATTGTCAGCATAATTGCATCAGTTACATCGGAGTTTAAATGTTTAGCTTGACTATCACATAGTATCGTGCGCGAATGGTGCCTGGATTAGCATGAAATCGCAAGCAAGCACTCGATCTGTGATCATGATAGTAAGCCTCGGTGTTACGTGATTATGAAGGAGCAGTAGAACACTAGCAATTCAAAATACTCTGTTGTCTTTTTCGTGATAGTAACACTAAAACAGTTCAATTGTGCAGTTAACGTTTACCTGTCCGAAATTATCGTCTATGCCCTGAGGGGAATTAATTGTAATGTTATCATTTTCATTTCTTATGTAGTATTCCCCCATCTGGCTATTAATTCCTGCTGCCTGGTTGATGAACATTTCTGAGTAGAACACTGTAGATCCTTATACCAGAGTCTCACGTATCACATAATTCATGATTTTCTGAAAAAATGATCGTAGTAACAGGTTTCAAAACTGTGTTACACTATTATTAAGTCATTAATTTTAAGTCAAATCAAATGCACATGATCAGACCACTTCATTTTATGTCCTGTGCATCATACATCAAAATGTTATGTACCCAAATCTGTAATTTCTTCTTGAATTTATTAGGACAGGAGGTTTTAATTTTCTGTGATGTGGTTAGATGAATACAGTAACTTGTCAGTCTTCACAGGCCTTATGCAGAAATTAGTTCCCCCTGTCTGTGCCATTAAAGACAACTCAAATTCATCATATAACCTCCCCGCAACTTTTCCTAGATACCTCATGTTACTGTACACTACTGCAACTCCCCTTGTCTGTGCCATTATTGACAACTCAAATTCATCATCTACTCTCCCTGCAACTTCCCCTGGATACTTCATGTTACTGTACACTACTGCAACCCAGTCACCTATACCATAGTTTCCCTTACCTTCTTTTAGGTTGTATAAAGACAGAAAATCAAGAAAACAAAAATAAACAAAATGACAAGTCACTGTAATAATAATCCATTTCACTTTTTTTTTTTTAATTTTTTTTTTTTTTACAATTTGCTTTACATCACATCAAAACAGATAGGTCTTATGACGATGATGGGATAGGAAAGGGCTAGGAGTATGAAGGAAGTGACGGTGGCCTTAAGTTAGGTACCCTCCTGGCATTTGCCTGGAGGAGAAGTGGTAAATCACGGAAAACCCACTGAATCAAACCCATCTCTACTCAGTTGACCTTCTCGACGCTGGGCGGACCCTGTTCCAGTCCTCTACCACTTTTCAAATTTCGTATCAGAGCTGGTTTTTGAACCCAGGCCTCCGGGGTTGGCAGCTAACCACACTAATCACTACACCACTCCAGTTTCTCTTTCTTCAGAAATCTACTCCATTTATTAGCAGAAATTGGTTTTAAGCATTATAGTCTAAATAACAAAGGCAAGATATTCTGAATTTTGGACAACTAGTGCTGATGTTGTTTTACTCATAAGCTGAGTTTGTACAAGAGATTTAGCTTGTCCACCAACTCTATCAACCATACACCTCTCATATGATGTTGCAAGTTACTTCAACATAAGTAAGGTAAGGGTGTATTCTACTCGAAGGCAGGTCTGAACCTCCACAGATGTGTGCCTGAGCCGGAGTTTACGTACGGCAGGGTGGCCAGATCCTTTCCGCTCCTCCATTCCCTTACCCCCCACCAACAGTGCGTGGCAACCCACCCAAGTCTTGACCACACCCAATGTTGCTTAACTTCGGAGATCTCACGGGATCCAGTTTTTCAACACAGCTACGGCCATTGGCACTTCAACATAAATGTCTTAATAAATTTATTACTGAGTTTTTGTAAGAATCCAGCCATATGACCAGAATTTACTTGTAAGGAAAAAAATGTCCCATCCATACACCCACCCACCTGTCCGTCTGTCCATCCATCCGTCACCAGTAATCTTCATTTAGGGCAGTTGCCCTGGTGGTAGATTCCCTGTCCTAATCATTTACTAATTAATTTCAAAGAATTTAGGAATTTACTGAACATTTCCCTTGGTAAATTATTCCAATCGCTAACTCCTCTTCCTATAAACAAATATTTTCCCCAATTTGTCTTCTTGAATTCCAACTTTATCTTCATACTGTGACCTTACCTATTGATAAAGACACCACTAAAACTTATTCATATGCTAATGTCATTCCATGCCATTTCTCCACTAACAGCTCGGAACATACCGCTTAATACCAATATAGTTAGTCCGTTATTGGACATTATAAATTTTCCAGCTAACTCATTTCTCACTCCATACTCATTCAGGACAGATATTTCAGGTTCCCTATGGGAACCAACATCTATATCATCCGGTGGCCAGGCAGGCATCAATTTTTGGTAATGAGACAAAGTCTCTCATAGTGCATTGGCACTGCCAGTGGCTCCCAGTAGCCTACACAGTGGCCTCCATGGTATGCACTAGCCATGCGTCTTCGTAGGTGTGTTATTTACCAACTGATGAGCCCAACTTAGCACACTGGGGCGAAACGCTGGCAACCAGGAATGAGTTAGCTGAAAAATTTATAATATCCAACAATGGACCATTTATATAGGTATTATAAATGTACTCATTCGGCACAAATATTTCAGGTTCCCTAATGGAATCGACATCTATATCACATACCGCTTAGTCGAGCAGATCGTCTCCTTTCTCCCAAGTCTTCCCAGCTCAAACTTTGCAACATTTTCGTAACACTACTCTTTTAGTTAAAATCGAGAGACTTCCACATTTCAATGCATGTATTATTTGTGTTATCAAAAGAGAACACTTAATTACAAGGAAAGGTTTCATCCCTTAGTTTTGAGTTATCTTCAGCTTAGGAAACAATAACTCATAAAATAACAAGACATATTATTTAAAAAACAGATAATGGATATGTTAAATGTTTAAAAACATTATATGCCACAGTTTGTCATCTTCCTTCTTCTTCATGAAAAACACTCTGCCTTTATAATGTTATTCTATTTCACTAGCTTTTTTTTTCTCTCCTGAAATTAATGAATAATTATGTAAAACTCTGTACTGAACCATGTACTATATGTAATTTTATAGTAAAAGGTGAAGCCATAACTGGGAAAACTCTTGATTGTAAAATGTAGTGCAATACAGATTTTTAGGTTCTTGAATCTTCCAGTGTTCTTAGATTTTATAGGAGTCCAGAAAGAAAGAAAGAAAGAAAGAAAGAAAGAAAGAAAGAATATACAGTAACTTAATGAAAGAATTTAGTGGAATTCTAAAATGATGTTAAATACTCACTACCCCAACGGCCCCTTCTACCATGTCTCGACTCGCCTTGTTGATGACTGACTGCTAGTATCAGGCAGATGATTGGGTACAGGTATGAGAGGTGCGGCGGGAGTGGGAAGGGGAAAGCTACGTTGGGGGAAATGTGCCACTGATTGGACATTCATATCATGGGTATTACCTTTTTCACTTTTTAATTTTGTGAAGTTATTGCCAAAATTTCTTCTAATAATATTTGTGCTATCCGTAATTTCATTAATATTAAAATTGGCGTTTGATTTCCTATTTATTTCAATATAAAGAATGTTCATCTGGGTACCTTTATTTGCTATATCTAAACTTGTTAAATCTTGATTTACTGTTGTAAGCAGAAAAAAGAGATGATGACAACTGAGGCACATAACGTTTTAAAACTTTTAACATATCCATTATCTGTGTTAAATATTGTGTCTTTTAAAATTGTAAGTGTTCTAAGCTGAAGAGCTCTCAAAACTAAGAGACGTAACATGTCCTTGTAAGTAAATGGAATCATACTCTAATTGGGGCCTTACCGCAGACTTATATGCTGTTGTGAACGGACTTTGCGACGTGCCTCCCGCATGTGAAGGAGCGAGCGAAGGAACTCAAACGGTATTTGAATCCGCGACCTCCAAGATACAAAGCCTGTGATGTGAAAAGTAGCAGGTATATGAACACATGTAATATAGGGGAAATAAGGTTAAGTAAAAGTACACTTTAAAAGCAGAGGAAGGCATATGACAGTGTCCCAAGGAATTTGGTATGGAAAACATTGACAGAGACACCGACTGGGAATGAAACAATGCAGATGGTAATAGCATTGTATCAAAATTGTGAAAGCTGTGATAGAACAAAAGTGGATCAAACTAAATGGTTCAGAGTTGAGACAGGCTTAAGACAGGGAAGTGTATTATCTCCCTTACTCTTCATTATCATCATGGATACAATTCTACATAATATCAAGGAGAAGATGATGGGCGAGCAAGTAAAGTCTATGCTCTTTGCTGATGACATTGTAGTTTTGGGAGATAATGAAGCGGAAGTACAGACAAAAGTTGATTGATGGAATGAGGAGATAAGAAATTTTGAAATGAAGATTAGTACTGCGAAAAGCAGGACTTTGATCATGACGAGAGGTAACAGAAAATCCAGGGAAGTGATAAAAATAGGAAATGGACCTCTTGAAGTAGTGAAATTTTTTTAATATTTGGACAGCGTGATGTCACAGATGGAAATTTGGATGGAGAAATTGATTTAAGAATACAGAAGTCTGCAAGTTTCTACCAGTGCGTGAGAAACATTATATGGAAAAAAGGTGTGTGAATGAAGTGCAAGAAGGTTTTATACTCGTCCTATTATAAACCTATACTGACCTAAGCTTCAGCAGCCTGGACGTTGACTAAGCGGAACCAAAGTAAGATACAAGCAGCTGATATTAGGTTCTTGAGGGGCATACAGGGAAAGACAAGACAAGACAGAATACAAAATGAGGAAATAAAGAGAAGCGTGGGAGTGTGTAAACTTCAAGAAGAGATTGATATAGCAAAGCTAAAATGGTTTGCATACATGATGAGAATGCCACGAAAGAGAATACTAAAGAGAACATTCATGGATACAGAGACTGGAAAGAGGCCTAGGGGACGGCCTAGAATGAGATGGAGGAGCTCTGTTTTGGACTGTATTGCAAATACTGTAGAGGAGTCGATAGCAATAAAGTACTAGAAGAGGAATGGTGGAAAGATCGAGTAAGGTGGAGGGCTTTTGTACACTACCCTACCCAGAGAGAATCTGGAAAAATGAATGGATAAAGATGAAAAAGAAGAAGTCTGGAATATTCTTTATCGAGTTGGAATTTGTAGCAAGCCGAGTAGTGAGGCAATCTTACAAAAGATATGTTGTGTACATGCGAGAGCAGAAAAAGCGTAGTTCATATCAAGACATGGGTCAAGTAATAATAGTGGAAATGTACAATATTGGTGTCACGCACGCTTAGTGAGGGACACAAAACAAGCTTCGAAAATGTTCTGGTACATGTGGGATTACAACATGACAGGAGGATTCCATACGAAGGAACCAATCAGAGAACAGTGCTACTGTGAGGTATACGGGTGATTGCGGTGAGTGGTAATCATGTGGATCTTTCTAGAAAGAAAAGATAAAGATTATATAAACTGGGATTTTTGTAAACACGGGGGTCTTCTTTCAAGTGTCAGTTGAAGACGACGCTGCCATGCGCGAGCTGGTAAATAGAAGGCCAGGGAGGCCTACTAGGAGTGCTGGTAGAACTTAGTGTGTAGTGGAATTGGCTAAAAGTATTAGCAAGTTAGAGTAGTAGTAGGCTCTCGAATTTAAGTGTGACTTTGTCAGTGGACAGTCACAGGGTTCCACACCGACATTCAGTTAGGTGCTGGAATTTTAGTAGCTCAGTTAGGAAGTAGACCAGCAAACATTCTTTTGTTGAGGAGGTTCCAACTCACCGCAGCAGCACAGGATACCAAGGGATGCCAGCGCAAAGAGAAAAGCAAGAAGAAAGAAGCCTTCAGCACCCAAGCTAAGTATCTACTGATTAAGAGACTTCAAAGAATAAGGGAAGGTTTTTAGGGTTATAAGTAAAATATAAATGTGTGTGCTTAAAGGGACATTCAGAGACTAACGAGCTGATATCTTGCAGAAAATAATCAAGAAGGTAAAAGTGTTGTAAAGTGATCATTTGTGAGTGGTATATTCTAATTCTGATTTGTAATAAATCAGATTAAGTTGAAATTGGTGTCAGTGTATTAATTTATGTTGGTGTGAGTGCAATAATTTATACTGGTGTCTGTGAATTGATTTATAATGTGGTCAATCTGATATTCGGACCCCAGTGCCTAGCCTGTCCAATCCCTAGGATACGACAGGTGCACTGCAAAAAATTTTGGTGTCAGATTTTTGGGGTAGTACACAATTAATTTTTGACAATTTGTAATATATAAGTGTAAAATTACAATCACCAAGTAACATTTGTGGTGATCAGAAGTGTAAGGGGTGATTGAATTGTAATTGTGTATGATTACTCTTGCAGAGATCTACAATATTTGAAGTTCGAAATTTGGTGGAAAACAACGGGAATGGAAGATGACCGAGTTACTTAGACGCGGAACCAGCGAAACGAAAGCAGATATCAGGAATAGTCTACCCAGTTCGAGGTCCAGTGGTGTATCATGAGGGTGAATTAAATTCTCAATTCATAATGGAAGGGTCAGATAGAAGCAATAGTCCTACCCATACTAATGTAGATTTAATGCATGTAACAAACGGAGTGCTGCTGCATGGCCGCTTTTTGTCAGTTACAGAGGCTCTCAAACTCATAGGGACTGAGTTTGATGGGTTACACCCGGAGAGACGACAAGAATTTTGTGAGAACGTTGAAACGGTGTTAGGGCTAGTTAGGCTGGCGGAACATGAACTATTTTATAAATTAATACTCACGAAAATTACCACGAACATTAAAGGAGCTATATAGTGAGAAGCGAACAGTAGACTTTTATGCATGCCAGTTATTTGCCGCGAGGCAAGGTAAGGATGAGACTACAGCACAGTGGGCACACCGAATTGACTGCATGGTACCGAACTTAGAAATGCTGCTATACAAGGGGAATTGCTGGTAGCTAGGGAGCACCAGGCAAGATTTATACAAAAACTAGTCAAGGCCAGTTTTGAACAAGACCTGAAGCATGAGAGAATACAAAACCTCATAAAAAGCAGGGATGCACAAACATTAGAACAGGCCGTTGACATAGCCAGAGAGGAGGAGACTGTATTCCTCTCTGCACAAGCTAAGCAGCAAATTATGGTCCAAGGTAAGAGGCACACAGAAACTAGATGGGAAATATACCCAAACAGGCAGTCACCGCGAACGACCGGATAAGTATCGGGTAAAAAGGCAAACATTAGAGTGGTTTGCTATAACTGCAATTCTGAGGGGCATATGGCCTGGGACTGTAGAGCGAAAAAAGCTCCCAAGAAAGGTCCACCGATCTGCCAACATTATCAGAAGGTGGGACATACAGAAAAAGACTGTAGGAAAAAATATAGGGAGGAGGAAAATAGGTCCCGTGAGATCAAAATTTGTGCAATAATCCGTTGCTATGACTGTGGGAGAATGGGACACAAACAATCCCAGTGCTGCGAAAAGCCGAAACAACTAAAGGAAAGGAAATGTTTCATTTGCGGTCATAAGGGTCACTTACAAAGAACCTGTTGGTTCAAAAGGGAAAATAATGCAAATAAGAACAGAAAAGCTAACCACCAGTAGTACAACAATGGGCATAAGAAAAGGGAATATGAAAAAGATGAACAATATGCTAATGGGCCAAAAAAATATGCGAAAGAATAAAGATCCCTTAACAAAGATTTAGACTAAACGGGGACTGCTAAAACGGGCCTAAAGATGAGTCCCAGCAAAGAGAAAGCTCATGGAGGACCGCAACCTGGAAAAGTCGTGTAGCACTCCGAGACAAATGAAGAGAGATCAGTTGGTCGAAAAATGGGAACAGTCACAAAAGAAAGACAACAGAACTGGTTCAATATTGGTACATGCGAGAGAGCGAGAAAAATCCTTCAAATTTCTGGTAGATATAGGGGCTGACATCAGCCTCATTCTGGAGAGAAGTGTACCAAACAGAGCGATTCACTATCATAAACTGATAGTGGAGCTCTCAGGTGTGACAGGGAGTACGTCGTGCACCAGAGGTTGCATTATATTGCACATAGAGGATTCCTCCCCTGAATTTCATGTTGTCGGGGATGAATTTAGACTATCAGCATATGGCCTCATAGGGAGAGATCTTCTGCAGGAAAGCATAATCAATTAACGAGATGAGTACGTGGAGATCTTTGATTGAAGATTCCCAATGTGCTTAAGTGTTTGGGAAGTGCAGCAGATAAGTGTTACTAACAGTGCTGATTTGAGTGCAGTAGAGGGTACAATAGAGGTCGGAATGCAAGGTCAGAAGAACCTGCTTCGATTTCAACTGGATACCGGGAGTGAAGTATCCCTTATAAAGAGACAGGTGGTACCAAGAGAGACCATGATTGTTAGGAAACCTGCCCCCAAATTAAGGGATGTAGGTTCGGAGAAAATAAAAACGAGAGGCACCATAAGGCTTCCAATAGGGGAGTCAAACGCGGATTTTCACAGTGGGCAACGATGTACAGCTGAATTGTAACAGGATTATAGGAAGAAACATACTCATTGATAGTATAATAAATTTTAAAGAGTGTTATGCCTTGTTGAAGGGAGAGCAACACCATATAACCACGAAAACCGCTCATTTCCACACAATTTGTTTCAAACCCAGAACAGAGAGAGTTGTCAAGGTGAAAACGGACAAAGTGTGGCAGAAGGTGTGATAGAAAACAAGATTCTCCCAGGGTATACTTCGCAAGTTGTTTAACAAAAGCATGAGATCACACGGCAGTAGTCAGCCTGCTTAATACAAGGGATACTGAAGTAAAATTTGGAAGCCCAGTGCTCTGTATCAAAGAGATTGAACCTGTGACAGCCTCAGGGCGAACTGAGTGAAAGAAAATGAACCAAGTGACCCAAGTAAGACATGAGAATACGAAGTCCAGAGAACTAAGGGTAATAGACCAGTTGAGGGTTGAACATCTGGCACCCAAGGACCAAAAAAGAGTTATATGCTATTTGTATGGCATATAGTGATATCTTTCACTTAGAAGGGGATAAATTAACCCACACTGATGTGTTACAACACAAAATTTGGCTTAGGGAAAATCAACCTCCAATTAATGAGAGACCTTACAGACTACCTGAGACTTAAGAGGAGGAGATTCAGAGACAGATTGATAAGATGTTAGAGGACGAATTACTCACACCTAGTACCTCTGCTTGGAATGCCCCTCTTCTCCATGTGCCCAAGAAAATGGATGCTTAAGGGAAACAAAAAGTACTGCATTTGTATAGATTTTAGAAAACTCAATGAGGTAACGATAGGAACAGTATTTCCAATACCTCTCATATCAGAACTCTTAGATGCTTTAGGGAAAGCACGTTATTCTTCTACTATGGACCTAGCGTCAGCTTAACATCAGGTGTTACTAAGGCCAGAGGACCGTGAAAAGACAGCAGCATTCTTAGCCTTAGGGCAGCATTATAAATATTTACGTATGCTAATTGTACCGTTTCGTTGCCCTGATCATGAGTAAAACGAGGTGTTACAACATCTATATTTGCCATGCACCGTAGTAAGATGACAGAGATTATATAGTTGAGCAATATATCTGAAGAATGTACGGACGTATCGAGTTAAATAGGCTGTGATTTCGTAATAATAAAAATACGGACACATAAAATCCAAGAAGCCGCAAATATGCCGAAAAGAATGCTAATTTGGCGAATTAAATCAGCCATGGTCACGAAGTATGATATACAGACCTGTAGAATCCATGCGGCCATGATAAAAAAGAAGCAGAATGTTTTAGATTGTTAAAATAGCAACTGAATAATTTAAAAAATTACGCTGAGCATCGAAACGAGATTTTTTGCGCAATATAAAAATCGTCACGTAAAGAGGAAAGAAGTTTTCTACGGAGCAAGAGCTGAAGAATTAGTACATCAAATAACTTTAAAGAAAAGGATTACATCAATATCCAACGTAACATCAAGGCTGATAAAGAAGAAAATTTGAGAAAGGAGAAGAATAAATAGTTGGTCGGTAGCCGAAGCTTAAATCGAAAGTAGACGCGAGTCACCTAATGAAACAAGATATCGCATATTCAAAGCGTATTGACGAAAGGCTAAGAGTTAACTAGATTACCTTATAAAGTCTGTTACTGAAAGCTATCGTTGAATTTTGGTAGAATAACCTGTTTAAAGAACTATAATTTAGATACAGGATAAAATACTGGAAGATTGTATTATGACACTAATGGTGGTGTTGAATATGTTTCTGTCACATGTAAACAATGGCCTCAACATGAATAACTAAATCTGACATGGGACTGACCACTGACGGAAGCTGCCCAGCTGATTCTACTAGCCCGTATCTGGATGCTACTGCCAGTTTATGACGCAGCTATTGCCTGGAGCCAGCCCGCAGACCATTGATGACCGAATTGAAATCTAGCCCAGTTTTGTGAGGGTCGTTATTTTATATCTTCGAGATTAGATTCCAATGTGCAGGATCTTCGCAAAGAAGTTACCATAATTGATTTATAACCATGGGTGTAGGTAATCTTCGAGTATGTGAATCAATGCCCTTATGTAGGAATGCTTATAGTCAATTATGGAGAGATTTTAAATGATGTTTCGATTATTACCAAAGAAAAGTGACGTACATAATGCGAAATAATCCAGCTGTAATGCAGAAAGACGATAGATGTTTTCGTAAGTTATTAAGACTTGGTTATCGCTGTACTGTGATTACATGTGAGTAAATGTGAACCTATTTTATTCACACATGTATTTCTTTTTCAGAATAGTGTGATTATGTATATTAGGATTGAAATTTAACCCATAAGTGCATCGTTGTAGTTTGATATTGAAGTGTTGAGATGAAACGCTGCGTAGGAAGAAAGGATTGATATTTATATGGGTAAATAAGAATATGAACGACGTGTTGATGACAAGATATAAATTTAATGCAAATAAACACAGGGCCTAGGCATTTTTGATGGTTAGGAACTTTGATTTTAATTAATGTTAATTTATTTGCTTATGAATTTATTTACATTTTTAATTTTCTTGATACTTTAATTCCATGAATATCCAACAAGATTGTTACATAATGTGACTGATAATTATGGTTTATGAAATTATGCAAACTTTTCTTTGTTTTCATGGTGCGCATAACATACTTATTTAACAGGAAGATTGATTAAGCTCAACCAAAGACAATTTTGATTTTTATCTTTTTTAAAGGAAAGACGATTAATGTAATTGAATGTTATTTCTCCATAATAATTCATCCCAAGCAATTCATAATAATGAATAAATCAAGAACTTTTACATTTAAATTATTATTATTGCAATTTATTTTCATATTTATAGTAGATAAGTTTACACTGAATTCTTACATGAATATTTCTTGGTTGATTGAATTTGGACAATGATTTTTCATTGATGCTTACGGATGGATGGTATTGCTGGTAAATTATACGAAAGGAAATGCGGATTCCCAGTTGATCTCACGTTAAAAATATGCTTTACTGATGCATGATAATTATCCCTGGGAGGTGTCGCGTGGCAGTTCGGAGAAGATTTTGACGATTATAGGGGAACGTGGAATGGAGATAACTGCTTTAATCGGAACTTATAGTGGCGAAATGAATTATTTATTTACCGATTATTGGAAACAAATGTAGCTGCCGACACTTAGCATCATGTTTTTAATGCATTGATCCATTCACTTGAATCCAAGGCGTGATATAGACGGGAAAGGGAAAATAGCCGGAGCATTAGATTGGTCGCCCGATATGGCGCAAGAAAGATGTTTTCCCCAAAGGATGGTGCATAATGAATATTAACGTATGCTAATGGGACTTAAGGATGAACCTAGTACTTTCATGAGGCTGATGACGACAGCGTTGTCAGGCCTAAACAGTGTGAAATGTCTGGTCTATCTTGATGATATTTTAACCTATGGTAACTCGATTGAAGACCACAATCAGAAATTACGGTAAGTGTTCCAGAGACTCATGGAACACCAGCTAAAATTACAGCCAGACAAATGCGAATTCTTGCGAACAGGCCATGTGATTATCGAGAATGGAGTGCAGCCAGATGAACAAAAGGTTTAGGCAGTGAAGGAATTTTCCAAGGCCTACAACCAAGAAACAATTAAAAGGGTTGCTGGGATTGAGTGGGTACTATCAGAGGTTCATACCTGAGTATAGCAAGATCGCAAAACCTCCATATGAACTCCTGAGAAACAATGTCCTCTATGTATGGACGGACAAGCAGGAGACAGCTTTCCACATATTGAAACAGAAAATGACCGAAAAGCCTATACTACAGTACCCAGACTTTGAGAAGCCATTTATCCTGACGATGTGAGTTTTGGAGCTCTCTGCTTTTGTGTCCTCGAGATCAATTCGCTCATTATTAACCCTTTCGGTTTCACCTGTCTCATCTGTGCTTTGGGGTATAATAATTCCCTCTAAATTCACCACCAGCACCGCTCTCTCAGGCACAGCAGGAATTTTGCTCAATGCATTTGATGCTCTTGAGGCAGTTTTATCGCAGGGTGAACTAGGGAACGATTCACCAGTGGCATATGCGAGTAGGACTCTGAATAAGGCAGAGAAAAACTACTCAGTCATGGAGAAAGAATTACTTGCAATCGTATGGGCCATGAAGTACTGTAGACCGTACCTATTCGGGCGACACTTCACAGTAGTGACAGATCATAAGCCACTGAAATAGGTGTTCAATAGCTAAGACCCATCTTCCACATTAATGAAGTTCAGGCTAAAGTTAGCTGAATATGATTTTACGATAATATACAAGACAGGTAAGACAAACAGGAATGCTGATTCATTGAACAGAATTGCCGCTGTGCCTGAGAGAGCAGTGCAAGTGGTGAATTCAGAGTGAATTATACCCCAAAGGACAGGTGAGACAGGTGAAACCGAAGGGTTAATAATGAGCGGAATGATCTCAAGGACGCGAAAGCAGAGAGGTAGAAAAAGAGATACGAACCAAAGACTCAAACTCCGAGAGTACAACAGCAGAGGAGAATGAGTTTGAGGAAAAAGAAGGTTCACCTGCTAATGAGCATAAGGATTTAACAGGGGAGGAAAAGTTAGCGATACTGCATGATGCCCATATGTCCCTTATAGGCAGACATCAAGGGATCACAAGAACATTAGCATGAATTAAAGATGTAATGCAGTGGCCAAATATGAAGAAGGATACACAGGCATATATATGTTCTTGTCCTTCATGCCAGAGGAATAAAATTACAGGTCCAGAGGTCAGAGCGCCCATGGTTATGACAGACACACCAAGTACGGTGTTCGAAAAGGTAGCAATTGATATCGTGGGTTCACTACCAATCACAGCAGAGAAAGGAAACAGGTACCTGCTTACCTGCCAGGACCAACTGTCGGAGTAATTAATTGCTAGTCCAATGGTCAATCAGGAAGCTGATATGGTGACAAAAACATTAGTGATGAATATGATCAGTATATTCAGGATTCCTGGTACAATCTTGACAGACATAGGAAGTAATTCCTCGAGTCAAACCTTTAAGAGGTTATGTAAAATCTTGAGAATTGGAAAGGTCGATACAACAGCATTTAGGCCACCATCAAATGAGAGTACAGAGCGATCACACCGTATTATTATGGAATACTTACATCATTACGTGTGTAAAGATCAAAATAATGGGGATGAGTACTTGCCAACAGCTACCTTTGTGTACAACACATCGAAGCATAGCAATACGGGATTCACACTGCAAGAGTTAATATCCGGGCAAAAGGCTACCATACCAGGAAATTTGCAAAGAAAACGGGAGCCAACTAACAATGAGTACCAGGATGTAATCGAGGGATTAATCTGTAGATTATAAGAGAACCATGAGATTGCACAGGAGAGACTAATTCCAAGTAAAGAGAAAGAGAAACAGAGGAATGACAAAACGTAACATGAGATAACTTTTCAGGCTGATGACAAGGTGTTGTTAAAGGATGAAACATTGAGACGTGGTGGATCTCACAAGCTAGAACCTACCCTTCTGAGGTCCCTACGAAATAGAATGAATTGATGGCATAAATTGTCTGTAAGAAATTAATAAAAAAGCTAAATTATTAAGGTGCACAAGAATAGGCTAAAATTATACGTGTAACAGGTCGAAGTATGAGTCAAAGGGTTGAAAATTGGCTCCTATTTAGGTTGCGGTAGGTATACTTCTCACTATCCCAACGGTGCTTTGGAAGTAGCGACAAGTGTTGGTAGCACTAATTTAAAATACCCCACTAAGACATGTCCAGAATTTAATGAGATTTTAGAAATTTGAACCAGGATAACCAAGGGGCCAATAAATAAACTTGGTGGAACAGAATACCATGTGTACTATCATAACACCCGTTAAAAAGAATGTAGTTAGAGAGAACACAGCCTAGATGTCAATCTCGCACTTGGGATGGCAGGACCAAGGGTCCAATCCCATAGAATAGTACAGAATAGGGAGATGTGATAATCTGATGTGTGCATGTAACAGTGCAAGTTCTAAGGAGATAAATACCTTATCTTCTTGTCTTATTTTGGGCTGTTTTGGTGCAGGGAAGCTCCAGCCCATTTAAGAGTGAAAATTATACCTGTAGTATGAAGTGAGAACGGGCTCACTGAGTAAATTACAGTAATAAAAGGATTAGGAAAATTGAACGGCCGAATGAAAGACTGACTCTTACAAGCCAAGGCTAACATAACAGTATTTCAGCAGATAAGCAGAGACAGTAGCCTTCGGCACAAGTTATTTATTTATTTATTTATTTAGCTTATGGCTAGTATATAATTCAACATACAAACATTCATGTTAGTAAACACGGCGTGCCTTGCTGCTGATAAGGATCAAGTTGAACGAATTTGACCTCCGCAAACGAGTGTACGGAGAGTGAAATGATATAACTGTCCCAACAGGGATGAACAATGCAAAATGGGTTTTCAGCTGCCGTGGTGTGGAGTTTTGGGAAAAGCGGATTGAATTTTAGCTTCTCGCTGAGCAGCGGAGTAAGCGGAGCAAGTGTAATGCTGATTCCTTACAATAATTCTATTGCACTTCACATTACAACTATACTATTATGGTGTCTGCTCTTGGCAACACCGCGTACGGGATATGAACCCCCCCGGCATGGAAATCGTTCCTTAGGGTGATACTGGCACTTATACATATCGTGAATGTGGAAAGTTGGTAAAAATATCCCCACTGTTATAGTGTTTGCAGTTTAGAAATTGCAAATTCTGCACAGATATACTACTGTGGGAGTACAATAGAAACTTCTCTTTACAGGTCACCCCGTAAGAAAAAGAAGGCATATATTACACTCAAGATGAATTGGATAGTTTATGTAGTAATTTTAATGCATTTTTCAGGAAAAATAGCTGGGGAAGGATTGAATTTTCAGGCGACTCCTTATGCGAAAACTCCACGGATATATGTCTACACAGAATGGAGATTGGTAACTTATGTTAACATACACAAACTACCAGAGGCATACACAGTAATTAGGAAAAACATACAAAAGAATCAGGTATTATGTTACAAACTACAGAGTGAACTAAATTTTACCTGCCAGCATGAGGTGCAAATGGAGATTAGTCGCTTACAAAGAGTACAACAATTACGGGATATTTTGAAGCAGTTTACTAAAGATACTGTAAAACGAGAAAGAAGAGGTATATTTAATTTTATTGGCACGTTATCGAAAACGTTATTCGAAATTTTGGACAACGTTGATACAGACTTCTATCAGGGTAAAATATCAGAATTAGAGAGTGAGCAACTTTCATTGCTTAAGCTTGCGCAAGAACAAATGATTGTAGTAAAGTTTACACCACAATCACTGAATAATACTTTGTATGACGCGACAGCTAATGAATTAAAATTAAATAAAAATTTAGAGCAACTAAAAGAGTTACTGGGAAACGAAACAAGTCAGGTAAAACATACGTTCATGCAATTAGATATTGAGATTGCCATTAATCAATATTTAATAGAAACAGAGGATCTTATTTTGCAAGTATATGATCAGTATAAGGTGATATCATCCGGGATAATGTATGCACAGCTACAGATAATTTGCATGCAAGCCTTTAAGAAGTCACAAGGACAGTTTCCCCAAGGGATGACCCTCCCATTAGAGTTGGCTATGGTTTGAGATTACTTGCTTTACAAGATTGCAACTGTAAATGCATTCATAAATAAGAATATGCTGGTGTATGCAGTAATAATGCCTCTAAGCTAACATTTTAAAAGCAGAGATCTGGAATATTCTATATTGAGTTTGAATTTGTAGGAAGCCAAGCAGTGATGCAATCTTACTTTGAAAGACATGTTGTGTACATGTGAGAGTGGAAGAAGCGTAGTTCACATCAGGACATAGGTCAAGTAGTAATAGTGGATGTGCACAATATTGACATCACGTATGCTTAGTGAGGGACACAAAGCAAGCTTCGAAAATGTTCTGGAACATGTGACATTACGTGACGGGAGGATTCAATACGAAGGAACCAATCAGAGAATAGTGCTACTGTTACATACACGGGCGATTGCGGTGAGTGGTAATTAAGTGGATCTTTCTAGAAAGGAAAGATAAGGATACATTAATTGGAATTTTTTTTTTTTTTTTTTTTTTTTTTTTTTTTTTTTTTTGCTAGTAGCTTTACGTCGCACTGACACAGATAGGCCTTATGGCGACGATGGGATAGGAAAGGCCTAGGAGTTGAAAGGAAGCGGCCGTGGCCTTAATTAAGGTACAGCCCCAGTATTTGTCTGGTGTCAAAATGGGAAACCACAGAAAACCATCTTCAGGCCTGCCGACAGTGGAGTTCGAACCCACTATCACCCGAATACTGGATACTGGCCGCATATAAGCGACTGCAGCTATCGAGCTTGGTAGTTAGAGCAGTAGTAGGTTCTCGAATTTAAGAGTGACTTAGTCGGTTGGACAGTCACAAGGTTCCACACCGATATTTAGTTAGGTGCTGGAATTTTAGTAACTCAGTTAGGAAGTAGACCAGGAAACATTCTTTTGCTGCGGAGGTTCTGACTCACTGCAGCAGCAAAGGATACCAAGGGATGCCAACGCGGAAGAGAGAAGCAAGAAGAAAGAAGCCTTCAGCATCCACGCTAAGTATCTACTGATTAAGAGACTTCAAAGAATAAGGGAAGGTTTTTAGAGTTATAAGTAGAATATAAATTTGTGTACTTAAAGACAGATTCGGAGACTAACTAACTGATATCTTGCAGAAAATAATCAAGAAGGTAACAGTGTTGTAAAGTGATCAATTGTAAATGGTATATTCTAATTTTGTTTTGTAATAAATTAGAGTACGTTGAAATTTGTGTCAGTGTATTAATTCATGTTGGTGTCAGTGTGATAATTTATATTGGTGCCTGTGAATTGATTTATAACGCGGTCAATCTGATATTTGAACCCCACTGAGCTCGATAGCTGCAGTCGCTTAATTGCGGCCAGTATCCAGTATTCGGGAGATAGTGGGTTCGAACCCCACTGTCGGCAGCCCTGAAGATGGTTTTCCGTGGTTTCCCATTTCACACCAGGCAAATGCTGGGGCTGTACCTAATTAAGGCTACGGCCGCTTCCTTCCCACTCCTAGCTCCTTCCTATCCCATCATCGTAATAAGACCTGTCTGTGTCGGTGCGACATAAAGCAATAAAAATATATTTGGACCCCAGTGCCTAACCTGTCCAATCCCTAGGATATGACAATGCGCTCTCCTTTATGTCCCAAATGCAACCCCTAAACTCCTCTCATAACCATGTGATAAAATCTGTAACGTTATTCACAATCCAGTTTTGTGTTTACCCCAAAAAAGATCTTTCCTTATATTAACACCTAGGTACTTAGTGATTCCCATAAGGAACTTCCACCCCCTAAACACAGTAATTAAAACTGAGAGGATTTTTCCTATTTGTGAAATTTACAACCTGACTTTTCACCCCATTCCCTGATGTCCATCTCACAACATTGTTGAGGTCTTCCTGTATTCATCAAACTCTTGTAACATATTTATTACTCTATACAGAATAACATCATCCACAAAAAGTCTTATCTCAGATTCCAGTTCATTACTCATACCATTTACATATATAAGTACATGGTTTCTTGAGGAATTCTATTAATGATTACAAAATCAGATAGTGCTTCACCTACTCTAATTCTCAGAGTTCTAATTTCTAGAAATATAACCACCCAATCAGTAACTCTTTTGTCTAGTTCAATTGCCCTCATTTTTGCCAGTAATCACCCTTTATCTACCTTGTCGAACATTTTAGATAGATCATTTGCAATGCAGTCCAGTTGACCTCCCAAATACAAAACATCCACCACATCCTGCTGGATTCCACAAGTTGAGCCTCAGTGGAATAACCTAAACACAAACTGACTTCTATTGAACCAGTTATTAATTTTGCATACATCCTCTAATGTAATCAGAAAGAATGCTTTCCCAAAGCTTACAATGCAACACATGTCAATCATCATCTCTCTATCAGCTCCCGTTGGGTTGGAATGTTTATAGTACCTTCCCACCTTCCTCTATTTGAACACCATTGTTTCTCCTTAACTGTGTTCCAATCCCGGTTTCTACTAATTATAGTATTCTCGATCATTTTCAACTATTAAAGTCTGGGTCTTCTTTTTGCCCTCCCTCTTTCTGCCTGGGTCTCCACCATCCACTTCGGCATCCTTCCTTCTTACAACTTATTTATTTTATTTTATTTTATTTATTTGATTGATAAATAGGGTTCCAGAGAGCAAGAGCTCTGTCAAGAGGAACAATACATAGATAATCACAACAATGGCGGATTAACGCATAAGGTCTAAAAGTGAAAGAGTAATAATAGTGGTTTTACATATACTTTAAGTATCACAATTTACCTAATGGATAGGATTATATTAAGTGGATTATCATCAGAGTAACAATACAGGAGGAACAACTTTTTGACTTTTAAGATTTGGAAATGAAAATATCAGAGAAATAACTGTTACACATTTATAGTGCCTAACAGGTACTTCTTAAGCTTATTACGAAATGGCACAGTTTTAGAGATGATTGCTATGTTGTCAGGAATGCTGTTATATTCAGATATTAGTAAGTGTTGCACTCCCTTAGTGCCAAACCTTGTTGTATAATTTTGATGAACATGTAATTTATTTTTTTGCCTTGTCTTATATGAATGGATGTCAGTGACTTTAGGAAATTCAGAGTTGGTGAACATTTTGTTATGCAAGACGTTATGAATAAGAAGTGATGCGTTTAATGAGATTAATTTCTTAAGAGGTAATATATTTGTTTCAGAGTACATTTTATTTCGAGAATACAGTTGATGAAATCCATACATAAATCTAATAACCCTGTTTTGTAAGACCTCCAAAGTATTTAAGTTATTTTGGGTTGCTTTGCCCCAAATGAAACACAAGTAAGAAAGTCGAGATTGTATCATTGTGAAATAAATTAGACGAAGAGTGTCAATTGTTAGTAGGTACTTAATCTTGCCAATGATACCAACCAAGACAGAGATTTTATTTTTTACGTTTAATATATGAGGTGTCCAGAGTCCACGATATTTAACTTCTTTAACCCATTGCAACTTCGTAGTGCCAAATAATATATTTGTAGTTGCATTTAGGTCATTTTGTGATTTATCGAACATCATACAGACAGTTTTTGAGTAATTGGCTGTTAGAAGATTTTTTCTCAGCCATTCATCTAAGATATAACAGTCATGCTGGATATCTGCAACTATTTCATCTTCAGAACTTGATGAATAGAACAGTGAAGTATCATCTGCCAAAAGTGATATTTTACCCTTAAAAGAACACAGGGCTATGTCATTAATATATATAAGAAACAAAACTGGACCCAATATGGAACCTTGTGGTACACCAAAGCAGATCTTTTGTAGCTCACTTTTATTCATGCCAATCTGAACATATTGTTGTCGATTTGATAAGAAATCCTTAAACCAGAGCAGCGAGGGACCTCTCACACCTGCCTTTTCCAGTTTGTATATCATAAGTTCACGGCTAACAGTATCAAAAGCCTTTTTTAAATCAATAAACAGCCCAGCAGTCTTGTAACCTTTATCAATATAATTTTGAAGCTCAATTATAATATCCATTAAGGCAGGATTCACCCCAGCCTTTTCTCTGAAGCCATATTGAAATCTGGAAAAATAATTGCATTTTTCGAGGTAACTAATAAGCCTAACTTTGACAACAGTTTCTAAGATTTTAGATAATTCAGGTGGTATTGAGATGGGTCGGTAGTTTCCAGGGTCGGATCTATCATTCTGTTTGTGTATAGGAACCACTCTAGAGATCTTTAATGAATCAGGGACAATGCCTTTTGCCAAAGAGCAGTTGATAAATTCAGATATTGGACCAGAGAGTGCTCGATTACAGATTTTGAGAAGTTTACTGGAAATACCATCACTAGCAACTGAGCGAGCATCTTTGAGAGAATTGATTATTGTAGACACTTCTTCTAGAGAACATGGTTCTAGGAAAAGGGAATTAGGATGATTATTGATTGTAGCAGTATGTTCAGGATGTGGAACAATATTTGAAGATAGTGTGGCAGGGACTGAGATAAAATTATTATTCAGGGCATTACAAATGTCACTTTTGTCTTCAAAACATTCATTCCCTAGCTTGATACGTGTAATATTGATTGTTGACTTTGAAGGTTTACCAAGAACTTCGTTTATGAGTTGCCAGGTGTGTTTAGTGTTGTGTAGATTGTTTTTAAATTGATTATCATAGTACAACTTCTTGAGAGTCCTTTTCAGGGTTGTAACTCTATTGCAGTAACTTTTATATTCTTCTTTAATTATACTGTTGTGTGGGTGTTTTCTCAATTTACAAACAATCTAAGTTCTAAGGTAAAGTATTTCCACTCTAATTTCCTTCTTTATGTCCTCAATTCTTACTCTGTCCTCTGCCCTTTGTCTTTTCTATCATATTTCTTAAAAATTTAATTTCACTTGCCTGGATTTTATTCTCCAGTCATTTTGTCAGAGTTCAGGTCTCTGCTGCATGTGTCAGAATTGGACAGTAGTATATCTTATACAACACCTCTTTACACTTCATTGGTACTTCCCTCCTCTGCACCAGGTTTCTCACACTCTGGTAGAATGCATTTTCCTGTTGAATCCTTTTACTGATCCCATGTCCAGCCCTGTATCCCACACAATTTCAAAGTTTTGCGCCTTTATTTTAATAATTCCCTTCCCTTTCTACTGTACTCAACACCATTGTCTCACATTTTTCCACACTGATTTTCATTCCATAATTTTCAATAATCTCACTCAATATGTTGAGCTGCCCTTGTATTTCCTCTCTGTTTGCTTCCCATACCACAATATTATCTGCTAACAGTATTACCTTCAGCTCCCTGTCCTCATATTTTACCTTTGTCTTCTTCACAAGACAGCAAGCACCCTTCCTTGCCATAGTCCAGTTTCATTCCAAAACCACTCTGCTCTCCCCACACGTATCTGGGTACTGCTGCAACATTTTTTTGTACACTGCTTGCACATATGAACACAGATATTTACTGCAATAAGAAGTAAATGTAATGTACAAAATCATGCCCTAAAATAATTTCCATAACAGTTTATAATTCACATGAAAAGTGGATCAAACAATTCAAAGCAAGTAAAAGTAAAATATTTCTGAGTCCCATGCTTGAACAAGAATTTATAGTATGTTTTAATACACAATGTTACGTGGCCCTGCAACCATCAGCCCTATTGTAGCCCCCTTTGATATTTCATGGAAGGAATGAACGAGTCAAAAACCGGGGAGTTTGCATCTGGCCTGAGGGCATATGATGGCTTCTGCTTCTGTTGTGTTTTCCATCTGGTTTCACCATGGATTTTCTGGAAGGCAAAACTAGAACATTCAAATTTCTGGCTGCACTCCGAAGACACTAGAACTTAATCACCAGGTCTGCTGCAAACAGGTAGTTGTAGTTGAGTTGTTGGTGTTGAATGGAGTTGTCTTCGTGAGTGATATGGGTTAAGTAGTTCACTGTGCGGAGTTATCACGAGTTGATTGTGCAAGATATCGGTTTTGTCTAGAGTCAAGACAAGTGTCATATGTTGTGGTGACCGGCAGACATGATTTTGAATCCGGCTGCATGAAGCTGCTGTGTGAAGTGACTGGTAAATGCAAAGCTAAGTCAAGGTGAAACCTGTCATTCAAGAGTTGAAGAAGGCCCCCGTTCCTACGGTCAGTCAAAGTCGATATGAAGAGTACTGATTACAATTGCAGACACCCCTCCTGCCAACAGTCCCCATCAATTTGTAAAGTATTAATGATAATGGCAGACACACCCTTTCTACAATGCTACAAATCGATTTTGATGAAAATAGATTGATATACGAAAGTACATACACGTTCACAGTATTGTAGACCTTCATTTACAGATTAACTGATGCTAAACCATATGTCACATCAACAAACAGATTGCACCATAAGATGCCTCTTTTAGTGATCTACATGGTTGAACCTATGACATTTTTTCCTCTCCTCTATTTATGGGTTAGACTGAGTTAGAAATGTTGACAAGAGTGAAATTTGGGTAAAGTTTTCACACACTGCAGTACTTTTCGGATACTTATGTGACAATTAGAAACATAGAATTTGGTTCGCAAATAGCCACTGTGTGGGAGAATGTTCGTGTCGAATTTGATGATGTCAAACTATGAAATATACTGTAAAAAGCACGTAATATACATACAATTGAGAAATACAGCCAAATCTAATGTATAAGGGGAAGAGATACGGCAAAAAGTCATAGGACCAAAATTGTAGATCACTCCAAATTGAACAAAGATCATGCTATCTGCTTTGTGATACGACTTACAGACTTAATCATTTAGCCACCAAATTCCTAGAAACAAAGGTTTGCACCATAATTAAAATTGCCTCAATGTTTCATTATTTTGGGGGGGGGGGGGAGTAAAAAGTGAACAATTTAAACACTTGGAATTTTTCCGTCAGTTACAGGCTAAATTTGGCCAAATTTCATTTTTCTAGCTCTTCTGGCAGATTGTGCCGCCATCTTGATTTGGGAGGAGAGGAATAAAAATTAGGACTGTCAGGAAACTTTGAAGCCCACAAAACATATATTTTATCGCTTTGGATAAATATATCCAACTCCATTCTTATGCTGAGCCCCAAATTTGAAACCCTCCAGCGTGCCCAATCAGGGAATTTTGCGAATTTTTTATTTTTCTATGGATCCTGAGGTCATCAGTAGAGAACTGCACAGATATACTAAATATTATCCGCATCCGCTCTGCTTCCAGACTTCCCGCATCCGCACATGGCTATCCGCGGATATTGTAAATATTTAACTACAGTATATTACACCACCCAAGGTATTGAAACGGATAGATCTGTTAACATAACACAACAGACCTGATACCTGGAAACAGAACCTCTACAGTCACAGGTTCATGAAGGATTTCTCTTGCGACAACGGACGTAGTGACATATGTTCCTAGCTTCCATTAATTGCGGGCAGGAGCCAGTTTAGCTTAGGTTAGATTTACGGCTTTATGATCTCCAGGATATTTTATATCACCATTCTCTCATACCAATATCAAGGTTCGCCTAACCACAAGCAAAAATAAGGGTATAACTGAGTGAAAATCAATAAACTTCATTATTATTCAGAAATTATCAGCAAAATTATCCGTACTGCCATAGAGTTTGCATCCGCCAAAGACACTAACTTGGCGGATATCCGCGGATATCCACATCCATGCAGTCATCAGCTTCCCTAGTACGAAGTTTCTAAGATACATGGAAGTGCTAATGTACTAATAAAATCGTAACAACCTGAATGTGTATGAATGTCCCATGCATCACCCAGAGAACTGCCCTCTGACTATTGCACACAAGAAAGAACTGATACAATCAAACTCAGTCAAGTTGAAGAAAGTAGAATTCTATAGAATAAGAGATGAGTGCTCACAAATTGGTAATAATAATAATAATAATAATAATAATAATAATAATAATAATAACATTACATACATTATCATTATAGACTGTTATGCCTTTCAGCATTCAGTCTGCAAGCCTCTGTGAATTTACTGAACGTCTCCACAATCCTCGATTTGCAACTAGTGCTGAGGCCTCATTTAGTTCTATACCTCTTATCTTTAAATCGTTAGAAACTGAGCCTAACCATCATCGTCTTGGTCTCCCTCTACTTCTCTTACCCTCCATAACAGAGTCCATTATTCTCCTAGGTAACCTATCCTCCTCCATTCGCCTCACATGACCCCACCACCGAAGCCGGTTTATGCGTACAGCTTCATCCATCGAGTTCATTCCTAAATTAGCCTTTATCTCCTCATTCCAAGTAATAATAATAATAATAATAATAATAATAATAATAATAATAATAATAATAATAATAATAATTGTTAAGGAGATACCTGTGGAGCAGAAAGAGGTTAAAGAAGGTGCTGGGGTGAATGGGTCTATCTACAATATCAAAGTTGAGTTAAAACTTTACAAGGCTATATTTCTTTTCCAAAAACAAACTTAACAATATTTTCACTGAGTGAACATGACAATATATCAGGTACAAAGCAATCTTGAAACAAGACTAGGAAAATCCAAGATTCAGAACTTTAACAATTTTGGGCTTCAAGCCCCTATTTTACGTCAAAGATACCAGATTCAGTTTACCGAACTTCAATTAAAATAAGAAATCCTTTAGTTAAGGGCAGAAATCCCCTAATTCAAGAGCACTTGCTCCATCAATTACAAATGTCAAGCCTTCCAGAGGCACCCTTCACAATCACAAACTTTGAAAAGAGCACACCGGCTCTCCATTTCTTACAGCCCGCTTAAGGCAATATTACCTCAAAATTTACACTCTCAGAATTACAAATAACAAGGTTTTATACAGGGGTATCTAGTACCCAACCTACAGGGCCTTTACGAAAAAGAACAGTTTAAAAAGAACGGCCCGAACACAAAATGAATGGAGGCATACACTTGCACTCCTAGATCATGAAGAATAAAATCCTAACAGGGCTCTTGGCCCACAGATACAGGAGCTAATCCCAAGCTACTGAGGTGACACGAATAAAAATTCAATGAATGCATTACGGAAAGGAAGAAAAACAGTTACAAAATGTAGTCACCTCAAAACCACGATGAAGGGGAGCTCGAGAGGGTACATCACTCTCTATCCCCGGTTTACAGTAAGTTAAAGAATTTATGATTTTTTTTTTTACATTAGCCAGAAGAAAGTTACATTTTAGAAAAGCAAGTTACATAACTAAAGATTTGGAACTTTACCCTTGGATTAAGCTGCGAGGTAGCTGCCACAAGAAAGATGTAATTTATGCGGCCATTACCTTATAGATGTTCTGCTGCCGACGAAAGAGGCTGCCCGCCTCCTGCTTAAACACACACACTCAGACGACGATCAATTGGCCAAAAACGTGAAAAGCCGCAGTTTATAAACCCTCAGGGAAGGTTCGAGATCATTCAAGACTAAACTAGCCACACCCTCTCAATTTAATTGGTTAATCTCGAAGTTACACTCAGAATCGAACAAGAAGCCTGTGATAGGTTGAAAAATAATTACAGAAATGTTTGATTGGCCAGATTCAAAACTGGCGGAAGGAAAAAAAGGAGGGTTGCCAACCCAAAAATAAATTAACATAGATAAGTTATGGAAAACCTAGGAATACAAAACTTCTTTAAGTTATAAGTTCTTACACCTTGCACCAGGGTGCATGATCATAGTTTTTTGGTAGTGCCATCTGTGGAAAAATGTCCAAACTTCTTGATGTATATCAAAACAAAACAAGGAGAAATTCAGTCAGTTTAGGAAACCGCACAATAACAAAATTACTTAATATTTCAGTGGAGACATCTTCTGATTAAAGTTCCAACTTGTTGTGTTATTATTTTCACTTTTGATTGATAGAGGAGTTCCTTTAGGCGCTAATTTTGAATGCGCGGCGTTGAGGTGTACCTCCTGGTACAATAATAATAATAATAATAATAATAATAATAATAATAATAATAATAATAATAATAATAATAATAATAATAATGGTTTTACGTCCCACTAACTACTTTTTTGACAATTTTCGGAGACGCCAAGATGCCTGAATTTTGTCCCACAGGAGTTCTTTTACGTGCTAGTGTATCTTATATTGGTATTACATTCCATGAGTCTCTCGAATTCCTACAACATTTTTATGACTTATGAGAACCATAACTTAACAATAAAATAACATAACTGAAACTCTCTCACCTAAGGATAGAATCATGCATGTTCTGAGCAATGTTGGTATCTTCTGTCTGCATCCAAAGATCTCCAGCACCAGTACAAGAAGACCTACCCACCTCCATATAGAAGAAACAGTCAGAGTGGCCACATCGACGAATGCTCATCAGCTAAAACAATCAAAGAATTTTCCGTTCATAAATAGTTACATTATTCTAAATGAAATTTCAACATATTAGGTCGTGTTCAGTACATATTAAAGATGTTAAGGTGACACTCCGGAGATAGAAAGATATTTTTACACAATGCATAGGTTTTCACAAAACTTTGTGGGAATGTCACCCACATCAAAATAGAGATATCACGAACATTTCATTCATATACAATTAAGAGTTTTTCCAAAAAAAAAAAAAGTTTGAATCCTTTTAAATTGTTAATTCCATTTTTTCATGAAATTTAATTAAATTTGTAAATTTGTAATTAGGTAGATAATACGTCTTTTAAAAGCACTACATATCAATTTTTCTGTACATAATTTATATAAGGAGATATACTGTACTAAAGTTTGTGTAATTTTTACATTCTAAAATATAGGACCTAAAAATCTCTACTACTTGCAAAAATTCTGCAATCAAAAATTCCATAAGCAGGTTTCTTAATATAGCTGTGATGCATATACCATACAAGTTTTGTTACATTTGACTGAATATTATGGGAGATAAATGGGTTTTAAGTGTAAAAATTACAATTGGCAGGAAAATTAAATCAAAGTTCAAGTGACGTTTTCTTCCTGATTCATTACCTAAAAGTCATCAGAACCGTATGTTTTTCCTTCTTTCTCTTTTTCCTTTCTTAGCAGCTTCTGTACGAATACTGGTAACACTGGAAGCTTGTCTCTTCTTCTTATCCTTCTCCAAAGAACTGAAAATGATTCACCTGCATTTTGTTTCTTCACAATGCTACCTTTTCTGAGTCGAAGTTATGGGGATTGTAGTTTCTGTCATGTCACAATTGTTGGGTATAGGTGCAGGACTTATATGGCTTGAAGTTGATGCGACACTTTCCTGATGAGAACAATCTGATTCCGATTACATGTCATGACCTATTGTCCCTGATTTCTTTAATGGAAACTCCTGTCCAGTAATAGCTGATCCCCATCTTTCTATCAAAAGTTCAGCAATTCATCGCTTAGCTAAGGCTAATTTATGTTTATGCATATTGTTTATTCCCTTGAATGCAAGCTATCAATTATTGCAGCACAATGTCTTTCAATAATAACAGTATCTTGATACACAACTACAAGACGTTACTTGAGTGCGTACTTCACAAAAGTAAACAGACTGACTACCACCACAGAGCCCACAAAAAAGATTAAACATACAAGAATATCAAAACTTAATAGTTGTCGGCACTATTTTGTAGTACCATCAGGAATACCAATACAAGCAGAAAATGCTGCTCAATGACAGTCAAGTACTGAAATATTAGTCCGTAACAGGCTTTATAAATTCATGCAGAAATGTGGTACATCTTACCGCTTGAGTCTTGAAGATATCGGGAGGGGGGGGGGGGCTTTTAGACCATCTCATGGATGCGTAATTGCAAAGAACAGGCATATTTGATTGAATGGAAACATGACAATGACATCATTACCTAACAAAGCAGATCAACAGATGCCACACCCATTTCTGCTGTGTGCAGACTGGCAAGTGATAAATTGTTTGAATTCAATGAAATAACTGTGAGCTTGCATCCGGGAGATAGTGGGTTCGAATCCCACTGTCGGCAGTCCTGAAGATGGTTTTCTGTGGTTTCCCATTTTCACACCATGCAAATGCTGGGGCTGTACCTTAATTAAGGCCACGGCCGCTTCTTAGGCCTTTCCTAACCCATCGTCGCCGTAAGACCCATCTGTGTTAGTGCGACGTAAAGCCACTAGCAAAAAAAAACAAAAAAAAAACAAACCTCTGTGACAAGAAAGAAGAAATTCAATTCCAGTCATTAAAAAAAATTGCCAAAATATTGATTTTTGTCTCTGGAGTGTCGCCTTAAGTTGAGAGCAAAAATGGCCAATTGAACACCGGAGGGATCCGAAACCACAACCTTCAAATTCTGTGTCCGATGTTCTATCCAAGTGAGCTATGTTGGCCTAGGTCTTATTTGTTCTGTTGGAAAGGACTAATGGTTTGGTTAGCCATTTTTATTCTGTATTCAACATCTCTTTAATATGTACTGAACATGACCTAATATGTTGAAAGTCTATTTTAAATACAATGCAGTCAAGAAAAAGAAATATTCATAGTCAAATTACATATTAGTGCATTTAAACATAATCACTCTGTGAAAAAATTAATAATTTTATTTTTTGCTATTTGTTTAACATCGCACTAACACATCAAAGATTTTCGGTGACGGAAGGGTGGGAGATTGGGAAGGTAGCGGCCGTGGCCTTCATTAAGATACAGCCCCAGCATTTGCCAGGCATGAAAAATGGGAAACCACGGAAAACCATCTTCAGGGCTGCCAACAGTGGGGTTCGAATCCACTATCTCCCGGATGTAAACTCACAGCTGCGTGACCCTAACCGCACGGCCACTTGCTTGGTAAATGTTGATTTAAGAATCTGCAAACGGATATCCAGTACACAAACAGAATAGTGGTTTAGTTTTATAGAATGTAAACAGAGTAATAGTCAAATTAATAACAGTAAATTGTAGAGAACCTGTAATGAGAAGAAAAATGAAAACACACGAGATTTAGAACACTACCTGAACAGAATAATAAAACACACTTCATGAGAGAAAAATGAAGATAAGGTATAAAACCTTCTTCTTCTGGAGCAGTCTCCTCACAGAAGGTTGGCAACCTTATGCAATAAGTTTACCTACTTTGTGTTTCCTGTATCAGAGTTGCTATATTGTGGATGCTGAGAAACTTCTGGAGGTTCTGCATCTATGTTTCCGTTCAATCTTACCTTCTATCATCCAGATGGCCATGGAGAATTTATTAGCCAAGGATATTGCATGTGATCTTTTTTGGAGTTATTCTTTTAAGTATTTTTCAGCAGAACAGGATTGTGATTGTGGTTATTTATAGAGATTTTTATACGATACTATGTTATATGTATTTTCATTAGCCTATTTTGTGATATAATCTATTCGAGTTGGTGTATATATTTCAGTCTGGGAAGCCATATTTGTTTATTTACTTACAGTGCTAAGTTGCCATAGCACTCGAATGGTCAGCTGGTGATCACATAAAGTGAGGTTAACCAAAGTTCATCTACCTCTGCTGACGATTCATGTACTGAGAAGCATAACTCAAATAAAAGATATATTTTGGATAATGCCAAAAGTAATTACTCTCAGCCTGTGTGTACTCATTGCAGGCAACTGTTTAAGTCCACTCAAGAGGTCAATATTCAGATCTCAAAAACAAATTCTAATGAGCAGAATAGACACATAGCTGGGACATTACACCACCAAGTTAAGTGCTGAAGTAAATTTAGGAACATCTTCAGAACAAGGGCATCAATACAGAAAAGAACAAGAGTTGATCAAGGGAGGTCAGCTAGGATAGATAAGTGAGGAGCCTGGCACGAGTAAGCGGAAGCAATGCCATGACTCAGTTAAGGGCACCATAGTGACCAACCCATGCTCTGAAGTTAAGAGCCCCTGGCGCCCCTTTTAGTCGCCTTTTATGACACGCAGGGAATACCGTAGATGTATTCTAGTCCGCATCCGCAGGGGTCCACACCTCATTACTTTCCTCATCTGAGTCAGGATCAAGAGCATTATCATTGTGCATTGTAGATAACAATAACATGTTCCCCACCTTTTTTAGGTACTTACCAGTACATATAATACTTCCTAATTTCCTGGAAAAAACTGGCTCACTTCCCTAGGCCTAAATGAATGATTATGAAACTACACTGGAATAAATGTAGCAGAGGAAATTCGAGTTGCCAGAGAATCCGGTCTACCTCTGCTTTTTCCTGAACAAATTTCACATTTAAGGTTTGAACCAGGGGCTCCATGATGAAATGATGACGTCTAACTGCCTCAGCCATAGAGGGCCAGTTCTTTTTCTTTGTTCATTATGCCAATTCAAGGAGCGTGTTTGAACTTGTTCGTTGGCCTGATGCTTTCGCCTTCTTATCCTCCGAAAATCTCTTCATAAATGCACTGTGTTGCATCTTGCGTTCAGTGGACCACTTCCTACCAAGTTTCTTTTTAGGTTTCTCCGTGAATTTGTGCTCGGCTACTATTGTACTGAAGGCTCCACGATCTTCCATGATGTCTGTGATATTCATTTCTTGGAGGTCTGCCTTAGTTTCTTCCAGCCAGTTTATTTTGACTTTTTTGTTTTTGTTTTTTAGCTGATTACTTTAAATAATCGTTTGGTGAGTCTGTCACAGCCCATTCTATAGATATGGCCAACGAATTTCAGGCATCTCTCGTGCATGGCATCAGTGAACCTGTAAGTTAATGAGTAACATTGTTTTTGTCTTAATTCACATTCCATTTTCTCTCATGGGACCATACATTTTCCAGAGAATTTTCCTTTCTTGCTTCTCAATGTCTATAATTTTAGAGTGACCTCCACGAGATATGGTTTCTAAGCCTTAGAAAGTGGTGGAAGAATAGAAACTGGACGATAGTCAGAGGTCAGTTTAGAATAGTATATCTTAGGCACTGGGATGACATTGGCTTGTTTCCAGAGTGCAGGGAAAGTCCCATTTCTGAGACAGTAATTGAATATATGTGTGATAATCGGGAGGATAGCGCCTATTATATTTGTATGAAATGCATAGGGATGTCATCGACTCCTACTGCTTTAGATTTAATAGAGTATAGTACTTTTTTAATTTGGTTGCTAGTGCCTTTTGGAAAGAAAATTGAGGACGGTTAAGTGGAGGGACGGCTGATTGATTTGTATTTAATTCTGCCTGATTGATTGGTTTAAATGCGATTCGTTCTTCAGAGAAACATGTAATAAGCTCATCTACGGGAACAGTTGGTTCTCGTTGCTGTTGTTGGCCTTCTACAATACCAAGTGAGCATAGTTCTTTCCAGGAATTCCTTGCATTCAGTTTACCTGAAAGACAGTTTAAGTACTTAAATTTCTGATTTCTTGCTTAATTCTGTTCCCAAGTACCCGATAGTTTTCAAAATCGGATTCATTACGGGTACGTTTATACCATCAGAACCATGAACCACGGTGAGCCATCAAATTCTTCATTTCATCATTTAACGATGGGCAGGGGGGCCACTCACTTTCAACTGTCGTTTGGGAGCCTGTTTGTCGTATGGGCTAATAACGAGGGAATTTAGTTTGTCTATTTTTGCGCCAATATCGTCTAGTAGTAGAATATCATTCCAGGGTAGGTTGTAGGCTTCATACTTCAGGTGATCTAGATTAATAACTCTTATATTCCTACAAGTGGTACACTTACGTTTGTATTTGGGTATGCGAAGAGAATAGGAAAAATAGACTAGGTCGTGTGTTGAGATTGATGGAACAGGAATTTGGCCATGATTTAAAACTTTCTGTGGATTGTTAGTGATGATTAGATCAGTTAGTGAGTGTAAAATGTGATTATTGCTATATATATGGTTGGTGGGATTTAATGGGAGAATTGCAAGGTTACAGGAAAATAGTATATAAAGTAGTTTGTCCTTCAGAACTGATTCTTTCAGTAAGTTTATATTTAAGTTTCCTTATAGTACGATATGTTCGTAAGTTGGTACTAGGTTGTATAAACAAGCTTCCAACTCTGTCATGTTCACTATATCTGGAGGTTTATAAACTACGATGAAGAGGACTTTCATCCCTTTAACGGTGATCTCCACGAACATGAACTCTGGTCCCGGCTGAGTGGCATTTTGTGATGTGCATATTACTCTACCTCTCAAGTCATTTCTGAAATAAAGGGCTACATCGCCGCCTTTCCTACCATCCATTCTGTCCCAGCGGACGAGTTCATAATTATTAATATTTACCATGGCGGACGGGATGGTAGGCCTTAGCCAAGTTTCGCCAATACAAAAAGCATGTATGTCATTGTTGTTAACAAGTGTACGTATTTCATCAATGTGAGCAGGAAGAGAGAGAGCGCATTCACATGGCAACATTGCACACTCTGTGGCATGGAGGAGAGAGCCTGTCTCAACAAGAGACCTGTTGCAACAGGGGGTTGCAGACCGGAGCCAGACTCAGGTAGCGGGCGTTGAGATAACAGTACAAGGGGATTATGTTTAACTTTGATTGACAGAAACAATGGGTTCTCACCGCTGCCTCCTGCCAAAAGAGGCTGCTGACTGTTGCACACACACATTCACACTCACATTTAAAGAAAATATGCACATAACTAACACTATTTGAGTAAAATTTAAAACTCGTGGTAAACAAGAGTCCTATTACATACTTTAAAACCAGCCCTATTATAACACATTCACTCAGTGACACTAATTCTGTGCTCCGCTACACTGCCTGATGAGAACTATTAGATCCCTAGGAGTGATGAGAGTGATTTTCTTGCCGTCTGGTGTAATTACAGTCACGCCCGTCCTGTGTATGCACATTCCGCAGTCCAAATGTGTCGCGTGCCTTATTCAAAATCCCTTTTCTTGTTGCTGTTAGGGATTCCATGACCATGATGTTAATGCCCTTCAGTAGTCGCTTCGCCCGCCAGACTTGGTCCCGCTAAAGGTAACACAGGAACTTCACAATTATTGGCATGTTCTCAGTGGCCACTATATTGGCAGTAGTCCTATGCTGGCCTCCCAGTCTATGACATCTATTGATACTGTCCATGCCAATATCTAACTTCTCTTTCTAATGACGTCTATGACAGCCCCATAGGTGTCCTCCTCAGGTGATTCCTTAACCCCATGTATGGGTAGGCAATTTCACCTACTATACTGGGCTGCTTCATCGGCAAACAAGCCTAGAAAGTTTACACCGACACTGAGCAACAGGAAAACAGTGGCTACCATCTTTAGGGACCATAAAGGTGTCTTGTTGGTGGACTTTATGGAACCTCAGGCTGAACAGATGCACACCTCACTGGCAGAGGGCATCAGAAAACTGGTGTCATGATAAGATAAATGCCTCAATCGTTTTGGCGATTATGTGGAAAAATAAGTATGACTCCTAAACTTTCAGTGATAAAATCATTTTCTTATGACAATGTGTCTTTTTTATAGCCCATCGGAGGTGGAAAAAACCAGTGTTTGTAAAATATGTGTACGTCATTCACGGCTAGCCTTACAACCTGTAATTTTTAACTCTTGCTACTGCTATAGCTTTCAACAGACACATTTTACTCATGACTGACTATTCAGTCATATATTTGCATATCCCGTTTTAAATTTCTGGAAACTTTTCTTTTGGAGGGAGGAGGGGGGAGATCAGTGAAATGCCTGGCAGTTACCATTTGTCTGTTCATTGCCTTTTGCTATGCACTACATGCCTCTCCACTCTCCATGCTTGTGCTTTCGAGCAAACATGTGATGGAGCATTAGCAGGATGTCATCTCATTGTGTGCATAGGATCAGGGGATTTACTGCTTAACGCCGAGGCCATGGTTTTAAGTTATAATTACAGGTTGTCCAATAAGAGAAGGGTTTTGACATTTCAGTGCTGTGATTGCTCCATCAGCAGTTAATTTATGAGTGCCTTTCCAAGTGTTTCAATCATTTTTCTGGTTGCAGTATAAGTGTACATTGAGTTACCTGTATCTCTTGTTTACTACCTACTTCCCCTACTTCTTTTCTAGCCTATTTTAATCCACAGCTGGATGTAGCCCTCTTCCATATGCTTCCATTGTCTTTGGTCTTGAGCCACTTGGAACCAGTGTGTTCCAGCTAACAGCTTTATGTTATCGAGCCATCTCTTCTGGGGTCTTCCAATGTCTCTCTTGTGTTCCTGTGGTCTCTAGTGAACAATTCTAGAGGTCCACCTGTTGTGGTCTTGTCGAGCTTATGTTCCTACTCATTGCCATTTTAGTCTTGCTAACTCTCTCCAGGATGTCTGTTATATTTGTTCTTCTCCTGATGACCTCTGAATGGATCTTATCCCTATGGCTGATCCCTAGCATCTGTTGCTCCATAGCTCGTTGTGTTCGCTGAAGCTTGCAAGCACTTGCCTTAGAGTCATCGTTTCTAGACTGTACGTAGTAACTGGCATCACGCACGTATTATAAACATTGGGATAAATCTCGTCTTTCCGGTGGACAACTATGGACAACTATATGCAAACCTTTTTAAGATTTCTCAGATCAACAGACTTCAATGTACAGCTCCCATCCACAATAATATGATTCGTACAATTGTACAATTGACATGTGTATAACATGGAAAATGTAACATCTTTTCTTATGGTACATACATTAGCATGTTCATTTCAATTTTCCAGTTACATTTTACATATTAACGTTGACTGTCAAAGATAGTTTTATATACTAGTCGTCTCCTACAGGCCATGAAGGCCCCTAGTGGGCTGAAAGGTAAAGCTTCCACTATCCGTAACCTCGGCACTTGGTGGGGTAGAGTGGTTAGCTCTACACCTGGCCACCTTCGCCCCCAGGAATCAACCTGGTACTCATTTGTAGTATAGGCTGAGTGAACCTCAGGTTCGTGTTCATCTCCAGAAGTGGGAATTTTGTTTCATAAATTCTTTGTCTCCCTAAAGGAGAATTGAACGCTCGTCTTTCTGAGTGTTTATTAGTCAACCGTCGCATTTCAAAGCCTAGATGTGAAGCCGCTGCTATATTGTTTACTTTTTTCTAATTCATTTTATTATTATTTTATTGTGTACAAGCACACAAACATTGCTACCAATATAGCATCTTGTAGGAGAGCGTGTCTACACATAATAATAATAATAATAATAATAATAATAATAATAATAATAATAATAATAATAATAATAATAATAATGAAATAGAAAAATCTCAATCCAGCAGCGGCTTCACATCTTGTTTGGGACATGAGACGGTTAACCTTTCAAAATATGCAAAATCAAACCATATGCGAGGTAAACATAACTTGCAGGTCTAACAAACGACAACTACGGAAGAACCTGGAAGGTGGAAGGAGCTCTATTGAGGTCCGTGGGAAAGTATGACGTTATGAAGAAGAAAAGGTTCTCGATAATTACACTCAAACTATTAATTATTAACAAAATGAAAATGTTTACAAAATCAAAACAAAGCAGATAAATGACAATAGTAGATGGCAATTTAGAGCACTTAAATCAAAATATTTAAATGAACTTAACCAAAGTATATAATAGGCAGAAATTTAAGGAAATGTTAATAAACATGAGATACTTTAAATAAAACCTTTAAATAAGAAAATAAAATGTTAACGGACAAAATTGGTGAAAGCGGGAATCTAGAGGAAACTCCGAAATGCAAATTTTAAATCATGGAAAGTTATGTTAAATGAGAAAATGCCGAAACACAAGAATGAACTAAATAAAATCAAACACAATAGATTTAGAGCTTACCAAGAGAGACTGAGGACCCAAGGCGGGATGGATGCAATTTGCGATCACAAGTAGCCAATAGGAACACCGAATTTCCCTGTATTTCCGTTTTCGCCAATTGGAAAAGTCGTTATTCTGACCAATTGCTATTCACTACCTTATGTGGCCAGTTTCTAAACTGCTGATGTAATTAGAATTACATCACCTATTTCCTCCATGTGCCAGTACATACTGCCCCAAAAGTTATGTACTGCACGTGTTTTACCAAAACCACAATAGTACAAATTTTCTTACATCATTAATAGTTCATATTTTGTAACAAATAATTTTCTTCAAGTTATATTAAAAAATAGTTTCTTCTTCAGAGTCCATTTTGTTCACAGACCTTAATATTGATAGTTTTAAATATTACACACAACTGATTTTTCTCTTGTCAAACAGATCAAAATGACAATGAATTTTTTCCTTCTCAATGTCTTTTTCTTGATGATGCACAGGTCACACTTTTAATTGTGGATCCACTGAACATTTCCAGAGGAATTGTCCAAAGATTGGGTCCTTAGGCAATTCAAAACCTGATGTGGGTGGTACCACTGAAAATTTCCGGTGTAATTGTCCTAACCTGATGTGGGTAGAGTCTCTTCCACCAATAGTTTTTGTCAATACTGAGAGTGGAATAGGCATTTCTCTAGACAGTGCCCTCACAATTCTTCCGGGTCTGGGCGTTCTGGTAATAGTAATTCTAGATAACTACCCGCCAATTCTTGTGGCAGACCTCAAAGTGTAGCTTCATGTTTGGTCTGTTATAACTGTAGGTTAAAGGACGATTCACCAAATTCTGTGTTGATAATAGGTCCCAGTCTGAACTTAGGGTTAATTTCCTGTGGCATTTCTGCTATCCCTCTTTGTAAATTACCTTACATATGCTTAGAGGTAAATAATGGACCTGTCTGTGCATTGGTAGATTCTGGAAGTAGCATCACATTGAGGGGTGAGAAATGGTATAACTCGATGAAAACCGTTTGCAAGTTCCCTCCATTGAAACCTGAATCTTTAACCTGCCATACTGCTAACTCTTTGAATATAATTGGATTTCTGGATGTCAAGATCAGAATCCATGATTTCACGTAGACAATGCCAGTGCTAGCTGCGAAAAATCTATCTTGTCCTTTCATTTTGGGTGTAAATTTTATTGCCAAAACTAGTATGATTTTGGACCTTCAGTTCAATGATTTCCATTTTAAATTTTCCGTTAGAATCTTTAAGTTGTCTAATCGCTCCCTTATTCTTCCTTGACATGTCAATGCTATTTCTGAAGACACGGGTGAACCTAAAGCTTTTGATTTTGATCATTTGCCTGATTATCATGCCAACCAACTTAAGAATCTCTGCGATAAATTTCCAGATGTATTTACCGAAAAGATAGGTGTAACCAATGTTTTGGAGTACAAAATTGAAGTTACTGACAAACATACCTGTTCACTCTCCTCCGTATCGGCTGTCAACTCCCAAAACGAAAGCCCTTATGGCTATTATCGATCAAATGCTTGCTGATAGTGTAATACGTCGTTCTAAATCTGCTTTTCCTTCTCCCATATTTCTTGTCCCTAAACCACAGGGTGGTTTCAGGTTCATCACTGATTATTGGATGCTGAACAAGAGAGCTGTACTCCAATCTGTTCCTCTTCCTGATCTGCACTCTTGTTTTTCTTGGTTTGCTAATGCCAAAAATTTTACCACTTTTGATTTGAACCAGGCATATTATCAGATACCTCTTGCTGAGGAATCCAAGCACCTCACTGCTTTTGCCACTGATTGGAATCACTATGAATTTGAACGCGTACCGTTCCGATTAAGTACAGGCGCTGCTGTCCTTACTCGGTTACTAGATAATGTTTTGTCAGACATTAAATTCAAGTTTGTATATAATTACCTGGATAATTTGGTAATTTTCAGTGAAACATTTGAAGAGCACCTTGTCCAATGAATAATCTCTCCATAGGGCGAGAAGCTTGCTGGGATGACAACAGACCTAGACGAGTATTAGGTGCAGGTTTGCTGATATACTCCGCAATCATCTGAAGAACCCTTAAGGCTAGCAAGCTTACTTTTGCACAACCCCAGATGTCCTTCTTAGGGCATATTATGTCTGACAACGGTGTCTCTATTGATCAATCTCATACTGCAGCTATAAAAATTTTCCTACCCCTAAAGATGTCAAAGTTGTAGCTAGGTTCATTGGCATGGTCAATTTCTTCCATAAATTCATCCCCAATTTTGCTGAAAGAGCAGCTCCATTAAGTGCTTTGAGAAGAAAAATTGCTAAATTTGAGTTGGGTGATGCCCAATTTGAAGCTTTCTGTGACTTGAAATCTGCTTTATGTAACGCTTCTGTTCAGGCTATGCCAGACTTTTCTAAACGTTTCATTCTTCAAACCGATGCCTCATCGACAGGTATATCTGGTGTTCTCCTTCAGGAATTTGAAGAGGGACGTCGTCCAATTTCTTATACTTCCCATAGTCTAAATCCTGCTGAATGGAACTATTCAATTTATGAATTGGAACCCCTCTGTTGTTTTCTCTTTAGGAAGATTTAGGATGTACCTTGAACATCTCCCCTTTGATCTTGAAACAAATAATCAGGCATTGAGTTGGGTACTGGCTAAGCCACGAAGGACTGGTCGTCTTGCGCGTTGGGCAGTACACATCTCAGCTTTTCAATTTGAAGCTCATCACATTCATGGCACTGAAAACGTTGTGGCTGATAGTTCCTATAGGATATTTTATCCTAGCAGTTCTGATCCTCAATCAGAGCCTGCAGATCCCTCTCCTGAACAAGTTTCAGCCCTTGTCAATGGAGTTCTCACTAATCCCCCTTTTCCTTTTAAAGATGTCGCTAAACATCAGGAAGACGATGCAAAAAATAAAGGCTATTATTGATAGAATCAGGTCTGGTGAAAATGTCAAATCTTATGTTCTTAAGAATGGAGTTCATTGTTGTCCTATCCGTGGTAGAAGGGACCCTAAATTTGCCGTTCCAGCTAACTTGGTTCCACTCTCTTTACATATTTCTACGAATCCCCGATCGGTGGACATGTCGGTGTTTTCAAAACTAGAGAGAAAACATTTCATTTGGAAATCCATGGACGGTGAAATCCATACGCTTGTCAAATCTTGCAAAACTTATTATTATTATTATTATTATTATTATTATTATTATTATTATTATTATTATTATTATTATTATTATTATTATTATTACAACTTCCCCCATGCGGAGGCTGCCACAAGGACAAAGTATTTCGACTACACAGTATTTTGTCTTCTAAGTTACTGTTGACTTTGTTACTGTGCCAGGTAGAAAAATCACCACAAGGCTCAGGAATAAATTTGCGATACGGTTCTTCAGGTGTTATATAGATGATTGCAGAGTATATCAGTAAACCTGCACCTAATACTCGTCTAGGTCTGTTGTCATCCCAGCAAGCTTCTCGCCCTATGGAGAGATTATTCATTGATTACATTGGTCCTTTCCCGAGGTCACGGACCGGCCATCGTTTCATAGTTGTGTGTGTTGACGCATTTTCGCATTGTACGTGGCTGTTGCCTATTCATATGGCTAATGCTAACACTACTATTTCTTGTTTTAAGCAGATCTTTGCTTCATTTGGACTCTGTGAATTTTTGGTGAGTGACAATGCCAGAGCCTTTACCGCTGTACAACTCCGTAATTTCTGTTTTGATTTGTCAATTTCTTATGTAACCACTACCCCATATTATCCGAGGCCAAATTATGCTGAAAGAGTCGATCGAAATCTTAGATCTGCTCTTATTGCCTACCACTTGGGCAAAATTAAAAATACATTAGCACATACAGCTGAAGATGACCACTAAGTGGTCGAAACATGTTCTGTGTGTGCTAATGTATTTTTAATTTTGCCCCAGGCAAAAAAAATAAGGTATCGATTAGGTGTTTTTTAAATTAATTTGTTGATTGTACACATCGATACGGTCATGAAGGGGACGGCTTGCAATACTTCTTCCTGACGTCGCAAATCCAGAAACGATCCGTGCTGCTTGGCACCGTGGGCGTAAAAATTTGAAAATTTATAACGCTAAAATTCAACGTAACTATAATCAGAGGCGAAGACCGCACAATCTGTCTGTGGGTGACCAGGTTTATATTAAGATGCATCCTGTCAGTAGTGCTGCGGACCATGTCATTAGCAAGTTAACCCCCAGATTTCGAGGGCACAATTTTAGAATTCCTAACCCCTGTGTCATTATTAGTCAGTGACCCTGAGAGAAAGACGATCAGCCGAGTCCACTTGTCCCAAGTAAAGATTCCCTAGTTATGAACTGATCCCTTAGTAATCATTTGTGTTTTAGTTATAAGGAATTTAGTAGTTATAAGAAATCTTAGTCGTAAGCAAATGTCACTTTTTTTTGTACTGGCCAGTAAGTTATTCGGGTAACTTTATACTTTAATTATGGTTTGTTTTAATAGCATAGGAATTAAAATGGTCGTTTGTGACCACATTAGGTGTCCTTAGGTATATATTTTCTTAAAGTGTAATGAATTTTGTATTATTGGTTAGGTTATGTAAGATTTGCATTCATGTTCATAATTAGGAATTTTTTCTGTAAAATTTCCTGCCCCAAGGGTAAAACTCCGGTAAACTTTCCTTTTAATCTTTCTCCATTTTCTTTTAAAATTTGTTAATAGTGCTTGCCCTGGGGAGTTGAGGTATCCCAAATCCATGGTGTGGGAGGGGATCTCCCTATGGAGATTGTCGAGCCACCAGTTGGGTGACTGATTTTGTTAGTTGTTATTAAAAAAAATAAAAAAATAAAATAAAAAAAAACTAAACTCTCCTGAACACATCACCTTTCTTCAAGATCCCCTGAATTGTTGGACGATGGCTTTCTTTCAAAAATTCTTCTTTCTGCTGCGGATATGTTTGTGTTCCATTGGCTAATATAACTGGGTCCATCCAAGGTACAACCTGCTGTGCCTGTTGGGAGAGCAAATTGAACTGTGGGGTCACTGTCATCCAACATGTAATGGAGTGGCCTGATGTTCCTGGTGGCAGCAGTTTTACTATACTGCGTCACACTTCACTGGTGGTTACTGGTTAGTTCGCTATACGGGTGAAATGACATGAAGTTCCTAACAGATATGGTTGGACTGATGTTGTATGGAGTTGTTGGCGATCGGCCGTAGTCAGGAGCTGCATGTGGTCAGCGATACTACAAGTTGGGACTCGTCACCCAGTAATGGACGTTCTTATCAAGAACGAAGATACAGTTGTGTTGAGTGTCGGATGTGATATCAGGTCAAACCCCCCCCTCCCCTCCCCCTCCCGGTTAACTTAAATTATATTAAAATTTATTTGCCTCAAGCTATGCTCGAGTTTGCATGTAGAGGGGGAGGATGTCATGGTGACAAGAAAACGGTATTTTAAAAGTTGAAAGACAAGTCATCATTTTCATTTTGATTTTGTTCTATTTGATTTTGTAAAATATGTTCATTTGTTTTGCCTTAAAAAATTGAATGAGTGTGATATTTAAAAACATAATTTTGAATGAGAACCAAGAAGAAGAACTTTTGGAAAACTGTTTTATACTGTAAAATTTGTCTTATTTTATTTCCTATACGTCAAGAGCAGTGTCTTAATTTGCGAACGTGAAGATATTTAGGGTTATTTAACTATTCTACAACTCCACTATGCGTAAAATTTTATAATGTAAATAACAGTGCAATTAGCATTTAAGGTAATAACTTTCATGGCAGGGTGTAGCTGCACGTGCCTGTTTCGGTAAGATGCTTCTAGTGATTTCCTGTTATATAAGAAGGAAGTTTCTGGAAGTTGTAAACATCTTTTCTCATCAAAAATTTCAGTGCCCTCATTGGCTATAATAACAAGAGTTGCTCATTGGTGAATATTAGAGCCTCGAGTGCAATTCCCGTGCGCTAATTGGTTATCTCTTGATTGTCCCATTTCTGACTCCTGGCTACTTGGCTAGGGCCAAGCTTGTGTCCGTCGTCTTTGATTTTTGACCAGCGAAGGGAGCAGAGGTCTCCTTCATCTGTCCTGTGATGAACCTACTGGCCCTCTGCGGTGAGCACTGTTTGGTTCATGTTTTGGATTCAACTTTTAAATGTAAATTCTCAATGTAATTTTTTTGTTTTTTGTGCACCAGAGTTTGCCCAGGGGTGTCTTCCATTCGCCAATTTTTAACTTCAAATAACTTAGCCCTCGCGGCTAGTCATACCCGCTTTCTTTTCGGAGGTAATCCCCTTTTCTTGATTTGAACATTCTAATCTGATGTAAATGTCGCTTTGTGTTCACGTCTCTTAAGTAGTATGTAATGTGTTTTTCCTTGGGGATGTCTCCAGTAATTCTGTACCAGTTTAACGTATGCCAGTTTGAAGCTATGTGCCTTTTACTGAAGTGTTTAAGAAAAGGCTGCAACCTAACTGGGCCCTGCATTCAATTCTATTGTTTCACTGCGATATGTCTTACGTAAATGTTTCCACTGGCCCCTTCCTTAACTTAATGTTGTTATTGTCACGTTTTTAAAAAATGTAAATACCCTGCCATCTTCTAACATTCAATAATTGTAAATTCTGTATCTATAAGAAGGAAGGTAGAAATATTTCTTGTAATGTTGGCGCTTAAGCACATACATTGTAATATGCTATTTTGAATTCTGTTGTACCTTAATAATCAGTAAATTAGAATGTTCAGAAAGATATCACCGTTAATCTCGTTTTCCTCGCACTAACTACCTTTCACAGACCTCGTATGGGTTCCCAGCCCACTTCCCATCTTTCTTTTAGTTGTCATGTTGGTTAACCTGGTATTAATAACTCGATGTTGTTTATGCAGTCTTTATCGTGTGTGTTATATTTAACGTTATCAAATCTCATGAAGTTTAAATTTTCTTTATTACATTTATTATTATTATTATTATTATTATTATTATTATTATTATTATTATTATTATTATTATTTAACTATGTTGATGCTGTTATAGTACAGTTTGAAGTTTGTGCTACGGAGGGTATTTTGTTTTCACGTGCAAGCTCTCGCGGGAGAAGCCTAAACTACGAAACAAACATGGTGTGCATGTTACTGTCATCCACGTGTGAAGAGCAGTGAAGTGTAGTTCGACATTCGTGGGCATACAGCGAGTGAAATTCACAGGGACATGCGTGGTGTGTATGGGGACGACTGTCTGGACTGTCGCAATGTCTCCAGATGGTGTGCATTCTTGCAAGAGGTCCGTGTGAACCCTAGTGATTCGCCATGCTCCAGGCAGCCAGTAACAGCTTCAACTCCGCAGAATGTCCGTGCCATTGAGGAAGCAATTTTGAACGAACAGCATGTGCACCTGTGAACCTTATCACAGACATTCAACGTTTCCTGTGGTGCGGTATGCGACATTGCTCATGACATGTTGAAATTCCATAAAGTTGTGCTCGCTCGGTGTTTAAGAATCTGACAGACAATCACAAGGACCAGCGAATGATGACAAGCATAGATCACTTAACGTGTTACGCTGCAGAAGGGCATGACTTTCTGAAAGGAATCGTCACTGGTGATCAGTCGTGGGCGTACCACTACACGCCCAAAACCAAGCAGGCCTCTATGGAGTGGAAACATGCTGGTTCCCCAATAAAAAAAGAAATTCAAAGTGTCTCAATCTGCTAGGAAAGTGCTTGTGACAGTGGGATGTATGCATAAAGTCTAGCAAATGCTTTTGCTACCTCCTTTGTAAGCATATGCTGGAATAAGTATGAATAAAATAATCTAGCAGTTGCTTTACTTACTGGTATTTACTTGCTAGCAAGCATTTGCTCAATTTTCCAGCAAATGCTGAATTCTACATGAATAAAACCTAGCATGTGCTAGTACTATGCAACCATTTGCTTAAGATTTACCAAGCCAGTCTCAGTTAGCTTGAAGTTTGTCCTGTGACGACTTAGTGTTGCCTTCTGGTTGATTTAATGGCGCAAATTGTGAATATCCGACGCAGGAAACTGTATAATCCCAGACGGCATAGTGATGAACGTGCATATAAACATTTGTATAGATTTAATGAAGAAAATGTTGAATTAATTTCGAGCTCTTTCTTGGGAGAAAGTGACGAGATGCGTGGTGGTGCGTTAACATCGAAGGAACGAATGCAGATATTTCTTCGTTTTGTAGGCAATCCAGGTTTCCAAGTTGGAATAGGCGAAGATACGGTAGTGCATCAAAGTACTGTTAGTAGAACCATTGACTTCGTCAGCGAGAAAATTTTTCAAAAAGCACATCACTGGATAAAACTTCCGTCACGTCCACATGAAATCAATATAGCTAGAGATGAATGGCAGTAACGCTTTAACTTTCCTTGTATGATTGGTGCTTTTGACTGTACACATGTACCAACTCTAAAGTCACGACTACACGGCGATGAATATATCAACCACAAAAATTTCGCTTCTATCAATGTGCAAGCAACATGCAACTCAAGTGAACTTTTTACAAGTGTTGATGCTAGCTGGCCTGGTTCTGTTCACGACAGTCGCATATTTAAGAATTCACGTGTGTATGAAGGATTGCGAGACCACGCAGGAGCTGCAATACTGTTGGGTGATTCAGTTTACGGGCTTGTACCTTGGCTGCTAACTCCTTACTGAAACCCTCAAAATCCACAAGAAGAAAATTACAATCGCATGCATGCTCAAAAGAGAGTAATTATTGAAAGATGTTTTGGCCAGCTGAAGAGATGTTTCCCTCTTCTAGCAAACAAAGTCAGAATCTCTCTACAGAAAAGTTCACGCATTATCTCTGTTGCTTTGTGCTGCATAACGTCTCTAAGCATTTAAGAGACGATGACAATTTTGATAATGTTTATACCGAAGAAAACGATGATGATGATGATGATGATGATGATGATGATGATGATGATGGGGGTGAACAAGAATATGGTTATGGTGACATGAGAAGACATGGTGCACAGAGAAGAAATGAAATCGCTAATATTTTGTTTCAACAAGTTGCTGTAAATGAACTATGAAAGTAGTGAAGCACTGTGATCTGAAAATGACAACAAAATTTAACAGTTATGTGGCTCGTATTTTTAATTTAACTTATACTTTTACATCGTTATAAACTTATTTGTGATTCACTTATCTTGTACGCTACTGTATCATTTTGCCTCAGTTGAATACAAATACAAACACTTATCTCTCTGATTTCATGTTTCACACATCATTCAAACTGTAGGTCAAAGATGCAAGTTCATTTGTTTGGTTGCGGTACATATTAAACTTTTTGGGGAAAAAATTATTGTGTGTTACTTTCCAATTTGACCTCGTAATAAACAACAGGCAACATTTTGGCTTCAGTCCCCTTGAATGAACGGGAATTCTTTGCTTTCCCATTCACTGCAAGCTTCATTTTGTGCTTTCCAGAGGCACTTCCACAGCACAGGATTGTAACACATTATTTTGAAGATTTGTGTCCAGCAGCAGACTTTTCCTTTTGTGAAGGGAGAGTTTTTATAGGAAGACATTTCCACATTAGCCCTGACTCATTAGCATTATAAATTTGATCAGGAAGAAAATTTTCCTCTTCCATAAATTTCTTTAAGCTGCTGCAAAATGATGCAGATGCTTCTGTATTTGTACCAAAATGCCCTCCTTCCACCCTTAATTGATGGATACCATGTCGCTGTTTAAATCTAGTAAGCCACCCTGATGAAGCGTTAAAACCACCCTCTAAGCTTAGCGCTTTATGAAAAACTAGGTATCTCGGAGCACAATGCACCCGAAATTGGTATTCCTTATGCTCTCTTCTGGTTAAACCATTTCAGGAGCGCAGAACCAAGCTCCCGATAAGAAGTATTCATACTTTTCCGTTTCATAGGGCCAGAATCTTTACCGTAGTCCTTTGTGAAGGCTATGAGTTTTTGTTGATTGTTTTTTATGTATGGCACTGTTTGCACTTTTATTCCATAAACAATGGCTAATTTCCTTGCAGAGACTCCATTATATCATTTCTGAATGATATTTCATTTTTGTTCGATTGTTAGCACTACTCGTTTACGTTTTACAACAGACATTTTTCACACCACAACGTCCGTATCTTACTGTATGACAATTTGTTAACAGCTGCTCATTTAAGCAGATCCCTCAAAGGAATGCAGACAGCACTTGCCTTCCAGCAAGCTTGAAATAAGACTACTTACACCTCCTTATGGAACTTACGCTTCACTATTACAAAACAAGAAATGACAATGCAAGAAGTCGTCAACCTGTCACAAAGTACTGTGCTGAAAATAACTTACCCCCACCGTGACTATACTGCAAAGATATGTACTGAAAGTACTGGGACTACACTGTAAAAATAGGAATGAAAAATACTGTAAATTCAAAGGTATTCCATTTCAATTATTGTATTTTTAATAAAGCAAAAACTTGGACAGTTGATCCACAAACCGGATAATCCGCGTCCGGATAATCAAGAGTATACTGTAGAACTAATTTGCAGAACTTAAAGCCAGAAAAGATGCTCATTTTTCAATATATGCGATGAGAGACTGGAATGGTTAGAGGAGGATTTTCTGGTGAACTTTGAAAGAGTAAGAAAATCTAGTGATGTGATGGAATGACATTCTAGCAAAGAAACATTCCAAGCTATTTTTTGACATCTTCCACTGTCTTATGCATGAAGTATCTTCCCTCACCTGGATTCCATTTTGTCCTTACAAGGTCATTTAATAGTGGCCCAGTAGAACATTTCTTCAGCAAGCTGAGACGTATATATCGATGCAATGAGATGTTGGATTGTAGAACAGTGATATTCACTATGAATAGGATTTTGAAAACTGAGTTATTTTCAAGTGCATACAAGAGAACTCCAATCGTGAATCACTCCTTAAAAAAAAGACGTAGGGGCTAAAAGGAGGTCGAAACTTTGATTCCAGACAAGATCAGGTGTATACTAAACAAGCTTCACCAATCTCCTGATATGTAGATTAATTGTGTTTTCTCACAAAGAAAGTGTATTTCATTTTAATATTTGAAGATAACCATTTTCTGTTCAAGTAATTCCAGGTCTTGGATATCTAATGATAGAACTAGCAACATTGACATATATGGCAGGTTTGTTATGCTGCAAGTTCTGCTGTCATTGGCGGCAAAACAAAAATGTAGCTCCCGTTTAATGGACTCTCTTTACAATAGGGACATTTCTGATAAGTTGCACTTACCAACTGAAAAATTAGTGTGGATAATGAACATAATTTTAAAGTTTGTTGTTAAGCAAATTTGATAGGACATATGAGACTGTAACACAATGCATTCTTCAAGAAGTTGAATTGTGCCTTACCCTTAATTGCTTCATCTCCTGAAACAACAGCCAAATGAAAAGGTTAGGCTTACTCATTAAAAAAAAAAAAAAAAAAAAAAAACCACTATGCTCATCTTTCTAGAGAACATTGCTTCACAAATAACTGAATGGTTTGAACATGTTAAAATTCTCAACGCAAAGCTGGTGAGTAGGAAAATTGTGTGTGTATAAACTGCCTGCCAGCGCACCGACTGATGAACATCCTAGTAGTGCTGCGAGGTGAGCAGTGGAGAAACTGTACATTAGTTCATTGTACACACTCTGTCATAGAGGCAAAAGGTGATGGTCTGTTCAAGACAAGCTTTATTTTTCCTCCAATCACGAACCACAACCCTCGTCCACATCGTACTCTTTTCATAAACCACAAATATCAATTTTTGCTCCGTCTCTTCAATAGCGTGGAGCTTTTCCTTAGCCATGAATGACCTATAACGAGGACTCATACCCCCATCCTTAACACGTGCTACTACACTGACTGAGCAAATGTCATGGGATAGCAGAGCACTGATGCGCAGGTGTGTTGTCTGCGCACCACACGCCCCCTGTGCCAGCGGCAGTTGTATAGGAGACCTTGTGAGCAGTGGCTGTGCATGTGACAGGTGTAACATGGAACGTCGTTGTGAGCTGACAATGTTCGAACGGGGTATGGTGGTCGGAGCCCGACGAATGGGAAGTGCGATTTCGGAAGTGGTGCGGGAATTCGGCTTCACATGATCAACCGTGCCCAGGGTGTATCGTGAATGGTTGAATGTGGGTGTCACCGTCCACAACAGACAAACGACCGGCCGTCCAGCCACCCTCGATGACCGTGACCGGCGACATCTGAGACGGATTGTCAACAGAGAAAGACGGGCAACCATGCAACAAATCACGGCTCAATTCAACACAAGCCGTGCTAGACAAGTCTCCCAGTGGACAATCCGTAGGAACATGGGTTCTATAGGGTATGGGAGAAGCGCCGCACATGGGTGCCACTGTTAACCCAACGTCATCAGGCACGACGCGCATTTGTTGCCAGTCACCAGGGATGGACACTGGAACAATGGCGTAACGTGATATGATCGGACAAATCACGATTTCAACTGCACCATGCCGGCATGTGTATGGCGCAGACCACATGAAACGATGGATCCCACCTGCCTCGAAGGTGTGGTCCAGGGCGCTGATGTCTCTGTTATAGTCTGGGGTGCATTTTCCTGGTATGGAATGGGCCCCTAGTTGTTCTGGAAGAGACTTTGAATGGTACGCGGTATGTTGAGCTGCTCGGAGACTATCTCCACCCATTTTTGGCCTTCTGCTATGTTTCAAGATGATAACGCACCGCCACATCGCTCCCACGTCGCCCGGAATGGTTCCAGGAATATGCAGCGGAGGTCCAACGACTGCCATGGCCACACAGGAGCCCCGATATGAACCCTATCGAGCATATCTGGGATGTCCTGGAACACAGGCTCCGTGCCATGGATCCTGCACCCACGAACAGACCAGCATTGGCGGCCGCTCTGCAAACGATTTGGTGTCAGCTGCGTCCAGAGGACTACCAGGGACTTGTCGACTCACTTCCACTGCAGTTCGCAGGGCTAGAAGAGGCCCCACAGGCTATTAGGTGACTATCCCATGACATTTGCTAAGTCAGTGTACTTGAACTGACACAATAAAAATGGCGCGATATATATGCAACATGCTTCTTGCTGTGGCAGGAACAGAGTTGCCAACAAAGTGGACGGGAAAATACCAACCTCCAGATTCATGTACATCAGAAACAATAACCTTGATGCAAATAATAACCACACCCCAACATTTTGCCACCAAATTTTGAAAAAAGATATACAGGGATTATCTGCATATATACGGCACTTGTTTTTTAAGTAATTTTAGGAATGGAAGTCATGGCTTGATTTGTCACTCACTTGATTTGTTCCTTTCCATTGTGTTTACTTTTTTCTTTTATGTTTGTCCTTCATTCCTCATATTTTAACACCGGCCATCTCCCAAAAAAATTGAAATCCACTTTTTGTGCTGAATGTGTTCTCTGTCCACTTTTACACAAGGTAGCAAACTATTAACCGCAAGCTCGGCCTCCAACCTGCTTATTTACTTCATCAAGAATTGGAGTTAGTTGCAAACACGGCCATCCGCGTATGGTTATGAGTTGCAATACCGGCCATCTCCTCTAACGCTACAGGGCAGGGGAATCGCAGCAACTGTGTGGGAAAGAACAGCTTATTCATCGTGACTATTGTAGGTGTCACAGTTTTGTTGTAAGGAAAGTTGTGGTTTTTATCATAGAACTGTGTAGCTATTATAATTATATTGGGAAAAATGGACATTAAGGTTGATGAAGTGACACCTGAAAGAGCCAGAAAAAGGCAATGAAATAGCATCAGCACTTTATCATAAGCTAAATACTACTGATATGTCGAATGTTTCATTTTATAAGGTGTTTTGCTGATGGATGTGGGGGGCAGAACAAAAATTCTGTTATGATATCAATGCTCCCCCTTTGGTTTGTCACAAAAGCACTAAAACTGAGTTAATTTTCCCCGTGGGAGGACATTCATTTTTACCATCCGATAGAGTTTTCGGGCTCATTGAAAAACAAACAAAGAAAATACAAACTTTAATACAACCTGAGGAATTTCATAATCTTCTTTCTCAGTATGGCAAATTATTTCATCTATGACTTTGACTGGAAAACAGAATGTACTTCTATTTACAAGCCTATAGGGAAATGGCACTTCAAATTTTCTGCTGCAAAAAGGGTTAGTTTGACCAAATCAAAAGGAGGCAATTCAGTATTAAATCAAGGTGAACCCAACTACAGAATAGACGTTGGAACAAAATTAGACATTTGTAAGAAAGGCAAAAATATTTTGATGATGAATCCAAAAGTTATACATACTGGTAAAATAGTAAAGAATTTAAAGACAAAAGATGTTGAAACTCTATTGACTAAACATTTTGGGACTCAGTGGTAAAATGTTGAAGTGCTTAAGTTTTACAAAGAACTCATTGATAACAACAACCTTCCACAAAACAACCCAGAAGATGAGGGAGATGCATGTGAGCACAGTGTAGACATTGGCAGTAATGTTTAATTTAATGTTTAATGTTTTTAACGTTTAATTTTCGAAAATTTAATTCTGGTTCATTTTGTGTAAATATATTGGCTTTTTATACTGCATTGATTTTTTAAGTTAACTTTTAAATAAAGCATTTTTTTTGTACATTTTCATTCCCTCAGTTTCTTTAGTTTGGTGCAAACCCGGCCATCTCCAAATTTGAACTTTAAATATTTCAAATAATTATACAAATAAAACATTGGCATTCTGTAACATTCATTACAATGCTATTTATAAGTGATATAGAAAATACAAATAATTCTAAATCACTTTATTTATATTTTACACGTTTTTTTTTTTGGTCTCCTGAAAAATTTAACCATTTGGAGATGGCCGATTTTGCAAATAGACGACTCATTTATCTTTTCATCTCTTTTCTGGTACTCATCTGGTTTTCTTCTTATCCTACACTTACTACATCCAAACTGAAGATCTGTCAAGATGGTCCCCCACTGATGTTAAAGCCTACCTTCCTAATGAACCCAGAGAGCAGAAACAAGCTTGTTTAAAGGCTGACGACCTGTCATTTTATTTCTCCTAGTATGTGTTCTTATTCATATTCCTTTCTAAAACATGTTATGAACTCTGATTCTCCAATCTTTCAACATGAACTTCCAACTAGGCACTATTTTCATCCATGTCCAGGGTCTTTAGTCAAGCTTTGTTTCTTTCAGAATCTTCGAGTTCAGTATAAAGGTCTCAGAATTTGTTATACCACACAGATACTTCGCTACAATTTCAAAACGTCCTGACAGACCATAAACAGTCATTAAACAATACTGGATGGCACTCTGATTCCTTGTTCTTGCTTGCAAAGCTCTGGGAAATGAATGTACCTCTACCTTAAAATAATGTTTTACCATACTAACTATTTTATTTGACTGTTAACTTAGAGTGGTTCAAGGGGAGGATAATGGAGAACTAACAACATATTTCTTGAGATATAACTAGAGGCCCCTGTTTTTCGCATAGCGCAAAATGTTTGCGAATTTTTACAAATTTGGCTCAAAATTCAAAATAATTGAAGAAATTGTATGTAACCACACTTTGATCCAAGAAGCATAATGAAAGGCCTATTTCCCAAATGCAGGGTGACAGCTATGCAACTCAAGCCGCGCGGCCACTTGCTCAGTCTACGAAAACTTACAAACACAGAATATCCAGTTAGTTGTTCATGTAGAGCAGGTGACGATATTGATGTCATTGCCATTCTTCTCTTTTTATCCCCCCCCCATGAAATAAGAAAAATTAGCAATTTGTGAAAGCTGTAATGGAGGCTTAATGGATCCCAGTCAGGTCATTTTCAACATATTTTAATATAACGGCTGACAGGAGAACACGTGTGATTCCCATTAATATAGAACTCATGGAATCTTGGCGTTTTATAAATTGATGAGTAAATTATGTATTTAGGCTAGGTCCTACTTGTTAAAAAGGCAGGATTTTTTTCCCCGAACATCTCTACTTTGATATATGCAATATGTGTTTTCAGCAAAGCATATCTCTCATGCTTCTTCTACATATGTAAAAATTAAATACGATGTTTTACTACAAAATATGCTAACAACTATCTTTTGGTTTAGCTTTTATTGCTGGAAAGTGGAAATCAAATTCAGCAAAATTAACAAAATCAAACAAAAATAGCAAAAAAAATACACTGAAAAATATTTTTTAAATAACTAAATTAGGCAAAAATGTTTGCCAAACAGGTGCCTCTAGATATAACTAAATACAAATGAACTGGTTTAAGAAGGTACTGGTAATAAAATCTATTTACAATTATTTAATCATATCTAGCATGCGCATTAAGAAAATATTTACTCACCGAGAACTCATAAGTATCAGGCCTTTCCTCCTGGCTCATCTTGACTAGACTCAAAGTTTTGTCTGTAAGACATAGTAAGAAGGGGCCAAGAATATTACGACTGTTTCCTAGACCCTTCTTCTGTACTTGAACCTGCCATACATGTTCTGTAAAGTAAAAATATAACATTTTCTCAATCCCTAAAAGCAGATCAGTCAGAACAAAAACACTTTCTTATTCAGAACAATAATCAAGTAACTAAATATCATATACATGTTTCATTGACAGAGTAAATCTCTAGAAAGGGCTCATAATATTCCAGATTCATATTAAAAACTAATGATAACTCAAATTAATCATACAGTGTGTAACAATAAAAACATCAATGAAAATATTCAAAATCTACTGGCACAGTCCAGCGAGATACAGATCTTGCAGTTCATAGTAACCTCTTCACATCAGGCGGCAAAGCGCCCTTGTTAGACTGTGGACCAGGATAGCGAAGAACAGTTACCTCCCAATACAACAGGATACAGATGAAAATGCCGAAATAAGACTCAAGTCAAAGAAATCTGCCTGAAAGATGGCAAAGGAATTAGTTAATTCACATTTCAAGCCTAATGAAATATGGAAACACGAATGGTCTCAATCACACCCTCATGGCATTGTCAACATCAGGGATCCAACTACAAAGTTGCCTGGGTTCAACCTTCCTCGCTCCATCTGGACCACACACAACAGGATACGCTGTGGAGTAGGAATAAGTGCTTCTGCTCTGCATCAATGGGGCAGAAAAGACTCTCCAGTTTGTGAATGTGGTGCTGAAATGCAAACCATCCTGCACATTCTGAAGGACTGCACTCTGCGAGCTTTTGCTGGTTCCATCGATGACATTCACCGAGTGACCCCTAAGGCACTCTCTTGGCTGGAAGAGCTGGACATTCATCTATAAGAGACTGAAAGACCCCCACATTAACCTTTCTAATGTGGAGTTTGTATGTATATATATCATGTATATAAAGTCTCTTTTTTTTTTTGCCTGTTAAGAACTTGTACATAGTCAATTGTCAACTATAGCATCATACGCTAAATAAATAATAATCCTAGGTGTTTCTTGCACCAGATTTTCACCTATTCACACTGGTAAAAATTTGGATTGGAATCTTATATTAACCCTGAAGCAACAAGAACAGATTACATATTAAAAAGGATGCCTCCCTTCAAAGCAGACACCATACACTAAATAAATGAAGCTGATAATACTGCTTTTTAACCCCAAAAGTTAACATGAAACAGCACAATTAACTCTAAGATATCAATATTTTTTCATTTGCAATACAGGAACTTTACTGAAAGTTATAGGGTTAACACTTTCCTTACTGCTCATTTTAGTTGTGCTTGGTACAAGGATACTGGAGTTCTTTTGGCTATATTCAGATTTACAGTGAAAGATTTTTAAATTAGTCACTACCATGTGCATCTATTTATGTTAATGAATCATCTTTCCTCTTTCCAATTAGGTATTTTATCTTTAAATATAGCATGAAGAACCTTCTCAAAAGTGTACTTTTTGAAAATAAAGAAACTACTTCTTCTTCTTCTTTTTATGGCCTCATTGGACCACTTCAGTCAATCATTTTCTGGTAATCTCCGACAGATTTTCTTCCCAAATTGCCCAGTAGCTTTTCATTCGTTCTGATCTTTTCTGTCGTCTCTCACCTATAAATACCCTTTTCATTGTGTGTCGTTTATTTGTGGATTAAATCTTATTTTTATGTTTCTTCAGTTTCTTTAATTTTTTTTTTTCAAATTGTCCAGAGTTACTTGTAGTTCTTCCACTTCCTCTCTAAATTTCCTTAATCCATCCTACTTGTTGCTTCAGATTCTGGAGTTGTTCTGTATTTTTTCTTGGTAATCTGGTTTCTGGTGTCCCAATAATGTGACCAAAAAAGGAGATACTCTTCTTCCATATAGTATCTGTGATGGGTTCCGTATCGAAAGATAAGACTTTTTTTATTGCATGTAGACCATGTTAATTTTTGAGCTTTTATCATTTTATTAGTTCTTTCTTGCCATGCAGGTTTCTCATCCCAAGTTGTATGTTATAATTTCTCCTAGGTATTTAAAGTTTCACTGTTTCCTAGCTTTCAGTTTGAATAATCTTGTTTGGCATAGAATTTTCAGAAGCACTTGGTAAGCCACAGGCCAACATTACAACTCCATCTGCTCCCTTTTTGTACCCTACGACCAGTGTTCTTTTTCCAGCATCTGAATAGACCTTACACACTCTAGCTGACCTTTCACTCTTCTCTGCACTGGGTATCATGGATGGAAAGTACTTCGTTGTCACTCTTCTAGCAAAAGTTGTGGTAAAGTATTCTCTCATTCTGCTGCAGCACTACCGGCAAGAGAAACCGACAGTTCCATTATGAATTCTGCACATATCTGCATTCCATGTTAAATTACGAAGGCAGATCAAAAATAAACGGGAATTTGAATGTACCGCTGTTGTTAGCAATAATTTTGAGGCAGGGCTTTGCCAGGATGTTGGAGGGGGTGTCTGGAGAAGGGATTTGCACCATAAGTGAGCAAGAGGTAAACACGTCTGTTGCGCAATGCATCATTAACAAAAATTTCTTGCACAAGAGGCACCAAACCTTCTGAAATTTTGAGACAGCTCTGCGCACAGTTTGGGGAAGAAACACTTTTGCAGACTCAAGTGTATGAGTGGGCTAACAAATTTGTAGCAGGAAAAGAAACTGTGGAAAATGAACCTCACGAAAGGAGACCATGGACAAGCATCACTGCAGACAACATTGTTGCCATTCGTGACATTATTGGTGAAGGTCAGTGAATAGAAATTTTGCAAATTGTGTTAGCTGTAGGAATAAATTACAGAAGTGTTCAAACCATCATCCGAGCTGAACTCCATTTCAGAAAAATGTCTGCCAGGTGCATTCCTTGTCTCCTCAACCAGGAACACAAAACTTAACGCCAGGAAGTTTGTCAGAACATTAAACAGAGATTGGGAAGACAGGCCACAAAAGCCGTGTTGTTTGCAAATAATATAGTGATATGGGGTGATGATGAAATGGAAGTGCAAAAACAAGTAGATGTATGGAATCAAGAGATTTGGGAGGAAAGAGGTGGACAGATTCAGTGTGGGAGTGCATAGAGAAGAGGGGAGGAAAACCAGAAGATGTACTTAAAAAAGGAGCAGAATGGTGCAGAGACAGGAAGCGATAGAGGACCTTGATTCACAACCCGACTCGGGAAGCTAGAACCGGGAAATGATGATTATGATGATGAGGTGTTACATTGGATTCACATAATTACAAGGAAAATCATAAGAGTTAAAACAAAATTGGTGCAATGTTAAATCAGATTTTAGGAATCTGAGGTTGATAATTAGAGTGATATGAATTAAATGATTTAATTAATTCACTTGTTTGAGTTCAATAAGTGTAAACTGGTTAAATTGAGGATTACAATGTGGGTAGCCATAGATTAGAAAATTAATGGATTAATCATGTATTGTTTAAATGAGATAGGAATTTCTGATAATACAATTCACATTTAAATTAGCCTGGGATATTATAGGCTAACAACGTGGAAATTTATTTAACATCAAGAAACTTTCAGATGATATTGTAAAGGTTTAGAAAAGTATTGGAGCATAGGATTCGACTCATTAATTTGTATATTTTTGTAAATAAGCGAGAGGATCGATATGATTGATTTTTTAACTCATAATTTTGATAAATTATGGCAGAAGCATGGAAGTTCTGATTTCTATTCCATTTGAAATGTTTGTTAATAGATGACTAATAGGAGTTTTGTTCTACTTCCAGTCTTGTTTAATTTCCATCGTCATCAACAGGAAGACCTAAATATTTCTTTTCAAACATTATATTGTCATTTAAAGGAAAGTGAGTGAAAAGAAAATCCAGATAAATTTTGTAAATTTAAAAACCACAAGAAAACAGTAATTTTGATTACGTAAAATTTGATTTTGATATAATTGAATAAATATAGTCTTTTTAGTGTATTATGCGTGTTATTCCAACAACTTCCAAACCTTGCCACATTAATAAATGCCCTAATTTTTGGTGTTGCTGACACGAAAGACCCACCTCTGGATTCCTTGTGTTCACCGGCTATCTAACGGAGAAATTTGGGGGCAGTAAGAACTAACAAATGTACAGATATCACTCTCTCAGTATAATAATGGCTTGTGTGACCTCTGGAGAAGCTTGGTGCAGGTCTTTCAATTTGACGCCATATAGGCGACCTGCGCGTCTATGAGGAAGGGGCCCTACCTATGATGAATTCGAATGCTTAAGACAGCATACACATCCAGCCCCCGAGCCATTGGAAATAACCAATTAAGGTTAAAATCCCCGACCCGGCCGGGAATTGAACCAGGAACCCTCTGGACCAAAGACCAGCATGGAGCCATGGAGCCGAACACCCTCCCAGTGAAGTTCAATATTCTAAGGTATGTACTGTATATTTCTACTCTGATTGCTTCCAACATCTAATCGGGTGTATGAATGAATTCTGTTTTTAGCAGAAAATGTTGAGGATACCCTTTTATGTATCTTCCTTGGCATGTTTTTAATTCAATTGAGAAATAATATGTGTACCATTTCATTGCCCTGATTATGTCGAAATGAGGTGTTAAAATCGTCATCTTTGTCACGAATAGCGATAAAGTGTCAGAAATTATGAAGTAGAAAAATACGAATTATAAAGTACAGACGTATGGAATTCAATTGGCCGTGAATATCTTGTGAGAAAGTACAGACATATGGAGTTAAATAGGCCATGAACGAGAAGTAAAAATGTACAGACCACTGGAATCTAAATGGCCATGATTGAGATAAATGCAGTACTTTTTAATTGTTAAACCAGCGAGGTGAACAATCGAACACTTAATTGTGTAACAAGACGAAGTTGTACGAGAGAAATATACGCAAGGAAAATTAGCTTCTTTGGAAGGGAGATTTCTAAAATTATTGAGGAAACAAGTCGAGATACAAAAACATTTCGCTATAATCTTCGTATACGAAGCATGATTCCAAAGCGCAAGATCCGATAGGACAAAGAAAAGAATAGCTGACTGTAGAATAGGACTGAATTGAAGATTATTGAGGATTAAGTAGAGCAGACATTGAAAATTGTTAATTTGAAGTATTTACTCATAAAATAAGGAGACATTTAAAACACCTTTTATATAGTTCAATCTGAAAATATTGACATTTGTGGCATCACAATCTACCTTGTCCAGCATAAATACAATTCAAGAAAATTCATAATTAAAGATATTTTTGAATATGTTTCTGATGCATGTATTCGAGAACATCATAATGGCGAACTAAGCTGAGGATGGGATTGGCATCTGATGGAAACCAATTGGCTATTCCTGTAAACCCGAGACTCGAGGCGACAACCCGGACATGACGCAGCCATAACCCGGAGATGGATGTCATTTAGAAGAACGAAGTAACACCCGTCCCAGTCCATAAAAGCAGGCAGAATAAGCTAAGTTCCATGATCTTTGTTATAAATTTAATCATATCTATTCTAGTTTGTAGTTAGTTAATGTCTGTGTTATTATAAAAGGAAGGTCGATATATATCTTCAAGAGATAATTCCAATGTGCAGTTTTATCGTGAATGAACTCATAGTGTTGTTTTTAATGATGGATTTAGGTAGTCGTCCATAATACATAATAACACTCATATATAGGGAAAATAGTGTTTCGCCAATTAAGAGCTTTGATAATTTTTCGACTTATTTCCAAAGAATTATACCATGCATAAAGTGATATGATATAATATAATTGAAACCTGAAATGGAAACAGATGGAATTGTAGGTTATTGAGATCGTATTCGTCACCAACCTATTACCAGACGTAAGTAAATACAGACTTGATACGTTCATTCTTTGAAAAGAGAAGTACATCATTTATGTGAATGGTAGTTAGTCACCCATAAAACGTTATTTTTGTTAAGATACGAAGTTTTATGAATTGTGCGTTGCTTAGAAAGGATTAAATGATTTATTATTATTTATTTATCGTATGGCATATATACATATATACAGAAACAAGAAAGCAAGTACATTATATTTTTATGTCTAAAGATGTTATCCATTCTAGAGCCTCTGTATTGGCCTCTATATTGGCCTCTATAAAATCAAACCAATCTCCAGGGTAGGCTCTTCTGCTACACTCCTTTACAATGTGTTCGATGGTTTGAAAAGGAGCACCACAGTCACACTCGGGGGATTGTATCTTTCGCCATTTATACAGGGACGCAGCACAGACACCATGACCACATCGAATCCTATTAAGGATGGTCCAAGTTCTTCTTGGGAGATCAGACCTCGAATTAGGTGGGAAGAAAGGCCAGAGATGTTCACCTGTTTCTGAGATCCGATCTTCCTTCCATTGGGCATAGGGGTTGAAATTGTCTTCTGTGAGCTTCTGAGCGAACTTAACTGGCGGATGTCTAGATTTCAACCGGTTCCTCTGAAGGTCAGGAATATTGGAGTGGATGGGCAAGTCAGGGTTTCCATTTATCTTGGAGTATTCTCTCAACAGGGCTTGTGCTCTACAGAATGAAGGAGGCATGATGTTGCTCAAGACAGGAAGCCAATGGGTAGGAGTTGATCTTATTACACCTGAAATAATCCTCACTGTGTTGTTGAGTTGAGTGCCCACAAGTTTCACATGGCAGCTGTTGGAGAAATCGAATACGACGGAAGCATAGCGTATCGAAGAGGAAGTGCGACATCTTCACGCGTTACCGTGGACCGCCGGACAGATGGCACTGCCATTCACAGTGATGACTGAGCGCGAGGATAACAGAGGCATTACCGGGACTACTACTTCAAAATGTACTAAGAAACTCAAGCATGCAACTTACGTTTGAAAATGATTTCATCTGCTGGACACTTTGGAATATTACCTAGATGATTTCGCTGCCTTCGAAGTAATCAAACTCCCTTCTTATCTCCTTCGTGCGGAAGAAGAATCAACATTTCAAGTAGTGAAATGCGAGTTTTGGTAGCAAACACAGCACATGATCTTCACAGCACCCCAACTGCGATGACTGCACTTTAATAACATCTAATTTATCCAAGCACTCGAAGAAAGTATCACCCCATAAACTATCCATACATAATAGCTTTTCCGCAACATTTTTCACTAGCAACAACACGTTATAAACATTTTCCGATGCATACGTGAGATATGTGGCGCTTTGCGTGATCCGTAATCTTTAATTAGTGTTAGGGAAGCAGGCACATTATCAGTCGGTTTGCCGAAAAGGAAAGGACGACACAAATCACACGGAATCACTTTTGAAATATTCTGCACTATGTATCCGGCTAAATTATACACTAAGTACTCTTTGCTACAATTCCGCCCACTTAACGCAGGTAAACTGTTTTCCCAGTCTGGTATTTGAATGTCATTTTCGATGTTCACAATTTTTTCCCTGATTTCATCTACAGCTTGTGTCTTCACTGCACGATTTTTACTTTCAATTTCTCTTGCAAGAATACGCATTTGATTAACAAGAGACGTCAATGGGGATTCAGCGCTGTACTCACAGTTTCCACCAGACGATAAGGCAAGTTTAGTCGGTACGTAAATAGAACGCAACGTGTGTAAATGTAGAAAGTTTATAGTGGATGGATAATCATCGCAACTTAGTGATCACAGGATACCGGCATGACGTTCTAGGGGATTTTGATTAAATTTTCCCATCAAAACTTAGCTATAATTGTTTTCCCACAAATATTCAGACACTTCCAAGGTACTTTCCAGGTAACTATTAAAGACTCCAGCGTCCTTTGTGAAGCGAATGAATTTTGAGTATCTCCGAGACCATTCTACCATTTAATTAAAGTTTCATGTAACCATGATCCTTCATACAGTGCTTTAGCGGGAATAGCCGAATTTAATGTGTCGATCAGACAGTTTAAATTGCTTGTAAAAATTTCCAATTGTTTACCGTCTTCTAAACCCTGTGTTTTAATACCCCGATAGAATGCTATACCATTAGCGACTGCCCTACTGAACAGATGAAATGCCAGTCTTACATTCATTCGCTGAAACGAATTAAGATCCAAGTGGGCAGAGGTCAGTTTGTAGCAAACTTTCAATCCGTAAAATTTAGAAGATGAGTCACATTCGTAAACTTTCCTGTAGAATGAATAATCAACAATATTGCCATTATAATTAACCTGTTCTTTGTCATGAAGATGATTTCTTACAAATTTAAATATATGTGGCACGTCTGAAAATGCCCATAATTTTCTGTTGGAGTCAGCTGGATTGGAAATATACCACTTCAGATTCTTTATGTCACCAGATATTCCTAAGCATTTCCACAACTTTGTATTCAACTGGCTACCATCCGATGTGAAACCAATGATTCGGACACCTACTTGCTCTAATTACATCACCAGGGGTAGCGTTCTGGCTAGCATATATCGCTATGGGTTGTATCCAGTTACATAGAAAAGGAACAAACATAAAATCTAGAGCATGATTTGCCAAGTGACCCTTGCTTTTATCTTCAGTAAATTTCCCCAAATGAACAAAACCATTCACTTGCAACGATTCCGAGTTAAAGCGAATTTCTTCTCATAACTTTCCCTCTTCAAATATCAACATCCCTAAGCGTTCATGCTCCTCCTTTCCATTAGGAAAATCTGCTATTGCAGCGGTAGCATGCTCATTTATGCCGTACGAACATTTTAGGCCCTTCACCAAATTTCTCAAGTGGGATTCAAAAGGCAAAGGCAGCAAGTCATGATTTAAACAGTGCCGATAACCCTTGGGAGACTTTATTTTGAAAGAAGTGCATCAAGAAATTCATCACTATATCACACTCCTTTTTTACTTTCAGCTTGACATTTCTTTAACATTGTATCGACTGTAATTTTCTGTTTTTTTTTCTGAGAGAACCAAATTGTTTTGACTGAGTGAAATTTATCTTTGATTTTATATTAGAAATGTCTTTTTCAAGCAAAATATATCTTAACTTTAGCGACATTGAGTTGATTCTGCGTTCTAATGAAATTATCTTTCTGATTCTTCAATCTCCTCTTTAACAGCGCAATTATTTTCCTAGCATCTGCGACATTGGAGCTACCTTTAACTGCTGAGCATACAGGTTGATCACTATCATTGAAATTTACGATCTGTTCAGGGCTTTTATTAGAGAAATCTCTTTGTGTGGATTGCCTATTCGTGTGGGAGTTGCGTTTCTTAACTGCCTTAGAAATATACTTGAGTAGATTAGGAAATATGTGAGAAAATGCTTCTGGTTTTAATTTCCAGCGCTGTCTTGGTATCTCTACTCTTTCACCATTTACCGTAAACGAGTCTACTTTTACTAGAAACTCATCGCAAAAATGGATGTCACACACGAAACAGTTATGAGTTAATTTTCGGTCTTTTCTATGGATAGACTTCTCCCATTTCAGTAAAACACCACTCTCTTTACGAGGCCTAAAGAAATGCCTACCTGAAGACGATCGGTCATATTCAGATCTGCAGCCGGGTACAAAACACGAGGGTATGATGTGGTAGTTTCCTCTCGCACTGATATACGTTGCATTATAGCACAATAGCGACAAAGGCCGAGGTATTTAAAACATAACACTTCTCACACCACTGAAACGTGAATACACTAATAATGCAAACTGTCGAAACATATCTGACAGCGAAAATAATGAGCAATAACAATTACTACAACTGAAGGCGAATATAACGCGGGATAATGGCCAAGGGTCTCTGTTGACATCACAATTGCCTGTGCTGCCACCAAGCGGGTGTCCCACCAACCTCGAGCTCTCTTACGGGCGCACGGAGGAGATGTCGCACTTCCTCTTTGATACGCTATGACAGAAGTATAAGGTAAGAGATGTGAATATTGTGAATGATGTACATTTGTTGGTATATTTGCGGTGGAATTATGGTAAATACGACGTGGTATGAGGAAAGGCTTTTACTTGAGGTTAATTGATGTTAATTTATGCGACGCAATTCTAATTCAAGGTTATATTTCCCATGATAGTGATGTGTTATATGGGTTGACGTAATAGATATATATGTTGATGATGTTTAATGAATGAATTTACAGGGTAATAACTGTGTACGATCATCAAATGAATATTCCCAAATAACCTATATTATAGTATAATGATGGTATTTTCAAGGAAAATTTCTCATGTTACTTAGTATTTTAACTGATATGAGTCGAAACAACAGAATATTGGTGATAATGTCTTCATAACCTTATATAACTGCCATTAACGAGTTAAGAAATGTCATCTACGGTATCCCTTGAATTTTCGCGACCATATGATAGAATTTTAGAAATGTTACGACTTTGATATTTAGCCTATTGACAAAAGTGATGAGGCTAGGTTAGAGAATTCTTACATATTTCCCAGAGAATATTTGAATATATCCAATTACGATTAATATATATTATTTTTTGTTTTATTCATTGATATATTGTCATGTGTAGCCATTGCAAGCTACGGGTATGGAACATTACTTATTCTGCGTACGTTACTGATGAAGCTAGAAGTGAAGAGCACAAAAAAAAAAAGAAAAATGATCTGATGTTTAAATAGAAAAGAAGCATTTCAGACATTAAGCATTTCTGACATTGAGCATATTTGATATTCATTACATCTGATACTTATCATGATGACTTTATTTTTCTTTTAACATATTCAATACTTACTTTTAACTTGTTAATAATTAAATTTCAAGACAAACAAAATAATTTCTTTTTATCTTTCTGAATGAGATTCCAATGAATACAAAGAAATAATTCAGATTATATTATCCCAAGTACTGTAATCAGTTGATTATGAATAAAGTTAGTACTTAAGAATTTAACCTATTATTATTGTTATTTATAGAATAGAAGATTAATTTTAAGACGATTTCTTGGGGGATGATGAATGATTGATCTTGAAAGTTGTTTATAATTTGAGTTAATGATCCGATGGACATGCAGGCATACTAAAGAATAAGAAGCGTGTTTTTCAGTCGAATTCACGTAAAATATATAATTTTTTTTGTATAATTTTTATCCCTGAGTTGTACAGCGCAGCTAGCTGGAGATTTAAGTGAACGCTGGCGTGTAGCTAATATAGAGAAAAGAATATATGCCCATTCGCCAGAAATGAATTATTTGCTCACCCGATAACTAGACCGGTGCAAGAAGAATTATCGCCCACACATTAGGCTAGATTGATGAGAAAGACACTCCGATCAAGAACACGTCAGCTCATTAAAAATTGGTTCTCAACTTTGGGGCAGAGAAAAAAAAAAAATGCTGCGAGACTAGGCGTTTGGTGCATTTAAAAATTGGTCGCCCAATGTGGCGCAAGAAAAATATTCCCTCAACTCGGCTCATATGGTAATAACTAGTGCCTGGATTTCCATGCAAACGCATTATTTTAAATAAGCTGGTTACACTCCTCAAACTTTGCAAATATTCGTTTTAAGACTTAATGATTCCAAATAACCGTTCTTTTCCCCTGCATGTTTGCATGTTTTAGCCTTTTTAGGAGAAAATTCATGCATAATGCATATTTTGAAGATTTTTGTTTTAGTAGTAAATATCTGGACATTTATATTGTGTTACAGACCTTCAAAATAATCACCCAAGGTTTCCACTGTGCGTGACACCACTCTCCGAAATGCTGTTACGATGTCCTCTTTGTTAACAAACCGTTGTCCACGTAATGGCTTCTTGACTTCGGGGATCAGATCATAGTCGCACACTTAATGCTTCCCTCAGCTCTGCATGGCACTGGTGTGCATTTCTGCCACGGAGAACGGCTATTTTAATATACGTTAGTTGCTCCTGTTTGTTGACTTACATTTTGTGATGCTCTCACTCACACTGAACTTAGGGGCATGCTTAGACCCACACTATTGTTTACATACACCATCTAGTGGCATCATACGCAAGTACATACCGTACGTTTCCAAATGCATATCTTAGATTTTCCATATTGTCTCCTGTTCGCGAGAAAAAAAATGGTTGCCATGACTTATGACTCGACCTCCGTATAATATTAACTTGCATGATAGTGCCCTTTATGAATGTTGGTTTGTAGAACGTGAGTCAGTTTTTCCCCGTTGTACAGTACGTCTGTTACTGAGAGACGGATAGAATGTATTCCTGGCTTCGTATCTGGCAACCAAAATTAGAACTTAAGGTAGAGATCCTATAAACCAACTAACCAAGCACTTTCATATCTTTTGCTTGAATAAACATTGACGTAAGCCGGAAGGTCCCACGTTGATCTCTGTAATTCTGAGGAATAAGGTATCTCAGTTACAGATTGCTATAAATTGAACTGTAAATTGTGCATTACTAAATGACTGTTCATTTTTTCTTCTATGTCAGACGAACAAATCGAAACTTGTATCACACTTCTGTGACGCTGCGTTACTGAGATAGCAGCTTACAAACATTGGTGAACTTGTCCTCGGACACTCCCGGCACTAAAAGCCATACAAACATTGGTTTTGCACTGAATCTTCCATTGTTACCCTGCAATTTCCTACCCAGACCTCTCACTCATCACACGTCTTAGTTATCGAAGCAGGCAATCGTTACCCGTTAGTGAAGACATAATCACCTGTAATCACCGCACAGAGAAGTAACAGCGGCAGCTAGAGATAAGCTGAACAAAATGATCCGTTCAATTCTTGATTTTGAATTAGTCAAGATTATAAAAGATGCATTGTGGTGAAAATGCAAAAGACGTACAATTTGACCTCACTTTGTCCCAAATGTTTTCATTTAAGTACGCATCTGTCGCTTCTTATGACGTAGAAAGACCATTTTCTGTGCTTAAGAATGTGCTGACATAACTGGAGAAGTTTAAATCAAGACAATTTGGAGAAATTAGTTTTTGTACAAGGTTTGAAAAGGAACTGAATTTGATAGTGCATATCTTCCAGTTATTGAACAATTTTTGCCATATGATAGTGCATGAATGCATGCATATTTTGAGATTTGATAGCGCATGGAAATCCAGGCTCTAGTAATAACAAGATTTTAAGAAAATGAACCCGAGCTTGTGCATACTATGATTTTGCTTAGTAAATGCTTAGCAGTAAAAGCAATTGCTAAGGTTTATGCATATGATTCGTAGGGATCACTACTCATCTTAGGAATTGCTAAGCTCCTTAGACTCTGCTACGAGTAAAAACAATTGGTAAGGAACTTTATGCATACAAATCATAGCACTTACTACAAATTCTTAGTAAAAGCAATTACTACCTTTTTAATGCACACCACCCATTAAAACACACACAGAGTACAGGGCAACACTCACCGAATATTGGCTTGGGTGGTTCCCCATCGGGTACATCTTCACCATGTTGCAGTGAGAGAAGTGCTGTAAGCCACTCTTCCAGTTCATCTTCTGAATCCAATACCACACAGAAGCAGTCATCTTTTGTGTATAGAGCAATAGCAAATTTGTGTTTCAAGTCGAGTCGTCTGTTGATGTTGAAACATGTCTTTAAAGCAATAGCCCTGCCAAAACAAATTTTTATATAAATTAACCACAAGACAAATCGAAGGAATCATAAACTAGCAATATATACTAATAATTTAACAGAACCTAAGATCTACAAACCCTTCAGGACATTTTAAAAAGTATGTAAAACTCAAGATGAGGAACTATGAAAGGGGATAAAGGAAATAAATAAGCACAGAGGACAGGTCGTCGTGTGTTCCTCCTTTGAGTCTCTTCCTATTCTTTGTAGCTCTTTGTAATGTAATTTCAATGTAGCAGCAACTAATAATGTATATCTTATCTGTCATATCATGTATTTCAGAGACATATGGCTTCCATGATTCTGAGGCATTCGTATATGTATGAGGACAAGTAAACTGAAAACTTTAAAGAGCAATTAAAATTTGAAATGTCACATCATGGTTCTGTCTGTTGGCACTGTGGGGTCTGGTGGATATTGAACAAGGATGAAGCAGTACAAAAGTAGCTGCGCAAACAACCACAGGATTTCTTTTCTACAGGAATCCGTGCGTGAACATCCTATAAGTGACAGCACTATGCAGAAAAGCAAACACAATCAAAGTACCGATGTATAAATGGCTGCCCCACTTCAGACATGCATGAAAGAAGAATGGCAGTCTGCCTCTTGCCAGAGTGTGTAGCCAGGAGATCAAAATGATTGTATGGCTGTCTAGTGCTGATGTTCAGTTCATTATTGAATATTTGAATTCAAGTACCGTATTTCTCCAAATCCATGACGATGTTTGTTCACAGATTTTCATGTTAAAAAAAAAAAAATTAAAAAAAAAAAATCGAGGGTCGTCTTGGATTTGTGACCTAATGAAAATGAACACCCAGTGGCAGCTACTGCCTAAGACCATGGCGCCATGCTGCTTCCCTTCTCTACCGCGTGCACACGAAACTCACTGAACTTCAACATGTGCATCTCTATTATACATTGCTAGCTGCTGAAACTGGCCAAGTTTAGCAACCAAGATGTGTGTCTAGCAGCATCCAGTTCATACCTGGCGCTTAGTGGAAGTAACATCTTTGTAGGGAGCAGAAATATTTTCGTGATGGATCGTCATATTTTAGAGACACATGGAACAGATATTAACAGCAAATTTTCAACGGGTCCTCGTCGATACTATGGCATTATACCAATTTTAAGTTAATGGTTATTAAATACGCAGAAATAAGGAATAATTGTGCAACTGCAAGAAGATGCAGTGTAACTGAAGCCAATGTTCAGCATTAGCATAAAGACAAGGATCGTTTATAAAAATGCATACTCTACAAGAAAGGCACTCGGTGGCCTGCAACAGGAACTCTTTAAAAGAAGCTGAAGATGGAAATAAGTTATGTACATGAAATATGGAAGGACAGAATGGCCATAACATGAGATGCAATATGAATGTGACCTCAAGTGGTGCAACAAAGAAGAATTCCCAGAACTTTCAAAGGCAGCAATGGAACCATCCACAAGAATGGTATGTCGTAATGGACTAGTGTTGCAGGGTCACACAACCCTCGCACAGCACCTACCATATGCATATGATGAAAATCTCGTTGAATTCCAACAATATGTGTGCGTGCATATGAAAAGGGATCACATGTCGGGTATTGAGATAAAGGTACGGTCGTGTTCCATAATATGTAACTAATATCATATACTGTAATTGAATTGAATGCCTTCGAAAGAAATTAAGGCCTTAAATTAGCATGTAATGTTACAACATAAGATTTCATAACTTTTCAGTAGAACTGTTTAAAAATTTGGTTACTTTGTGACACAAATAACTACTAAAGTATTTGGAAGTTAGGCTGGCGTTTACATTTTCATGTTCACCAGTATTTCGACATAAACATTTTTTTTAAACAATAATTACCAACAGATATTATTTACGGTCTAATTTTTTCGTGGAGAGCTATCTATCGATGCTAAGTGTCTGAGGTTTTATGACTTGCAGAAGGTCACTGAAGAGAACTAATTGCAACACTAATGCACTTTACAAAAATTATCACATACCTTAATATCGTTAATCACAGCCAATATAAGACAGGGATATCAGTTATTCATGCTGAAGTCTGCATTTTGGGCACATTATATGCCCTTTCACCATTTGGTCCCAATGTCCTACCTCTCCACAGTAGCTGCAGGTGGGTCAAGACCTCTTCTTTAGGGAGAATTTTCTTGGAGTTGGTGGTTTTCTCTTCTGAGCCACTTGTTTTATAGACGGCTTCGTAAGATTTTCACTTGAGGTGGCGGCGGCGTTGGAGCAGGGAAAGATTTTACAGCAGGACACAGTACATCTTTCATATCTTCTGATATGAAGGGTCTAATTTTTTCATGGAGATACATCTGTCTATCGATGCTAAGTCCTTGAGGTTTGATGACTTGCAAAAGGTCACTGAAGTCAGGCAGTGGATCTTCTGAAAGGATGGTGTAGGGTACTTTGTTAGAAACTATGGATTTCTTTGTCAACACTACACCAGGGTGCTCTTTCATATACACAAAGTGATGTATCTGGGCTATTTGTGGAATGTTTTTCATTCCTGCACGGAACTTGTTTTGCCAGTCATAAATAGGAATTGTAACATTTCAGGATTCTGTGCCAACAGCGACAGGAATAATAGAGCTAGAAACCTGACAACTTTTACAGGCGACATTAATTACATCTTCAATAACTTCACTTTTATTGTTCCGGAATGCTCCCTTGAAACAACCAAAATACAAATCAGGTTGAAATTTCGTTTGTTCCACATACAAAAATGAAATTTTACAACTGCTGTTCTTTCCTGTCATAACTCTCCATATGATGTATCTCATTAAGAAGTTGTTTTTATTTTACATTATGATAATTATTTGGGGATATTAGGTCGTGTAATAATAAATAAATACCAGCTGACACGTTTCAATCCTGCGACCAGGATCGTCTTCAGAGCAACAACAAAGCAAAGTGGCTACGGTCACTCCATAGTAACCAGACTCAAGATAGAGAGACCCTGTTAGAAATGTAGTTCATTCCAGGGCCTCCAGAGTCATGGAGAAAGATGTTGACGAGTTAACTATGGAGGGTAGCCATGATCTACTCAGTATATAGCCGTCACCTTTGTTGAAATTATTCGGGCGTTTAGCAATTTCTATCGCCTCACGAATGATTCTGGGAATAAAATGTTTCTCTTTACAAATGACAGAAGTTGCATCAAAAATTATTTGATGGTCATTATGTATGGCATGTTTTGCCACAGCAGACTTCTCTGGCTGGCAAAGACATAAGTGCCTGCGATGTTCTTTAACCCTTGTTGCTACTTTCCTACATGTTTGGCCTACATAAACCGATCCACAGGAGCAAGGTATCATATATATTCCAGCACAGTTTAAACCAATAGGATCTTTGACAGATCGCAAACAATTGCCTATGGTGATATTAGGCTTAAAAATGGTCTTGATATTGTGCTTTCTGAGAATATTGCCAATCCTATCCGTGACAGATTGCACGTATGGCAAGAAGGCCAGACTCAAAGGACGAGAATCACGTGACAATCTGTCTTTTGGCTTAGGATGTAGCACTTCGTCAATCTGTTTCCTTGAATAGCCATTGCTTAGAAATGTTTTGGTTAGGAACTCAAGTTCACCGTTTAATTTATCCTCCTCACAAACCTCCCTTGCTCGGCTGATAAGAGTGTTAAGCACAGCACGCTTTTGGCAAGGATGGTGATGAGAGGACCCATAAAGGTATCTATTAGTATGGGTAGGTTTATGGTAAACCAAATGACTTAAAGTTCCATCTGATTTCTTAGAAACCAACACAGTTATCAGCATGGAATTCTAAATGCACCTCAGCTACTGAAATATACTCCCAGAAGTGATGTACAAGAGGTAAGACAGTATTTGCTCCTTTACCTGCAATACAAGCTTCTGGAATAATGTACAAAACAAATTTGTTCAGTGGTTCACACGCTACACCAGAGGCGCCCACTTTGTAGCCTGTAAGAAAGAAAATGGGTCCAACTTGAGGATCGTATGGTGAGTGCACCTGTTGGGCAAAATCAAAACTATAATGCATTGTGCTTTTGCATGTGTTACAGCTATGTGGCCCAAGAGACAAAGGATTTTCTAGTTGTTTAATTCCTTGTCTACAACTGTCTATGGTGTTTTTATAAGCAGTCCGCTCTGCTTGGACGTGATTAACATATTGTATAGCCTTCTCCAACAGATTTCTTCTTTCCTCCTCATCCGTAATTGACAGTTCCCCTATTACAGTTTGATTGCTTCTACAAGTCATACAAAGATCAGTCTTGGATTTCTGAATTACTATGTTACTGCAAAATGTACGCCAGAAGGAATACCAAGACGAGAGTGATATAGGAATTCTCTCTATTATTTACAACTGCCAGAGTATAATGTATCAACGTACTTCTTAGACATGCTGGTTGGGAGAAGCATGAGATCACTTCTTCGTTTTGTAGGGATCCGGCCTGGCATGACAAGTGCATTTTGTTCACTGAAATTATGCATAAAGTTCACTGCATGTTTACGATCATCAAAAGGAATAGATTTTATCTGAGAAGTCTTTAACACATTTCGGTGAACTTTAGGCTGCACCCCTTTTTTCTTGAACTGTTCCTTTTTTTAGCCTCTTAAGAGCCACAAGCGAATACAAATTGAAAAAATGACTGACACACCTCCTGGTGAAGCTTTCGGGAAAAAGACCAGTACAATTTCTTGTACAGCCACAACCCTTATTTATAAACTCTTTAACCTCTTCTGTATATTCTGAGGCTGTTTGAACTTTGGGAACATCATGTAGAACACTTTCGACCGCATCAACAGCGTCCTCCTGCAACTCGTTTGTTGTGGAAATTTCAAAAGGTTCATTTTCCTGAAAATCACTATCCTCACCAGAATTTTCACTTTCAAACTCGAGGGGTGCACTGAAGTAATCCAAAATAACATTCGATAGTTCCGGCGGCAAGTCACTGTCTGTATATTGTTTTAAAGCTTTCACAATAATATCTGCTGCATCACTAGGCCCCGACATAGTGAGAATTATTATTCCTTATTTTGGAATCTAGTCTATTTTAAGACGTTTTAAACTTAAATACACAACTATATGAATAATAAGGAGAACACCACACTTATCCACAGTATAAAATACACTGAAAGACTGGATCGGTATCGGAAATGTTTGGAGCAGAGGGGATGTTTATGAAACCTCTTTATTAAGAAGTGCCCAGCTAGTGTTTATTCATCATAAGATATCTGAGTCATCTTACCTTACGCACGAGAAGCTATAAGCGTGAGCGAGTAAGTGTGTGGGCCGTCGCTTATGATGCGAAAAGTGGTCCCTTTTCTTAGTATTAAATAAACCTCATATTTCAGCAGTGATAATTGTCAGGGGGCTTTTAAATTCACGCAGTGAGTAGATGACAGTCTAAGCAATACATAGGTATCAAAAATGAAAATTTGACATTTTACTCCCTTCAGTGGTTTTTTTTTACAATTATTTTGTGAACTGCTGACCAAAAAGGGGTACCTATTCTTGTGCACGCACACACATGTAGTAAAGTTGCGAAAGCAACATTCCTATTTGACTGGACAGATTGGCAACGCTGACAAGATATCAGTTTATTTTGATACACCTTTTAACACTTTGGTGGAAGACAAAGGGGCAAAAAGTGTGTTGGTACATATGACAGAGGAAATTAAAAACCACGTATCACAGTGATGTTATATGTACTTGCCAATGGAAGGAAGATGCCAGCGTATGTCATTATTCCCCACAAAAAAATGCTAAAAACAGCAGTGCTGCTAATAATTTTTCGATGTCAGGAAAGGGGATGGATGGTAAATAAACTTAAGCTTGATTGGGTGTAAACAACGTGGAATACAGGCTTGGAACTTTCCTGGTGGGATGTTGGTTCAAGATGCATTTAAGGCCATCTCACTGTAAGAGGAAATCAATAAATTAAATACAGACTTTGTCATTCCAGAACGCAAGTAAGACCTGTAAGTGCTGGATGTGATGATAAATAAGCCATTCAAGGACAACCTGAAGTAGCAGTACACTGTCTGGTTACTCAGTGGGGGTCATGCCTTGACTCCTATATGAAAGCTAAAGAAGTCATTAGAAGCATTATTTGGGGAGTGGACCCTGCACCACCTCCCTTTTCTTTTGAAGACTTATATAGTATAATCGACGCTGTGGAAATGCAAACGGCCCAAAAACAATCTTAATGGTGCTGAATATCGAACCCGACCGAAACTCCCAGAGAACAGTCAGGAGCCGAATTCGTGCTCTCTAAACCCAAGTCATTGAGGTAGGAGGCTATCGTGTAAAATAACATCAAAACAGAGATACAAGGAAAATCAAAGATTTATTAGAATTAAACAAGGGGCAACAATAAAACAAAGAAGGTGACCCTCATGAAACAAAAGAAACAAAATTTAAAATGTTTTTAAATTTTTTATTGGCTTTACGTCCCACAAGCTACTTGTTTTTACGGTTTTCAGAGATGCCGAGATGCTGGAATTTAGTCCCGTAGGAGTTCTTTTACGTGCCAGTAAATCTACTGACACAAGGCTGATGTATTTGAGCACCTTCGAATACCACCGAAATGAGCCAGGATCGAACCTGCCAAGTTGGGGTCAGAAGGCCAGCGACTCAACAGTTTGAGCCACTCAGCCCAGCAAAAATGTTTTTACTTAAATGGCACAACTCTTAGACCCTTTTCAACATTGGTCAAGTCATAACTCAAAACATTATCTTTCTCTCTGCTCAACAGAAATCTTTTATTATCAATACAATATTTATGACTATTTCTGCACACTTACAATGTCAAACTTTAACCCAAAACGATGTATGAATACATTCTCTTCTTAAAAGACTTATATCATATAGAGGTAACAAAATCTTCCTCCAACGTGCAACAACAAAAAAGACCTCTCTTCTCCTTTTTTTACTATAATCTCCACAAAACAAAAAGGAACAGAAAAAGGTCATTGCTGACATAAAAAGAGGAGAGGGGTCAAAACAAGAAGTCATGCACCAAAAGCACAGAACATGAAAATCAAACTACCATAAATAAATGGGTTGCCATGGCTACCTTCTAATTAAACAGATAAAGTAGTAATGCATACTATGCATAAAATTGTAAAATAAATCAACGGCAGAAAAACCTGTAACAAGACAGAAGTCTTAAAGGCAGAAAAAGGATTTGAACAACTGATATGTACCGTTTCCAAGCTTTACATGCACAGAGACCAATAATATCCAAATCATAATCAAAGGAGCATAACGGCAAGGCATATCCAAGCAGTCATCGATCAGTACCACCAATAAATCAACTGCTCTTTGCCTAGCCCAGGAAATATACCGATGTGAAAGGTTTACAATAAGAAGCCTTTCTCTCCTAATCCAAACATGTCACGTAGTTATACGTCCTTGCTGCCAACACTTGTTTATACCACACGAATTCGAATCTAATGTGGACATGAATTTTGGACAGCAAATGATCGCAATTACAATCATGACTTCCAGGCACGAGCAATGCATCGTAAGCCCATAATGCAAACAAAACAACTGTCTCTAACCACACGGATAATCAGCCATAATACACACACAACTCACAACCAGACGCATAAGCCCCAAACCCTTATCATTCCCGTGACAGTGGAAAATACCAAAAACACACACACTAAATAAAGAAAGTTAAAACTAGGCTCGAGCCACACAATGCGAATCAAAATGCAAGTCATCGACACATCATTTAGATATCCATCACAAACATGTCAAAACAATGGAAAAGAATGAAAGGATACTGTTATCTCAAATTACTTGAAGAGATAAATCATTTTACACTCCTGAAATGAATGAGAGTCCTGTAGCATATCGTCCCTTCTCTAGCAAACTAACGAATCTGCAAACTGTCAGAAAATTAGGAGAGCTGAAAGAAGTTGTGATTACTCATGTCAAATCAATTTTTATATTTAATGGTTGGTTTTATGTGTTAGCCATACAGAACAAACTGCAGATGTGAGACTCTGTCAAAGGATATACATTATATAAATAAAATCTAGACCAAAACTTCAGAACTAAAGATTCAATAGTTTTTCACTTTCGCTAGTCTGCCGTAGTAGGGACGATATATTTAAAACGGCTGAAATAACGCCTATATGAGAGGAAAGCCATTGCTATCCCTTTCCCCTCCATCTCAAGACACAACCCAGATAAAGATTTAATAAAAAAAAAAAAAAGAAGTAAAATCATACTTAGTGTAAGAAAGGAATGCTTCCGATGACAGATCTCGTACAAGGGGCTGTCTGCCCGCATTGGATCAAGTTAAGTTCACAACACTTTCAATTAAAAGAGAAGCAGCCATTATTGGCTGACACACAGCTGACCGTAAATAATGCAAAATCAGACTGAAGTTACAAGATATTCTCAGGGACCACAGGCGTAGTTCAACCCTTACAGCTTGGAGCCAGTTCTTCAGTGATTCAATTGTGGAGTGTTTTAAGAAATGTTGTATCTCCAATCTACTAGATGGAAGTGAGGATGACATTCTGTGGAAGGATGTTCAGAATAGTGGTAGTGATTCAGGATGCTTCAAATGTAAATGATTTAGGGAAGTAGGTAGAATTTGCATGATATTTGTAAATGTTTACTTTTTCTCAAATTAAATGTATAATGCATTATAAATAAGATTATTTTACAAAGCACTTTTTAAGCCCAATTTAATGTTTTTGAAGGAAAAATGTGGAGGTCATCTTTCATTCAGGGTCACCTTCGATTTGGATAAATACGGTACTTATGCAGGGATAATACGTGCAGGAATCGGCTTGACCTTTCCCGATGCAACCAGTCCCTATGATGCATGGTGTGAAAGTATAGCTTGTAGAATGGGTTAGTGTGTAACATTTCAGAAGGCTCGAGAGACTTACATGAAAAGATTTGAAATTTTCACTGAGCTGAAAGTGCATAAAGCAGAATTTTAAAATGAGAGAATCAATGTTTTCAATCAAACTTTTCAGTATTTTAAAAATCTAGCTCTTAAATTACATTTTACAATAAAAGAATTATGAATTCTGTAGACAAGCAATGGTACCTATCAGACAAAATATTATTGTAACACGAGAAAAAGATTTCACAATCTGCATTTGCACATGGCATCCATATAACTTTTAGCATGGACTGTGCAAAATTGGCATAGTTTACGGTCACTCCCTGCAGTACAGAATTAATGTCTACTTCTTCATCACAACTGAGCTTGTTTTTACCTACTCTCTGCAGTTCACTCACTTAGATTCGAACAGAACTGCAGATGTTTCACAGTTCTTACAAGATATCCATCAATAATCATCTGAGCAATTCCTGTAAGATCAAACACACTCACAGCTTGGTAGAATTCACGAGCAAGATCACACCACTTCTTAACGTTGTCCAGTTTTGTTCAATTGTGTGATGCAGCGTTAGCCATCTCAGTTTATTTTATCTTTAGGAGTAGCACTGTGAAGTGTTTGCAGTAATTACTTTACTTTGTCCCTATGATACTCAAAAGCAATCAATCTTGACTGTTTGTTCTGTCTTAGGTGATCGTCCAAAACTGAGACAGTAGGATATGACTGGCCCTCTAGAAAATTAATTAGGTTAATAAAACTGTTACCTATTTCCCTTATAAAAACAGACTCTACTTCAGCAGAAATTAATTCATCTTTCATACTATTCTGAAGAAAAATAAACTCCAGCATTCTGTCCACCAAATTTCTTTTTTTTTTTTTTTTTTGCTATGGGCTTTACGTCGCACCGACACAGATAGGTCTTATGGCGACGATGGGAGAGGAAAGGCCTAGGAGTTGGAAGGAAGCGGCCGTGGCCTTAATTAAGGTACAGCCCCAGCATTTGCCTGGTGTGAAAATGGGAAACCACGGAAAACCATTTTCAGGGCTGCCGATAGTGGGATTCGAACCTACTATCTCCCGGATGCAAGCTCACAGCCGCGCGCCTCTACGCGCACGGCCAACTCGCCCGGTACCAAATTTCTTTACTTTCCAGTAATTTCAACACATCTCTTACATGTTCTGCAAGATGCAACACTGATTTGCACCAAAATGACCACCTTACTAACAGAGGATATCAAGCTGGTAACCAGAGAAAATGTGTGGCAAAATAAATCAAATACCTTACAGAGATTTAAAGGGTAGATTGAAGCAAACAGTTAAATAGGTAGGATTAATGAAAGTTAAGGAAATTGAATGCTACTGTACATAATTTTCCAAACCAGTCTACTTTGAGGCAAGAGAATTTTCAAACAGTATAATAATAAAGATCCAAGGTATATGGTGTATGTGAAATGCTGTATTCTATGTTCCAGGTTCATCTGCAGAAAATGAAATAGAATAATATTGGAATAATCTAAATGAAGTGTTCTGGAATATGTGCTTGAATGCATAGGCACTTACAGTCCAGTTACAAATAATCCATGTAAGGATAGCATGAAACTCTCCAACAGCTAAGCAACTTTTACTAACCTTTATATATTTGTAAAATCTCATTATTGCTCCTCTCAAGCTTTTCTTCATTAATTTCAGAAACATCAAATGTATATAAAAATAGCTTGAAAGAGATCAATAGAGTCTTTCAAATGTGCTTTAACAAATGGCAGATGTTTATTAAACCTAAATGTAACAGGATCTTCATAATGAAATTTGAATGAGTAACGATGAAATGTAGAGCATTAGGTTTGATTATGACATTTGAATATATTTAAGGAGTGCTGATTCATAGCTGTGTGTAAAATTTTATTTCAATGTGATCGTTCAAATATTAACTGATTGTGAACTACCTTTTATGCAATCTATCCTGAGTTTCTGAAGGCCATAGGCCCTGGAACACAACATTGGCTAGTCAAATTCTTCCATGAAATTCTATGAACTGGTAAATTACCTAAGTTGTTAAAACAAGCCAAAGTAACTGCAGTCTTGAAACCAGGAAAGGAAGAAACTGATGCATCACATTATCGACCAATTTCACTCCTTAGCGTAATCTACAAGGTGCTCGAAAGAATGATACTGTAACGTGTTGGCGGGGTAAATAATAATAATAATAATAATAATAATAATATTAATAATAATAATGTTATTTGCTTTACATCCCACTAACTACTTTTTGAGGTCTTTGGAGACGCCGAGGTGCCGGAATTTAGTCCCGCAGGAGTTCTTTTACGTGCCAGTAAATCTACCGACACGGGGCTGTCGTATTTGAGCACCTTCAAATACCACCGGACTGAGCCAGGATCAAACCTGCCAAGTTGGGGTTAGAAGGCCAGCGCCTTAACTGTCTGAGCCACTCAGCCCGGCAGGTAAATAAATAAATGTGTACAGCACCTGGTAGCGTCCTATTTCTATGATTTATTAACTAAGCACTACAATTACAGATTTACACACACACAGACGAAAGCCGAGATTAGCGCGTGCGCGCGCGCCGCACACACAGTCATCGATTATTTACAATACACTCTCTCAGCCACTCAGTCACACTCGTTAGCGCTGTCACGGTCCACAGCCTACACATCAGTCTCGCCGGTCGGGATAGTATCCGCTGTTCACTCAATCCGTCGAACCCCGTTCGCAGTCTACACACGTCGTACCCAGTGTTCCCTTCTTCGCCGCTCCAGAACACCCAAAGTTCTTCTCCAACAGCCAGCCACAAGGGACTCTCTCTCTCTCTCTCTCGCGCGCGCGCGCGCGCACACACACACACACACACACACACACACGTCAGGGGAACAGGAACGAGTCCTCGGCTCCAACAAGCAGATAATCCATCAGGCAGCACTCTCCCAGGCCATCACTGACTGTGCTCCAGCGAAGTCAATCTCGCTCTCACTCACTCTTACTCACTAACTCTGTCTAACTCTCACTGACTGTCAATCCAAGTTACTCCTCTCCTTATATACCTGCTCTGGGCCTTCCAGAACAGTCCGGATGCTAGATGTCTCCAGGAACCTCGCGAGATGGAAGACTCCAGATTAATCGTAGAGTAATTTCCGTCGTCCCTTGGGGCGCGACCATGGACAGAAGAGAGAAGGGCCACCCCAGCACTTAAATGTTGCTCGTGATTGGCGTGTTCGAGCCTAAGGGGGTGGGGCGATAGGTGATGAGCTCAGTGCGTAGCGACCTGGCATGGCGGACGCTATAAACATTACATTGCCCCCTCCTTAAGGCTGCTCATCCCGAGCTGCTCCGTGATACGCTGCATTGCGGTTTGTTCGGTTGGCCATCACCTTCCCATGCGGGATCCGCTGGGTCCGGTCGACGGTGTCCTCGTCCCCGTTGATGGCGGTCAGCGAGTCTTCACGTGGCAGCCGGATCTTCGGTGGTTTTCCTTTCCTCCACAACCACGTCCACTTTCAGGGCTTGAGCACCTTCGTAGTCCTCGGGTGTGATGCCCAGGACTGGTTTGCTCGTCCCAGATTTAGCCCTGCTGAATTTCCTTTTCTTCCGGGGTGCGGCATTTGATGAACAAGTGTCATGGTCAGGTGGCATCCTCGTTCGTTGGTCTTCAGTTCGTCTTCCAATGGTGTTCCGTTTACTAGTAGGGGTCCCTTCAGCCGTGCCGTTGCAGTTGCTGCCTCTGTCTCACGGGCCATCGTCAGAGGCTGTTCGTAGTTCTCTTTCCTGCCGATCGTCCTCCCTGGACAGATCTCAGCGTCACGTGGTTTATCACAGCCGTCAGCCGCCCAAGCTTGGTGTCACCTCGGGATAACTCTTCCACAATCACGTCTCCTGGTCGCTCGATCTCGGCGTTGAATTCCCGCGGCGTTACATCGGTGCGCTGACTTCTTTCCTGCAGATGGACTCGGTAGGTGGCTCTCGGTTGGTGGACACCGCAGTGTGCGTCGAGAACTCCCACAACCTCCTCATAGGTCGAACTTGGCTGGGAGCTGTGTTGAACTATCATCTTCTATACACGTAGTCCGGTGATCGGGTATTCGGCACTCTTCTTGGGCGTCGATCCGGTCTCGAACTGGGTACAGCATGTTCTCTTGGAAGTAATCTCATCGTCCTGTAGGGTTTCCAACTTCACGATGGTGAAGCCGCCGTCGCTGCTAGCAGAATTCATTCGCGTCTCCACAGCCATCGTTTCTGTACGCAGGGCACTCTCTTCCACCGCTGGGCCTCGAACTTCAGACCGCTTCTCGTCCAGTTCGTTCTCGTCCTGCACATCGTTATTGTCGACCTCTTTTTTGAGAGAGTGCACTTCATTTTCCGACTTTACCTACTCACTCTTCCGTTCACTTAAGTCTGTTTTCAGTTGGTTCCTGTTAGAACTCCGTTCAGACCTCAGTTCACTAATGAGTTCACCATAGCTAGATAAGATTTTATTTTCAAGTTCACTAAACTTGCTTAGAAAAATCTGGAGCTGTTCAGAATTCATTTCGCTAGTAGAAATTTCTGTCGACTACAAAATTCGCTACCAGGTACTCTATTCTGACACCAGTTTTACGTAAGAGTTTATCCACTAGTTTATCACACTTGTCCATCCCACTTCTACGCCAGCTGTAACGTGTAAGTAAATAAGTAAATAAATAAGTAGTGTCCTATTTCTATGATTTATCAACTAAGCACTACAATTACAGATTTACACACACACAGATGAAAGCCAAGATTACAACTTACATACGTACACGGTCACACACTTACACTGTACGCGCGCTCTCTCTTAGTTTCTCTTATGTTCCATCTCCAATGAGAGAGAGAGAGAGACACACACACACGCACGCACACACACACACAGAGAGAGAGAGAGAGTCATTGATTATTTACAGTACACTCTCTCAGCCACTCAGTCACACTCGTTAGCGCTGTCATGGTCCACAGCCTACACTTAAGTCTCGCCTATGACACGGTCTGAAGAGAGGGACTGTTACTTAAGTTTGTTCAAGTCATCCCTTGTCAGAAGCTAGCATTCTTACTAAACAACATGTTATCCAACCGCCCGCTTGCTGTATTTCTGAAGGGTGAAAGAAGCAGCTGGAGATCTCTAAATAATTATTTACCTCAAGGGTCAGTATTATCTCCCATTATATTCAATCTTTACATCCATGACCTGCCAACAACTTAAAAGAAGATACAGTTTGCAGGCAATTTAGCTTTAGACTAAGAGTACTAATTTGGCACACTGTGAGGATGTACTTACAGAGGATCCAGCTACCATGTGCGACTATTTTCACAAATGGAGACTCCAGCAAAATCCTAGTAAAATTTAAGTAACGACATTCCACTTGCATAACATGGAAGCTAATCGGAAGCTACATGAAGTTTTTAACAGAGCAGAAGTCTCCCACAACTTCTTCCCAAAACACATGGGTGTCACACTGGAGCGATCCGTGTCGTTCAAACAGCATTGCCTGAATCTGTCAAAGAAGCTGAGTACAAGAGTAAAACGGCTGCATAAACTAGCAGGCAGCAACTGGGGTGCACATGCAAACACTCTTCACACTGCTTCACCTTCTCTAGTGTACTCGGCTGGTGAGTACTGCGCTCCTGTGAGCGAAAACAGCGTACATTCGAGCAAAATTGACGTACAGCACAATGAAACCATGAGAGTTGTTACTGGTACAGTGAGGTCCACTCCTACTCAGTGGCTGCGTGTTTTAACAAACATTGCTCCTCCAGATATGAGGAGAAAAGCAGCAAAAGTACAGTTGCTCAAAAAGACCTTAGCACGCAGGAACTCACTCTTGTACAATGCCTTACGAGATCCACCTGTGATGAGGTAAAAATCCTGGAATCCACTCTGAACTGATCTATACTCCGATGAAAAATTCAGTGTAACAGCAGAATGGAGACAGTGATGGGAACAATGTCCACCCATCAACCCCTTTCTGATTAAAGACCTAAGGAAGAAAGTGCCAGGTTTCGATCTTCCTCGATATGAGTGGTAAAACTCAACTGTTTCAGAACAGGCCACGGCAGGTGCCGATATGATGAAAAAGTGGGGATATCGTGAAAGTGCTGCGTGTGAGTGTGGTGCTGAGAAGCAGACATTGCTTCATGTTGTTGAGAACTGTGCACTGTCAGCATTTAAGGACGGTCTGAGGGCTCTGCATAAATTGACACCAAGTGTAGTGGACTGGTTGTCGAAGCTGGACATTCTAGTTTAATTATTTCTGAATTATTAGTTATATATTCATTGTATATTTTTTGCACATTATGCTTGTAAATGCGATACGATCATAATAATAATAATACTGCTAATTTGGAATAAAATGAATGTAGAATTTAATAAAAGTGAAGACGAAGGAACTTTTCTTAAGAAACAGCTCTTTCCAGGATTGAATTTTGAGTTATTTAGTGAACTGTGGTGCTATAATTTGGAATAGGCCTTACTACTACTTTTTTTGTTATGGCAGGGGAAAATCTTTTAGACACCACTCTGTGTGGGAGTTACTACCACTACCACTACGTGAGCCTCTACTTTAAGTAGACTGCTCGTTCAAAACTGCGTATCAGAGTAGGGATCGAATAGCTGGAATACTGTTGTTTATAAGTTTCATTTCCGTATTGATAGATATTACTTTACAAAAAACAAGGGATCGAATAGCTGGAATACTGTTGTTTATAAGTTTCATTTCCGTATTGATAGATATTACTTTACAAAAAACAATATATATATGAGTCTCCACCTTATCAATACAAATTTATTTTACATTTTACATTGTTTTTACAACACGCTTCCATGATAAAATCAACGTGCATCAAGACGCATAATTTCAACACGTTCTGACAAATGTCACCAACTTAAAACATCACGACATACGGATGGAAAAACATGCTCCATTAATATATTCAAGATTTCTAATAACTCCAACATTAGTAGCTGCCTAAAACATATCCAGATATATAACTAAGTATTACCTGATCTGCAAGCGGATTATTCAAATACTTGCCTAACCGTTTTTTACATATAAATATTTTTACGGACCCATTTTATCGGAACACTATATCTAAGACTGTTGTGAAAAATTCGTCAACCCCATTTATTCCAAAACAATGTACATGTAGCACCACATATCAATAACATTAATGTAATGTGTTTTTAACCAGGCATATATGGCATACATATACCACTGTTTTAGCTATATGTCCATTTTAACAGCATTATTTAATGCCTATACTAAGCAAATAGTTTTTATTTAAAAAATTTTAACCCTATTCCAAGACTCAATCAAGAGTAACAGGCTTTATAAACTGATTTTAGCATCTAAGATATATGCCAGTAAGGTGTTACATTGATATTTCAGTCAAAAGTGTTCAAACCAATGTCCTACATTTTCATATGACTAATCAATAGCCAATTTGTGTAATTTATGAACCAACTTTAAATGTATATTGTTAAACTTGCCACTGTTGATTTGCACAAATGTATGTATATTCCACATTGTATAACCCAAAAAAATTGGATGGTAGTAGCATAAAAAATAATATGTGTCTTCATGGATGATGCACACTAGTCAATCAACTACCTTCACACTGTGTGCTACAAACTCAAAATTGACACATACAATAGCCCAAATGTACCAGACATACCAACATTAATGATCGGTTCAAATTAATTTAAGCTTTTACCACTACATGTGATGTTTTTGTAAATAATACATTTTTAATGCATGTCAACTGAGGATGACCCCCTAGGGGTTGGAACTAGTCTTGACTATATTTACCAGCTGAATGTAAAATAAATTTGTATTGATAAGGTGGAGACTCATATATATATTGTTTTTTGTAAAATAGCTGGAATACTACGATGAACCAGTGAGTTACATACCAGCAGTATCAGAAAATGTATGAATCAGAGGAATGGCATGCTAAGGAAGAAACTTTTCTAACTTCCCAGCTATTTCCCCCCAATATTCAGTCAGGCTGTTATACTTGGTATGCAGCAGTACTCCCATCTATCGGAGTTGAGTGGCAGCATAAGAGACAAAGAACATCACAGCAAACAATGGTCAATATAATGTTATTGTTGATCAATTGTATATGTTTTCGATATTGTAGGCCTTCACATTTAGTTTTCTTCTGACTGAAATGTCACTCTTATCATAGTCGGTACAGTAAAACAGAATAAAACATAAATGATCGGAAATTGTACTCTCTAAAACTTTTGTTATGTAGCACTTTTCGATAGGACCAATAACTTAGGTAATTAAAAATTAAATGTTAGGCGCCTTCCCCTAAAATACAATTTCATCCAGGGTGAATAAAATTCTTTATAGCTTAGACTGCACTTTTTTATTCCCCGATTCTACATACCGGTTTTCTTTAAATTCTGTTTACCCATTTTCTCGTGGCTCGACGATATGGACTTAGCATCAAAAACACAAATTCATGAATATCTGTGTTATCATAGCCGGCACGGTAAAAATGTATGAGACATAAATGATCAGAAGTGTAATTCTATATTACTTAGTTACATAGTATTTGTCGATAGGACCACTATAATAATATAAATACTGTATTTGAGAATTAAATTTTAGGCCTTCCCCTAAACTACCATTTCACTCAGCATGAATAAAATGATTTATAGCCTAAATTGTACTGGCTCATCCCCCAACTTTACACACCGATTTTCATTAAATTATCTTCAGCCATTTTCTCGTGATGCGTGTACATACAGACAGACAGAAATTACAAAAAAGTAAAAAGTGCATTTCCTTGTTACTGTGAACATGACCCTTACAGAAATAACATTCTTTTCAAATTCTGAGCGATGTACAGACAAAACTCTTATATATACTGTATATATAAAAAAAGAGAGAGAGAGGGAGAGATTTGTGTAACAGTATAGTGTAACACGTTATTTATATATAGAGGCAATATGACACATCCTCGTTGTGCTAAACGATACTGCTGTGTCATGAACTGCCATCATTTTGAACATTATAGCAATTCCACTGTTAAGTTGTTTGTGTTCACAGGGAAGGAATACAAACAAAGAAAAAGGATATTGGCAGTGAACCGAAGGAAATAATTACGAAACAATACAACAAATATTTAAATCGTACATAATTGACCCCTTGAGAATGACAGAGGTGTAAGTCATTCTTAAAGCAGACATTAATGACGACCCATAAGTTCCTCGTCCCTGTTTATTACAACACTAAATTCATTAATCCAATAATAAATCATGTACTGATCCCAGATTTCACTTCTCCTGACTCTTTTCCCACATCTGTGGGGTCGGAGGTGTGACTGTGTCGCACATGTGGATTTGGCCCTGTTTTACGGTAAGAAAAAGAAAAAGAGAAGAAATGGAATGAGTTTGCAGACAAACTGGAAGAGGACAGTAGAGGAAATATGAAATTGCTATACAGAGTAGTGAAAAACAAGCGAAGGGATCAAGAGACCATAAAAGCAACAGAACGTGATGATGGAACTCTGGCACAAGAAGAGGGAGAAATTAAACAAGAACTCAAGATCTATTTCGAAAAGCTGCTGAATGGAGATACAGAAAACGTAACAATGGATAGAGGAGAGCCAAGTCGAGGAACCACAACTGAACCACCAATTACATGGCTTGAGGTTGAAAATGCGCTCAAGAGCATGAAGAAAGGAAAGGCAGTGGGCATAGACGAACTAAGTGCAGATATGCTGAAAGCAGCAGGAATTCCAGGAATCCAGTGGCTCTACAGACTGCTCAACAAGATATGGGAGGAAAATACTATTCATGAGGACTGGAAGATGGGCATCATTGTACCTCTGTTCAAGAAAGGAAGCCGACGAAAATGTACTAATTACCGTGGTATCACACTACTGTCTCATGTCCCGAAAATATTGGAAAAAATAATAGAGACCAGAATCAGAGATATTGTTGAACCAATTTTGGAAGAAGAGCAGTATGGTTTCAGACCAGGAAGGTCAACTACAGACCTTATATTTGCAATTAGGATGCTAATGGAAAAATACTGGGAGAACAACGAGCCTTTATTTTTAATATTTTTGGACATTGAGAAAGCATACAATAGTGTACCAAGGGAAAGAATTTGGCAATGCATGAAAGAACTTCAAGTGCGAGACAGCCTCATAGACAAAGTGAAAATGTTTTATAGTGGGAACAGAAGCTGTATTCAAGTAGGATGTGGTTTGTTGGACTGGTTTGAAACAAAGAGAGGAGTGCAGCAGGGCAGCTCATTGTCACCACTTCTATTTATTATTGTAATGGATGTAGTAATGAAATCTATTAAAAGGAAAGAACATGGAGATATCAAAGCCTTCACATTTGCAGATGATGTTGCGATCTGGAGTGACTCAGAAGAGGAATTGGGAGAGAGAATACAAAGCTGGAATGAGGAGTTTAAGAAATATGGTTTAAACATCAGCAAGACCAAGACTGTGGTGATGAAAGTGTATGGGGAAGGAGCAGAACCAATAGTCATGTTAAATGAAGCTCAACTGGACAGCGTTCCAGTTTTCAAATACTTGGGTAGCGTTATATCAAATGACAACCTAGCAAAACATGAGGTGAACAATCGAAACAATAAGGCAACACAATTTTACCACCAGGTAAGACACCTGCTGTGGGATGAGCAAATACCCATGAAAACAAAAATGACATTGTACAAGTCCTATTATACACCAATTCTTACATACAGTCTCGAAACCACAACACTGACCAATAGAGATAATTCCAAACTTCAGGCAGCTGAAATGAAATTCCTACACATTATGATCCAGAAAACCAGGAAAGACAAGATTAGGAATGAGAAAATTAGAGAAGAAGTAGGAATAGATGATTCTCTCCTCAATAAGATTCAGATATCAAGACTGAAGTGGTTTGGTCACATGAAGAGGATGCCAGTAAACAGAACTGCAAGAAAGGAATTTGACAGAAAGGTAGAAGGAAGATGACCCGTGGGAAGGCCACGAAGGAAATGGATAGATTTAGTTAAGAGCGATGTACTGCTGAGAGGTCATGATTGGGACAAGTTGGTGGAGGAAGAATGGTACAAGGACAGGATGAGATGGAGGAGGCTCATATACCACACCCGGGAAACTGGAGATGGTTTAGGATGATGATGATGATTTACGGTTGGATGCCCTCCCTGACTCCAACCCTATGCAGAAGGACGTAATCACTACTGCGTGTTTGTGCTGGTTGATTCCAAATGTCACTCTTTCTGTAAATAAATACAAATTCATTCCTGCGAAAAATATTAATGGGAGTTATGATTGAAGTTTACCGTTAATTGTCTTTTTACGTTTAGAAATACAGTGAAACCTCGGAATGCGAGTAACTTGGTCTACAAGTGTTTTGCAAGACGAGCAAACATTTAAAATAAATTGTAACTTGATAAACGAGTGAGGTTCCGCAATATGAGCGTCATGTGTGGCTACGTTTTCCCCTCCCCTGTTCGCTTGTTGAATGGAAGAACGAAGTCTTTGGTCCTGTAGTGAAGAAATACCTTTCAGAAAGCCATCTGCCGCTCAAAGTCTTGCTGGTTATGGACAATGCTCCTGCTCATCCTCAAGGCCGACTTACTGGAGCAATTCAAGTTCGTTAAGGTGAAGTTCCTTCCTCCTAACACTACTAAACTTCTCCAGCCTATGGATCGAACAAGTCATTTAAAGAAGCTATACACGAAAGCACTATTTCAGTGATGCTTTGAAGTGACCGAAGAAACAAACCTTACCCTCTGAAAGTTTCGGAGAAATTATTTCCCCATCGTGAACTGCCTGAAGATCATCGATAAGCCTGGGATGGACTCACCAAGTAAACTCTCACTTCCACTTGGGGAAATCTGTGGCCTGACTGTGTTCTTGGACGGTACTTTGAGGTGATTGTTGGTGACAATGAACCGCCAACTGTCGATGAAATTGTGTCCTTAGGGAAGACTATGGGGCTGGAGGTGAATGACGTGGACATTCAAGAGCTGGTGGAAGAAGGTAGCCAGGAACTGACCACCAACGAACTGATGGACCTGCATCGCAAACAACAGGAGGAGGTTATGGAGATCTCGTCCGGGAAAGAGGAGGAGGAAAAGTCAATGGAATCTCTCACTTAACTGAGATTCGAGAGAAGCGCAAAATGTGGGAAATGGTGCAAAATTTTGTAGAAAAACACCACCCGAATAAGGCTGTAGCAGTGCGAGCGATGAATCAGTTCAATGACAATGCAATGTCACATTTTTGTGAAATCCTCAAAAACAGGCAAACGCAATAGTCATTTGACAGGTTCCTTGCTAAAGTTGCACAAAAAGAAAACAATTCCAGTGAGCCAACAGATAGCAGTGATTCCGTTAGTGAAATTCGTGCTACACAGTAACTCTTCTCATGTCATCTCTCGTCTCCCTCACACCAACAACGATTCTATTATAAGGAAAAGTGCATTTTATTTTGCTTTACGTTCTATTTTGTTTTAGAAATGCTATGTGAATAAGTATTTTTGTGTTGTGGACGAAACATCCGCGTTTCAATTGTTTCTTATGAGAAAAGTTGCTTTGATAGATGAGCTCTTCGGATTACAAGCATGTTGCCGGAACGAATTATGCTCGCAATCCACGGTTCCACTGTACTGCCTTCCAACGAAAATAGCCAGTATAACTTAAATACATTAAGTACATTTCATGCTTGTTCTCTACATTTATCACATCAGGATTTACGTAAACAGCCGCCCATGAGATAAGACAGACCACACTGTTTAGGTTAGGTATATTACTGCCTGATAGTGCCAAAAGTTTGACGGAAAGAATAAAAAAATAACAGGAAAATATACCGCATTTATGGATATCTACAGGTGTGGTGGCAATGCGTTTTATTATCATAAAGTTTAATTCCGTACGTTCGTTGTCTTTTTTTATTAACGCATACCCTAATATTAATATGTTTTGTTTGGCATCTCCGAAAATCATTTAAAGCACGTGGGGACACAAAATTATTATTACGATTTGTTAGGTAGGTTGGCGAGTAAAACAATCATTTTAATTGGATAGCTTTTATCACGTTTTAAACTTACTTCTCTCCAAATATATACCCATATTGGCCCGAGTTACAAGATATTAAATGACCACTTTGTTAATGATCTCGCCTGCTGTATATATAGCAACAACCATGAATATTTCTCAACTAAAGTAAACTCGTTTCCTCATCCCGAGGTGGTACAGCTCTTTTTAGACACACCCCCAGTGTGGGGAGTTACATGTACCGCTTTTATCGCATATCAACCTTCCTGCCATTCGTAATCTCTGGCAGTACGGTACCAGGAATCGAAGTCAAACTCCCGAGAACAGCAACTAATTGTGCTAACCATTATGCTGGCGGACATTATTAACTACAAAACGCAGACATATACCATGACTGATGCATGCTTGCAATGCGTGGATCGGACACGAAGCTAGGAATATTCACCTATTTGTTAGACGTCATCGGAGCTGCAGACCTATGCTATAGAGGCGAACATTTCTTAACTACGAAACACAGATGTACCGCATGGATTCGACACGTTTTCACTGCATAGGTCATATGGATGAAACTACTCACAAATTTGTGCGATGTCATCAGATTTGCAATCAGACTTGTACCTGCTTTGAAGCGGAATCGTTCTTCTCTGATGAATTACGTTGGGGGCCTTATATGCGAGATTTATTTTTTCATTTTTTTCGTCTCGAAAAGCCAGTGGGGTTCTAATATGTGAGGGGGTCTAATACACGAGTAAATACGGTAATATTTGAGAAATGACAAAAAGGAAAATAAACCTAAAGAGGAACAGATATTAATATTGTAGTCAAAACAAAACTTAATAAAGTACAGTTTAGTACAGCCAGTACTAACAACAAGTAACTGCTTCTTACACCAATGGAAATTAAAGTATTATTTTCTTCGCCGCATCTATGGCTACGTCTTCTTGAAATTCGGAGCATGCTAGGGCGTTCCCCCCAAAGCGACGTGCGCCACTTGCGCTCAAGTGACGTGAGAAATGTGCAGGGGTTACCTTCCCATGGATGGAGTAGGTTAAAGAAGTTAGTCCAACAAGGGCAATTAAGTGTAAGATTTGTTACACTAAATATTAGAACGTTGATTGGCCGACATCATGAGCTAGCAGAAATGTTGAAGAACAGATATGTTGATATTGCCTGCATACAGGAGACCAAGAGGAGAGGTTCCAAGGCGAAAGAAATTGGAGATGACTATAAACTCATCTATCATGGCACCAGCACAACATCCAATGGTGTGGCAATAGTGGTTGACTTACGCTACCGCAACAACATCACAAGTGTCGTCAGTGTCGGATCATGTTCGTCAAGATTGATTTAGCATCAATAACTGCCCATATCATATCTTGCTATGCACCTCAAACTGGATGCACGGAAGATGAGAAGGATGAGTTCTGGAAGAGTCTTGATGCCCTTCTTGGAACAATTTCTCCAGATGAGTTCATTTTCCTTGGAGGGGACTTGAATGGACATGTTGGATCTCAACGGGATGGATATGGGTGATGTCATGGAGGATATGATCTTGGCACGAGAAACGATGAGGGATGTCGTATACTTGATTGTGCAGAGGCACATGACCTAGTTGTGACCAACACATTTTTCAAGAAAATGATAACACATCTAGCTACATATACCAGTGGAGGTCATGCAACTCGGATCGATTACTGGATGGTTCGACAACAAGATCTAAAGATGGTAATGGAAACCAAAGTAATCCTATATAACAGCATTGTCCCCCAACACCGCTTGCTTGTTCTGGATATTCGAAAAACTGTCAAACGTTCTAAGACACCTAAAACTGGACCTGAGCTTATCAAGTGGGTGGAAAATGAATGTCCAGAAGAACAAAATGAAGACAGGATTAACCAACTTCTTAGTGAAACCTGACCAGTCAGTTGAGGACATGTGGGAAGATGCTGTAAAACAGATACATCAGGCAGCAACAGTAACTCTGGGAAAAACAAAACCCGGGTGAAAGTACATTGATAAACAGATTTGGTGGTGGGATGAAGAAGTCCAACAAGCTATCAAAGAGAAAAAGGTAGCCTTTAAAGGCTTGGTGGAAGACACGCCTGGATACTGACCTTCAGAGCGAAAAGAGCAGTGGCTGCTGCAAAAGATCGTTGTTACCAGGATCTGTACGACCAGCTTGACACACCAGCAGGAGAAAATAACGTTTATCGCCTTGCGAAATCCTGTAACCGTTCAACTCAGGACATTGGATACGTCATGCATATCAAGGGAGCTGACAACAAATTACTACGAGACCAACAAGCTATCCTTCAACGATGGTCAGACTATTTTGCAGATATCAGGAACAAAGAATGTGATCATCCAGCGATTGCAAGCTCTGATCCCGTCTATGGACCCGTGCCCTTGATTATGGCAGAGGAAGTAATGATTACCACAAAGAACATGAAGAATGGTAAAACAACTGGCCCAGATGACATACCAGCAGAAATCTGGAAAATTCTTGGCAAGTCCGCTGCAGAATTCCTTGCCGCACTCTTCAACCAGATCATCATCGAGAACAAACTTCCCCGTGCTTGGACAACTAGCACGACAGTCCCCATCTGGAAGGGTATAGGAGACGTGAGCGACTGCTCAACATACCGCCCTATTCGACTCCTCTGCCATACACTGAAGATATTTGAACGAGTGCTGGACAACAGGCTCAGAAACATTGTCACAGTAATATCCAACCAGTGTGGATTTGTTAAGGGCTGCAGCACAATCGATGCCATCCATGCCACACGTCTATTGATGGAAAAACATAGGGTGAGGCAGACGAGTGTACACATAGCATTTCTGAACCTAGAAAAAGCATTTGACCGAGTCCCACATGACCTCATCTGGTGAGCTCTTTGTAGTCATGAAGTCCCGGAAGCCTATGTAAGCTGGATACAACTTACGCATCATAAAACAACTAGTGTGGTCCGGAATCCAGCTGGAATCTCTCCGCCTTTTGATATTACCTTGGGTGTACATCAGGGCTCAGCTCTATCGCCTTTATTATTTATCCTCTGCTTGGATACAGCAACGGCTGACATACAGATATTGCATCCCTGGACCCTTCTTTATGCGGATGATGTGGTACTTGCCCAGCAAACACGCCTTGGACTCTAACGCCAGACACAAACTTGGAGCGACAAATTAGCTGAGAATGGTATGTGCCTCAACACCCAGAGAAAACTGAATACCTAGAATGTGGCCCCCAAACTAGTGGGACCATAAGGATCAATAATCACGACTTGCAGAAAACCATGCATTTTAAATACCTAGGGTCAGTTGTCACTTTGAACTGTAATGTTACTTTTGATACCCGAGCACGAGTCAATGAAGCTTGGCTCAAGTGGATACAAGTCACTGGAGTCCTCTGCGATAGAAAGATGCCTTACCATCTAAAGGCAAAAATTTACATGACTGTGGTACGCCCAGCAGCTATTAATGGGGCAGAATGTCGTCCAATGACAAAAAAGCACGAGCAGACTCTTCATACAATGGAAATGAGGATGCTTCGATGGACTCTTGGACTGACTCGATGTGACCACATAAGAAATGAAGATGTTCGACAAAGGCTTGGCGTCGCGCCAATTGTGGAGAAAGTGAGGGAAGCGCGTCTCCGCTGGTACGGTCACGTTATGAGAAGGCAGGATAGCTCAGTTGCCAAAACAGCTCACCAAGTTGATCCGGGAGGAACACGACCACGTGGAAAGCCTTTAAAGCGGTGGACTGACAATATCAAGGCCGACATGCACGACGTTGGTTTAAAACCTGAAGATGTCAGCAATAAGACAAAATGGAGGAGATGTAGCAAAGCAGCGGACTCCATAATTTGGGATAGACACTAGGAAAGAGAGTGAGAGATTCACTGCATGCGTTCCATAAAATATCCACAGTGAGGTTGGCATGGAGTTCAAGATTAAGTATAGATCCCATTTTTATAATGGTTAAGACCTAGCACTGACATGCCATTTGGAAATCTCTGATCTAGAATATAGAAGACCAAACTTCATGTAAAATTTTAAGTTTGAAGGGTTTCAGAAAAATGAATATTGTGATTTTCAGAGTCAATCCCTACCTAAATCCCATAGGGCAAAAAAAAAAAAAAAAAAAAAAAAAAAAAAAAAAAAAAAAAAAAAAAAAAAAAAAAAATCCAAGCAGAGTAGCTCAGATGGTTGGGGCACTGGCTTTCTGAACCCAAGTTGACAGGTTCGATCGTGGCTCAGTCCAATGGTATTGAAGGTGCTCAAATGTGTCAGCCCCATGTTGGTAGATTGACTGGTACATAAAAGAAAAAAATTCTGGACCAAAAATTAGTGGGATGTAAAAGCAATATTATAACGGTAAAACTTCATTAAGAAGTTTCTGCAGGGGACAACAAAAAAGAATTTGTTAAGCAAGAAAACGTACTACTGAATATACGAATGAAAACTATCCAACTGGGATATGGAAACACTAAACAAGATTTTTTCCTACATGAGGGCATTTTATCGTGTATCTGTGGGTACAGTTTTAAATATATCTACCATTTCTAAAGATGAGAGGAAAGTATTAAAAGGTGTGAAAAACATGAGAGAACAAATATGAAAAACCTTTTTCTGCTGGGGCTTATAAAATAACAAGTGCAGTGAAAGTTGTGAAGAACACCAAACAACAAATATGAAAACATGTGCATGGGGGGCCAATAAAAAATTCAAAGTATTATTGCAGACCACACTCTTTCTAAAACACATGTTAGTAGATGCCCTTTATTTCGGAGCAGTGGGTTATTAAACATTATTTTCTGGTCACACTCATTGACAATGAATTGGAGGATAAACTCGACCAGGTGCGACTGGCAGGAATAACTTTAGCAGCCATTTTGAAGAAACTTTGACCAACTTGAACGATCGAGTTGAAACTCAAAGGTGTAAGTTCAACAATCACGAGCTATGTGCACTTCAAGATGCGGACGCCAGTCCACTTTCTGACAGATTTTAATTTTGTCTTCATTAGCATGGATTTTCACGACTTTTTTCCATATCCATAACTAGGCTATCACAATACAAATACGCACCACGCTACTCAATTTCACTCGATTATCTTCCTAATCCAAATATAGGCTACTGTATCACACAGCGAATATTCGCTACACTTCACTGTACCACTCAGCACAAAGTAAATTTCTAACTTCTGAATGGAATGAGAAATACAAGCACAAATAGGCTCACGGTGTATTTCAGCAATCTCGCTGCTAATCGGCAAGCAAAACTGAACATTCCTGAGGCTAACGACGCGGCTTGCTCCCCGAAGGTGCAAGTTATCCTGTGAAGTTCAGGAATTCAAGACCGTAATCACGCAAATGTAGAGACGGCTCTTACCCAAGTTGAAAATCATGTTCCTTCCACAAGGGATGACAAATAACATTTTCAGGGCTAGAAAAAATGTGAACGTACTAAGTGGTAATAGCAAAAATTTGTGATGTAATAAGTATCTTTATATGTTCCTAGTCAAGATATAAGCTAACGTATCACGCAACAAATTGGTGTTCACTACACTTCACTGTACCACTCAACAAAATATAAATTTCTAACTTCTGAATGGAATGCGAGATACAAGCACAAATAGGCTCAATGTATTATTCAGCAATCTCGCAGCTAACTGACAAGCAAAACTGAACATTCCTGAGGCTAACACCTTGCTCCCCGAAGGTGCAACTTATCCTCTGAAGTTCTGGAATTTAAGGCCTTTTTCCGTAAACACGCAACCGTGGCGACGGCTCTTACCCGAGAAATCAAGTTTTTTTTCACAAGGGATGACAAATCACATTTTCAGGACTAGGAAAAATGTGATCATACTGAACACTAATAGACAAAATCCGTCACGCGATAAGCGAGATATTTTTATATAAATTTAATACGATGAGAATCGGGTCTTTGAATTTAGGACGTGTCCAGAGAGAAAACGCATTAATGAGGAAGGCCCTAACAAGGTTTCACTGTATTATTATTATTATTATTATTATTAAAAACATTCTGAAGTATATCATATTTGACACCAAGGACAAAAATGAATAACCTTCTTGTAAAATTACAACTTTGTACGTCAAAGGGTTTTGGAGGGCAAAATCATGTTGTTTCTGGAGCTAACCTCATTTAATCCCTTCGGGGTGGAATGTTTAAAAATATTTTCTCTTTCATACCTAGGATTTAAAAATATACATCGCCATGTGGCATTTTGTCTTCGTATGTTAAACGGTTTCGGAGAAATTAGTTTTTTTTTTTTTTTTTTTTTTTTTTTTTTTTTTTTTTTTTTTTTTTTTTTTTTTTTTTTTTTCACACCAGGCAAATGCTGGCTGGGGCTGTAACTTAATTAAGTCCACGGTCGCATCCATACTGATGCTAACTCTTTCGTATCCCATCATCATCTTAAGACCTATCTGTGTCAGTGCAACGTAAAGTAAATTATTAAAAAGAATCAATTTTTTGAACTTTCAGTTATTTAAAACCTAGGAAATCATTTAATATAGCGTGCTCTTTGGTGGTATTATTTGATTCACTTTTAGGTATAAAATTCACGGCACTAAATCCATCATAAATAATAATATCCCTCAGTGATCACTCCATGTTTCCTACTTACATTCGCAACCCTCAGGACTAGGCTAGGCTATCTGCTAGAGCACCTAAGTACAGGTTGCATAAGAAATGGCATTAACTGGAACTCCTTATACCTCAGTGTCTTAAGTACTCTCCAAGCCTAACATCACCCTGAGATTATTCATGAAATAAGCAAACTTGTTCACCCTGAGATTATTCATGAAATAAACAAACTTGCTCTAAACAATAACAAAAAACACCAAAAAAAAAAAAAAAAAATCATAGGCTACACTGCATATACACTGACTGACAGAGCAAATGCAACACCAAGAAGGAGTGGTCAAAACTTTATGCCAATTGCAGGGTAGACTGACGTCACTGAGGTATGCTCATGATGTGAAATGCGCCGCTGTGTTGCGCACGTAGCGAACGATAAATGGGACACGACGTTGGCGAATGGCCCACTTCGTACCGTGATTTCTCAGCCGACAGTCATTGTAGAACGTGTTGTCGTGTGCCACAGGACACGTGTATAGCTAAGAATGCCAGGCCGCCATCAACGGAGGCATTTCCAGCAGACAGACGACTTTACGAGGGGTATGGTGATCGGGCTGAGAAGGGCAGGTTGGTCGCTTCGTCAAATCGCAGCCGATACCCATAGGGATGTGTCCACGGTGCAGCGCCTGTGGCGAAGATGGTTGGCGCAGGGACATGTGGCACGTGCGGCGAGGGGTCCAGGCGCAGCCCGAGTGACGTCAGCACGCGAGGATCGGCGCATCCGCCGCCAAGCGGTGGCAGCCCTGCACACCACGTCAATCGCCATTCTTCAGCATGTGCAAGACACCCTGGCTGTTCCAATATCGACCAGAACAATTTCCCGTCGATTGGTTGAAGGAGGCCTGCACTCCCAGCGTCCGCTCAGAAGACTACCATTGACTCCACAGCATAGACGTGCACACCTGGCATGGTGCCGGGCTAGAGCGACTTGGATGAGGGAATGGCGGAACGTCGTGTTCTCTGATGAGTCACGCTTCTGTTCTGTCAGTGATAGTCACCGCAGACGAGTGTGGCGTCGGCGTGGAGAAAGGTCAAATCCGGCAGTAACTGTGGAGCGCCCTACCGCTAGACAACGCGGCATTATGGTTTGGGGCGCTATTGCGTATGATTCCACGTCACCTCTAGTGCGTATTCAAGGCATGTTAAATGCCCACCGCTACGTGCAGCATGTGCTGCGGCCGGTGGCACTCCCGTACCTTCAGGGGCTGCCCAATGCTCTGTTTCAGCAGGATAATGCCCGCCCACACACTGCTCGCATCTCCCAACAGGCTCTACGAGGTGTACAGATGCTTCCGTGGCCAGCGTACTCTCCGGATCTCTCACCAATCGAACACGTGTGGGATCTCATTGGATGCCGTTTGCAAACTCTGCCCCAGCCTCGTACGGACGACCAACTGTGGCAAATGGTTGACAGAGAATGGAGAACCATCCCTCAGGACACCATCCGCACTCTTATTGACTCTGTACCTCGACGTGTTTCTGCGTGCATCGCCGCTCGCGGTGGTCCTACATCCTACTGAGTCGATGCCGTGCGCATTGTGTAACCTGCATATCGGTTTGAAATAAACATCAATTATTCGTCCGTGCCGTCTCTGTTTCTTCCCCAACTTTCATCCCTTTCGAACCACTCCTTCTTGGTGTTGCATTTGCTCTGTCAGTCAGTGTATTATATCTTGCCAGGAACAAATGTGGATTTAGCTTTCATAAAAGATGGTGCAGAATAGAAGATGAAGACTATTCAACAAAGTAACTGGAGATAACCCCTAACTCATTTTATCTAACATAAACCTGCTTCTAAAATGATTTTAACTCACCTTTTTGGGGGATTATGAGATTTCCACTTCTTCTCACTATCATAATATTCCAACTGAGCAGACGACTCGGATGACTCACCGCGTAACACAAAGAATTTCTTTCTCATAGTCTGCAACAAATGAGAGTATTTATTTTAAATTTGGCTTATTTATTTACCATCAATAAAATGAATACAAATCTGCTTTTAACACTCAAGAAACTGTAAAAAGTACTTAGATAACTTGAGAGAGCATAAAAATGCACGTCACCTAATATTTACATAATAAAATTATGAAATGAGAGGGATATATCTGAATGAGATCTACAGCCAACACATAATAGCATTACATGAACATTTTTCACTATTTATTGTCAGAAATAAACTAACCTCTGTAATACCAAATTTCGAAATAGAGACTCACAAAGGAAGGGCACATAATGGGGAATTGCTCATCTTATGTAAATTTTGCACACATGTTAAATGAGCCAAGAATAACACAATGGCCAAAATACTTCTTTCAGAAATTAATTTGTGCAACCTACAGAAAGCGTTTAAGTTCATATGTTTGAATTGGCGCGCTCAGCTACGCAGTTCCGCACCACATATGGAGTTCCGCACCACATATGGAGTTCACTCGTCAAAAGGCCACTATCCATACCCTAACTGCAACTCCCACTGTCCAACAGCTAATTTGAGACCACGCAGACATAGGCTTAAAAAGGAAGTCTGCTCAATATAGGAGAAGTGGTAAGCAGAGCCCGCTTTTGTTTTAGTCAATGAAACAAAGGTTTCATCGTCTCGAAAGCAAAAACGATTTACCGTATAATCCCAAATACCACCCGCCACTGAATAAGACCTGCACCCTAAATTTAAGACAGCAAATTACAGAAAAAAATAAAAAATCAAATAACTTACATACCTATTTAATTTTCTTCAAATATACCACAGCTTACAATTAATAAAACCATCACAAAAATCATAAATAAAATCGGTCCAATACTCAGATCATTCACCTATCACTGTCGTCATCTGAAGTGTTTCGAGTTCTTTTCAGATCTCTAGTGCTTTCAATTGACACATTTCACTGGAAACACCATATCTTAACTCACGTTTTTCTATCACAAATTTATGGAGTCGTTCTTCAATTTCTGGAAACACTGCACTCCGCCCGCGGAATGCTCCCTATCGCCGTTAGTTTTTAGAAGTTTTTTCTTTTTCTTCCGCCAATCACAAATACACAATTCATCAATATCGTACTTTCTGCCAACGGCAAGATTTCCATATATTTCATCTTCGCTTACAACTTTAAGTTTCTCACACACAGTAAATGACCGCAGACGCCGTTTTGAATCCATCGCTTACTATCGAGACAGCACTTTCAGGGGACAGATAGGGAACTCGAATGTGAGCAAGGTAGACTTCCATAACCAACAGTCTTGACTATCACAAAGTATGATATCCCACAAGATCAGCTATTCGCGCACCCAGCATGCCAGCAATACTTGTGAAACAAATTATGATCGAGCATCTGCAGCAGCGGCTTTCATATTTACCCATATTCTTTGATTTACCATATTTCATTTCCCTACATTTCGCGTTTACATACCACTGTAACCGTATTGAGGAAAAAAATCAATCTTGTTTTCTAGAACGCATCTTAAACACAATAAGACCTGAATGCCCATTTACATGTGGTATATTGAGTATGGTAACCACATTCAGATGTATTTCAATACTCCATGTAAACATAGTAAATATTTACAAGAATGAACGGCTTGAATATGACCCACACCCAAGATTTAGAACCAATATTTTGAGGGAAAAGTGGGGTGGTATTCAGGATTATACGATATATTTGTGGGAAAAGCATGTAAAGAACAGAGGGCATGCCGAGACAAATTGAGGGAAATGGGCACGTACTGTCAGAAAAATCTATTTGGCCCATCAAAGTAATGAATTAATTTATGATGTGACCGTCCAGCAGTGGGCTATGCAAGTTGTTCATGAAGAACAATGCATGGGGTTTAAAGCATGCCACACGTGGGTATGTAATGTAAAGCAACACAATGGTATTGTGTCATGGAAAATAACATCAGCAACGATGAAAAAGCAGACAACGAAGAAGTAGATACTATGACAGCAGCAGATATATTCGTGGAAGAAATTAAATCTGTTATAGAGTCCTATGGCCCCGAAAACATGTGTAACAGTGATCAGAGTGGGTTCAGCCTGGAGATGTGTATTGAAGGACATTGACTTTAAAAGGGAAATACTCAATTACCGCTGCAGTGCAATCTGTAGTGTCCACCACTCACAGTTAGACCATAATGCCGAGAGTTACCTGAAGTGGCAAACTTATGGGGCCTTTCTGCATCACTTCAAGAGATTCGAAAGGTGTGTTTCGTAAGAAGGTGAAAAAGAACATTTTTTTCCATGAAAATAATCAGATTAGTTGCACTAAAACCAGAAAAATGGGATCCACTCCTATGTTTACATAGCCTGCCTGCTTCCTCCAGCATATCAGTGCTTGTTCTACATCAGACATTAGATATACTGTACATTTCACTATAGAGATTTACTTCTTTGCCTGTAGTCCTAACTCAAAGACATCATATTATGACAAGATGATCACAACCATAATTTTTGTTATTATATATATTTTAATGTTATTCCTGCAACATTGTCTTGTATACATATGTTTTAGTTATCACATGATCTGTTTAGTTTTTATTCAGCTAAAGATGGCCTTTAAAAGGCTGAAACTAGTCCCAAGACTGATGTAATATTATTATTTACTTGATATATTGTATTGAAAAGGTGGACACTCTTGTCAATGTATTTCTTTTGAATCGTTTAATGGCGTATTCAAGCAAAATACACCATCCGGTAAAGTTGCACTCATTCTGGATTCCTTTTCTGGACATAAATCTACACAAAATGAAGATACCATACATCTGATGATGATCCCTCCTGGTGCCACAGCTTATTGTCAACCACTAAGATATACACGGGCTTAGAGTACGGAAGGGCTTTTTACAAAGATTACCCGACACTGTTCGATTATTTAATTTGGACATTGTTTTGATGCAGAGGTACATCATCTTGAAAAATCAATCTCTGACATACCACCAACTATCGTCTCCTTGTTTTCGTCCCATGAGACTGGTACAGAACTTGTCCAAAATCCCGGGAGCCTCTGAGCATCCTGTGCAATATTGTTTTGACAGCAGTGCCTTAAGATGGTCCACTTGCCCTTATCCTCACTTTGTTAGGTGTAGTTGGTGTAGAACCGCTTTCAAAATTTCAACCACAAACATCATTGTTGCAGAAACTATAAGGAGTAACTTACTTTCATGTGTAACGTACCTTGTTATACTGATTAAATTTATTTTTACCATTACAATCTTATTCTCCTGCCATTATTGACCCACAATCAATGCAGGAATTATATTAATTCTCTTAATGCCACTACATCATCTTTGCGATGAGCTACGCAATTATTAATGAAATAAGAAAGAAAATCAGTTGTAGGGTCCCTCAACGAGTAAACTCAACATGCACCGAAATTCCGCGTGCCAATTCAAACATGCAAATTTTAACGCTTTCTGTAGGTCGCATAAATTAATTTCCAAAAGAAATGTTTAGGCTATTGTGTTAGTCTTGGCTCATTTAATGTGTGTGCAAAATTTATGTAAGATCCATGATTCCCCAGTTCACAGCCTTCCCTTTCAGTTGTTTAGTCCTACATTGTTTGCCACTGAAGAAATCAAAAATTCTGAGTTATAATACTCTATCTCGTAAACACAATGCGGTCATGTCGCTAGCCCATTTCTAAGAGAAAAGGGTGTGTAGACATCTAAATCTATTAGGTAAATAACATGATTTTGCTATACACTTCAAATTTTGGCCTTGTGCACTGTATTTATCTCAGATTAGATATACAAAAGTCTAAAATAAGTGTTGGAAAGGAAAGAAAAGTGTCAAATCAAGTCATATATAGAGAAATAGAAAAGGCTCCCTCACTACTACTACTGCTACTTCTCCTTCTCAGACCCAGCTGAGTTTGTTTCTGCTTCCCAGCTTCATCAGGAGGGCAGGCATCAACATTCATTGGAAGACTATCTTCAATCATCATCACTGTTTACCTAGTCTTTTCTTAAATGATTTCAAAGAAGTTGGAAATTTATCAGAGATCTCCTTTGGTAAATTATTCAAATCCCTACTCGTCCTATAAACAAATATTTGCCCCAATTATTGTGTTCTTGAATTCCAACTTTATCTTCATATCACTGTATGTCTACCCTTCTCTTTCATCCACAAATGAAAAATGAACTAGAAACCCAACTCTAATTTTTAAACTCAAAATGAAATACCTATTACAAAATCAGCTCATTTCAATTCTTATCTAACACATATCTGTACGTATCTTGACAGAACTTCATTCTTGATGTGGCTACATGCTCCTCAGGGGCTGAAAAGTGATGGAAGTAGAAGAACTCGGATTGAGTCACTTTCCACATCACACTTACATTGTACCATCATGTACTTAATTACATTTATTACTGATAAAGTGTCCTAACCACAGACAAGAAGTGAATTTCCACGAATAAAATACAAATCAGAAAAGGTAGCAGATAGCAGATCTCACAGCATGATAACATTTTTATTTTTTCCACCAGGAGAGCACTAAGATTTGGTCAAAAGTTAGTGTGATTCTTGCGAACAATACTGAATATCGCTCAGTTTAAGTACTGCTGTGACGTATCACTAAAATGACAAACATCACTTGAAGAAGAACTGAATATTTAATGTTTCCAGAAGCATCCTTCAGTCTGAAAATTATAGCCCATGCTACATCCATTGTTTCGCAGTTTGAAATGTCTTCATGGATATACTTGGTAGGAAGCAAATTCCAATTCCAGTTTGCATTGGTCAGTGTTCTCAATCATGTTTTGAAACAATTTGAAACATCCACTACTTCTGGATGCTTCACCACAGTCATGAAAAGGGAATTTGTCCAACATATAGTTGCATATTGTAGTGAAGAAATTCCTTACCAAATTGAAAAACTGTCTCATGTCATCTCCAGATAACCTGCCAGCCTCACTTCCTTGCTTAATGTGCTGTCGTATATTAACTCCAGTTACAAGATCATTGTCATCTTTCTGACAACTCCTGCTACTGAACTCAATATCAGTAAACTGCATTTCAAACTTACTTCTATTTACTTTCCAATCTTTTCAGTTTTCACAAACCTCACCATTACATCCATCAACAATGCATTCATGTATCTGGCCACATTATGTATGGAGCTTGCAACATGTTGTACTTTGTGAAACTGGGGAGTGTGCTCTTCAGAAATAACAAGTTGCAAGAAATTTGCTATTGCTGGTTTCTTCCCGCTTCACTTCTTCATCAACACGAAACGATTTCAATGTTCTAATATCCTGTTTATTGAATTGGTGAGAGATAACCATCTTGTGCTGCCATGGTTCAAGATTTTGTGGCTTTTGAGCTCAGGTCCATTCATTTCCCAATACATCTTCAATTTATTCATTTCTCTTTTGGAGCTTCTTTCAAGAAAGAAATATAGATCTACTAACAATGCTTCCATGTTTGCACTTCCTTCCAATGTTTTGGTAACCTTCTGGGCAGCTAAGTGAAGTAGGTGACCGATACAGTCTCATAATCATTGAAGGATTCTGCTGTTTCAAAAATGCTGACACTCCTTTAAATTTACCTACTGTTGTATGTGCACTGTCGCAACCAAACGATTAACAATTTTCTCATTTCAGCATCTTGAATTAATTTCTCCATCAAACACCTGAAATATTCCTTCCCTAGAGTCATCACATTTCACCAAACTAAGGAGTTAAGTAACAATCTGTATTTTTTTTCTTCACAAGAATAAGTGAACACTAAAAGATGCAATTTGCGGTCATTGTTACCATTACTACAGTGAGTTTCTCTCATTCGTTGGCCAGCAGACGCGCCCAGCTTGTCTGCCTCCCGTTGACTCATCACTCCCCGTTACACAGCGCAGCGACAGCACGGGAATGCCCGCACTTTGCAATTCAGGTCCGTGCTTAGAACGTGTATTAAGTGTTGATCTGTTGCTCCAACTGTTCTCGAGTTGTGAAGTGTTACTTCGGGGTATAATTCACATAATGCCTCCACATGTGTACGTGGTAGAGGAAAGGGTATTTATATACAATAATTATTTGAAAACAGAGTCTTGCAGGGAAGCTGTTAGGGGATTTGTAACACAATTTCTAGGTGTACGATCTCAACATAGAGAGACTGTGCGGAAACTCGTAAAAAAAAAAAAAAAAAAGAATTGAGAGGAACTGGTTCTTAACTCGATAAGAAGCGGTGTTTAAAAAAACGTGTACTTAACGAGGAAAAAAGTAAATGAAATTGCCAAAATATTACAACTTACGCCTACAAAATCCCTAAGACGACTTGGACAATAAGCCGGGACAGAGCTCGGCATGGAGGGCTATGAAAATGTTAAAATTGTGAATTGGAGTTTCCTAAGACGATGCCAGAAGTGAGGATGCAGGAGCAGAACATTTCCAACATCTTGTCATAAGGTACAAGCTTATTTTCTCAATTCTGAACACATGCTGGGAATTTGTTCAGCAAAGATATTACGCTTACGGTCAAAGGTTGTAAACAAATATCGCCACCTCGTAATTTTTTCACGAACTATCTTTTAATAGTGAGTCTCCGATGCAATGTACCATACGAAACTGAAGTTTTTCACATTTGTGGGGAAAATTTTAAAACAGCACTTCGAACTACACTCCTCATCCATGATACAGCTACCTACAGCGGCAAGTCAATATGATGCAATTTCGTTTTAAGAGTATATTTCCTATTTAGACGAGAGCGTACAATTTCTTTAAGGCAGCCGGTGAACTGTATCATCTTCCGCATTAAGGTATGTACCGTACGTTTGAAATGTTATTGCTTGTTTTGGATTACCATCGTTTACTTCACTGTTTTATTTATTCAGGACTGGTTATTGTCAGACTTGGTATACAACTAGCTGTATTGCATTCCTGGAGTGACGCTGTTCCCTTAAAAATTTCAGACAATGGAGTTAAGTCTTTATTTTTGCGAAGATGGAAAGTGCTGTGCACTTCTTATAAACATATAAACTAGGATTGGATTGGAGGGTCATTGGCTTTCGGAATGAACTCATTTCTCTCTTACAAGTTACGGTACATAACTTCACATTTGGACATATTAAATGAGTTAGACCTATAGTGAAGTTTTAACTCATCGAAGTCGTGAAATCCATACCTATCAGTACCCCTTCCACACATGACAAATCCGCAGAAAGTACAGAAAATCCTTAGTAGTTGGCATCTTGGTATGCTTCTTCAATTTAGATACCAGCTAATTTGCAATAGGTGATGGCATATCATTTGATTCAGGGTAGTGACAGCACCTTGTATTAATAAGAAAATAGGTCCCACGGTTAGGATTTTAAGGTGAAATTTTCATACAAAAAAGGAATGGAAAAGGTGCTAAAATAAAGTTAAGAAAGAGACAAAAGGTGCTGTTTTACTCAACTAATTCAAAAAATCGATCTATTCTAGGTTATTGAGTTACAAACAAATACATCAAATCATCACTCACCAGAAAGGAAAATACAGGAAGCTATTGCATTTCTAGGCATTGAGCTTCTCTATATCTTTTTTTAACAAGTCTGTTTCTATTAGGAGACAGAACGTCTTTGTAGCTGCTAAAGCTTCTTTCGACATCCACAGAAACCAGTGGAACAAACTTCGTATTCACGTGGAATGGCAACTCTACAGATGTGGCAAATTCCTCAACATCTGGATTCATCTAAAGACTAGACTCAAGTTTGTCTGTGAAATTAAGAAGGTGGACTGTGAGTGCAAAACGAGTGTATTACTAGATTTTGCCGTGCTGATGATGTCCAGGGCCTGATTTTTTTTCTGTCTTGGGAATTTAAAACAAGATTCCATAGAAACAGATGGAACTGTAATACGGTGTAGTATTTGCAATAAACTGAGCAATCCCTCTTTCTCACTTCCACTTGTTCGTTCAACCCTTGTCCAGTTTCTCTACAGGGTCAGGTATGAGGCAAGATGAATCTGTCATGGCGGGTTTTTTATGACTGGACAAATCATCATCAACAGCGTCATATGCCCTCACTCCATATTATAACAGTCCGTGAGTCGTTTTTCAAATAAGGGTTCGAAGATAGTGAAAGTACGCCTCGGCTGGTGTCAATTAGGCTCTTATTACTATAGCAAGAATTCATTCCACTTAACTATGTAAGGCTATTATAATTCTTAATTCAACAAAATGAAAATATAGAGAATTCTAGTTTCTTGGAAGGATATTCCAATTTAATTAATCAAACGTAAATGGAAATAAAATAACAATAATATTTACATTACAACATGATTGGAAAATAAGAATAAAATTGACATTGCATGCTCTGTTAGTTTGGATCATAACATAATCACATGTTGGTAATAAACTAATTTAAATTCAAAACTTGACTTGTAACAAATCCAACATGGAACTTGCTGAAGACTTATTTACCATGACACATTAAATCATTTTACTATATTTTCATTGTCCACCAATCATAGAATTAAAATAAGAAATATTTAGTTATTTCACTCGCATTTGCCACTCCTTAGTCCAAGATTTTATCTTTCGATATTCATCAATGTTATGACTCATCGCATGAATTAACTATCTATCTAACAACTTGAGTATTCCATAATAACTTATGTCCAACGCTGTCGCTTGTTAATAACGTAATCACATACTATTCAGAGACACTGCGACTAATTCTAACAAGTAAATTCAATCAAAGTAGGAACAGCATCTCCAGGAACGTCATATCCGCCGCACCTAAAATACCTAACATCTAGCCGATAACGTCATTAATAAATAAGTAGACTTGGAAAAAATCCAACACCATCTGGCTTCACCGAGATTATTCTCCTGAAAATTATGAAGATCTACTACTCTCTACAGAAATCCATACTATAAAGCAACTACAATGAGCTAGAACCCATTACAGTTACTGCGTAAGAGGAGACTGGGATTCCTTGAACATATCATGAGGATGCAGGATTCGAGACTTCTGAAATAACTAGTACAACACAATCTTGTCTCAAAAAATACCACAACAAAGGAAATAGGCCTTACAACAAAAGACACCACAAATAAGATAAAATTGAATACAAAACTCAAGAATACAAACCTCCGCTTTACCCTTACACAAAACAAACCAACAACACCCATATTTTCAACTGAGGAAAGGGCACGAAGATCTGAGCGTCTGAAGAAGTACTGGAAAGACCGCAAAGCCCGAACAATCCCTTCAAAGAGACCTGAACGACTGACTGACTAAAGTGATCCTATGTGGTCATAAAAGAAGAAGAAGAAGAAAAAGCAACTAATTAAATACTAATCATGCACTGCTACAGGTGACAATAACATCACTTATGTTGAGACATCTCATTACCTTCATATCAATGTCATCTACTGTCGAAGATCCTCTATCAATGATTATCCGTTCAAATATGTAACATTCGCATTTTGTTGTGCCATAGATTAATCTTTTGATGACCGTATACACATTTCAGTACTTATAATCTTCAGAACATTATGCAAAAAACACTATCATCAAATCTTATCACTTGTCTATTTCCGGTGCCACTTCAACTTCGCATGATGAACATCATATTTAATCTTTCTCAACCTTAAATTCATTAAAATTCTCAAAGACCACACTACACTTCCGTAATGCTTATTTTCAACAAATCATATATCACAGTAACCTCATTTTATCATATTAACATCCTGTCGACGACCCTATTATTTACAATTCACATCACCTTACACGTGCACCATGCCTATTTGTAATTATCCATCCCAAAATATACTAGCACATATATCCGAAGAAACCATCTCATCATCAAATACGTGTCAGAATCATCCTAGTATTAACCTGAAGAAATACTCATGTCTTAAACAAATCATATTACATACTATCCACTTCATTCCGTATTGATATTGTAATCAAGATAACAATTAAGTAAAAAGGTTCCACCTGATCGGTACTTTTTTTATTATTTAGCCTTCGGCTAAATTTCATATCATTAAAAACTTACAGTACATGTTTCGACTGCTTAGCAATCATCATCAACTGTTTCGCTTAAAGCTTAGGTGAAAAAGCATAAAACATTTCATAATTAAAATTAAAATATGTTAGTAAGGGACGCTTAAGTGGTGAGGGAGGGTGGGGTTGTGTTTGTTAGTTAATATTAAAATTATACAAATTATAAAACTATTCTAATTAATTTCTATTTAATTTGTATAATTTTAATCTTAACTAACAAACACAACCCCCCCCCCCTTCCTCACCACTTAAGCGTCCCTTACTAACACATTTTAATTTTAATTATGAAATGTTTTATGCTTTTTCACCTAAGCTTTAAGCGAAACAGCTGATGATGACTGTTAAGCAATCGAAACATGTACTGTAAGTTTTTAATGACATAAAATTTAGCCGAAGGTTAAATAATAAAAAAGTATCGATCAGGTGGAACCTTTTACTTAACTGTTATCTTGATTACACAAATCATACACGTACATGAAAGCTATCATATAAGAAGATCTCAAACAACACGTAAATCACATCATCTCACAATAATTATCTACGCAACAACTAGTATGTAATTTCAATTATGAGGATTATATTTCCTACATTCACGAACAATCTTTAGGAAATCCTGAAATAATTACCATCAATGCGTGCTTTACAAGTCGAATATTGCATGGGAAACATAATTCTAATATCTCCTTATTGAAAACTTAACTGCTATTACGGATATCATTGAATATTTGCGACATCACATTATGTTACTCGAGTTGTATCTTAATTAATGACAAATAAAAGAAAAATCTATGCTACTGCTATGCATTCTACATGACAGAATAGAGGAAAGACAACATCTTGGGGTACTTATCATTGACGGACTCTTGTAGCTCATCTCTATCCTCTCATCTGGTTGAATTTTAAATGTAATTTCATTTCACCAATTTCACCATAGTTCTAGGCTTGTCAGGACACTAATCCTGTTCAAGCCCTCATGGTTGATTTGGTTATGGTATTACAGTAACAATCTTCCACCTTCGTGGGCATTCTGACCAGAAACTTGTACAATCGGAATTAGTACAATGATATGTAACACACAATATTTCAATGTTAATCCAAAAACACTCGCCTTGTTTCTTATATTAAACACTAGATATTATTATTACAATTTCTTTCCGTATTCCTCTCACAATAACTTCCCAAGTCTTACAATTTTTAGCTTCCTTCTTAAATGTACCTAGCAGTACTTTCTCTCGACCTTCAATCTCAATTCTTTTTTTTCCAATATAATCGTTCATATAAAACAAAATCCTATTTAAATATTACAATTATAACATTGGTTCACATTTTATAACTTCTGAAAAATTATAATTTCCTTTCCATCTGTTTTTGATATCTGAGGAATGCCTTCAAAAATATAACAAAGTCACTCTCTTAATTAAGAATGTTACAAGTGAACTATGTAGGATGAGTGGAATGTAATTTTTATAAAGACTTTATTGGCGAAGTATCATATAATGTTTTATTTATCATGACCTAACCTGTACTGTTATTTGTAGAGCATAAGATAATTTAATGAACTAACCTGTACTGTATAATGTTGTAACATAGGCATTTGTAAATAGTAGAATTCTGTCTATAGTTCCTGGAAAGATCTAGAAAGTTACATAACTTTTGTACTGGGTGTGTTACTTTGTTGGTATGTGTTCTAGAAAGTGTGTTCTGTTTATTCTGGAAAAATACGACTTTCGCGATCGTGCGTATTCTAGAATGTTAGGCAGAGTTCGCAATCGAAAGTAAGATTGTGATTGGTGAGTCTAGGTGGCGATAGGGAACACGTGCATGCTGATTGGTTGCCTCCTAGGCCAGTAATTCCTATATATAGTGAGCGAGGCAGTGTTCGAATGAATTTCTGTACCCTGAATTCTGTCGGTCTCGGTTTATCTGTCTGTGAGCAGCCTATCTGGATGACGTCCCTCCGGTTTTCGGGATGGCACACTCCTCGGGTAAGCACTCTTGAATTCCGTTCCTGCTAAAAATTCCGTAATGTTCCGATTTGGTTTTCATACAGGAGTCTGCCCTAACCTCGCCTAGATTCACCAAATTAGTTATTTATGACGCCTTAGTTTTTCAGCTAGACTCACCTGTTAGTTTTCGAGGCATTCCCGTTTTGTTTCACTAAAATATGTATATTGTAGTTTAATAGTATTTCCCTTGGGGTTTGCCTCTGATAGTTCGGTATCACTTTAGGTACGCTAGATTTTGGATAACCTGTAAATTGCATTGTACTACTGCATTGTAACTAGACGTACGGTTGATTTGAAATTTGAATTTACACTGCTACGAATAACCTATGTATATCACTGAAACTTATAGCTCATAACTTGGAATGTATGTGTAGAATTATCTTGTAAATAATATTTTTAAAACTAAGGATCACGGTGATTCATTTCGGAATCCGCTATCTAAGCCATGTCCATGCCTTTGGTAGGTTCCCAGCCCTTCCATCTTCCTGTTTTGTCGTTCACTAGTTGGCCCTACTGATAGTTACGGACTTGTTTTGTTGGAGATCCGCGTATGCTAGCTACTGCTTTTCCGAGTGTGTAGTGTTTTCTTATATTGTGTATTGTACTCTTACCTTCCACTTTTAACTGTGTTTGTGCCTTGTTTGGTGTTACCACTGTTGTAGAGGTAACAAAGAAATCATGCAAAGGAACACGCTTAACCATTCACTTGTATCTTCTTGACGTGTACAATTGATTGTTTCATCAACGCCTTCTTGATCACTGAACTTGCATCATTCAAAGCATGACCTCCGCCGCACATGCCATTGCTGGACCTGAATGTCACACATAAAACTTGCTTTATTCTCCCACTGACGTTTATCTTTAATTTACTTGTTTCCGCTTATGCGCTAGATGATGTTTTTCTGATTATAATTATCCAATGACCACGGGGTTTTGAGCTTATGAATTTACGCCTTCATCCTATTTCCATCAAAATTTCCTATTCAAATGAGCAGGTTATCTCGGCCGGCAGACACAGTTGGACATATAGCAACTGAACGTATAACAGCTGGACGTATACTTCCGTATAATTTCCATTGGCCTCTTCCTTACCATAACCTTCAATGGTTCTATAACTGATCTGGAAACCATTGAAAGGTTATAATATGAGCATTGTGGAAAGATTTGGAATTTAATCCAGGTATTTGGCATGCAATCTAGAGATTAGAAATTGTATACCACCCCCTCCCTTACCCTGCTGGCCAAAATTTTCATGGTGATTTTTTTTTTTTTTTTTTTTTTTTGATGAACAGGACTTGAATGGCTAACCACAGAGTCAGACGTCAATGCCTTAACGATCATGGCCACCAGGTGGGTTACAGAAAGAGGATTTGCGCATACGCAATATTATTTTCCATTGTTGCAGGTGTTCATGGAATGAAATATGCATTTACGTAGCGAACTATTTGTTTTGGTAAAGTGAGAGAAACAGAACTTGCGCATACACAATATTATTTTCCATTGCTGCAGGTGCTCTTTCAGTCCTGCATTTACTGGAAGTAAAAAGGAATGAAACTCACAAGTCATATCTTTTTATAAATGATAAGATGCACTCTAGAAGATTATTGAAAAGCTACAGTGTAAGAAAAAATAGGAAAAAAAGGGGGATTATGGACACTGTTGAGAAAAAAAATAATTAAAGTAACAAAAAAGGGAAAGAAAATTCTAGAAAAATCCCTCCTTTCTCAACTAGAGAGAAAATCTCACACTGTGGTATCTTTCCAAAGAGCTTTAATTTACCCTAAGAGAAAAGGTGTACACCTAAAAATCCTAATCCTGTACATTACAAACTTTATTTAAAGTTTTAAAAATTTAATGGTAAAATTTACACAACCTTGAGTTTCTTTAGGTAACCCATCTTGAGAATCACTCCCGCTCTTCCATCGTGGCGGTCCAGATCTTTCCATGTGGAGTCGCCACCTGAAGAGGTGCTCTGCACAGATGACATGGCAAGCAACTCTGTCCCACGCTAGACCATTCAACCAATACACAAAGCGAACATCTAGGAAAAAGAAACACAATATTTAATATTTTTAAAAGCATGAATGGTACAAATAAATTTTTTTCACAAAAATACATACCTATATAAATTAAATAAAAGTTACCCTAATCTCCCCCTGTCATCAAATCTTTTCTTTCCTGGTATAAAAAATAAACTTACCTGATGAAAAGCATTGTATTCATGGTAAAGTTGGTTATAGAAACTGTATCAAGTGAGGACTAAATAAAAAATAACGTAGTTATATCAAATCAAGTTGTTGCAGGGATACAACTGTGATTGAAAATACAGCTAACAAAACATAAGACCAAGGGAATTAACATAAAAAGTACGAAAGATGTGGAGGTTCAAGAGAGTCACAGATATACTCAACACAAGAAATGTAAATCTGGAAATCAGATCTGAAATTAAGGCAGATGAAACACTGAATGAGCATACAGAAACAATTCACGAAACTGCAGTTGATCTATTAGGCCTTTTACTACAGAAAAGGATAAAAGGCTCAATGAAAAGTAAGATTCTTACCTAATGGAACAATGGAGAGTTAAAAAGAACCACAAGATGATTCATGCAAACACCAAAAAACAATTAGGACCAGAGAAGCAAAAGAAGAATGGATGAACAAAAAATGTAAAGAAATTGAAAATCTTGAAAACAAGCATAACAGTTTCAATCTGCATAAGGGAGTGAAAGAGATAAGGTTCACTATCCAAAAATGAATAATCATAATACTAGTCAATGGTGAAAACAAACTAGTTTTGGATATGGAAGAGCAAGTAGAAGTACGGAAGAACTGCATTGCTGATCTCTTCAGAGGAGATCGCTTAGAATCTGACAATATCAAAGAAAGAGGGTCCAGAGATTCTCAAAGAAAAGCTGCAAAGTAAAATCTGACAAAACCATTTGACAGGATCAAATTAACATAGAACTGCTTAAACTGATAGATGGTGAGGAAAATATTAATGTTCTTTTGACATTCTTTAACCACATCTACAATGAAGAAAATATCCCTGCAGACTAACAGAAAACCACCTTTATCAGCCTGCCAAGGAAATCTAATTGTTGTATTTGGATTTACCATTTTGGATGAAAGATAGGTCTCTCCTTGGCAGGGCAAAGACCTAATTGCAATCAGAAAAACTCCACATGAAACATTAAAAACAATCTTTATGATATATTAGTTATTTACTACAGTGAAAATAAGAGAAATGAGATATCTTCTAACAAGCAATAACAACCTGGAACAAATAGAATAAGAGTACAAAGTTTCTGTAAGAGGGAGAACTTTACATAATGATTTTGACTTGAACTAACTCCAAAGACTTTACTGCTTAAAAAAAAAAAAAAAAGGTAAAATTAAAATAGGAAATTCATCTTGCTGGTAATCAAAACATTAAGATAACAGGTTACACTTAAATCACGGTCAAGTGTTGCAATGTTTCGTGTAAAGTTAAGAGGCCAACTTCCGTTTTTTCTTTTTTTAACTGACATGACCAATAATTTATATACAATGAGTGGCCAAAAGTCACGGGAAGGGGTGCCCCATTAGAAAAGGTGCTGTGTAGACCCCTGAGCGTTGTGGCTAGCTGCGGCGTAGCTGAGCAATCTGTCACAGACGCTAGTGTCGAGAAGATGGCAACACGTCTTGAGTTAACCGACTTTGAATGTGGGATGATCATCCGTGCACGGGTCATAGCATTGCGGAGATCACATGCAAATTTGGGTTTCTGAGGTCAACAGTGTCGAGTGTGGATCTTCAATATCACAGAGAGAATGTTACCACTCGCGTAAACCACCACACAGTAAGATCACAGGTGTTTAACGAATGGACATCACGTTGCCTCCGCAGAACCATACCGGGTGCTCGACAATGTTGGGAATCAGGAACCCAGGATTGTAAAGAGGCAACTGCACTGAATAAGCTTCATCAGCCAGTGACCAACTCGTGTCCCTTTGTTGACACCTCAACACAAGAGCTCAACGACGTGCATGGGTCTGCGAACATCGGCATTCGACCATGGAACAGTGGCGGCGTGTGGTATGGTCCGATGAATCCCAGTTACAGTTGTATCGAACTGATGGGCGCGTGAGAATGTGGTGTATGCCCCATGAAGCTATAGATCCTGTGTGTCAACAAGGTTGTGTCCAGACGGGAGGGGGCTCAGTTCTGGTCTGGGCAGCATTCTCATGGTCGCAATCAGTCATCATTGTCCAGCAGCACGGAGCGCTGACAGGTGCACATTATGTGGACATTTCTTTAGACCACTCGCATCCCTTTCTGGCTCTAGAGTACCCTGAGGGAGATGCCATGTTTCAACAGGACAATGCGCCATGTTACCGCTCCGGGGCGCGCAGGTGGTTGGAGGAACAATCCAGTGAAGTTATGACCATGGATTGGCCCTACAGATCCCCCCGATCTTAATCCAATAGAGCCTTTATGGGATGCTGTAGATGCTGGCATACGCTCCATGAACCCCGCACCAACTACACAGGACCAATTGTGGGTAGCAGTGCAAGATGCACGGGTCCAGATCCCTCCAGAACGATTCCAACACATTGCAGAGTCAATACCTCGCCACATTGCTGCGATTTCCGAGGGCTCGCAGAGGGGTAACTCGTTATTAACATCACATTCAGTGGCTTCCCATGGCTTTTGGCCACTCAGTGTACTGTACAAGTATAACAATAGGGTTTCATTAAATGTTCTCAAAAATATAAAATGAGAATTTATTTCTTATTCTTAGAATGAGTATGTGTTGGGAGAGATTTTAAGCTGCGAAACTTTTTTTAAAAGGAACTTAAGACAAAGTTTTATAAAATGAAGTATTCAAAATTAATAAATAATGCTGATTATTACATTCAAAATACACTAACATAATAATGGTTCTTAATTATAATTACGAAAGTTCCATAACTGAATGAAAATGTTATGTAATATTTAATTAAAATTTAAATGAAAAAATAAGAAGTAAAATGAAATAAATTTTATCTTTTTAAATCATGTTTTTTTATTAAACTAAACTGATATTACTTACACAATATTAGCAACCGAAACAGGAAGGGATCTGGTAATTGATGAAAATAGAGATTTATTTCCTCTCTGCAATTGTATAATCCCTCAAAAAAAGAATGAGGGCACGCTTGATAACTGTTTTGGTTACTGCAATATCAGGGATTGGCAGTATAAAATACAAGATTACTCTACTGATTCCTTTGAGTTTTGGCTCTGGGCTCAAGAACTAAACAGGAAAGAGTAAAAGTATATTCTGAACCTTAACTTGTCCTTACAAACAAAAACAAATGAGAATACCTCAGAAAGAAATGAAGTGAGTCAGAGAGCCATGTGTTAGCCTTATGGGTAGAGGCATTGGGTTGAACTGACAGTGTGGCAATTTGGAGCTGGCGTAAGTACAAACCCTCGTAGCAAGCCTTTTTTTTATTTTAATTAAACTAATTTCTCATCGCTTGGAAAGATGTGGGCATTACCCTACAGGGATAATTTATTACGAGCATTATTTACTCATTCCCAGGAGTTTTTCCTAGCACTCACAGAATAAACAAGAAAGATAAGAAAAATGTACCTTGAGACTTAACATCCGTCTGTACAAATAAAACAAACACAAATCAGCTTCCAGTCTGCTGACTTTAATGTTCTTTGTTGGACAAAGAAGCAGTCAGAGTCTAGAAGAACCTCTCCTTAAGGGTCAGTTCTTCCCGAAGATTGAGCACTATTGTCCGCAGCTCTTCCTTTAGACTCGGACAATGGCATTTCCACAGAGTTCTTTTCATTATACCCCAGATACTCTCAATGCGGTTCAGGTCAGGACTAATTGGAGGCCAAGGTATTGTCTCGATTCTTGCCTGTGAACCAAACCATTGCTGAACTGCCTTTTAGGTATGGACTGGAAGATTATTATACTGGAAGCTAATGCGCTGTCCTTCAGGATAAAATATGCCCAATACTGGAATCAACTGGAGACTAAAAAACTGTCTGTAAATTTCAATGTTGCGAATTCTCGACAGCAATCTGATACTGTGTGAGTTAACCCAACCCCTGCAATGAATGCTAAAACGACTACTTCTGTGAGAGGTGACAAAGTAATTAGCATCATACCTGGTGTTGGGTACATGGTATAAAAAGATCTGCCCTGCATCTCCACAGGAAAACATTGTCTTCAATCGCTGAAGGCTACATCTTCCCAAGCAAAGTTTAACATTTCAATGGCATACACGAGGCAATCAATTATTTGTTCTTCGGTCAAATGGAACTTCCCAGCGATGAAGTCTTTTCAGAGTTCTGCATGCTTAAATTTATTACATGCAAACTGCACTGCACCATGAAATGAATATGAATCCCTCAGTGAAACAGCTGGGAGAAAGGCATTCTCCTCTAGAGCTGTTAGAAGGGATTCATCTTGCTCTTTAGCAGAGGCCCTTACAATGCCTCTTTGCTTTTTGAGCACGTCCCCAAGAATGCTTCGCTCAGTGGGAACACCTTCCCTACGACTGGTTTCTGGCTTTTGATTGTGAAAAGCCAGCCTTCACCAGTGCCAATACGGCTGACCTATGGTCCAGAAGCTCTGCTATTACAAGAATGACGGTTGTAAACGCAGCACAGGGGCCACGTAACAACATGCAAGGACTGTGGGTAATGTCTCTTGAACATTGCACAAATGGACAAGAAGTTGCTTCATCTTTTACACAAATTTTGTGGTAACTGTTTGTAACAGATTAATTTATTTACACACTGGTGTTCAAGAATGTCTGTCATAATTTTTAACCACATTTCATGAAACTTTCATCAAATTAGCCTACACATAACAAACACAAAATAATGGAATGACTAAGATGAAATAGCTATTTGTTTTACGTCGCACCGACACAGATAGGTCTTATGGCGACGATGGGATAGGAAAAGCCTCGGAATAGGAAGGAAGCGGCCTTGGCCTTAATTGAGGTACAGCCCCAGCATTTGCCTGGTGTGAAAATGGGAAACCACGGAAAACCATCTTAAGGGCCGCCAACAGTAGTGTTCGAACCCACTATCTCCTGAATACTGGATAGTGGCCGTACTTAAGTGACTGCAGTTATCGAGCTCAGTAAGATGAAATAGCTACAAGCAATTTAAATAACAGTGACATCTATGAGGTGGATGGTAAAACTTATCTTTAAATGCAAAAATTAAAAAATATGTCCTGGATAGGAATTAAACTCGTGATGTTTGTCTCTGTCTATGTCTATCTATGTCTCAGCTGTCTATGCTACCTCGCACAGGTACAAAGCAACCTGCTGTGCATCATATTACTGACAATGGATGGCTGAACCTAATTACAAGTGACATGTGTATTTCTGAATTTACAAGATTAATCAGAACTAATATGAACTTGAATTCCTTGCATTCTGCCAGCCATAGAGCCAAACTGTTTTCAGGAGCAACTGAGACCCACACTTAACACATTCACGCCCATCATCTGAGCGGCTATTTAAAGGGCTGGCCCAGCTATTTCAGCTGTTAGTGGCAGAGCAAACAACAACGAATTCTTTTCACAATAAGTTCTAAACTGAACAAGATATGGAAACAAAATATTCCACATACTTTAATGAAGTCCTCTAGTATCTCTGTAGGCTGCAGTAGGTAATGTCACACTTTCCTGGGTGAATGGGAACACTACACATTCCAAAAAATAGCGTGTTTCACTAATAATTTAATTTTTGAAGCACACTTTGCACCGTCTTCAGGGGAACTTGTCTATATATGATGGTGAAAACTTTAAGAGAATATGCTCTTTTCTCTTCCCATCTAACCTAAATGATGGATCCTTGGCCGATGCCCTTTTTGGCGGCAAAATTGCAGGACGTTGACTTGGAGCTGATGACGTAGATGGAGCTAGGATTTCGGAGAGGTGACTGTACTTGTTTGTCGGGTTCACTTTTTACCCCGTTTGAGAATTGCCTGGTGTTCCTTTAGATCTTTCGGTACACCCCTATTTGACCGTATTGTTCCACATACAGCAGTGTTCTGTTCCCGTAATTGTTTCGCAAGTCCAACGCTATTTGTAATAATTGTCCATATAGGCTGTTTACTAAGCTTCTAAATTTCATTCTATCTTGAATGGTTTCGTCCTCAATACCCACTTCTTGTAGATCTTCATGAATTTCTGCTAACCAATTGTTGCGGATTTTCAGGGTTAGAGCTAGATTTAGAATTTTCTTTGTCACATATTTGTGACCAAAATAGATCCCAGCAGCGTAGGAACGGCTCCAGTTGAAGGTTGCGCTGTCGGCAGCCCTGAAGATGGTTTTCCGTGGTTTCCCATTTTCACACCAGGCAAATGCTGGGGCTGTACCTTAATTAAGGCCACGGCCGCTTCCTTCACACTCCTAGCCCCTTCCTGCCTCATCGTCGCCATAAGACCTATCTGTGTCGGCGCGACGTAAAGCAAATAACAAAAAAAAAAGATAATTTTCAAGCAGCTAAAAAACTGTGATTTGTAAATTCGCATCACTTGCGTCATTTATATTGTCCTTACACGCCATGGTTATACTTCAGAACGTGATTATACACACACTTGTGCAATCACAAACCAACTACGCAGCTAGTTGTGCGGCGCTAGGTTACCTTCAGAAACAAAACAAAGAAAGTGCATTGGGAGGGAAAATCGCCGTGACCATGTGGTTTCTGGTGAGTAGAAGTATTCATAAGGGTATTACTTTCATCTCTCTCGCACATATTTGTGACCAAAATAGATCCCAGCAGCGTAGGAACGGCTCCAGTTGAAGGTTGCGCTTATCCGGGCTAAGACGGATACGGTCCACAGCATGGTCACGCGCTATAGGCAATAACTCGGATACGGGCGTGAATGTGTTAATGGACTCCTGCATGCGCACATGTGCCTAAGAGGAATTATTATTATTATTATTATTATTATTATTATTATTATTAACCACATTTACAATAAAGAAAATATCCCTGCAGACTAACAGAAATCCACCTTTATCAGCCTGCCAAGGAAATCTAATTGTTGTATTTGGATTTATCATTTTGGATGAAACATTTTTTTTTTTTTTTTTTTGGATTCGTTGTGCCCAACTGTGGAGCACATTTGAACTTATTTTGCACAATGTTTCTTCTTCTTTTCTTCCCAATATCTCTTCATTTTTTCACTGCATTCCTTTCTGTGAGTTTCTGTCCAGCCTGTAATTTTTCTTGTTGGTTTCTCTGCAAATTTATGTTTGTTTACTAAGCTTCTAAATTTCATTCTATCTTGAATGGTTTCGTCCTCAATACCCACTTCTTGTAGATCTTCATGAATTTCTGCTAACCAATTGTTGCGGATTTTCAGGGTTAGAGCTAGATTTAGAATTTTCTTTGTCAGCCTGTTGTTATCCATTCTGTGTAGGTGTCTGTAGAATTTTAGTCGTCTCTTTCTGATGGTATCTGTGGTTTTTTCTGTGAATTGAAAAATTTTGTGTGGTTTCTTTTTCATCCAAATTCCATTTGCGAACTTTGGTCCTAGGATTTTTCTGAGAATTTTCCCTCTTGTTTCTCAATGCTTTTCATTTGTGACCTGCTGCCAATGATAAGTGTTTCAGATGCATAAAGTGCCTCTGGTTTGAAGACTGTATTGTAATGTCGTAATTTTGCATTTTTTGATATACATCTTTTGTTGTATCTGTTCCATGTGATTTTGTAAGCCCTTTGCAGTTTAGCAGTTCTTTCTTTGTTAGCTTCCTGAATTAACCCTGCTGGCTGAATAATTTCACCTAGATACTTGAATTTGTCTACTTGGGAAATTATTCCACATTTGGTGATTAATGGTTGATTGTCGAATCTTGATTTAGTTCCATAAACTGCGTCTTTTCAAATGAATTTGAAGTCCGGTTTTTGCGGCTATTTCATGCAATTTTTCTATGGAGTGGATTGCTTCTTGTCTGTTGTTCGAAAGGATCGCAAGGTCATCTGCGAAAGCTAAGCAATCAAGGTGAATTTTTCCTTTAAGAAGTCTGCCAATGTTTATACCTTTAGTTTCTTTTCTCCATTCACAAATCACTTTTTCCAAAACTAAACTGAATAGTAGTGGGGATAGTCCATCTCCCTGTCGGACACCAGTTCTGATTTCGAACGGTTCAGAAATTTTATCCCAAGAACTTAACCTTTGATGTTGTGTTGGTCAGAGTTCGTTTAATCAATTCCCTCGTTTTCCTGTCAACTTGAAATCCTCTAGTATGTTGAACAGGGTCTGCCGATCTATGGAATCATACGCCTTTTTGAAGTCAACAAAGGTGATGACTGTTTGTTTGGTTTTGCGAATCTGTAGTATGGTTTTTAGGTTTAGGATTTGTTCTGCGCAGGATCTCCCTTTTCGGAATCCAGCCTGATAATCTCCGATCAGGTGGTCTGTTTGTTTCTCTAATCTATTAGTACAGCGTTAGAGAAGATTTTATATACGAGTGAGAGGAGAGAAATTCCTCTGTAGTTATTAATATCCGATTTGTCTCCTTTCTTGTGAAGTGGGTGAATCAATGCACATTTCCAATCCTCCGGAATTTCTTCAGAAAACCAGATGTCCTGCAAGATTTTTTGAATACTCTGGGCCAGTTTGTCACCACCAATTTTCAACAGTTCAGCGATTATTCCATCTCCTGGTGCTTTGTTGTCTTTTAAATCTCCGATTATTTGTTTGACTTCTTGTAATGTGGGGGGTTCTGAATCTGGATTAGGTGTTGGTTCTTTATAGGTGAATTGTTCTTCCGGGATTCACAGTTTAAAAGATCCATGAAATGGTTTGCTAGGAGTTCAAAATTTCCCTTATTACTTGTTTCCAAAGTTCCATCTGTAAATTTGAAAGAGAGACTAGGTGCCTGGTAATTGGATAATTCTTCTCTGAATGTTCTGTAGAAGTTCCGTGAAACATTATTATTATTATTATTATAATATATAATTCGCTGGGGCCATCAAGGACCACGTTAAGTCTTGTTGCTTTTGACACTGAATTTGGCCTTCTTTAGAACCCAAATTTCCCTCATTCTTTGTGAGTGGGCCTGCTTACGCTCCTCTGTCCAAGGGGCACTGTGTCTTCTCTTCAGTTGCTCGTCTCGGTTTAGCCCATTCGTCAATATTTTCTTGCGGAAGAGATCTCTGTTAAGGGCGTCTTCAGCTGAGATATGTAGCATTTGAAGGTCTTCTTTGGTATTTCTAAACCAGGGAATTGCGGTTTTGGGGTTTGAATCAAAAAAGTGAAAGATTTCTTTAGCTAACTTTCTTCCGTCCATTCTTTTCAGATGACCGTAAAATCGTGCCCGTCTTTTTCTGATTGTGTCGGTAATTTTCTCTATTTTGCTGTAGACTTCCTTGTGGGATCTCTTTTGATGGACTCCATTTCTGTACTTTGATCCCAAGATTCCTCTCACAATTTTGCGTTCTCTTTTCTCCAGTTCTTCAAGGAGTCCTTTGTTGGCATTTAGAGACAGGGTTTCGGCTGCATATAGAACTACTGGCTTCAGAACTGTTTCATAGTGACGTACCTTGGTGTTTTGGGAAAGGCATTTTTTGTTGTAGATTGTGCGGGATGTTTGGTAGGCTATTTCCAGTTTGCGTACTTGCTCCTGAAGTGCTTCTTTGTCCAGTCCATTTTTCATGATGATCTCACCGAGGTATTTGAATTTGTCTACTCGGGTGATGTCCCCGTATTTTGTATGGAGTTTTGGTGGAGCCTCTTTGATGTTAGTCATTACTATTATTATTATTATTATTATTATTATTATTAATGATGATGATGAAGGCTTCATCTTCCCAAGCAAAGTTCAACATTCCGATGGCATACACAAGGCAATCAATTATTTGTTCCTCGGTCAAATGGAACTTCCCAGCGATTAAGTCATTTCAGAGTTCTGCAACCTTAAATTTATTACATGCAATCTGCACTGCACCAGGAAATGAAGATGAAGCCCTCAGTGCAGCTGGGAGAAAGGCATTTTCCTCTAGTGCTGTTAGAAGGGATTCATTTTGCACTTGAGCAGAGGCCCTTAATCAGAACTAATGAACTTGAATTCCTTACATTCCACCAGCCATACATCCAAACTGTTTTCAGGAGCGAATGAAACCCACACTTAATGGACTCCTGCAAAGCACATGTGTCTATTATTATTATTATTATATATATATATATATATATATATATTCGTTTACGGCCATTAGAGACCACGTTAGATAACAATTACATGTTTCTGGAAGCCTTCCTCACAGCCCAGAACTTCAGCATCCTCTCTCTGGCAGCCTGTCTTCTTTCGTCCGTCCACCCACGGTTAAGTTTTGGTTCGTCATGGAATCCCTGAAATCTGTCGATCACTGACCTAAACTTTGTTCGGTTTGAGATGTCTTCCGAATTTAGTCCCACCTGTCTGAGATCCTTTCTCACCTCCCTGAACCATTTGTCCGACACTTTAGGTCTGCTGTCTAGTATTGTGAAAATCCTTTTCGTTAGTCTCTTCTCATCCATTCTAAATAAATGCCCATAGAATTTAAGTCTCCGTTTTCTCATGGACTCAGTTAGCCTTTCATTGTCTCGGTAAAGTTCTTCCCTTCCTCGCAGCCTATACTGTCCATCCACAATCTTTGGACCCATTATTTTGCGAAGGATCTTTCTTTCAAATTTCTCAGCTTCTCTCAGTCCCGCTTTTCCTGTCATTTGGAGGCATTCACTAGCATACAGACATTCCGTTTTAATCACTGTATTGTAGTGCCTTAGTTTAGCTCGTCTGGAGATGGTTTTCTTTTTGTATATAGGATATGTCCTACGAAAAGCCGCAGCCATTCTCTCCCGTCTGGTGTTGTTTGCTTCTCTTTCATTTGTTTTCAATTGCACTATTTCACCCAAATACTTAAAGCTATCAACTCTTTCTATTTTACCGTGTTCTGTCTTCAGGTACCGAGGGGCTGTTTTGATGTTTGTTATATATTTAGTTTTTTCGAAAGAAATCTGTAGTCCTGCTTTTTCTGCTTGTAGTTTTAGTACATTCAGCTGTTCTATTGCTGTGTCAGTATTCCTAGATAGCAGCGCAACGTCATCAGCAAAGGCAAGGCAATTAATCATGACACCACTTTTTGACCCTCCAATGTATACTTGGTTAAGTAATCCTTTTCTGTCCAGTTCTTTTTCCCACTCCCGGATAATCTTCTCCAACGCACAGTTGAAAAGAATTGGTGACAATCCATCACCCTGCCTGACTCCTGTTTTAATTTCGAACTGCTTGGAGTTCTCTCCCATGAACTTAACTTTCGAGTGTGTCCCAGTTAAAGTCTGCTTAATAATTGCTGTTGTTTTGGCGTCAATTCCAAATTCCACTAATATATTGAATAGCACTTCCCTGTCGACTGAATCATACGCCTTTTTAAAGTCTACAAAAACGACTACCAGATCCTTTGAGAGATGATTCTCTAGTACACGTTTCAGACTCCAGATTTGATCAACGCACGATCTTCCCTTCCTAAATCCCGCTTGATACTCGCCTAGTTGATGATCCACTTGTTCCACAAGTCTCCTCTGTAGTGCTTTAGAGAGTGTCTTATAAGTTACAGATGTGATGGAAATGCCGCGGTAGTTGTTAGGATCTGCTCTATCACCTTTTTTGTGTAGAGGATGAATGATAGCATTTTTCCAATCTTCAGGGATTACCTCCATTTCCCATATCTTTTCCATTTCTCGCCTTAAAATTGTTATTGCGATTTCTCCACCACTTTTCAGCATCTCTGCTGTGACAGAGTCTTCCCCTGCAGCTTTGTTGTTCTTTAAGTCTGTAATTATTTCACGGAGTTCTTTTTCGTCAGGGGGTATTGAGTTTTCACTCCGTTGCTTTGGATCCTCTTTTGGCCATTTATTTTTAGGTTTTTCACAGTTCAACAATTTCTCAAAATATGTAGCTAATATCTCACAATTTTCATTCTTATTCACTGCCAATTTTCCATCTTCCCTTCGAAATCCCATGGTAGATGGTTGATATCCATGTATGTGCTCTTTAAAGGTCCTATAAAAGATTCTAGTATTGTTCTTCTTAAATTCCGTGTCAATACTTCGAATTTCTTCAGATATTTGATTCCTTTTGGCTTGCCGGAGGATCTTTGCTGTCTGTTTGCGTACCTCCTTGTATGTCTCAAATTTATCTTCTGTTTTATCTGCGTACCATGCTTTATAGGCTGCAGCTCTCCTGTCAATTGCTACATCACAGTCTGTAGTCCACCATCGGTGTCTGCGAGTTCGTCGCAATGGTGCAACATCCTTAGCTATATTAGCCATATTCTCTCGAATATCCTCACAAGTCTCCATTTTCTTCTCCCGCATACGTCTTTGAAAGTCGTTTCTGTTTTCTTGAAGTTTTTCATGGTTTACTTTTATTGACGCATTCGGAGAGAGTCTCTTCTTGTTTAGCGGTAACAGCTTGAATTTTATGCGGGTCAAGAAGTGATCAGAGTCAAGATTGGCTCCTTTCCGTACTACCACATTCATAATTTCTTTAGTGTTTCTCCTTGAAATTGCAACATGGTCCAGTTGATATTCACCTAAGTCTTTCCGTGGAGCGCACCACGTTTTCTTTTTCCTTGGCAGTCTTTTGAAGTACGTGGACATTAATTTAAGATCGAATGTCTCACATAAGTCAATAAGTCTCTTCCCATTCGTATTTGTTCTGGTGTGAGCTCAAATTATTATTATTATTATTATTATTATTATTAATATTATTATTCGAATAACCCATTTTAGCGTACAATAAATCAACTTTGGTTATTTTTCTTTGCATTTAACTTTTCTGAGAATGTTGTTCCTTTTCCTCTTGAGTCCATTTTGTTCCATTATTATCGTTACTAGCATTATCATTATCATCATTAATCTTGCAAGTGATGGGGAAGGAGGAGGGGGAGGAGTAACAACCTCGTAAAAAAACCTGGGTCCATCTGGCTCCGGATGGTAGCACCCTGTAAGGGCCCCTGCCTAGGGTTACAGGTGAAACCTGGTCAACGGTCTCGAAGGCGGATGAGGAATTTAATGTCCCAACGGCGGAGAGAGCGGAAGAACCTAGTGGAGTAAAGCACGAATAAAATATAATTTCGGACTAACAATCTGATCTTATCTTGGAATTAATTTCCTACCTTGTACAATGTACAATTTCAATTGCAGAATGGAAAGTCCGCTGAATGAAAGCACTACCCCAGGTGGTAGCTCGGAAGAGAAATCCACCATTGCACTATGCAATGCATCGGGACCTAGGGTTCTGGGGAGTCCCAACATCTGCAATAAGGGTGAGTCGGAGCATCCTTGGAATCCTTTCAGACTTAAATTTAAGAGGAAATTCTTTGCAGGCACTCTTAATGTAAATTCCTTGCTAAAAACTAGCAAACAGAAAGAACTGGAAATTTTCTTAGATAGACATGAAATCCAGATCTTAGCAGCTCAAGAGACACAGTTTATGGATGAGAATGTAACAGAAACCAAAAATTATAGAATCTTTAAAGGTAAACCAGCAATGAAAATTATGAACAGAATGCCACTACTAGGTACCGCCTTTTATGTCCATAAAGCAATAGTTGATAATATTATGGAATTCAAATCTAGTTCAGAAAGGTTATCTCTTCTCACACTTAAATGCAAGAACAAAAAGTATACATTTGTTAACTGTCATGCACCAATAAATTAAGATAATAGCAAGAACCCAAGTAAAACTGAAGAATTCTGGAGTCTTCTAGATGATGAAATGTCAAAAATTCCAAAATCAAATGTTATTATTCTACTAGGTGATTTTAATGCACAGATAGGCAAAGAAAAAGTTTTCAGCAAAACAGTAGGGGCATATCCGGCACACAGAAGAACAAACAAAAATGGCATGAGACTAATTAATCTCTGTAAATCCTTTCACCTAAAATTAATGTCGATCTTCTTTAAGAAACTTCCAAGAAAGGCTAAAACATCGGTGTCCCAAAATCCGATGTTAGGTGAGTTTCAGTTGGACCATGTAGCTATTTCTCAAAACAATATTAAGGAAATTATGACTATTAAAGTAATAAGAAGTGGGGAGTTTGACTCCGATCATTACCTCTCTAAAATTAAGCTAAAGCTTCTACCTCGCAGGAATCAAAGAAGGCCGAGAAAGTTAATGAAATACAACATAGATAGGCTCAACATTACACAAGCAACTATAGAAAACTTTCAGGAAGAAATTAAAATAACTCGGCATGGCAAATGGCCAGAATTATCTAAACAGATTAATAGTGCAGCGAAGAAAGTATTTGGATCAGTTTAAACTAAAAAGAAAGTATGGTGGAATAACGTATGTGAGGAAGCACTTATGGAAAGAACAATGAAGTGGAAAAAATGGAAATGTTCCGGAAAGAATGAACACTATGAGCTATTTAAACAACAAAGGAAACAACAAGAATAATAAGGCAGGTTAAAAGATCTTTTGAAAAATTGCAGCTAGTAGAAATTGAGACTAATTTTGTAAGAAATAACTCCCGAAATTTCTATCAGACCTTTAAGAATAACCTGAAAGGTTATCAATCCCGGAGCATTTGCTTCAGGGATGCAAATGGTAATATTGGCCTTAACAATGCCGAGAATTGTGAGATTCTGGCAAAACACTTCGAAGACCTGCTGAACTGCCCTGAGCCAAATTATAAATTAGAATTTTCAGAAATTCGGGAAAATCTAGAAGCTGATTCACCTCCAACAGCGGAAGAAATAAAGGAAGCATTAAAAAATCTTAAAAATAACAAAGCTAGTGGGGAAGAATCCATAACAGCTGAACTTTTAAAATGGGCTGAACCAAAAATTATAGAAGATCTATAAATAATCTTTGAAGAAATTTGGGAAACACAAAAGATCCCAGAGGATTGGAAAGTGGCTCTAATACACCCATTACACAAAAAGGGTAACAAGCAAGATGTCAACAACTACAGAGGTATATCTCTCTTGCCAGTTGCTTACAAGATATTCTCAACAATACTACTAAATAGAGTAAAATCAACACTGGACAGTCAATTGGGTGAATATCAAGGTGGATTTAGAGAAGGAAGATCTTGCTCCGAACAGATTTTCAACCTGAAATCTATAATTCGACACAGATTAATAAATCCAAAGACATAGTTGTAACATTTATTGACTTCAAAAAAGCTTTTGACTCTGTTGATAGGGAAACCCTAGATAAAGTAATCCGTGAATTTGGAGTTAAAACTAAATTGGCAAACTTAATTCGTGAAACACTTACAGACACTATCTCGAAAGTAAAATTTATAGGTGAAGTATCTCGACCTTTCAAAATAAATACAGGTGTCAGGCAGGGCGATGGTCTATCTCCACTCCTTTTCAATTGTGTCATGGAGAAAATTGTAAGAATTTGGAATGAAAAACTGAAAGAATCTAAAATATTGCCACTCATGCTGGGGAAGAAGAACAAAGGTGTTGCAATAAATTGCCTAGCATTTGCAGATGACTTTGCAATACTTTCAGAAAGCCTTACAGATGCAGCAATGCAAGTCAATCTCCTTGAAAAGACAGCCAACATGACAGGCTTGAAAATCTCTGCCGAGAAAACAAAATTTTTGACGAATATAAAAAGTGCCCCAAAGTTTTTAGTAATGGATATTGGTCAAATAGAAAAGGTAAAGAAATTCAAATATTTGGGTGAGACAATTCAAGAAAATGGTTTAGAAAAATCTGCTATAGAGGAGAGGATACAAAAGATGGAAAGAGCGTACGGTATAACTAAGAATACTTACAACAAAAAGTGCTTATCAAGAAAACTTAAAATAAAGCACTACAACACAGTAGTGAAACCAGAATGCCTTTATGCCAGTGAATGTCTAGCACTGAACTACAAGCTTGATAAATTAGAAATATTAGAAAGAAGAATTATAAGGAAAATATTAGGTCCTCCAAGAATTGCAGAGTTTTGGAAATTAAGAAGTAACAATGAAATTTACCAGAATGTAGAAAACATATCAGAAACAATAAGAAAAAGGAGATTGCTATTTCTTGGACACATTTACAGAATGGATGACAATAGATTAACTAAACGAATCTTCAAGTACCTTTGGGAAAAGAAATCAACTACCACCTGGATTCAATAAGTCAAGAAAGACCTGGAAAGGAACAACATACGAGAAGAAGAATTATTGGAAAGAAAGATTTTTAGGAAGAAAGTCTTACAAATGGAAGGATTCCAAGGGAGGAAGGAAAAGAAAACAGACACAAAGTGGACTGAAGACAGGAAAAAGAAACACAGTGAAACAATGAAGGAATACTGGAAGAAAAGGAAAGAACAACTAAGGAGGAACAACTGAAATTGTAACGTGGTCCTTAGAAGGCCGGAACGCAAGAATAATAATAATAATATGTACCGGGCATGACGTTAAACTGTGTCCACAAACCGAGTGATCACCGGTATAAGTCGTCCTCCTCTACCAAGTGCCAACGGCCTCTTCGGAGGGCGGATGAGCAGGTAGAGGTTCAAGGCACTCTCTTGCCCTTGGAGTGGGAAACTGCCCCTAAAGGCGGAAGAGCCACTAGATGGCCAACGGCATAGGATAATAATAAATCGAGTAGCGTCTGTTCATCTATTTGGTGCGGCAACTGGTCAGCGTTTGTACTCCGAGTCGGAGCGGCTGCCTCAGAAAACCTTCAGGAACTCACCCACCTGATTGTATTCCGATCCCTCGGGATCAACTCAATCGCTTGAGAACAAGCACAGAATGATTCATGCAAGTAAGAATAACATTACTCCAGGTGGTAACCAATCCACCCGCCAACTGAAAACGAAGGCGGCAACCGGCCATTCGGATTCTGGAGGAGCCGGGCTGACGCAAAAGAGAGAGTCGGAGCTCTCTGGCAAACTTCCCACTAAAAGGCCCTTCTACATCGGCATGCTAAACATAAACACACTTCTACAAGTAAGCAAACTTCTCAGATTAACATCAGAATTAGATCAGCAAAAAATCCAGCTACTCGCCGTATAAGAGACCAGACTCACCGAGTCGGAGACATCAGAATATGGTAACTACCGCATTTTCAAGAGTAAAACTACACGAACAGTAGGAAAAGCCACACCAATCTTAGGCATGGCCTTTTTCGTACACAAAAAGATCGTGAACTCCGTAGAAGAGATCACACCCATAAACAACAGACTAATGACCTTGCGACTTCGCTGTGCAAATCGCCACTACACCTTTGTAAATGCCCATGCACCCATCAACGACTGCAAAGATCAGAAACAAACAGGAAACTTCTGGAACAAACTTGAAACCACACTAATCAAAAGACCTGAAAAAGATACAATCACTATCCTCGACAATTTCAACGGTAAAATTGGTAAAGAAAAGTGCTACAGAAAAACCGCAGGAAGATTCTCAGCACACGAAAAGACCAACAAAAATGACAAACGCCTCATCGAGCTCTGTCAACAACACGACCTGAAAATCATATCAACATCCCTACGGAAAAAACCCCAATAAGCTCTTCACATGGGAATCACCCAAGACCTGCTGCGACAAACACTAGATCGATCATGTCGCCATCTCCTTCCCAGCAGAAAAAGAAGTACACAACGTTCAAGTCCGCAAAGGAGCCAACATAGACTCGGACCATCATCTAATGAGAATCAAAGTGAAATTTAACCCAAAACGCTTCTACCAGAAATCCAAGGCAAACAATAAATTGGACACAGCACAAATAAAAACATCAAATCTCAGGGAAACGTGAGAAAAAATCCCAGCCAAAACTTGGAACGAATTCCACGACAAAATCATAAAGAGTGCATCAGAGCAAATCCCACTACAGAAAAAGAGCAGACACCCGTTTTGGAACACCGAATGTGACCAAGCCATATTGAATAGAAAAAAACGCATACCAGAAGTTCATCAGCAACCGTACACCTGAAAATGAAGAAAAATTCTGTGAAGTCCGCAGACAGACCTCTAAACTCATCAGACAAACCAAGAGGAAATACCTGGAGGACCAACTGAAGTCGGCCGAACAGGACTTCCGCAACTACAACACCAGAGATCTTTACAGCGTCCTCCTCAACAGATTAAATGGGTACACGCCCAAGAACCTCTGCTTCAGAAAACAAAACGGAAAATTGGCACTCACAGATGACGAAAACACCAAGGAACTCGCAAGATACTTTGAGTCACTACTTCACTGCCCAGAGCCAATGGAAAGGTTTCCACTTAAACCCCACCCGAACCCAAACCCAGACTCATCCCCACCTAAACAAGAGGAAATACACCGACACATACAACGACTGAAAAACAACAAGGCATCCGGAGACGACGCCATCGTAGCAGAGCTTCTTAAACATCTAGGAAAGAATTCACTCCAAGAACTCAAACAAATCATATAATAAATTTGGACAACGGAAAAACTACCAGAAAATTGGACAAACGCCCTCCTCGTTCCACTTCACAAAAAAAGTGACCGAACAGATGTGAATAATTACAGGGGAATTTCCCTGCTGCAAGTCGCATACAAAATCCTCTCCGCAGTCCTCCTCCAAAGAACACAGGAACAACAAGAACCACTCATAGGCGAATACCAAGCGGGCTTCAGGCCCCACAGATCCTGTGCAGAACAGATACTCAACCTGAAAACCATCTTGAAACTACGACACACAAGAAGACAACCCACAATCTGCACCTTCATGGACTTCCAGAAAGCATACGACTACATTGTCCGGCAATCCCTCTTCCAAACATTGAGTGAATACGGACTGGACAACAAGACTCAAAAAATCATCAGACTAACTCTCACCAACACAACCTCCCAAGTAAAATTCATGGGAAATATACCTGAAAAATTTCAGATAAAAACCAGTGTCTGACAAGGAGATGGACTTTCCCCACTACTCTTTAACATAGCCCTGGACAAAATCATGAGAGAATGGGAACAAGCTCTAAAAATTCAAGGAAATTGGCAATCATTAAGTATGACAAGAAAACATGTAAAAATCTCCTGTCTTGCTTTCGCAGATGATCTCGCGATCCTCGCAACAAACGAACAACAGACAATCAGCCAAATCGAAACCCTCAAGAAATGCTCAGAAAAATTCGGCCTACAAATCTCCTTCTTGAATACCAAGGTCATGTGTAACCACTGCAGCCTCCAGAATTTGAACATGAAATTTGGCACAATCGAAAAAGTAACTGAGTTCCGATATCTCGGAGAAATTATAGTACCAACAGGAATAGAACAGAAGGCCCTTGAGGTCCGCATCCAGAAACTGAAGAGAGCCCTCGGCCGAACGCAAAACATTTACAACAAAAAACGCCTTTCAATCTTCACCAAAATTCGACATTACAATACTGTGATCAAATCTGAAATACTATACGCGAGTGAAACACTGGATCTCCACAGGAACACAGTACTCGAAGACATCCTGAAAGAGGAACGTAAAATCATCAGAAAAATTCTCGGCCCAAAACTGACTGACGAAGGATATAGACTGCAATCTCGTACAAAAACCGAGGAGCTCTCAAACCTTGCGGCCGACATCAGAAAAAGACGCCTGAAATTTTACGGACACATCAAACGCCTTCCAGAAAACAGACTGACAAGAATCTTACTTGAGGCAACAGAAAACATCAAAACAAATAGGTGGACAACGGAAATCCGCCAAGACCTGGAAAAATCAGGAATCAAAGTGGCCGACATCGCTGACCGAACCTGCTACAGAACGAAAATCAACAAGTGGGAAGTAGAGTCAGAGAGAAACCACAAGAAGAAGACAGGAGCTAAGTGGACAGAAGAATGAAGAACCACGATGAGAGAATAACTGAAGGCTGCCTGGCAAAGAAGGAAATTCACAACTTCTAAGTGAGCTATGCGTGATCAGTTTTCTGGTCTTTTTCGCATCTAATAATAATAATAATAATAATAATAATAATAATAATAATAATAATAATAATAATAATAATAATAATCCCTGCCTGGTTAATTTATGCAGGGGCCGGGCTCTGAATTGAGTAAGGGCTGGGCATTACTCTGCATAAAACACTGCGACGGGGGATCTCAACCCCGACACAGCGCGTCCCAATGGCTGATAGGATACATCCTGTAGATATGCTAGACAGGTGTGAATAAGGCCTAGCCAAATAAGAACCCGTGGATCAACTGAGGTAAAAAGGAATCTGATCAACAGCCTCTAAGGTGGAAGAGGAGTATTCCCAATGGCTTGGAGGGCGGAAGAACCAACTCCAAGTTATACCAACTCTGTTTTATTCTCAGATGGGGCACTGCTCTATCCCCCAAATCCTATTGCACACAACCACCATGATGGATGCAAAACGTTCGGAAATGACTACCTCAGCCAGTAAAATCCAGGTCCAAGGCGTTGATCTAACAACACCTTGGTCTAGGGCACAAGATTCTTCGGGCCCTAACCCATCATGTTTGGATCAATCGGAGGATCCATCACCCCGCAAATTGTGAATGTGAAACTGTGAATGATACCAATATAGTTGGTCCATTATCGGACATATTGGTATTATATATTGGTATAATAAATTTACTCATTCGGAACAAATTTGCAGATTCCCTATGGGAATCAACATCTTTATCAACTGTGAATGAGAAAGAAGTATTTCTTTGGTACTTTTAACGTGAACACACTCCTTAGAATTGGCAAACAAATGGAACTGGTTAAAGTACTGGAAGAACACCAAATTAAGATCATGGCAGTGCAAGAAACTAGGTTTCCATCAGATGAAATATCCACCATGGGCAACTATAGGATATTAAAAGGGCTACCAGCCATTAGGAAATGCAAGTCAACAAACAAGAGGAAGTCCCCAACCATCCTGGGAACAGCCTTCTTTGTTCACAAGTCAGTAGTGGATGAAATCACAGAACTCACGTCACCATCACCACACTTTCAATTCTAATGCTAAAAAGTGGAAAAAACTCGTATGTAATCTTGAATGATCACACACCGATCAACAAGGACAAGATAACGTTACTTGATCTATGTCCCACTCCTCACTTTTACGGTTTATGGAAACTCCCCGAGATGCCGGAATTTAGTTCTACGGGAGTTCTTTTACATGCCTGTAAATCCACCAACATGAAGCTGACATATTTGAGCACCTTCAAATACCACCGGAGTGAGCCAGAATCGAACCTGCCAAGTTGGGGTAGGGGTCCAAAGACCAGTGCCTCAACCACCTGAACCACTCAGCCCGGCAGGACAATAGAAAAAATCCTGATAAAGTAGAGGAATTTTGGTCCCTGCTGGAAAGAGAGATGGTGCCAGTACTTGATTATCCAGAGAGGAATTCCTTCTAGGAGACTTAATGCTCAGATTGGAAGGAAAAGAAATATAAGAAAATAGCTGGGAGATATCCAGGACACAGTACAAACAAGAATGGACAGAGACTGATCGAAGTCTGTGATTCTTTCAACCTAATGTCCACGTGGTGTAAGAATATCACAATATCAGAATTTTATTAACTGGACATATCATTAACACCTATAGTAGCACAATTGTATTAGAAATTACGCCTACCAATGACGACGATGGGATAGGAAAGGCCTAGGAATGGGAAGGAAGTGGCCATGGCCTTAATTAAGGTACAGCCCCAGCATTTGCCTGGTGTGAAAATGGGAAACCACGGGAAAACCATCTTCAGGGCTGCCGACAGTGGGGTTCGAACCCACTATCTCCCAGATGCAAGCTCACAGCTGCGCGCTCCTAACCGCACAGCCAACTCCCCTGGTTCCCTTCCATTTAATTTATATTTCAACACAAAATGTAAAGTTCGTTACATGTTATAGGCTAATGGAATATCAGTACAACTATCTCTCTTCTATTAAATGATGCTTTGATTTTAAAGCATTGTTATTGTGCGAGATATCTCTTTCCTATTCCCATGCAGAGGTTTTTAAGTTGAATTTTATTAACTGGACTTATCAAATGGCTAATAACTACAGTAACACAATCATATTAGAAAGGCCTATCAAGTTATACATGGTGTTGGCTACATGTGATTATGGTCCCCCTTCCTCTTCCTAGTCTCAGACTAGCTCAGAAACAGGCGGTCTCTCACACGAACCCAGATGCTAGAAAAACTGTAGTAATTTTTTCCAAGAAATCCTTGGACCAAACGGCAGTTCTAGCTAGGGGTCTTAATTTCACTGTCGCTCCCTCTAAAATTCCCACTGAGAAGTTAATTACTTCCGTTGAGGCGGCCATCCACAAACTACCTACGGATGAGGCTAAGGAGTTAATACAGAAATATGCGAGACACATAAGGTCCACTGTTGTACCCGCGCCCAATTTAACAAGAGGCGAGATGAGAGCTCTGAAGGAACTTAGAGATGATTCTGAACTGACCATTATCTCAGCTGATAAGAGTAATGCGACAGTGGTTATGGACACTGACGAGTATAAGAATAAGATCTCGGCTATACTGTCAGAGCCTGTTTACAGTCTGAGCTCACCTGACCCTACCACTTGTGTGCCCAACGCCACTGTGAAGCTCTTAAGGCAATCTTCAATTCCAAAAGAGGAGGCTAAACACCTGTCACCGGAGGATGCAGTGCCACCTAGATTATATGGCCTTCCTAAGATCCATAAAAAGGATGTTCCCTCCGACTTATTGTTAGAGCGATAAGTTCTCCAACGTATGCTCTGGCTAAATACTTAAGCATATTGCTTCAGGCACACATAGGACGTACTGAATCAAACATCAGAGACTCTCAGTATTTTGTCAACAAGCTCTCAACCATAACCCTTAAACCTAATACACTTTTGGTGAGTTTCGATGAGGAGTCCTTGTTCACTAAAGTGCCGATTAATTCAGTCATGTCACTCATTGAACACCTGTTCCCTGAGGACATTACTAAGCTATTTTACCACTGCATGGCTTCCAGCTATTTCTTGTGGAGTGGGAATTTTTACGAATAGATGGACAGAGTGGCTATGGGAAGTCCACTCTCACCCGTAGTGGCTAATTTCTTTATGGAGCATTTTGAGGAGAAGGCTATTGCTTCAGCGCCCATCAAACTTATGATATGGTGGAGGTAGCCTATGTTGAGATACATTTGTAGTCTGGACAGAAGGTCCTGAGAAACTTTATCTATTTCTAAACCATCTAAATCAGCAACATCCTTCAAATAAATTCACTATGGAGATGGGAGTCAGACGGATGCCTTCCTTTCTTGGATGTTCTAGTAAGAAAGAAACCGACCGAGCTCGATAGCTGCAGTTGCTTAAGTGCGGCCAGTATCCAGTATTCGGGAGATAGTAGGTTCGAACCCCACTGTCGGCAGCCCTGAAAATGGTTTTCTGTGGTTTCCCATTTTCACACCAGGCAAATGCTGGGGCTGTACCTTAATTAAGGCCATGGCCGCTTCCTTCCCACTCCTAGCCCTATCCTGTCCCATCGTCGCCATAAGACGTATCTGTGTCGGTGCGACGTAAAGCAACTAGCAGAAAAAAGAAAAAAAAAAAAGAAAGAAACCGGATGGCTCCTTAAGACATATCGCTATCTTCATGCAGATTCTCATCACCATCCAGCATAAAAACAAGGCATTCTCATAACACACACCAAGAGGATGAGACGAATTTGTGAGCCATCAAATATCCAGGTGGAGATGGACACGCTCAAAGTCATGTTCAAGGGTAATGGTTACAGCAATTTGCAGATTCACAGAGAAATGACCAACCAAAGCTCACAGAAGGAAGAAGTGAAGAGAACTGCCTACCTGCCTTACATTCACAATATCACAGATCGAATTGCCAAGGTCCTCCGCAAACACAATATAAAAACAATATTTGGCACCGCCACTAAAATTGCTCACAGTCTGGGTAAAACCAAGGACAAATTGTCCCCACTTTTACATCCTGGGGTATACGAGAAATTCCCTGTACTTGCAGTAAGGTATTCATTGGCCAAACATGCTGGTGTATTGGTACTCGTATCAAGGAACATGAACGTAACATTCATCTCAACCAGCCAGACAAATCAGCAATAGCTGAGCACGCTCTATTGTTGGGTCATGATGTCAGGTCAGGAGTTTGCATCATGTTGTAGTCAGTAATGACATCTATCCGTGTTGAATACTGGGAATGATGCAATATTGTATAAATTTCAGCCAATGCTGAGGCTATTGATGCCAGTAATATAGAAAATGATTTATAATGATTTATAATATTAGGTTATAAAATTAAATATATTTCTGGCGGAGGGTTGGTGGGTCCCTGATCACGCCAATGAACACATCGGTTTTTTTTTTTTAGAATTCACACAGGGTAAGATTTATATGATTCACCTTTCGCACTAGTGTGAATCATGCTGGGGAGTGTTTCACTAAACTTTGCCAATATTATGCAGCTTTTTATTTTCAGTATGTAACATGTTTCATTATCGCATTTTGAAATGTTCTCTGCATCAAGACCAACAGCTAAATGTGAAGCATCAATGGTGTTTGTTCTTTCTCCCATTCTATTCCTTTCATGCAGACTACTCATTGGACCAGCCAGCTATGATACAACCTTATTTTCTCACAGCCACTTCACAGATTCCATGTACAGACTTGAAGTCGGAAATTTCCTGAACAACTAACAAATATACCTCCCTCCAACTCAATACCATACTGTACTATCAAGTGTAGAACTTCAGTATTGCCCCCACACCCACAAACATGCTGCACCAGGCACAGATAACAATGCTCTGTTGTCAGCAACAATGTCAATCACCCAGATAATGCTACTGCACTGCAGTAAATCCCAGAGAGAATAGTTTGTGCACATCCTGGCTAGTGACAAAAAACCATTGGTCAAACACGTCTAGGGTGCTCATCGAAGAGCCTCGTGAAAAGAGTGTGGCTATATGCAATGGGGCCAATGTTTCCTGACAGACTAATTAATAATAAATAGTACCTGTCACTGTTTCACAATTGGTATTGAAATATAACTATCTCTGTTAAATTCTGGGAGTGACACCATGCTGAATTCATATCGGCCAATAGAAGTGTTCTTTCACCTGCCTATTTTGGAAAATGTTTGTAGTTTAATGATATTTTACTATAAAAGTAAGGTTACTTCTAAGGATGGGGTGGTGGGTTCTCAGTAATAGCAATGGACACTCACTTTTCTCTCTCCTACATGGCATAAGCAGTAAGATTTACAAGATTCCACACCCTAAGTTACATATTACCTCCGAAGTTCTACCAATCAAGTAAATAAACAAACAACAGTCGTACAGCGCACAGCTGAATGTAGTGAGTGCTAGGCGGTGGAAGGTAAAATTGTAATGGAAAAATAACACAGTATCGCATCTAACTTCTCAACAAGGTTTGAATTCTAGTCTATGTTAAAGGGATTTCTAACATAGAAATGCACATCCTAGTGGTTTGAACTTCTTTACGTAATATCTTGTAATTTATGATTTCACTGTCAACAGGAGCATAAAACGGTTGGTAACTTTCAACCATAAATCTTCATAGCAAATAACTTTATTCCTAAGTAGAATATAAACTTCCAATTCCACCTATTCTATACTTCATTAGACCAATCATATCCAAACAGTCACTATATAAACTAGGACATGTTTGGCAAGTATTGGGCCATCAGCTAGGAAAAAAACAATTGTTCTTGAAATGTTTACAAAATGTTTTTGCCTTCTTTTTTTTTTTTTTTTTTGCGTCGCACCGACACAGATAGGTCTTATGGTGACGATGGGACAGGAAAGGGCTAGGAGTGGGAAGGAAGCGGCCGAGGCCTTAATTAAGGTACAGCCCCAGCATTTGCCTGGTGTGAAAATGGGAAACCACGAAAAACAATTTTCAGAGCTGCCAACAGTGGGGTTCAAACCTACTATCTCCCGAATACTGGATACTGGCCGCACTTAAGCGACTGCAACTATCGAGCTCGGTGTTTTTGCCTTTAAATTGGTATATTGGCACACTGAGTACATAATAAAATTGTACAAAAAATGAAATAAATAATAATAATAATAATAATAATAATAATAATGTCTCAAGCAATTCGGGACAAGTCCATAGAGCAGCATCGAGTAACTGCCAGAATCATCAGACAGGTTAAGCGTCAGAACACCCAGGACAAATTAACGCAATCGGATGAAGACTTTAAGAAAAACAACTCCAGAAACTTCTGCAAGACCTTCAAACAAAACCTCAGGCACTATACCCCACCCAGCCTACACTTCAGGGGACCAGATGGGAACTTAGCCTATAATGACAAAGACAACTGTCACCTACTGGCCAAATACTTAGAGAATCTCCTCAACTGCAAGTCCCCTAAGACTTCCTTTGTCTATCAAGACAGACCCAGACAACCAAACTCTCTTCCTCCAACAGAATAAGTAACAAACACCATCCAATCTCTGAAAAATAACAAAGAACCGGGAGAAGACGCAATAGTTGCCGAACTATAGAAACAGGCTGGGGACAAAACAATCAGAAAGTTGACAGAGATCCTACGGAAACATCTGGGAAACTGAGAGGCTACTGAGCCTCCTTCTTAGTCCACCAATACTCATCAACAATCACCTCTCAGCGACACATCAGGTACGTAACATAACATTCACTCTTCATTACTTACCATAAACCTTTCTTACACACCAACTAATACTATTAACGTCTCAATTACAGATAACTTCCACTTCTTACAATACAACTTTCAACAACTCGCCGGAACCCAGTGCACATCGGCACAAATATGGCGGGCCACTACGGCTCCTCTTCGCAGTCAGAATAAGAAGATGCCTCACCTCAGCTTTAACGCTCTGACTCTGCAGTTGCCGTATACTTTCTAATCTCTCCACAGCAGTCCACAACACAAGCAACTCTATTCTATCTCACCAGACCAGTAAAGACCAACAACTTCATCCCGTAGTCCGCCTTATTTTATTCCACGGAACAATATCATTTTGTCTCACCGGCATTTCACACCGATGTCTCCACATCACAATCGATGCTACAGAAGTCAACTAAAAGAATAAGCAGAAGTTTCAACCCACAACATTTTTCCTAATTAGCAATTACCCACTTTAACTGTCACCATTGTTGTCGTTCAAACGCACGGATTACCCATGAATCTCCAGCCACACTGACCAGTCTCCGTCCCGATCTCGGCGCTTCAACTGGAAAACTTTCAGCTTGATGCCTATAAAACCTCATTTGGCTATAAAAATTTCCCCTACCCCCGGTGATTTTTAACTAAAATAATCTGCTCTACATATTTCTGAAATGTCAATGCTAATTCTTTCTTCCAACCTCTAAAACATCAGGACGCACTTGGTACTAAAATTTTTTATCCTTGCGCACCAGCTGCTCTTGTATAAATATGTATATAATTGTAAATTCTCAACTTTCAATTAGATAATGTAATTACTATATAGTTACCAATCATTAACATTAGTTTTTATTACAAACATTTACGCTGAATGTTAAATGTAAATATTTTTAAAAAACTTTATCTCAACTGTTCAATTGAACTATGTAAATACTGTATAGTTACCAACCTTTGACATCAATTTTTGGTTACTAACATTGATGCCAAACACTACACCTTTTCTCCCTTAATTGTATTATGTAAATATTTTTTAAACTTTTTATTTTCATATGATTGCGTCAACTGTTTCTCCAGAGCACCACTGCAGAACTCTACCTTGTTATTTTAGGCAATGGTGCTGACTTTTCATCTAAACCTACATGTTCAACCATCACTTTTGTGCAAATTTTTTCCCATACTTAATTTTTATATGTTGTTAATAATATGTATTAATTTGTACATGTCTACTACTAACCAGTTACCTGATTTTTTACCTTGAGGTGATATTTTGACTGATGATGCCCTCAATGAAGGGCGAAACATGTCTCAAGTGGAATCTACAATAAATTCCTAATTTATAAAATTTATATGTATTGAATAGGTGAAAATAACAAACCTTTTAACATCCTACATTCAGTATCTTCAATACGGATAACAATGATTTTTATCATCTCCCTCCTACTCATAACCTACAAAATTCTCTCGAAAGCTCTTCAAATCAGGGCAGAAGAACAGCTAGATTCAGAGCTGGGTGATTACCAAGGTGGTTTCAGGAAAGGAAGCTCATGTGTGGAGCAGATTATGAATCTGAAATCTGTCCTTTCATATCTTAAACTAAGGAGCAAGCCTTTCATAGTGTCCCCACCAAATTTGGGTCAAAATAAGCATTTCATTATGTCTTCAATGGCTAGTAACATTCATTTCATTGGGAGTGCAGTGTTAAATTTTATTCTAGAGTAGCTGTGTGTTCAGTCAGAAAGTGGTCTGACCAGTTTTGGACAAGTGCAGATTATTGATTATTTTGGCCTGTCAATCAATACCATATGCTAGCCATATGACCAACAAGAAATTTTCAAGGTTGCTTCCGACTGTACATTGCGCGTGTCGAAGCTCGCTCTGAGACCGAGTGACTTCTAGAAGGACTACAACCAATTACAGGATATCAGGATGGCCAATTATGTGTTAAAGTGCCACACCTCCACAGCAGAAGACATATAAGCTCGGGACCGCTATTAATCAATATTATTTTTACTTTATCGCTGCAGATTTTCGAGAGCTACAAGTAGTACATTTTTGTTATATTATTACTGCCCATCTATGTAGAAATAGTACGTATCTCTTCATTGAAATAAATATTTCTGATAGATCAGTGCAATTTTGCAATATTTTCACATTTTCCTCTACTGGTGTCATGGTAGTGTTGGTACATTGAGTGTGAATGTAATTTGGATTCTATGAGTGTAGTTTGCTCTAGAATGTCTTCCGAGATTATCTCTAATTTCTATGCAAATGCTTAAACTAAATATTTAAAAGTAATGGACCTCTCGGATAAAGTATAACTTGATTAAAATAATTCTAGTTTCTTGTGGGATAGAATTTGTGTTGTGTCTTATATGATAAATTTCAGTGTGCACTTCATCTCATGCATTTATATGGATTTATGCAGGATAGTGTCATCGAATTCAGAGTTAAATTCAGATTTATGGTAGAACTAAAAATCACCACTAATAATAATAATAAATTTCAATATCGGGTTAAACAAAAGATTAACGGTCATGAGTGATAAATAATATTTGCTGTTCTTGTGAGATATTTAATGTGCGCTCTGTTAATGAAATATGAACCTGGAAAATGGCGATCCTGCGGGATTAATTTGTGGATTATTTCTGAAAAGCATGTTTCTTGGGTTACCATGCGTTCTGTGAATTTTGAGCATGTGTTAAGTGATATTTAAGAGATTTTGGGATAATAATTTATCGTAACTCATTGACCACCTGTCCAGTGACATTTATGTCTAAACCTACTGAGGTGTGTGATGATTGTCGACCAGTTCTTCTGATTAAAAACTGTTGAATTTCTACCGATCAATTCTCCTGCTATTTTCTTTAAAGTGATTGCCATTATTTGATCACATGTCACTGATCATTGAACGTAATAACTTACCAGATAAAGTCATCTGACTATTCCATTGACAGGATATTATGATTATAAAAATATAAAATTAAATTCTAGAATTTGTCTGTCAATAGTATAAATGAAATATGTGTGTCTTATGTGCGAATGTGGAATGGAATCTTGTAGTTAGAAATATTTTTTTCACGTGATTTATTCAAATGTGGTTTTGACCTGACCGCGTGTTCACGGTGGGCTCCAGTTATTTCAGCGTTGTATGGGCTAATTTATCTTGTGGAAATGATTGTGTTTAGCAAATTTTATAGTATATTTAAGTAAAATTCTACATTGTCGTGATCTTAAAAATGAATAGGCCAGTACTATTTCAACCCCGCACAAACAAGGTTACGTTAAATAAAGTTATTCAATGTAAGATTATGAAGGTGTTTTGTAACGTTAACTTGTAAACGTCTTAAATTATTTTCAGTAACACTTTGAATAATTCTCATGGAAAATTTGCTACTTTAAGATCATAATAATACTTGTAAAATCTTAAATCGACATAATTATTTGTGATTTCATCAATTAAAATATTCTCAAGAATGCAAATTATTCAAGTTTTCTCAGAAATTATTTCAACAATATCAGTGAAATTATCAACGATTAAGACAAGATGATAACGTAAATGTTGTAAATATAATTTGCCACAATTTTCAAGATGTTAAACATGATTAACAAAATTCAATTAGGATAAAATTTCCATTTTTCTTGATTTGTGTATGTGATACAGTGATAGCCAGTTTCTGTTAATTTAATTGCTCAAGTAAGTTAAGACGAGCTTAATCCTCTACATTTTGATTTTCCTCAAGCGTGAAAAAGGTTAATTTTGCTTTTTATTTATATTTCAATGTAATTTGGGCTTCGATGTGGAAGAACCAGAATGTCACAATTTTGTAAAATAATCTTGTGAGAAGAAATATGAAACGACATCAAGAATCTTTTTTTTATACTTTGTCCAATATTGTGTTTAAAATGTGCTATTAGCAAGAAATGTCAAGCCATTGTTTTAGAATTTTTTTTCTTCATTGTCGTCAGTCCTTGTCCCATTAGACGATTCCAAAAATAAGCGACGCCAGTTAACGAACGGTCCACCTCTGGATCTCTCGTCCAACGGCTGAACCTGCCCGGGAAATAGGGGGCAATAGTAATGTTCATTGACTTTAAGAAGGCCTATATTCAAATGACAGAACTACCTTAATTCAGATCTTACAGGAATTTGGCTTGGACGGTAAAACAAGAGCGATCACCCAACAGACTCTCACCAACACCATCTCAAAAGTGAAGTTCAGAGGAGACACTTCAGATGTCTTTGAAATACAGACAGGAGTTAGGCAGGGAGATGGTTTCTCATCTCTGTTGTTCAACTATGTTCTTGAGAAAGTGACTCGTGAATGGTGCAGAGAAATGAGATATTATTATAGAAGGATAGCGTGATATGAAAGTGTCGTAAACGGAGTCAAACTAGGCCACAAGAACAAGAACCTTTCAATTGACAGTCTGGCATTTGCAGACGATCTTACAGTTACAAGTAACTATTCTCATTTTGGTTCCGTATTGAAGTTGACGTATGTCTCAAGTATTATTACAATATGATAAGTCCACCTGTTCAATACAATACTCTCTTTTAACATACTTTGGTGCATTATCGTTGTTTTAGATGTTAATGTATAATGTTTTACGAAATCATTTTTCAACATTTTAACCTATAATTTATAAGTATATGTATTATTTTTAAGATTGATATAGGCTGATGATGCCCGTAAGGAGGGTGAAACATGTACCTTTGACTTTTATGTATTATGTATAAAAAAATATTTGACCATATGAAATAGTGGATCATATTGTATTGTATTGAACAGGTGGACTTATCATATTGTATTAATACTTGAGATCTTACAGTTTTCACTGATTCCTTGGATGTGGCCACGAAGCAGATCAACCAGCTTCAAACACAAGCTGCAAAGGTGGGGCCTCCAAATCTCCTTTGAGAAAACCAAATTCATTACAAACATCAAAATGGCGCCAAGTGAGCTACAAGGGACTCGCGGAATAGTTAAGTGGGTTGAAAAATTTAGGTTATCTTGGTGAATGGACTGAACCTAACACGTCCAAAAAAGAAGCCTTTGCATCATGCATGAATAAAATTGAAATGGCTTACATGAAAACCTACAACCTGTTTTCCAGTCAATGACCGGGTCGGGGATGGAATGAATGAAGCCCTCAACTTGCGGCGAGGATAGGAATTGTGCCGGCTGCCGAGGCCTGTCGCACTCCTCTGCGGCAATGATTAATGACTGACAGATGAAATAAAATGATAGTGGAGAGTGTTGCTGGAGTGAAAGATGACAAAAAAACCCGGAGTACCCGGAGAAAATCCTGTCCCGCCTCCGCTTTGTCCAGCACAAATCTCACGTGGAGTGACTGGGATTTGAACCACGGTATCCAGCGGTGAGAGGCCAGTGCGCTGCCGCCTGAGCCACGGAGGCTTCTGAAATGGCTTACAATCTGACTAAAAATGTCTGTAACAAAAGATCTATATCTCTGAATGCAAAAATCAAACACTATTGTACAGTCATGAGACCAGAGGCTCTATATGCAGCGGAATGTCTCGCCATGAAGAAAAATGGAATGATGGAGAAAATGGAGGCTAAGGAAAGGAAGATTTTGAAGAAAATCTTAGGTCCAGTCAAAGACAATGGCGAGTTTAGGAGATGGCACAATCAGAAGTTGTACTCGCATGTGGAGAAAATAACCGACGTGATGCAGAAATGGAGGATTTTTATGAATACATTGTCTGAATGAAGTCAAGACAGTTAACCAACTGCATTTTCACTTTCCTCCAAGAGAAAACAGCAAAGGTGGCATGGCTCAGTGAGGTACAGAAAAATCTGCAGGAGATTGGGATCTTATTTGAAGATATCCAGGAGCATAACCCACTTAAGAAAAAACTCCAAGAACAACAGAGTTTCCAACCAAAGCTGAAGCTGAAAACTGGAAAGACATGGACGAAAGAGCGAAAGGAGCAACACCGTCTATGAATGAAGGAATACTGCACCAACATTAAAGCTCAAAGGAAAGAGTTGAAATGGCGTGGTCCTTAGTTGGCCAAAACGAAACATGAAGAAGAAAAAAAATATATATGGCCTCAGATACAGTGTCCAGACATTCTAATATGATGCCATCTGGCTGTCTACTCATCAATTTCAATGTTACATTTTACTCTAGGGCTACTAGACGGCACAGTACACCGAATCTGAATGCCTAAGGCCGAGTTTTAATGAATTTTATCGGGTAAACACAAAAAGCATTACCAGATATGTTTTACATGCCGACAACGTATGACATGAAGTGTTGAAAGGACTTTCTTCCGCCCTTACAAATTCTGACTACCTCTGTTGGGTTTGAACCCGCCATCTTCGGATCCAGAGACCGATACTCTACCAGTGATCCACAGAAGCATCTACAAAGACTTTAAAATATGCACAAATCCGAGTGTTATAGGAATTTTTCTTTTTGCAAATTTAAAATGAGTTTTTTACAGAATTTTGATTCCCTGCTTATTCCCGCCATGCTAACGTACCGTGCCTTGCCGCTATTGATATCATGTGCGTGTTTGTTGTCCCATGTTCTCTCCTCCCCACCAGTATATGCACCTGCTCCCACTCAGTTCTTGTGTGTCAGACTTGCTGTATAGCACAGTGTACAGTACGTAGTGGCTGTGAGCTGCTGCCGTACATTCTTTGATTATGAACAGTGAAAGTAATAGGAAGTTTGTACCATTAAAAGTGACATTACAAGCTTTAAAAGGACTCGATACTGCAGAGACAATTAAAAAGCTAGCGGCTGAATATGGAGCTGGAGAAGTGACAGTTGGTGATTGGCAACGCAACAGACGTAACCTGGAAATGTGTTGTTCTGGTACATGCTCAGAAAACGCTTCTGCTAGAAAATGCATGAAAAAGCCTGAATATGATAAAACAAGTGAACCATTGTTTGTGTGGTTTAGTGAACAGGGGCAGTCCAATATCAGGACCAATGTTACAATGGAAAGCACTGCTCTTTAGAAATGAATTTAAGGAAGGATTTTAGTGCGAGTGTAAGCTGGATACAGAGATGGGAAGATAGATATGGTGTTCGACAACTTGAAATATGTGGTTCCTAAGATACAAGCAAGTTCTGAAAAAAAATTTGAACACCTCATGAAAATTGAACATTTCAGTGCTGATCGGTAACACAATTGCGATGAAACAGGGCTCATATTTAAAATGTTGCCTTCTAAGGCACTTGCTTCATGTGAAGAATCTCATGCCCCTGATCACAAGAAAGGTAAAGAGTGACAGTTCTTGCTTCATCAAATGCATCTGGCAATCGTAAATTAAAGCTATACCCTATCTCAAATAACCTGGGAGATAAAGTAAACACCAAGAACATGTGGTAAATGCGGTGATACTGTCTATCACTTGATAAGGCATTAAAAATACTTTACACGTGTTAAGTAATGTTATTATTAGGGCCCGGATTTTTAGGTTTTAACCTATTTTTTTCCTCGCTATTTAATTCACAGATTTTGATATATTTGTTCATTTCACACTTTCTGGAGCAGAATGTGTGAATTTCATTGCACCTAAAAAAAACCTAAATGAGGGGTTGACACCTAAAATAACCTAAATAGCTGTTTTACCTTCTTCAAACAAAGAATGTTATTTTCCCTGCATTGTAAAATTATTTCCACTGCAATTACAAGCAGTAGGACGGAGGTAGTTCATGTTACTATCGTTAAATGCAGCACATCCCGTGCTTCCCAGTACATATGTGACATCTGGTGGCTCCTTGATGCATCTGATAGGTCAGGAGGAACGTAAACAGTTTTGCCTCAAATCGTCCATAGAGTACAGCCGGTAGAGTGTGTGGTGACTGGTTCCTGCAGTATTTTCTAACCGTAATTGCTGTATAGCGAAACAATGCCTAAATCGCACTTATTGAGAAAATGGATTGCTACAGATGGACACTTCACTACAGACGGTCGAGTAGTCTCCTGTCAGACATGCTCCAAAGAAGTAAGTTCCCCGTAACTGATCTAAAACCTGCATTGCAATACCCTAGCTCGCTTACTGAAGAGTACTTTGGATTTGGATTCTTCATTTCAGGTTAAATGTGAGCAGAAATCCCATCTTGAGCAGCATAAATCTGCAGCTGCTCACATGGCTAGCGTCGCGAGGAGAAATAAGTCCAGCAACAACAGTAAGCAAACGTTTATTTCTTCCACAGTTAGCAAGCCTGAAGATACTTTAACTTTCGCCATGTCAGGTGTTGGTGTCTGCAAACGTCCCATGGAACGTGCTAAGTAACCTGACCATGAAAACATTCTTAGGAGACATCAGCGGCCGCAGTATACCTAATGAATCCACTTTAAGCAAGAATTATTTGCATCCTGTTTACCAGAAGACATTAGATGAAATAAGAAAAGATATAGGCAATCACTATATTTGGTGTTCTGTCGATGAAACATCTGACAGTTGCGGTCGCTTCATTGTGAATGTGGTAGTAGGTAAGCTGGATAAAAATGAACCAGGTAACGTTCATCTAATTCTTTGTAAAGAAATAGAACAAACTTAACAACAGCACAATAGCCTGCGCTGTGAGGGATGCTTTACGCATATTGTGGCCAGCACAGAATCAAGATAGTAAGTTCGTTTTGTTAGTGACAGACAGTGCTGCCTACATGTTGAAGACAGGGCAGGTTCTACAGTCCTTCTACCCGAGCATGCTACACGTTACGTGCTTGGACCACGGCCTACACCGCCTTGAGGAGGAGATTAGAAGCAACTTCAGTGACGTCAACAGCGTGGTTTCTTCAGGCAAGAAAGTTTTCCTCAAAGCCCCAACATGTATACAGGTGTTCAAAGAGAAACTACCAACAACACCTCTTCCACCTGAGCCGATACTTACCCGCTGGGGAAATTGGCTGTCTGCTGCTATTTGCTATGCTGAGCACCAAGAAGAAATTAAAAATTTCGTCAATGACTTGGATGAAAGAGAAGCTTCCTGCATCGCAAAGCCCAAGAAATCGCTCGAGAGCCCGACCCTTGTCGCTTCCCTAGCATATATTAAGACACATTTTTGTTTTATACCAGAAGCTATTCTCCAGTTGGATGGTGCAAATTTACCACTCAAAGATTCCCTGGATATCATTGGCAGTGTTTTCAGAAGAGAAATACCTGGGCCATTGGGAATGGTGTGTTCTTCGAAGCTGCACAAGATTCTTCAACGCAATCCTTTGAAGATATGAAAGTCATCAATTCCGTATTACAGGGTGAAAAGTATTCAGGAAAATTACCCCTACAACCTAATTCATTAGCATCTATGTACTACGCTCCAATGACGTCATGCCCCGTTGAAAGAACTTTTTCATCATATAAGAATGTGTTGCGTGACAACAGGAAATGATTTACGCCAGACAATTTGAGTATGTACGTTGTTATTTACTGCAATGCCAAAAAATAACTTGCAAAAGGAAACAGTACAGTGTATTTTTATGAATATGACAATGTAAACTTTTGTGAAATAAGTACATAAATAAATTTTACAGAACTACGAAAACCAAAAAAACCTAAAATAACCTATTTTAAGAATTCAAAAAACCTAAAGTGAAGGTTTATGCCACCTAAAAATCCGGGCCCAAGTTACTATATAAATCTGTTTATCTTCACTTTTCACTTTTAAAAAGCTGTTTAGTTTCAATTTATAACTGATACCCATGCATTAAACTGCCTTCTGAGAGGGGTGATGTGTCAACAGCGGAACAGCCATTGCATTCAGTAGCGGTTCATTTAGCTAACACACAACCCATGTGCTTTCTGTTTACTGCTGTGTTCCGGGTGTTACTGGCGCACTGGTGAATTTGCATATTATTATGATTTTCTTTCATGCAAATATTTAGTGATATATCATTATTAATTAAGTTGGTATTCAGTCTTTGTCTTAGTGTTTAAGATTTAGTTAACTGTTTTATGTTTACATAACCTTTGTTAAAGTTCCGTGTGAAGTGTGGAGTGTGAAGATGGGCGAGCACAGCCCTTCTCACGTAAAACATAAGAAGGGGAGGAAAACAGTGTATTTTCAATATTTTTAAGAAGTTTCGTGATGCAAATCCTGATAGTACTCTCGAAAATGTGACAAGGTTAGTAGCTGCTTTTTCATAATGTCATCCCACAGCATATTAAGGACTTGTGTAGCGCATATCAAGTAGATGACATCGCATTGCAATTGGGAAGGCAAGTTTTAAGGTTATTTCCGTACCATTGTTCTTTAAAGCCAATTGAAAGTGTGTGGAGCCAAGTTAAGGCCCATAAGGCTAGGAACAATAAAACTTTAACCCTTGCAGAAGTAAGAAAACTGCTGCTGGAAGGGGTTGAACTAATGAGCCCTCAACATTGACAAATGTGTGTAAAACACACTGGGGCGGAAGAAAAACAAATGTGGGATATAGACCAGTTAGTAGACAATGCCATTGAACAGAAAGTGATAAATGTGAACGACCCCAACCGTGATGACGAGACAACGGCGATATGGAGGAAATTGAGTAACCTAACTTTCATCCACAGGTGACATTGATGAGTACATTAACCTTCAGAATTGTATTGAATATCATCTTGATTCATTCTGGTGATTGTATAAATGTTGTATTCTTCTTATAACATGTTAGTTACATATCATTTGAACTAGTTATCGATCTCATGGTTTCTTGGCTGATGCTTTTATGCGACTAGTACTGCAACACGCACGTGGCCGGACTAGTTATTCTATCTCCCAGGTAATTTGAGATAAGGTATAGTCGCCATAGGAAAGTACGCTAAACCGAGAGCTCTTAAAAACATTTCACTGTTAGCATTGCCTGTCTCTTACAAAAACCAAAAGAACTCGCAGATGGATAAACAAATATTTAAACAGTGGTTCATTGAAAAATATGTGGCTGAAACTAAAACATTTTTGAGAAAGAAGGGTCTGCCTATTATAGCAGTTTTATTGCTGGACAATGCAGGATCATATCCAGATGAACAGGAACTGGTATGTGATGGAATTTATACTTTATTTTTGCACCCTGATGGAACAAGTTTGATACAACCTACGGATCAGAACGTTTTGGAATGTCTAAAATAAAAGCATCAGCACCGCCTGCTACATTCACTCCTGGGAAGCAACAGAACATGAGGAAAACATCACTAACTTCGTCAAGTAGATAACCATGAGAGACATACTGTATTCGTCAGCAGAATCATGGGATGAGTGAAACTAGAGACACTTACGAAATCACTGAAGAGGATTTTATTACGTGTCATATCTGCTGATAGTAACTCCAATGACAACAATGATGATGACATACCAAACTTGTAAGATCTAATCTCACAGATACCCAATTGTAAGGATGCTAGTGAAATTGTCGTTACAGAATGGATGAAGAGTGATGAACATTATGAACTTACAGGCACATTAATCACTGAAATGTTGAATGAACCAGCAGAAAATAGCGAGGAAGAAGTTTTAGAAGAGATGACACCAAAGATGTCTCATAGCGAGAGTCTCATAGTGTTGGAGGCGCACTATGCTATGTAGAACAACCAGAGGAAACTCCCACAGACACCCTGCTCTTAACCGATAGCATGACAATGCTGCACAGAATCGATGCAGAATTCAGAAACAGAGGTTAATTAAGGACTTTTTCAAAAAGTAACTTAATCCATACCATAACACTGTAAGAAATGACAATACAGTACCTTACATCAATCATTGCCAAATTTTTTCATGTTTCACGATTTTCTCTCTGTTGCTCCATATAGTGAGAGTTATTCCAAATCCGAGGTACCTCCACCCCCCACCCCCCCCCAATTACCTAGGATTATGGAGACTCTACTGCAAATGTAAGGGTCAGGTCATGATCATGATCATTCTGCTACCATATGTGACAGTAGACAGTACTACCTGCAACCGTCTGACTGAGGGTCTGGCGGCCAGTATCAAACCAGCGATATAAGGAAGAAACAATGGTTGTGGGAGGAGGAGATCTCCCTTAGCAGGTTTGATGAAACCTGTGTGTAAAAAATGACATACAAATTTATCACACCGCTGTTGGGTTGTACAATGAAAAGACTATTATCAAAGGCTGACAGAGAAACCTCACCTTGTGTTCTGCCCGGCAAGCCAGCAAGGGGCAGAAAAATTGTCAAATCAACTTCAACAGTAAAATGAGCCTCGGATGTTAACAGAAATCAAGACATAGACCTCCTTCCATGTATAATTCTGGTAAGAATGACAGTGATAAGCCCGAAGTTAAACGGATTTATTCAAAGAAGAAAATTCCAGACGGAAAAATAAATTCAAAATAGCAACATTAACTACCATAACCCTGACTCTTAAATGCGAGGAGCTTGTAGATCTCATGGAGAGAAGGAAGATCGGGGTCCTTGGACTGAACGAAGCAAAGTGGAAACGGACAGAAAATAAATTGCTGCGGAAAGGGTACAAATTCTACTGGCATGGAAATAATGGTGTGGGATTCATTCTCAGCAAGAACATTGATGCTGTGGCAGATATAGAGGATATTAATGAATGAATTGTTAAGCTACATCAGAAAAATCAACAAGAAGACCATGACCATTGTTCAAGTTTATGTTCCACAGACTGTATGTAGTCACGAAGGGAAAGATGACTTTCTTCAAGAATTAGAGGACCACGTCGAACAAGATAATATTTTTGTTGCGGGAGACCTAAATGCTCAGGTGGGAAACGTAAGGACAGGGTATGAGGCAGTAATTGGTTCTCGTGGATATAGAAACAGGAACCATGAGGGTGAATGTCTCCTTGACCTCTGCTTACGAAACAACCCAATAATCAAGAATACCTGGTTCAAAAAGCAGCTGAACCATAAGATCATAAGATACAGCTGAAATGGAGAGCAGAAATCTCTTTTGACTATGTCATAGCAGACAAAGAGGCTAGTACATTTATTACAGATGTAAAAGTGCTGCCAGGAAAAAATGCAGGTAGTGACCACAGGTTGCTAGTATAGTAAAAAGATAAATACCAGGTTGTCGTAGGTATGACATCGTAACTGGTGTAAAACCTACAATTATTATGTTTAATATATTTAAATTCTATTTTATTAAATGCTAAATTATCTTTTATTAAATGTTAAACATGACTAATACATGGTTTCCCTGTAAATATGTATTATAAATTTGTATAATGTCAAATACGTATTGTGTATAAGTTTAACCTCACAATCTATATAGTCGAAAGTGGTAGAAAACTCTATAATGTTTGTATATTAGATTTATTGTACTATAATTTGGTATATATGAAGGGTTCTGGAAAATTACTCTAAAGTTTATTATCCAGATACATGTAGAGAGTGTTGTAAGAACCCTTCCAGAAATCGATGATTCTTGACAGTTGATCGAACAGTATATATATCGAGCTGTCAGTCAGTTTGGCAGTCAGGTTGGACCCGAAGGCAAGTGATGGACTGCGAGTGACTGTTGGGTTCCGAGGTGGAGTTGGTAAGTTCAAGAGAGTGTATGTTATAGTGCGCGAGTCAGTGTTGTTAATATCTGTACTTGTCAGAATCTACTTCAGGGTTCTCCGCTATTAAGTATTGTAGTGTCACTTGCTAGTGTGTATAACTGTGTGTTGTGACTTACAGTGACAATAAAGTAATTTATATAAAGAAGTGAACGTGTTCTCGTGTGATATTTATTTCTGTCAAATAAAATCGCATTTGAGAACGATAAGGTGTAAACCTAAGATAAAAGTTAAGGAAATTGAAAAACCAGGAAAGAGGTCTGAATACCAGATGAAAATTATAGACAAATTGCCCAAATGTGAAGTGGAAACAGCTGATGGAGAATGGCTTGAATTTAAGAAAATCCTGGCGGACAGTGCAGTCAATATCATTGGCAAAACAAGTAGCAAAGTAAGAGAGAAAGAAACCCTCTGTTGGAATGAAACTATCCGAAAAGCAATAAAGGAGAGAAATGAAATGTCAGAAAGGCGTGACAAGGAATGAAGAGAAGTTAGAACAACTCGATCAGCTGTAATGAGAAAGAGAACACATGGACTGCATTTGCACAGAAACTAGAAGAGGACAGCAAGAAACTGTTCTATGAAGAGGTGAGAAGCAAGAAAAGCAACTATGAAGGAATAAAGGCTCTGGAGAAGCAAGACTGAAACTTCACTTGGAATGACAAGGGAATAAGAGATGGGACAGTATTTTGAAAAATTGATAAAATGGGGAAAATTGAAATATCAAACAACAGAAGACCACGGCAAAAGAAAATACTGAAATTTGGAAGTGGAAGTGGAAAATGCCCTAAAGAACATGGGTAAAGCCAAGGAAACAGGTATAGATGAAAAAAAAATTACCCTCGACACTTAACGCCCTTGGCCTGCCCAGCGACCGCTGCTCAGCCTGAAGGCCTGCAGATTACGAGGGGCCGTGTGGTCAGCACGACGCATCCTCCCGACTGTTATTCTGGGCTTTTGAGACCGGGGCCGCCATCTCACCATCAGATAGCTCCTCAATTCTAATCATGTAGACTGAGTGGACCTTGAACCTGCCCTCAGATCGAGAGAAAAATCCCTGACCTGGCCGGAGATCGAACCCGGGGCCTCCGGGAGAGAGGCAGGCACGCTACCCCTACACCACGGGGCCAGCGACAGGTATAGATGAGGTGAGCGCTAACATGATCACGGCTGCTGAAGTGCAAAGATTGCAGTGGTTGTTTAGAGTCCTAAACACCATTTGGAAAGCAGAAAAACTACCCTAATACTGGACTTAAGGAGTGATCGTCCCTCTATTTAAGAAAGGAGACAGACAGAAAGCCTGCAGCTACAGGGGCATTGCTCTTCTATCTCATGGACTCAAAATAATGGAACAGATCATAGAACAGAGATTGAGAACCATCATTGAACCACAGCTTGAAGAGGAACAGCATGGATTTAGATGGATTAGAGCAACAACAGATCTGATATCTTCTGTATGGAAGACCATGGAGAAGCACTAGGAAAAAGGAAAAGATGTCATCTCCATTCTCCTAGACATTGAGAAGGCTTACGACAGTGTACAGAGACAAAATATCCAGAAATGCCTTGAGAATAGATCTATACCATGTGCTTTAATTAATAAAGTCAAAATTCTGTGCCAGAGTACTATCCAAATAGGGGATGGATATTCGGAGTGGTCTGAGACTAGCCAGGTGTACAACAAGGCAGCACACTATCGCCATATTTATTCATCATTGTAATGGATGAAATAATTAAAAGAGTTAAAAGACTCACCAACAACTCTGGAAAAAATGAAATGGCGTATGGCTTTTAGTGCCGGGAGTGTCCGAAGACAAGTTCGGCTCACCAGATGCAGGTCTTTTGATTTAACGCCCGTAAAATAATTGAAATTAAGAGGGTTCCTCCTATTCAATACAAAGATATTTATTAACGTGAATGAATCACATATCGTTCACATGAGGTACTAGTCAAATCGGGCAAACACAATATAACCTTAAAACAACTTTAAATACACTATAACACCTGCATGGATGGATATGAAAAATTACTTTAAAACAACTTTAAAACTCACTATAACACTTACACAGATGAATATGAAATAAAATACGGTACATGATGATGTTGCATTTCAGTTAAAAATCTGTTAAAATGACGATGACTCCGTTGTTGTATACCCATGGCGGTTTATCCAGCTTGTATATGTCTTTAATTTTTCTAAACTGTTAAGTTATGCTGCGGAATTTACCATGTCATATGAAGTTGACGCTATGTGTGTTCTGTAGTTTGGTTCCGAAAAATAAACATAAACATGGAACTTGATTAAATCCAAAGAATTAATTCCCACTTCAATATGGGTTTTGGAACCTGGAGAAGAAATTAAAAGTTGAATTAGGCAAAAGATCGGAAGTAAAGATTAAAAAGAAAAGTCTAGAAAAACCGAGAGAATACTAGAAACGAACTCACCTTGAGCAGCCTGAGTGATCGGCGGACGGAGCTGGACTGATGGATGCAAGCATAAGGTTAAGGGGAGAGGTGGAAGGGACGAGAGGGGAGGGGTAGAGGCGGAGTAACTGTCACAGAGCTAAGGTGGAGCAGAAGGATGTGGTAGTGAGGGTAAGTGATGTGGATGTATACTGCGTATGGTTTGAAAGATCGAATTGTTTTTAGGTGGTCTAATATTTCTTAACCATTTAATTAAGAGATCATAAAGAATAGACCTATTAGATTTCTTGAAAATTTCATTTAAATTATAGTTAGGGTTGAAATATTGATCGCAATGGATGAAACAATTTTCGATAATGTTCATAACTGGCCCTTTGTTTGCTATTTGAAGTATCTCAAAATCATGTTCTATATCAGTAAACTTATGATTAGAGTCGTGAATGTGTTGGCCTATAGCAGAAAACTTGTTATATCTTACTGCGTTGACGTGCTCTGAATAGTTGCGTCCTGTTTGCCCCATGTAGGAGGCGCTGCAGTTGATACACTTGAATCTATAGATTCCAGATTTGGAAAATTTGTTAGAGGTGTTGACTGATGTTGAATTATGTATAATTTCTGAAGTCCTATTATTAGTTCTGAAGAAAAATTTTACGTTATGTTTTCGAAAGAGATTGGTGATTTGATGTTTACCGTCGTTGAATGTAAAAGTAGATGAAACAGTAGTTATAGGCTAGATTTTTCTCGTTTGAGAGTAGTCTTAGGCCGGTGTCTAAATTTATTGATTATCTGTTCTATAAATGATCTGCTGTAACCGTTGAATTTGGTGATTGCTCTTATAGTGTTGAGTTCGTTATTGAGGTCTTCTTTAGACAAATGTATCGTGAATGCACGATGATACGCTGCACGTTTGTGTGTTTGGGGGTGTATGGAATCTTGACAAATAGTATTGGCAGTTTGTGTCTGTTTTCTGAAAATTCTGTATGAAAGAGCAGATGGATTTCTGAGAATAGTTAAATCCAGAAAATTAATTACTTTATCATCTTCAGACTCAAGCGTAAATTTGATGTGGGGGTCAATGTTGTTTAGTTCTTGCAAGGTAGAGGTCACATTCTTGATTTCTTCATCTATTATAACAAATGTGTCGTCAACATATCTAGCCCACATGAGGATGTTTGGAAAAGTATTGCTATTTATTTTTGTATATTCCAGAAAGTCTAAATAAATGTCCGCTAGAATTCCCGATGCGGGTGATCCCATGGCCAGTCCATTTTGTTCATAGATGGTTTCATCAAATTTAAAGAAATGATTGTTGATGACCAGTTTCAGAAGAGAAATAAAATCTTGTATTTCTAATTTGCTGAGAGAGCTCTGTTTAAGTTAATTTCAATAATGAAGTTTGGTTGTGGGTATGCTTGGATACATATTTACTATGTCAGAAGTTTGGTGCCAAAACTAGTACCTCATGTGAACGATATTTGATTCATTCACGTTAATAAATATCTTTGTATTGAATAGGAAGAACCCTCTTAATTTCAATTATTGTAATCCCACTTCAATACGGATCACGAAATTTCTAAATATTAATTAACGCCCACAGGCAACCTGTGGGTCGCGATGAGGATGAAATGATGATGAAAACAACACATACACCCAGTAATTCTGAGACTATTTCTATATTAAAGTTTGTATTACCCACTGTCTGAAGAGCTATACAGTAGTATTCTATTGTATGTCAATATGTATTTCAGTTCAGGGTATTTAAGTTTGGTTTTTTTTTTCTTCTTCTTACACTGTTTGCTAGCCGCATTTTCTATTTCATGTACTTTAGGTTTTAAATACATTTGAGCTTAAGGGTAGTTGCTGTGTGTTTCCCTTTAGTTGCCGTTTGTTAGACCTGTAAGTCAAAGTTGTTGCAACACGAAAATGGCGTTAATTTGATTTCAATTTCCGATATTTCTAATTTTATTATTATTATTAATAATAATATTATTATTATGTAGACGCTCGAAGTGCTACAGTAGATAGATACACCACGCTGTGCAGCATATACATATTATCCAAATAAAATAATGTTAAGTATTGAATATATATATTTAATAGTGTTCAGAACATAACAGTTGGTGACAGGGTGAAAAATAAATAAGTATTGCTAATATCCTGCACAGTACTGTCAATCGACGACCAAAAATATATACCGCTGTTTTGACACAACTTGGTTATACTCAGGAAAATGGATGCAGAACAATTTGCTAAACTATTAGATGTATTCAACCTACAACAACAAACCCTCCTTACTCAGTTTATAACAATAATCCAAAGAGAATCAGGAAGAGAAGTCTCGCATTTCAGTAACTGTTCAAGCATACAACCATTTGAAAATTTTGATTCTAGGAAGGAAACATTTGCATGCTATATGGAGAGGTTTGAGAATTACGTAGCAATGAAAAATATCAGATGGGGCAAAGCAAGCATAGCTACTATGAGTCTCTATAGGTTCTGTGCATTACAACAGTCTCTCTGCATTTCTAGGTCCAGAAAAATTGATTAGAACTCAGTCATTTACAGATCTGGTTAAACTGTTCACCCAAATGCTTGTTCCCAAGAAAAGTGTCGTTGTTTCTCAGCATTATTTTTTAAATGTCTATCATAAAGAGGGACAGTATCACTGATTTTGTCGCTCGCAACTTTTCAATGCAATTCAGCTGAGTGCAAATTCAACTTCATGTGCCAATGCCAACGTACAGTTTCGATTTCGGATGCATTTGTAAGAGCCCAGTTCATAGGGGGTTTACAGGACAATTGGTTACGCGAACAGCTAATGCAATCTAATGTCACCACTTCTGATGAAATCCTAGCTAAGGCAACATTAGGCCTATTGGAAAGGTCAAGAATTGAAAGTAGGGAATTGACCAGACAAGACTCTTCGCCAGCATCTGAATTCGACAACAGCGATACATATAAGGTTATTGCTGGCTCAGATCACCGGTCTTGGCGAGATCACAGTTTTTGTTATCGTTCTCTGAGCCCCTGTTATAACAAGAGTAACCATTCGTCGAGCCCTGACCATCCCTGTAACACACGTTCACCGAATCAAAGTATCCTATATGGTCAACGTTCTCTTCCTAGTGGAGGAATCAGACCTGATTTCAGAAGATAGGAATCTATAACCTCTGTTTCCGATGTGCTAAGCTGAATCATCGTGTGTCAGAATGCCGAGTTAGTAGATATGATATGATATTAGATTTGTGGAAGAAAAAGTCATCTCGACAAGGTGTGTATCACCAGCCTAATGCGAAATTCCAAATCAAACGCAAATAGTTCCAGCTCAACTAAATCAATTTCAGTTATCCCATGTGATACCCAGGATCATCCATACCGTGAGCAAAGCAGAACCTACTTTCTCTCCGTCACATGTAAAATTATTTTACATTACTTGTGACTCTGATAAATATATAGTTACTGTATCACTAAACAACAAGACACAGTGTTTTGAAGTTGACACTGGTGCATGTTTTACTCTGCTTCCTGAAGATGAATTTGATGAACTGGATCTAGGTTTACCCTTACAACAATCTGAAATTGCCTTTCGTTCATATTCAGGCAATATTTTATCACACCTATGGGAAAGGTAACAGTCTCAGCTGTATATAAAGACAAGGAAATACAAGATGATATATATATTGTCTCTAAGGGCTATTCGGCATTACCTGGAAGATTGTGGATTAGGAGACTTGGTACTGAATTAAAGGAAACAGATGCTAGCAAGGAAACTCCACTCATGTTGTATCCAATTAATGCTATCTTTTCAGTTGATGACATAATTAATGAATTTCCTGATGCTTTTGAAGAGAGAATTGCACGTGTTCCAAAATTTGAAGTAAAGTTACAGTTACGTGAAGGAGCTAAAACAGTATTTACACAAGAACAGGATGTTTCCTATGCACTTCATGAACGAGTTGAAAGGGAGCTAGACTCACTAAAAGCAGCTGGGGTCATATCTCCTGTATCATCAAGTGATTGGAGGTCACCATTGGTCATCATTCCCAAGCCAGATGGAGGAGTTAGATTATGTGTTGATTACAAATGTGGGGTAAATTAGAAACTTGTTGCTGCAAATTACCCCGTAAGATGAATTGATAATGTGTTGAACAGCCTACGTGATTCCAAATATTTTTGTAAATTGGACTTGTTCAAAGCATATCTACACTTGAAAGTTGATGATGAAAGTGTTACAATCCAGGCTATATCTACACATCGTGGAACATATAGAATGAATCGTCTTAAGTTTCGGAATGAAAACAGCGCCATCCGAATTTAACCAAATCATTTCACAAATCCTCAGGGGACTTTCAAAAACAAAAGCCTATTTTGACAACTTAAATCATATACGGATCAACTCTAGAGGAGTGCACACTCAATTTGCGGTTATGTCTGAAGAGATTATCTGATTCTGATCTGCATGTCAACCGAGCTAAGTTTTCTTTCTTTGAAGAGAGAATTGAATATTTGGGCCATGTTATCCAGCATAATATCATTAGTAAGTCCCCCAGAAAAAGTTAGAGCTGTTAATGACATGCCTCATTCTACAAACATTGATGAACTACGCAGATTTTTGGGACTAATCACATACTACTCCAGGTTTATACCAGATTTCTCCACCATGTCATATCCATTAGGGCATCTGCTCCGCAAATTTTTCAAAAATTCAGATGGACTTCGGAATGTGAAACCGCATTCCTCAAGTTAAAGGCAGAGTTGTGTAGCAATAGGGTCTTAACATCCTATGATCCAAAATTACCAATAGTTCTGACGTCAGATGCAAGTCCAACAGGTGTTGCCGCTGTCCTTAGCCATCTAATCGATGGAGAAGAAAGGCTGATTGCTTATGCATCACAATCACTAACTGTATCAGAACAGAACTATGATCTACTAGACAGGGAGACTTTGGCAATTATGTTTGCTGTCAACCACTTTTACACCTATGTTTTGGCAGCCACTTCACACTAGTGATTGACAATGAGCTGCTAACACGTATTTTTCAGCAAAACAAAGCTCTAACACAGATGACATCTGCTTGTCTACTACGATATGCTTCGTTCTTGTCAGGATTTGATTACACTGTTCAGTTTTGAGAAGGATGAAGAGAACCAAAACGTTGACTGTTTATCACGGGCTTCCCTACAGCAAGTCTATTCTTCAACAGCTATCTCCATTGGAGATGAGGTTAACCAGTTATTAACGCACCTAATTTTTCAAATTTCAAACGAACAAATCACATTTTGCACCATCCAGGATGAAACACATAAAGATCATGAACTGAGTAAACTTGTTTTTGATTTACAGAATGAATGGATGGTTTCTGAATATACTCTGAATGAGGGTGTGCTGTTTAGACAAGATAGAATTGTTATCCCTTCCAGACTAAGAGATCAGGTTTTAAATGAACTTCACAAAACTCATTTGGGCATCATGAAGATGAAACAGCTGGCCCGTTGCTACATCTATTGACTGGAATTGATCGAGACATTGAACGCCTAGTAAAAGAATGTCAAGCATGTGCACTGACAAGAGCGAATCCACCAAAATCACCAGTGCATCCATGGGTCGAACCAGAAGAGAACTGGGAAAGAGTGCATGTTGATTATGCAGGACCTTCTGAAAACTGCAACTTTCTGATTTGTGTGGACGCCATATCGAAATGGGCAGAAGTGCAAATCTGACGAGATACATCAACAAGTACCTCCACAATTTTGTTGCTAAACCGTATATTCGCTTCTCATAGATTTCCAGCAAGCATTGTCTCAGATAATGCAGCCACTTTTCAAAGCAATGAATTTTGCACCTATTAATCAACAAATGGAATTTTTCAAAAATTCATTGCACCTGGTCACCCAGCCACTAACGGCTTAGCAGAACGACATGTTCAAATATTGAAGAATCGCCTCCATTCTGTTTCGATACTGTGCTACGAAACAGTAGCACTTTCCTTGCATGTGGAAAGTCACCAGCAGAGCTGTACCAGAACCGAAAAATGAGGATTCACCTTGATGCTTTCTTCCCTCCGACCTCAACCTTCATTATCCGCAGCCAAACCAGGACGATTGTTTCAAGTGGGGGAGAGAGTCCATGTGCGCTTTTTCTGCAATAACAAGTACACTTGGAAATTTGGCAAAGTTGTAAAGAAGTACAGTCAGCGACGCTAACTAGTTATTTTGGATGAATCAGGAAGGATACTGAAATGCCATATTGACCAAATGCGTGGGACACTGATTCAACCTAAATCAGTTACATTTGAACCAGCCCAGTCATGCGACGTGTCTAGAGCTCCAGATTGCCATGTCTCGGTTAATTCTGATTTGAAAGTATCACCACGTCCAGACCCAGCTGTTCCAATAGAAAATACACCAACTCCCAACATGGCAGTGACACCACAACAGAATCCTGATGTCCCAACAAGTGTAGGTGTCCGTAGATCATCAAGACATTCTCGACTCCCTGTGCAGTTTTGCTATTTTCTTTTGTGAACAAACTCAGATAGGCCTACCTAACTTTTTCCTTCTTGACTTTTCTGTGAGAAGTGAAGTTCTTTTTTTTGAAATTCCATAGATTATCTGTACTCCCTCTTATTTAATTAGTCTATATTCCTTATCTGATATGTTCACAGCTTCAAAATGTTTATTTAAAATTCAGTGTGTAACACGAGTCTAAGTGGGGGAGACTGTAGTGTTTTTTTTTTTAACACTGAGTGCGCTGGTAACATCAGCGTAAGGACATAAAGAGTTGTATACTCTCTGGAAAGAACAGCTGTTCTTCTCATTGGGACTTTCATTGCAATGAATAGATGCTTATCCAAATAAAATAATGTTAAGTATTTAATATATATATTTAGTAGTGTTCAGAACAACACCCACTGTCCATGAGTTTTACCCTCTGTTAATTTGGTTGTGGATACAAAAGGAAAGAAATTAAGCGACAATATATATATTAGGCCTATATTTCCCTGATGTGACAGTATGCACGTGTGACATAACCAAGAGACATCATTTCATTATTTAGACATTAGATATATACCCAACTTCCTCTGATACACCTCTGCTTTAGTACTAATCAAAACTTGATGGTATACTGCACTGTTTGCAAAATTTTAAATATCCTGCCAAGAGCCACTCCAATGACTATATTTCAAGCATATGCCATGTTAATAATCTCCCAGAAACTATTTATTCACAAGCCACAACTACTTTAGTGAACTGTCAACTCCAAGAATAATCATATTATCTAATAGAGCCCAGTAGTAAATAAAATTCCACATTACTGTACAAAATTTGGCATGTAGCTTCCTGCCTAGAAAGGCGTGTAATAAATATTTTCTCGCACGAAACAATAAGATAACACTTACCAATACTTAAAAATCCTTGCCCTGCCCCGCAGACATCCACAGTTGTGGGAACCAGGCTTATTGACATTACAAGTGTCTCCTTTACCCCTCTATTTTGTTCCAGACGAAATAAGGAAGTCAGTCACTCAAAGTTTAATTCACTGTTTTACTCCCAGTTCTTCTTCAACACTGTCAACACGTATACTGTAGTAAATAAGGAATTTAACGAAAGTCAACACCTTGATTTGAAAATAGGCTATAGCCTAGTGCCAAGGGCAGGGTGTTTTTCATGCGCAATACCAAAACACTCGATTATTCGAGGTCAATGAAACGTAATACCACACCACACTTCATTACACGCACAAGTTTACGTCGTCTTCTTACGATACCCGTTATCCTGTGGCACGTTACGTGCAAAACTCTTTCATTCAACACTGCAAAGACTTTATATGCAAACTTACGCATTTAACAGACGGAAAATGTGGTCAAGCAAAAATCAATAATTCTCTACAACTTAGCAAGTCATTACTTTAATCTGTATCATCAAAAGTTTCCACAAAGTAACATTGTGGATTGCGAACTTACACCTATAATAGAATATAACTGTCTTCGAATATTGTTTTGGTTTTTTGAAGCACACGATTCATCGAAATACGCATTCACATCCATCTTGGAAAAGGTCATGTGTGTATGGTCGGTCTCGTTGTAAACAACTTTTACGCATGCGCTGACAACTACGTCTCGACAGGAGCGCGCCGATCACGTGACTTTTTACCAGCTACAAGTACGTCGTCTATTGTTTAATTAAGCTGGTGTTCATATCGATCAGGTTGTAAACATAGTTGTACTATTGAAAAATCAAAGGAGAGTGTGAAATGATCCATCTTACGTTACACGTGAAAGAATGATGCATTGTCAGCATTAATCAGTTACGTAATTATGTCTAATATGTGTAATAATTATGAACTGAGCAGTCATAACTGAATTTGTTTTGGCGCGGTTGTTTGTTAATGAATACGCGTGTTTCATTGATATCCTACGTAAGCCTATACTCCTTGATTGATGGTTGATCTATAAGCGGTACTTCCCGTTGCCCGTTACTGTGCCATAAACCATGTTGCTGTCAGCTAATTGCATGAGAAACAATTCACATATGTTCCATATGAGTTGAAAATGAGTCATTGAGTAATTCGAAGTTAGTTTAAAATAGCACATTTACTTGGATAGCTTCGAGTATCCTTCTGTGACGCATATAATACGTCATAACTAAATAACCAAAATACTATCTCCAAGAAAGGTTTCATGGAAATACTTGACGTGCTGTATTCCCTGAGCTCCCGAGTTCAGCTTCATGGCCTGCGAGAATTTATGCAAAGAGAACAAGAATTTATGTAGGCTACTGTGCGGACTCCAATCTTCGTTATTCAGGAACTATGATCGGTTGACAGAATGACTACCCTCGTGGTACATATGACTCATTAACGCCGTCGTCCTACCAAGACGGTTGTCATACAGGCTCACGTGGTCAGCATAACTGCAGCCTCAGCAGTATTCCTCGGCTTTCACGGCGCCGAGTTAATCCCGTTCTCCCAGAAATAAAAGCCCTGAACGGGCTGGAAATCCAACTTAGGGCCTCTTATCAGACAGCGTTTTTTCCTCAGTTGGTCTTCCGAGGATGAGTGAACTCGGTTCAGATACGCGCTACCCCACCACCGCGGATCGGGCACCCTGAATGAATAATAAAATAAGACTACTTTACCATTATTCTTCGGAATAAAAGATTACAATATCTCTATCACCTCTAGGCCTACTTGTGGCAGGATTCGAATTAATTCGCAATATCAGCCCTCAGTGTTCGGCTTGATAAACGCCTCCTGAATGTTTCCGAATCTTATGATTATACCATATTCCTGGGAGATTTAACTTAACGCCATGGATCCCCCCTGTGGGTGAGGGCGGTAGAATAACTCCCACGGATCCCCTGCCCATCATAAGAGGCGACTAAAAGAGGCCCTAAGGCAAGGGCGGCCGTACCTTATGTGCTGAAGTGCTGCATTTGAAAAATAAATTACTTGATAATATTATCTAGAATCAAATGCAGTACATGCAAAAAGACGTCAGCCAAAGATTAGGAAATTATTCAACTCCCCTCACAACCAGGTAAAAAGGTCGTACGCTCCACACCGGGTGGCTGTGCTGGGCTGTGCAATCACAGCTCCGCGAGAATTTCTAAGCTTTTAGCCAGAAACCAGGAACTCTGCCTTTTGCGCATGCGTGCCCAACTTTTCCGATAGGCTGTGGAAACAACAGCCAAAACCACTAAGATATCACTTCACAGCGATTCTTCGTTTGACCACAGAGCGGCAGCACTTGCATTACGACCGATATGAGAACATGGCAGGTGGCACTCTCTTGACTCGGCGGTAGTATTTAAGAGGGGATCGCTCAAAGCAAACGGGAAAACAAAATACTGCAGACCTGTTCCCGCGAGGTCTTTTAATACCAAAAAGGACAGAATACTACCAACTTGTCTATTCCATAGCCACATTTGTAAATTGATAAAATATAAAAATTGTACTTTTTATGTTGTCAAAATAAGGACATGATATTGTGATTTTCTTTAAATAAAAACATCTAGTTTATAAATGTCACTATAAAAACATAAGATACAATTTTGCATTATGACATTGCTAGTTTTATTTCAATGATGTTGGTAAAATTGTAAAGTTCTGTTTTTGCACGCTCACACCAAGTGTTTGAGTTCGTGAATATTTTGCCATTGCAGGTGTTATTGTGTGTTTAATTATATAGTTTTATCGTTTTTTTTAATGAGGAATGTGTATATGTGTTGGGGTTGTTTGCGTGTTTGTTCAGTGTGGAAAACTCGGGGAAGAGCCTCTTGAAAACCACATACCGGTATGTTTCTAAATATTTTTATTTTTTGGAGGGGGGATGGGTTACAGCACACCACTGATTTTCTGCACCAGCCGCCACCGCCCTAAGGGCTCTTGACTTGGGAGCGTGGGTTGGCCATAACTTTCTTTTGGCAGGCTTCTCACTTTCATCTATCCTATCCGACCTCCCTTGGTCAACTCTTGTTTTGGACCCCGATGGCATCAAAGCATTTGAGGCCTAGGGAGTCTTTCATTTTCACGCTTTTCGTGGCCCTTGTCTTTCTTTGGTCGATACCTTCACTTTTTGAAGAATCGGTATCCTTCCATTTTTTCTCTCTGGTTAGTGTTATATAGAGGATGGTTGCCTAGTTGTAATTCCTCTTAAAACAATAATCACCACCACCACCACTAACGCCATGGACCTGAACAAATAGAAGACACAACATCTGATCTGAATCCTACGTGTCTTAAGAGGTGATTAAAAGCAGATCCCACTCTCAGGATCTTCCTAAATGTGAAAGGATGTGTTTGGTGACCAGAGGATCCTTAGCTGAATTTAACATTGCTTCCACTTACTTGTATTAGGCTCCTCCTTTTCATATTCAACCTCCCTTTGTCAACTCTTGTTCTCTTAGGCTCGATATCCCCCTGGGTGGAGGCAGTCCTCTGCCTGTCATAAAAGACGACTAAAAGGGGCCGCAGGTGCTCTTAACTTGGAAGCTTGGGTTGGCAAGCACAGGACCATTCGTTGAGTTCTGGCATTGCTTCCACTTAGTTCTCCCAAACTCCTCACTTTCATCTGTCCTATCCCATCTCCCTTGGTCAATTTTGTTCTTTTCCAATGGTATTACAGCATTCAAGACCTAGGGAATCTTTCATTTTCACGCCCTTTGTGCCCTCGTCTTTCTTTGGCCGATACCTTCATTTTTTGAAGTGTCGGATCCCTGTACTTCCTCTTAAAACAATAATCACCACCACCACCACCACTCTTAGGTTAGCTAGGCCTTGGGAATCATTCAGTTTCGATGTGGAGTCCTCATTCACTAAAGTGCCAATTGACTCGGTCATGTCTCTCATTGAACACCTGTTCCCTGATGACATTACTAAGCTATTTTACCACTGCATGACTTCCAGCTATTTCTTGTGGGGGTGGAAATTTTTATGAACAGACGGACGGAGTAGTTATGGGAAGTCCACTTTCACCCGTAGTGGCTAATTTCTTTATGGAGCATTTTGAGGAGGACGCTATTGCTTCGGCGCCCCTCAAGCCTATGATACGGTGGAGGTATGTTGATGATGCATTTGTGGTCTGGGGAGAAGGTCCTCAGAACATCTATTTCTAAACCACCTAAATCAGCAACATCCTTCAATTAAATTCACTATGGAGATGTAGTCAGACGGATGCCTTCCTTTTTTGGATGTTCTGGTAAGAAAGAAACTGGATGGCTCCTTAATACATACCATCTATCGTAAGCTTACCCAAACCTGTGGGGGTTTTCTTACCTGTTCCCCTGTCGGGCGCGTCCCAGGTGGCGGACAGGGGGCCCTCCAGACAAATAAAATACCCTCTCACGGACCAAAAACAGGTATTGCCAGAAAACGTCTTGAGGCATTGTGATTGTTAGTAGCCCAAGTCAAGACTTGGAAGTGGAGGCCTTGCCCACACATGCTAGAGAGGCATCCATGGTTCCTCCATATAGGTGATGCGGTGGTTCAGGTGAAGTGGGGCTGGTGGTTGAGGTGAAGGCTCACTGCGGGGTGCTGGAACCAGGTATGTTGATGATGCATTTGTGGTCTGTATTCTAATGAATACAACGTCCCTGCATATTTGCTGCCCAACAATGCACTTTGAAACATCTCATAAAACCGTTGGACATAGTATTGGCATTAACATAGATATTCGAACTTGTCACCAGAATGTCAGTGATTCTGGACGAGCCGCAAGTTGGGAAAGGGGCGATCCCAACCTAGGGGGAAAGTCATGGCTGTGAACTCAGTCATGATAATGCCAAGTGGAAACCACGCGAGTAGGCCTACTGAAGGGGAAACAGTAATGGCTAGGTTCGGGCCGGGGGTGGACCGCTGGATGGACGACTGAGAGGCATGGTCTCTGCTACGGAGAGCCCGAGTTGCGGGAGGACAATGTCTGTCTGTATGCCTCACCACGGATGGTGAGTGATGCTCAGGACCCTAGAAGGGGCAAAAACTCTATGCTTGATTGAACTGTGGATGCTTATAAAGAACCCATTCCAGAAACTTCGACATCAAGGGAAGCCAAGGAAGATCCAACAGAACAGATCCGGAAGCAAGCCCAAGATGAAAAAATGGAGACAGAAGTCCCAATTGGACAGGCTGTCACCGACTCAAAACAAGAAATGGAAACAGAAGCTCCAGTAGAGCAGACTGCTGTCAGAAGTCAGAATCAATCAGCATGATATCAAACTTCTAACACAAGAGTGGAGAGTGCTGAATGCCACTTCAAGCGACAAGACAGGAAGGACAGTCGTTTTAGCCCTTGGTGAAAGAGTGAAGAGTTCAAAAAGAGAAGCCTTAAGGCTAAGCTCAGACTTGGGCAGATCAAGTTTCAAGTCTCACTGCGGGGTGCTGGAATCAACACATCACTTTGCTCTACGTAGCCTGGACGAGCCGCAGGTTGAGAAAGGGGCGATCCCAACCTAGGGGGAAAGTCATGGCTGTGAACTCAGTCATGATAATGTGAAGTGGAAACCACATGAGTAGACCTACTGAATAATAAGCTATGTATCTGTAAACAGGTTACTGAACATCTTATTCTAATGAATACAATGTCCCTGCATATTTCCTGCCCAACAATGCACTTTGAAACATCTCATAAAACCGTTGGACATAGTATTGGCATTAACATAGATATTCGAACTTGACACCAGAATGACAGTGATTCTTGATAAACTCTTAGAATTGTATCCAACCTCAGCAAATATAATTGTTGAAATATGTAGAAATCATAGGGCCAGGGAAAAAGCCCTCTAACCCCCAAAATCGTACCATATGTATGTATCTTAACCTTAAGTATTTTTTAGAATAGTGGCATTCATGTTTAATTTTAATTTTGCTAGTATTTATTCTGTACAGTCGCTATTAAGCAGGTTCTTCAACAGCTGAAGATGACCTATTTACAGGTCGAAACCGGTACTATCCTTTTATGCAAATAATATTGACACTGTGTAAAATAAAGTATTGATTAGGTTTAGATCTCATCCTTCATACTTGTGTGCTTGAACTATCAATACGGACTATGAAGCTAATAGATTACAGTATCAGGGGAAAAACGAAACCCAATGTTGATAAAGATGGAGCTGAAGGTCCTTCAGGCCAATCTTCAGCATAAAAAAGCAGCTGTGGCATATTTCGCCAGGAATTTCAAGTCCGAGGCTATTTACGTGGCCCTTATTCAAGAGCCATGGGTAGTCAAGGGCAGAGTAATAGGACTGGCAGTATCTGGAGGTAAGCCAATGTATGATACAACATCGAAAATACCCAGAACATGTCTTCTTGTGAACAGGAAATTAAAATGTCTTATGTTGCAGGAACACTGTTCACGGGACTTAACCGTGGCCAAGATTAAACTTGGAAGTTGGGAGGGACCCAGAGAAATAACCATAGGCTCTACATACCTCCCATATGACTCATTTAATCTGCCCCCATCAGAAGAAGTTAAGAAACTAATTTGCAACGCAAAGAGGAAAGGCCAACACCCAGTCCTTGGAGCAGATGCAAATTCACACCACAGGGCATGGGACAGCACGAACTGCAATGAAAGATGGGAGTCTTTACTAGAGTTTATTATAGGAACTGAGTTGACGATACTAAACCTAGGAAACAAGCCTATATTTATAAATAAAAATCATAGGGAGGTAATAGACATTACACTAAGCACTATGTATATTGCAAACTTTATTAAAGACTGGAAGGTGCTGGAGGAACCATCATTGGCAGACCACCACCACCACATGCAATTTGCAATAGATGCGAGACTATGTGACAATGAGATGTACAGATACCAAAAAAGAACTAACTGGGACAGATACAAAGAAGTTCTAGGGAAGGCTGTACAAAAAGTTCCAACTAACGTGACAGGACAGAAAGAATTGGATGAGGCAGTGGAACTATTAGAAGAGGCCATTATAGACTCATTCCATGAAAACTGTCCTCTCAAAGAAAAGAAAAACACCAAAAAAGTAAGGCGGTGGAACAACAAACTAGCCAAAATGAAAAAAGAGGTTAGGATGGTATGTGGGACATATATCATAGGAAACTGAGTATAACCTAGAGATACAGAAAGCAAAAAGAAAATCTTGAAGACTGTTCTGTGAGAAAGTGGAATCACAGACTGAAACAGCAAGGCTCCAGAAGGTTCTGAAAGCAACCCATATAAATCAAGTGGGGACACTGGAGAAACCAGATGGGGGAGAGTGACATGCTGAAGATACTAATGGTGTGTCACTTTCCTGAGGCTGAGGAGATGACAGAAGAAGAAACGGTCGGAACAGAGACCATGTAAAATGGGCAATCGACACGTTGAATCCTATAAAGGCTCCGGGGCCAAATGAGATACTTCTGATACTCGTACAGAAAGGACGGGAGATACTCGTCAATGCCCTGACGGACCTCTTCAGAGCTATTCTAGCTTTAGGGTACGTGCCGAAATCATGGTCTGAATCTAAAGCAGTATTCATACCTAAGCCTGGAAGGGCAAATTATGCCAAAACATACAGACCATTATGTTTAACCTCCTTCATGCTGAAAGCAATGGAGTAAATTCTGGATAAATATATCAGAAGAACGGTGCAACTGAACTCAACGTTACATAAAAATCAGTTTGCATATAGAACCGGCAGATCCACTGAAGTAGCAGTCCACCAATTGGTTTGTAAACTAAAGGAAAGCCTGGAATATAAAGAAATTGCTCTGGCGGCATTTCTAGACATCAGCAATACAATCTATAACTGTATGATCAAAGTATTGGAAAAGAGCAAGGTGAGTAAAAGCATCGTCAAGTGGATTAAATCCATGTTAGACGGAAGGAAGATAAAAGCAACCCTGTTTGAAGAAACACTGACGGTTAGGGCCACCCGAGGTTGTGCTCAGGGAGGAGTTCTTTCTCCTCTGCTGTGGAACCTCGCGGTGAACAACATCATAGCTATGCTCAACAGATAATGTTTTTATACACAAGGATATGCTGATGACCTAGTGATTGTGGCACGAGGTAAGGTGACGAGTGTTATCCAGGACCTCATGCAAAGATCACTTAACCTTGTGGAGAACTGGTGTCGGAAAGAACAACTGTCAGTCAACCCGAACAAGATAACTCTGGTCCCTTTTACAAGAAGGAGAAAATTAGAGGGAAAGAGATCACTGAAGCTCTTTGGGCAAGATATATATATATGGAAGAATAGGCACTGCACCTAGGTGTAGTGTTAGATAAAAATCTAACCTGGAATCCACATACAGAAAGGAACATAACCCAGACCAAGAAGTTGCTGTATGCATGTAAAAGAGCCGTCGGGAAGACATGGGGCCTAAGATCATCAATGGTAATGTGGATATATACGATGATCATTAGACCGTTGATGTCCTACGCTGCAATTATCTCGTGGCAGAAAGTAAGCCAGGGAAAAGTCAGTAGTAGATTGGATAGCCATAACTGGATCTATGAGAACTACGCCGACAGAAGCCTTGAATACTTTACTAGACCTCCCATCACTATGCAGTTTCATAAAAGGATAAGGCTGCCGAGCTGAGTGGCTCAGACGGTTAAGGCGCTGGCCTTCTAACCCCAACTTGGCAGGTTCAATCCTGGCTCAGTCCGGTGGTATTTGAAGGTGCTCAAATACGACAGCCTCGTGTCGGTAGATTTACTGGCACGTAAAAGAACTCCTGCGGGACTAAATTCTGGCACCTCGGCGTCTCCAAAGACCGTAAAAGAAGTTAGTGGGACGTAAAGCAAATAACATTATTATTATTAAGGACAAGGCTAGAATGACTTCATATAGATAGGCACTATCAGAGTGCTGGAATGTACAAAGATCCAATCTAGGACACCGTAAAATTAACAGAGGAAGTTCTATACATGCTTTCTGATCATATGATACCAAAGTACAACTTTAAAAACCGTTTGAGACCCAGAGAATAAAAAAGGAAGACTGGGATATCAACAAATGGAATACTGAAAAAGAAGATATAGTGTGATGGACTGATGGATCAAGGGCTGGGGATGGCACAGGAGGAGGGATCAATGGGGGAAGACCTGAGAGATCAATCCAGATGAGCCTGGGCAAATACACTACAGACTTTCAAGCAGAAGTGATAGCTATCAACTCAAGCCTTGAAGAAAATCTGAAAATGAATTATATGAATAAGAACATTTTCATTTTTACAGACAACCAAGCGGCCATTGAGGCACCAGAAGCAGTCCAGTTAATATCCAAAATTGTCTGGTATTGTCATTCACTTCTCCTGAAGCTCTCAAAGTACAACATTGTCAAAATAATATGGGTACCAGGGCATGCAGGTATAGAAGGAAATGAAAAGGCAGATAAACTGGCCAGGAAAAGGGGCAGAAACACATTTTGTAGGCCGAGAACCTGTATGCAGGATTTCCTATGGACAAGCCTGACACTACATGGGAAAATGAGTACAAAAGAAACAAATGGAGAATTGAAAAAATACTCCAGGATGCAAGGAACTGATAAAAGGACCAAACAAGAAGCATACTGAAGAACTGTTGAAACTCAGCAGAGAAAATATATGATGGGTGGTAGGACTGTTGACAGGACACTGTCATCTGAAAAAACACCTACATAGAATTGGAGTAATAAGAGACAATGTATGTAGGAAATGCAATGAAGCAGAGGAATCAACTGAACACATACTTTTCTACATACTCTAGGACTACCAGATGAAGAGAGGGCAAAAAATCCAAAAAGACCCAATAAGAACTAACTGCATCTTTGAGAAGGGAGCAGGTATATCTAGGTGGGAATGAAGGAAAAACATAGTAGCAAAGGATCTTAGAGGTTGATGCTAATTAGGAACTAATACTTAGAGGCCCCATGAAGAAGAAGAAGCGTACCCACACAAATCGCTATCTTCATGCAGATTCTCACCATCATCCAGCACAAAACAAGGCATTCTCACAACACTCACCAAGAGGGAGAGACGAATTTGTGAGCCATCAAATATCCAGGTGGAGATGGACACATTCGAGGGTAATGGTTACAGCATTTGTAGATTCATAGAGCCCTGCATCCCAGAGAAACGACCAAGCAAAGCTCACAGAAGGAAGAAGTGAAGGGAACTGTCTACTTGCCTTACATTCACAACACTACAGATCGAATTGCCAAGGTCCTCCGCAAACACAATATAAAACCCATGTTTGGCACCACCACTAAAATTGTTCACAATCTGGGTAAAACCAAGGACAAATTGTCCCCACTTTTACATCCTGGGGTATACTAAATTCCCTGTACTTGCGGTAAGGTATACATTGGCCAAACATACCGGTCTATTGGGACCGGTATCAAGGAACATGAACGTAATATTCGTCTCAACCAGCCAGACAAATCAGCAATAGCTGAGCACGCTCTATCGTCAGGTCATGATGTCATGTTCCAAGATGCTTGAGCTCTTACCCACACTAAACACTACAAGTGCAGGAAAATATACGGGAAGCTGTGGAAATACGTAGAAATCCTAACAATTTCTACAGGGACACTGGCTACCAATGAAGTAATACCTGGTTGCCAGCCATTAAGGATTTACATAGGTAGTTCCCTTCTCATTATTTTCCACATTCGTACGTTCTTCATCGCCAAATTTTTCATTCCAGGCTTGTGTCAATGTCATATATCTGTCAGTGTCAGATGTTACGTACACATGTTATGTGACCCTCTTAGACTGATTCCGATGGTTCCGTCAGCTTCCGCTTCGAGTGAGTGTAGTTGGTCAAAAGGGACCTGTTGGATTTTCCTGCCGGACCCTGATCTGGCGGGGACAGCTTTAGCCAGTCTGTCAAGGACTGCGCCATGGCACCTCTGAATGGTGACCCAGTGGGGCCAGCAGTGGTAGATACTTTGATACTGTACCACGTCCGGGGAGCCATCTGGTGACGAATGAATGTACCATTTCCACTTCTATTATAATGTCTAAATTCAAAAGCTCATTGTTTAAGAAGCCTTTCTTGTGGACAGTCAAGATTTTCTTCTGATGATGCAGAGCACACTTCTCTGTGAAACATAAAGAATTTCACCTTATTTTCTTGACACAGCATAAGCCCAAAAGCCTACATCATGTCTATCATAAAGTTATGTTAAATGGGTGTGATAAGTCAGTCTTCCTTAAACCAGTAACAGAAAATAAAGTGAGAATCATAATAGGGAACATTAAAGAAAAATCGTAGTTGTGGCTGGGATGAAATTTCACCATGGATCTTGAAACAGTCCTTTGACCCAATCTTAAGAATTTTGACAGAGTTAATAAACATGTCTCTGGAAGCAGGTATATACCCTGATATACTAAAGATATCCATAATTAAGCAAGTATTCAAAAAGGAGGACAGATCTCTATTAGACAATTACAGGCCGACAGCTCTAATTTGCACATTCTGTAAAATTCTAGAATATGTGATATATAACAGATTAGTAGAGATTTTGGAGAAGAAGAACCTAATTAATAAAAAGCAGTTTGGTTTCAGAAAGGGCTTATCTACAGTAAAGGCAATTACAGATCATTTTGAAAAGCTACTTCATTCTCTAGACAGAAATAAATGTTCTCTAGGGGTGTTTATGGACTTGTCGAAAGCCTTTGATACTGTAAATCACAGGATATTGCAAGGCAAGATAGAAACTTATGGCATTAGTGGGACAACAGTGGATTTAGTAAAATCATATTTGAATAATAGATGACAGCTGACTGAAATCCTCTTCAAAAGTGAAAATAAATATTGTAAATTTTGGTCAACACAAAGTCTAGGTGATAAAGGTGTATCTCAAGGCTCTATTTTGGTTCTCTTCTTTTTATTCTACATGTTAGTGAAGTACCTCAACCTGACCATGAAAATAAATGTACTAGATTTCTATCAACACCAAGTCTAGTTGATAAAAGTGTACCTCTAGGCTCTATTCTTGATCCTCTTCTTTTAATTCTACATGTCAAAAAGTACCTCAACCTGACCAGAATTCTAGTATCCTATATGCTGATGATACCTCAATTCTGACTTCAGACTCAAATATTGCTTGTTTACTCAGCAGGATTCAACATGTAATTGGCCACCTAAATCCATATGTACTTTAGAAGTACAAACTTGAGAGTAAAGTAAATCCTTCCAAAACTAGCTATATAATTATTAAGAGGAAATCTAATTTAGATATTGACCTTACTTGTGATCTGAAAAAATTCAAGAAGTAACCTCAACTAAAATTTTGGGTATTACAGTAGATAATAACTTAATATCGGAGACTCAGATTACTGAAATCTATAAGAAAATTATCGGAAACTCCTTCATATTGAAATGAATTTCTTGCTTCTTACATACTGAACATCAACTGACAATATATTATGGTTTAATACATTCTCACATATCATATGGTACTGAAATATGCGGAGTCGCTGCACATAGTCACATGGGCAGGTTATTCAAATTACAGAAAAAGGTATTAAGATTTATATTTGGAAAGAGACAGAGATAATCATGTAGGCTTGCATTTCAACAAAACAATATATTAACGCATTATGGTTTGTATATATTTAAAATCATCCTGCTGGTAAGGCATAACACACAAAACTGTAGCATACATAAGTATGAAACCGGAGGATAAGACAACTATTTTGAGTACCATAAGGATAAACAAATAGTTTTCTGAATAGCATCCTTTAAAAAAGGGTGTAATATTTTTCAATAAACTCCCAGAGGAAATTAAACTGCTATCAGATTTCATATTCAAGAAAAGATTTTAAAAAGTACTTACCGGCAGCAAACAATATATAATATATATTATATTAAAGTATTATATTCTCTAGGTGAATTACGATGATTTTCAAATACAGTGGAACCTTGGGATGCGAGCATAATTTGTTCCGGCAACATGCTTGTAATCCAAAGCGCTCATATATCAAAGCAAATATTCTCATAAGAAACAATTGAAACACGGATGATTCGTCCACAACACAAACACATTTATTCACGTAACATTTCTAAACCAAAATATAACGTAAAACAAATTAAACTGCACTTTACCTTACAATAGAATCATTTTTGATGTGAGGGAGATGAAAGGCGACATGAGAAGAGTTGCTGTGTAGCACAAATTTCACTATCGGCATCACTGCTATCTGTTGGCTCACTGGAATTGTTTTCTTTTCATGCAACTTTAACAAGGAACCTGTCCAATGACTGTTGCTTTTGCCTCTTTTTGAGGATTTCACAAAAATGTGACATTGCATTGTCATTGAACAGATTCATCGCTAGCACTGCTACAGCCTTATTCGGGTGGTGTTTTTCTACAAAATTTTGCACTGTTTCCCACATTTTACACTTCTCCCAAATCTCAGTTGAAGTGAGAGATTCCATTGACTTCTCCTCAACAGGGGCTTTACTTTTAAATTCCCGCTCGCATTAGCACACAATAACAGGGTTAAACGGTCGTTCATGAGCTTGTGACCGGGCATTGAATTCTCTTCTGCATCCTTTTCCAAAAGAGTCCTGTTTCATCGCAGTTATTAAAGACTTGCTGTGGCAAGTAACACTCAGTAACAATGAGCTTCTGAAACTCAGCAGTGAATACCTCAGCTGCCTTAGTATCCGAACTGGAAGCCTCCCCATGCCTAACAACACTATGGATGCCACTTCTAAGTTATCAAACCATCCCCTGCTGGCCTTGAAGCTTTCTTCGACTTCTGTTGACGTACGTGAACTACATGGTAATTTACTTACGATGTCGGCATACAATGTCCTTGCCTTCTCGCAGATTAAATTCTCAGTCACAGTATCGCCTGCTAGTTGCTTATCATTTATTCAAATGAAAAGCAACTTTTCTACATCTTCCAGAACACATGGCCATTGCTCACTCTTGTGACTCCTTTTGCTGCATCTGCCCCTTTTATTTCTTCTTTAATATTGTGAAAATCGTTGACGTAGACTTGTTATAAAATCTCGCGATATCAGCCACTCACATACCTTGTTCGTGTTTTTTGATCATTTCCTTCTTAACTTCCATTGAAATCATCTCCTTCTTCTGACCAAATTTCTTTTAAGCCTTCTTTTCATTCACTGGCCCCATTATCGCAGAACAGTTATAACACTAATGAAAGATCAAAACATGTACACTAGTACGGTGTTGACTATGCGAGCGAGGCACGGCAACTGAAGTCCAGCGCAGGAGATGATTACACACACTAACCCAGGAAAGAGAGAGGCGGGGGGGAGGGGAAAACAAAGGCACGGGGGAGGGGGAAACGTAGGTACACGTGACACTTATATTGCGGAACCTCACTCGCGTATCAAGTTACAATTTATTTCAAATGTTTGCTCGTCTTGCAAAACACTCGTAGACCAAGTTACTCGCATTCCGAGGTTTCACTGTATACCATATAGATGTATCATTTTATATTTCTGTGTATCTATCAAATACTAAATTATATAAAAAGAATGATATTATAGAACTGAACTCTGTGTACCAAGAACTGAAGATTTCAGAATATGTTATTTAAATGTATCTTTACCCGGGTGGCAGAACTGCAGTATGCCGATGACACCGCATCTCCTGCTCTTAACACCTGCAGAACCACAACAGTCAGTCAGCTGCTTTGAAACTGCATGTGATCACTTTGGTCTTGCCATTAATGTGAAAAAAACAGAGGTACTTGCACAACCTGCCCCAGGATTAACTCTTCCCAAGTTCAGTATCTCCATCTTACACACAACACTGGAAAAGGTTGATCACTTTTCATATCTTGGAAGCATCTTGTCTAAACACTGTGCCTGTAAACATGACATTGATAAAAGAATTGGGGCTGCTCATGCAGCATTCGGATGGTTAATGCACAGAGTCTTCATGAATAACAACCTAAAACTGTATACCAAACTCATGGTGTACAAAACTGTTGTCATTTCCACGCTACTCTATGGTTGTGAAAAATTGGACACACTATCGCTGTGTTATCAAAAAACTTGAGCGTTTCCACCAACGAAAAATGAGATACATCTTGAATATCAAGTGATGAACTATGTGACCCACACTGCAGTTCTCGACAAAGCGCAGCTAAATAGCATTGAGGCAACAATCGTCGCTCATCAACTGAGATGGTTAGGCCATGTTTACTGCATGAGTGATACCAGGCTTCCCTGCCAAATTCTTTATGGTAAACTTTGCTCCGGCAGTAGACCTCTTAAGCATTTTAAGGACCAGCTAAAACACATCATGAAGACAACTGGTATAAATATACAGACATGCGAAGAATGTGCTGTGGACCGTTCACTGTTGCGGAACACTACATCCACCACTGTCAACTTGTTTGAAAGAGAACGCCGCAGACAACTTCAAGAGGCCAAGCGACAAGCAAGAAAACATTGCAGGTTATAAATTTCATCTTCTTTGTCTGTACTGAAGATCTGCTTATGATACAAATTCTTATAATTTTGTTAATTACCACCTATTCAATACAATTGAGGTGGTAATTAACAAAATTATAAGAATTTGTATTACAAGCAAGAAAACTCCGTACCGGGCGAGTTGGCCGTGCGCGTAGAGGCGCGCGGCTGTGAGCTTACATCCGGGAGATAGTAGGTTCGAATCCCACTATCGGCAGCCCTGAAAATGGTTTTCCGTGGTTTCCCATTTTCACACCAGGCAAATGCTGGGGCTGTACCTTAATTAAGGCCACGGCCGCTTCCTTCCAACTCCCAAGCCTTTCCTATCCCATCGTCGCCATAAGACCTATCTGTGTCGGTACGACGTAAAGCCCCTAGCAAAAAAAAAAAAAAGAAAAAGAAAACTCCGTCAATTATAACCCCGCCCTCCTGCATCCATTCATTGTGAGTGTGGGCGTATGTTTTATGCCAAGATTGGTCTGTTTAGTCATTGCAAACACATCCATAAACTGAGTTGAACTGCTCACTTTATGCAGGAAGAAGTTATATATACTCGGATCGAGTTACAGGCGACAACGATGTTACCTTAGTTTAAGATATGATCTATACTGTACCCTTAAGCATAGGGTGTTATTTTTTGTGATGTATCATCATTATCATCATTTCCCTTTATCCAGCTGTAGCCGGGTAGGGGCAAATATGGTTCCTCTCCACTTTCTTCGGTCTTTCCACCACTCTTCCTCCAACACTGTATCCCAGTCCAGGTTTCTTTCTATAATGCTGCGTTGGATGGTATCCTTCCATCTCAATCGTGGTCGTCCATGGCCTCTCCTTCCTTGGATTTGCATTTCCATCACCTTTTTTGGCATTCTTTCGTCGCTCATTCGCTTTATGTGCCCAAACCATCTTAGTCGGCTCTTCTCTATTCTATCATTCATTTTTTCCACTCCAATTTCTTCCCGGATTTTCTCATTCCTTATTTTGTCTCTTCTACTCTTCTGTATCATACTCCTCAAGAACTTCATTTCGGCTGCCTGTATTCGACTCTCATCCTTCTTTGTCATTGTCCAAGTTTCTGCTCCGTAAGTTGTTATGGGTACGTTATACATCTTGTACATAGTATCCTTTGCTTCCATTGGCACATCCTATTCTGTAAAATGCAGGTAAAGGAAATAAATTTGAATTTGAATTATTTTGCGGAAACCCTCATTTGAAACTTCCATCTTCTATGATGTTACAAGTGAGAGGAGCTGGTTACCAGTTATAGCCTACTTAAGTTTCCCATAAAACAGTTATAACCACCACCACCACCACCACCTTCTACACCACAGAGGTAAAACCATGATGAATTACAAGTACTTTACAACTGTAGTAAATAGCAACTAAATAACAAAGTTACTATCCTATCTTTTAAATGGAAGACCCATCCTTCTTGCAGGATCAGAACTTGTTCTTATTTTCAGTCATAATTATGGTGGTGGTGATTATTGTTTTAAGAGGAAATATAACTGAACAACCATCCTCTATATAACACTAATCAGAGAGAAAAATGGAAGGGGTCGGACACTTCGGTAAAAATTAAGATATCGGCCAAAGGAAACAAGGACCACAAAGCGTGTGAAAATGAAAGGCTCCCTAGGATTCACAAACCTAATACTGTCAGGGTCGAAAAAGAAGGAGAGTTGACTAATGGAAGTCAGAAAGGATAGTTGAAAGTGAGGAGCCTGGCACAAGTAAGTGGAAGCAATGCAAGGACTTGGCTAAGGACTCCCCGATCGCCAACCCACGCTCCCAAGTTAAGAGTCCCTGGCGGCCCTTTTAGTCACCTCTTAGAACAGGTAGGGGATACCGTGGGTATTATTTTACCGCTTCCACCCATAGGGGGATTGTCAGTCATAGGCCATAGGTAAGAACAGCCTTTCAGGATATTCTGACATCTTAAAAATTTTTATAGCATCTTCTTTGAATATTTAATGTCATGGACTGGAGCAAATCATAGTCACCAGGCACAATATTTAGACTGAAACTTCTGTTTGGTTAATATCCCTCGATGTTCTGAAACACTATCACACCTTCTATTAATACTAATGATAATAATAATTTCATGTGACTATTGCCAGCCAGATAATGCAGACACTCCAACGAGCGCAGGCAGCATCTGCCGTGTTTGTGTGTTAGTGTGGTGGAGAATAGTGTTGTGTAAAAGTTGAAGGAAGGGAATTAACTATACAAGATTAAAATACCTCACCTGGGCTCCTAGGACCGAAGGCCAAGACACTGAGCACTCAGCCATGGAGTCGCACTTTCTATAGATTAAAGCTGGGCATTATCTTAAAAATGGATTTAAAAAAAATAGTTGCCTCTTGTAGGGTGGGGCAGTAGAATATATCCTTCCTTCCAACTCCTAGGCCTTTCCTATCCCATCGTCGCCATAAGACCTATCTGTGTTGGTGCGACGTAAAGCCCCTAGCAAAAAAAAAAAAAAAAAAAAGAATATATCCGCAGAATCCTCTGCCTGTCGTAAGAGGCAATTAAATGGGGGTTCTCAGCTTGGAAGTGTGTTGGTGACCACAGGTCCCGTACAGTAGCTTAGCCTTGCTCCTCTCCAATCTTCCTTGGTCAACTCTTGTTTTCTTCTGACTCCCATATTAATAGGTTTGTGAAGCTTCATGGGAAATACTGTAAATACCTAGGTGTTAATACGAGGAATGATCTCCATTGGCGTAATCATGGTAATGAGGTTGTTAGAAAGTTTGTTAAGAAAGAAGCCATATTTTCCAGTATCGACACACTTAAATGTAACTTAAAAGCTCTTCAGTCTGTGGTACATTCAGGTTAAATATAAATATTATACTACAACACACCTGTAAAATACACACTATTAAACAAAGAATGACATGTTTCGTTCTTAAAAGATCATCATCAGATTCTATCAAGTCACATTCAGATAGATAGAAATAATATTTATGTTTATCTCTCTTTAATATTTAGGAACATAAATTCTAGAACATACAATAAAGTCCTGCTTTGTCTCCACTCCAGCATTAACTGTGAGGTGCCAATGCAGTGCCGGCACTGCTGATGGCTCCATACAGTGGACCCCACGGTATGCACTAGCCATGCCTCTTGGTAGGTGTGCTGGTTACCAACTCATGAACCCAAATTGACACATTGGGGCAAAATGCTGGCAACCAAGAATGAGTTAGCTGGAAAATTGATGATGTCCAATAACGGACCAATTATTTTGGAATTATGAATTTACTCATTCAGGATAAATATTTCAGGTTCCCTTTGGAAATCAAAATCTATATTATCTGAAGGCCTAGCAGGTATCAATTTTTGTAAATGAGACAAAGTCTCTCATAGTGCACCGGCACTGCCATGTCTTCCAAGTAGCCTACACAGTGGCCTCCACAGTCGCCGTGAAATGCACCATCTCAAATCCAACAAATGACGACACCACATCTCCCACCAGACATAAACTCCATCTCCAAATTCCCACCCTTCTCATTAACTTCCACACTCTAGGAAAACTCCCCAAGGCACACACAAATTTCTCCTGCACAACCCTTCACCAGAATCCCACCAGCCAAGAAAAGTCTTCGCCATGCTCGTCAGATTCAACATGCAGCACCACGAGATACCTGACATCTGTCCAACTTCTAAAGGTGTAATCATTAAAGTCAACGTGGAGGACGACGCACGCCGGCTCACCCACACTCTCAGAGCCCGCCCAGTTAGGATCAGTATCACCCCTGAAGCCCTTATCCACTCCCACCACCAAAACCCCTCCTGCCGTCGCTGCCTGTTCAGTTGTATTATCCAGGGAGTGGACTTGGACATCACAGAAGGCATCATAGTTTCCAAGCTGAATGCAGAGGGCTTTCCTGTCCGAAAAGCCTTCCACATCAGAAACTCATCAGGACCCTTCATCATAACGAGGATCCTACTCCCACCACTGAAAATATGGATACAGTCATTGCTAGTAGGGTTTCCATCTTTCGCCACCGCCACAGGGTGGAACCTTCCCGCGCCCCAGCTCCCCAACTCATCCGTTGTGAAAGGTGCCTGGTTTATAAGCAGCACCCAACAGCACACTGCACTGCCAAACATCGGTGTGCAGACATTGTTCAGAACTTCATCCTACATCCCAATGTTCAACGATCACCTAAGTGCAACACCTGTGGTGACCCCCACCCCACGTACACCTGTCAATGCAAGGCCCGTCCCACCCCTCCTGAAAACCGCCCTGAATTAGTCGCTCCCATCTGTACCGTACATGCCCCCATCCAACCAACTCGCTCACTCTTTCCCCCTCCTACCCTTGAAGACACCATTCGATTCATCACCATCTCCCTCTTTAACATTTATCCATTCCATCACTCCATGGTCCTCACCCAACTGCAAGCCACAGCCAACCAAACCCTTAATATACACTTTCAAACCTTCCACACCGGCCTCAACACCCATTTCCACTTTACCGCCCTTGAGACATTAGTTTGATCATGGCTAGAGTCCCCTCCTGATCCAGGTCTCCTAAGCCCATCTCTATCCTCTTCTTTAACATCCAGTCCTTTCACTCCAAACGCCTCCATCTTCAGGCCTCACAGCCCAACACCCCTTCCATGTCCTCCTCTTCAATGAAACTATGCTCCAGCCTCATAAATTCGCCCATCTCCACGGCTTCAAACTACACCACTCAGACCATCCCAATGACATCGGCCAAGGTAGTTCCGTACTAGCTTCACGCACTTCACTCCCAATCCGCATCCACACACCCCCCTTACCCTCTCTCCTTTCCTGAATCCATTGCCGCCACGATATATTTCCCCTCCCAAATCCTACATGTTGCCATCATTTACCACCGGTCCCACCTCCCATTACCCGTGGCCTATATCTCCCACCTTCGTGACACCTTCCTCCACTTTCTACTCCTAGTAGACCTTAATCTAACGTATCGCTCCCACATCGAAATAGACCGTTTGCAAAACCTACTTAACCACATCGATTGCTCCCTCGTCCCTATTGCTGGACCCCAGACGCCATCATCGCCCACAATTCACTTGACCACCTCTCTACTTCCAAATATTGACAGTGACCACCTCCCCGTTCTTCTCCAAATTCCCTCTGCCAACCACCGTTCTCCACTCCACCCTCTATCCGCATTACCAACTTTGCCAAGCAGACTGACCCTCCTACCAGACCCATCAATCCCAAGCCCTGGAAAAGCCCTCTCTTCCACTAAACGGTCAATAATCCATAGATACCCTGAACACCTATATCCTATCCGCAATTACTGCAGCATCCTCAGCCCACATTCCCACCACCCTCCACTCTCCTTCCCAACCCCGACTTCCTCCCCGTTTCCTCCACCTCCAAAAGCTTTCCCAATCCTACCTTCACCAATTCAGATCCACTCGTGATCCTTACTTCCTCCGCCTACACCGCCAGACCCTCCGCACTATCCAAAACTACCTTGCAGCTCACATCCGTCGCTCCTGGGCCCTTACCTGCACCACTCTCAACACTCTCCATGCACACCCATCCAAATACTGGCGAAAGTTGAACACTCTCGTTGGTCAATCCTCTACTCCTAGATATCCAATCATAGACTGTGGTGTCGCTCCAGCCAACACCACGGAGAAACTGGAGATCTTCACCCAGCACTTCGAACATAATTTCAACACACATGCTGACTATATTTTTTATATTTCAGACACTCAGCTTTACCTAAACCTAGCCTCCTCCCCCAGCACTCACACCCTTCATGAACCACACCCTCACAAACTATCCTGTAGATGGTTCCATCACCCCTTCTGAAATCCATTCCGTCCTATCCAAAACGCATAACACTGTCCCTGGACCTGACAAAACCCGCTACTACACATCCGTCAAGCCCCTCCGATCCTTTGCACCATGCTACCCACACTACACTTTATCCTTAGAACCGGCTTTTACCCTTCATCCTGGAAACACACCACAATGTTCCTTTTCCCCAAATCGGGCAAACCTCCCTCAGACCTCAACTCCTACCGATCCATCGTCCTTATTACGGTCCTTGCAGAAGACCTTGATAAAATCCTTGTTTGCAGTCTCCACCCGCATATACACAGTAACCACTTGCTTCCCCCTCCCAATTTGGCTTCCGTCCTGGCCTGTCCACCACTGATCAGCTCTTTTGTCCAAATCACATCAATAACTTCAATCATGCCCGTTTCACCCTTCTAATCATGTTTGATTTCCACCAAGCATTTGATTACATCTGGCACCCTGCCCTCCTGTTCAAGCTACATATCTTTAGTCTTTCCCTCTCCTACATCTGATTTATCTCCTCCTTCCTCAGCAACCGCACAACCCAGATCTCCATCAACCAGCAGCTCTCTTCCTCTTTACCGCTCACACTTGGTGCCCTACAAGGCTCACCACACTCCCCCCGTCCTCTTTATCCTATTTGTAGCAGATATACCCCAGCCTCCAACCCCGATTAAACTTCTTCTTCAATTTGCGGATGACACCGCCATCCTCGCTCCCTTCTACTCCATCCAGTCTTAACCATACCGTCCAACCTTACCTAGACTCCTTCTTACCGAGCTCGATAGCTGCAGTCGCTTAAGTGTGGCCAGTATCCAGTAATCGGGAGATCGTGGGTTTGAGCCCCACTGTCGGCAGCCCTGAAGATGGTTTTCCGTGGTTTCCCATTTTCACACCAGGCAAATGCCGGGGCTGTACCTTAATTAAGGCCACGGCCGCTTCCTTCCACTTCCTAGGCCTTTCCCATCCCATCGTCGCCATAAGACATATCTGTGTCGGTGCGACGTGAAAAAAACAAATAGCAAAAAAAATAGACTCCTTCATTTCTTGGTGTGACCAGTGGCACACCCATATAAAACCTAGTCCCTCCTATTTCACTGCAAACTCCGGAGATCAGCAGCACCTGTGATCCCCACAATCTCCACCTCCGAATCCATGATACCCCCATCCAGACCCAACCCACCCTCAAATACCCAGAAATCCATTTCGATGAACACCTAACCTTTCATCCCCTATACCTCCACCTCAAAACCAAGACCGCCGCCCATACCTGGCTGGTCCGGTGGTTAGCCAGCGCTCAGTGGGGTCGTAACTCCTCTCTGCTCCTCTTAACCTACAAGTCCTTTGTCCATCCTCCCATTACCTGTGGCCTCACTGCCTGGCCAGCTGTTGCCCACTCTTTTCCATAGAATGTCGCCTTGTCCGTGGTGTGCTACGTCTCCCCTGTCTCTTCCACACATCTAACCTCTATGACATCTTCCCCTTTCCCAAACTGGATTCCTTCATCCTTGTCCATTTCCAACGAGCTGTCCTTTGCACCCTCAACCGAGCCCATCCTCCCCTAACCCAACTCTTTAATGGCCCACCTCCTCCTTCCCCACTCTGCATCCAGTCCCCCCTTCAACACTATCGTTCCCTTTCCCCACCCCAGGGTGGCGGACGACCGGGGCCTGTGACAGGACTCTCACCCTGTATTTCCTCCCTGTCACTTTAACACCCTCAGCAACAATAGCAACATCAGCAACAAATAAGCAGTCTATTTCACCTCCCATTATAATGATTATAATCTTGTGCATGAGGCCGCGTCGGCATCCCTCCTTCTAATACCAATATAAATGGTCCGTTATTGGACATTATAAAATTTTCAGCTAACTCATTCCTGGTTGCCAGCGTTTCGCCCCCATGCGCTAGGCTGGGCTCATCAGTTGGTACCTATTCTCTGGACCACCTTTTGAGCAGACTAAAGCGGAAGTGACGTCATTGTCTCGTCACACTTGCCGTGGTTGCCAAATGAGCCGGCGAGCGATTCAAAGTTGTACTCCACCACTATAATACTGCACAGCTCACGGATTGAACCTCGAATGGATTTAAAATAATTAATAAATTCACGTATGCGTGTTAGAATCCCATACAGTCTTTTAACGGCTTACATCTTTAGACAATTAATTTACTGAAATACATTTTAAATGTAAAAACCTACAATCTGTTTTCCAGTCAATGATCGGGTCAGGAATGGAATAAATGAAGCCCCATCTTGCAGCGAGGACAGGAATTGAGCCAGCTGCCGAAGCCTGTTTCACTCCTCTGGGGCAATGATTAATGACTGACAGATGAAATTAAAATGATACTGGAGAGTGATGCTGAAATGAAAGATGACAGGGAAAACCGGAGTACCCAGAGAAAAACCTGTCCCGCCTCCGTTTTGTCCAGCAAAAATCTCACTTGGAGTGACCGGGATTTGAACCACTGGACCCAGCATTGAGAGGCCGGCGCGCTACCACCTGAGCCATGGAGGCTTTCAAAATTTTAATGTATTAACTACAATTTCACGCTTAAAGCATTGCGAACAAATTCTTTTGACATAAACAGTAAGCATTACATTCATTAAATTATTATTATGTCCGCCTTTGTGGTGTAGTGGTTAGCGTGATTAGCTGCCACCCCCGGAGGTCCGGGTTCGATTCCCGGCTCTGCCATGAAATGTGAAAAGTGATACGAGCCTCGGGAGGTCAACTGAGTAGAGGTGGGTTCGATTCGATTCCTACCTCAGCCATCCTGGAAGTGGTTTTCCGTGGTTTCCCAGTACTCCTCCAGGCAAAATGCCGGGATGGTACCTAACTCAAGGCCACGGCCGCTTCCTTCCCTCTTCCTTGCCTGTCCCATCCAATCTTCCCATCCCTCGACAAGGCCCCTGTTCAGCATAGCAGGTGAGGCCGCCTGGGGGAGGTACTGGTCATTCTCCCCAGTTGTAACCTCGACCCAAAAGTCTGACTCTCCTGGACACTGCCCTTGAGGCGGTAGAGGTGGAATCCCTCGCTGAGTCCGAGGGAAAAACCGACCCTGGAGGGTAAACAGATTACGAACGAACGAACAATTTCAATAAATTAATTATTACAAATATATTTTTATAAAAATATTATTACATATTATTATTATTCAGGAGGTTTCAACGTCAACTTACCTTGTGCCGCAGTAATTAATCTGTGTCACTATCGAGTGGCTGCACACCCAAGTCGGAATCAGAGCCGGGGTCAGCACACAAGGTAAACTAATCTCGCCGTCAATACTATTCACTCGGAAATGCTTATAAACAGACAGAATCATATTTCTCTCACCGGAAGTAAAAGTCTTGTGTTCTTCTTCAACTGATAACAGTCTGGTGAATTTTTGTTCGGATCCATTGCACAATAATATCCAGTAACGAGTAAGAAGTAATCCACAAACGTACAAGAGACTACAAGAATATTATGAATTAGCACACAATACGCACATACACTGTTTTTGTAAAAGTGAAGCACACTGATAAAATTCTCTCACTGCTGTTTTAAACAGACTATGATTGGAACTGCATTCACGTGTTCAGGACATCCATTGAGTGAGTAAGTATGGCAGCTCCGCATTGACTGCACCATTGCCAAAACTCGCTCTGAGTGGCGCACCCCCCTTGCCCCCTCACCTACCGTGTGACAATACCGTAGGCACTGCCCCTGTCACCCGCTCCATCCCCTGGTCTATACACTCACTTCCGCTTTAGTCTGCTCAAAAGGTGGTCCGGAGAATAGCACACCTACCAAGACGCTGGCTAGTGCATACCGTGGAGGCCACTGCATAGGCTAATTGTAGCCACTGGCAGCGCCAGTGCACTATGAGAGACTTGGTCTTATTATCAAAAATTGATGCCTGCTTGGCCATCAGATGATATAGATGTTGATTCCCATTGGGGAATCTGAGATATTTGTTCCGAATGAGTAAATTTATAATACCAATATAAATGGTCCGTTATTGGACATTATAAATTTTCCAGCTAACTCATTCCTGGTTGCCAGCGTTTCGCCCCCGTGTGCTAGGCTGGGCTCATCAGTTGGTACCTAGCACACCTACCAAGACGCTGGCTATTGCATACCGTGGAGGCCACTGGTTGCCAGCGTTATGAGTTAGCTGGAAAATATCCGATAATGGACCATTTATATTGGTATTATAAATTTACTCATTCGGAACAAATATTTCAGATTCCCAATGGGAATCAACATCTATATCATCTGATGGCCAAGCAGGCATCAATTTTTGATAATGAGACCAAGTCTCTCATAGTGCATTGGCACTGCCGGTGGCTACAATTAGCCTACGCAGTGGCCTCCACGGTATGCACTAGCCAGCATCTTGGTAGGTGTGCTAGGTACCAACTAATGAGTTAGCTGGAAAATTTATAATGTCCAATAACGGACCATTTATATTGGTATTATAAATTTACTCATTCGGAACAAATATTTCAGATTCACCAATGGGAATCAACATCTATATCATCCCCCTTCTTGTTACCATTTCATGTACAATGTGATTCCTTTATGCATGTTCAACTCATCAATCGTCCATCTCTTGTACTATGAATATTATAGCAACATTCCATCATATCATTATAATTTATACTTACGTTTAATCAAAAAGAAAAGAAAAACTGTATACACATGCAACTACTATGATAAGTGTTATGTTTTCCCGTCCATTACTATACTCAGTGTTATAGGTTTTACATCATATACTTCTATCTAAATAGTATTGTATTAATAATCAATGTAGAATAATCAAATGTATATGTCTTGTCCATGTCAATATCAAATAAGTTCATCATGTACTTTGTCCCCATATTTATAATAAAACTATTCCTTCAGTTAAGTTAATGCCTAGCCCTTTCAGACGTGAAAGAAAACTGGCAGTGTGAGTTTTGTTTGTATGTCAAAAACTGACTAAAATGCTCTTAAATACATATATTTTTAGTTTATTCTACAAAATAAACGTTAACATATGAAAAAATCACCTGCACAATTGTGTGTGTCAGGACTTAATTCACTACTTACAAAAAAAAAAAATTACCTCAAGGCATGTGAATATACATATGTACATGATCTTTGTTCAAACACAAGTAAACATTACATTATCTACACTGAGGACGAGTTTTGCTTTTACTACCCTTTCGGCGGCAGCACCTTGTCAGACCTGAAAGAAACTAGATGTGTGAATTTTTGTTTGTACGTCAAAAACTTACTAAAATGCTCTCAAATACATGTTTTTACAGTTTATTTTACAAAATATACGAACTATCGGCTGAAAAACAGAACCCACACAATTGTGCATGTCAGGACTTAATTCACTACTTACAAAATATAAAAAATTGAAAAATTCAACTCAGTACATGTGAATTTACACATGTACATGATCAAATGTTCTATTTTACAGTGCTGAACGATTTTAAACAATTAAAATCTTATGCATTACATTTCTTACGTAGAGTACGAGTTCTGCTTTCACAGTCCTTTTGGTGGCAGCACCCAGCACTCCTGCATGCATTGCCTGTAGAGAAGCCCGCACAATTGTGCGTATCAACATTCAAAACCTCATGCTATTATGTACGAGGTTGTAAGTTCAAAGTTTACGTTCGCTAAACAATTTACACACTTCATTGATTATATTCTGATATTCAGTAAAGCTTCTAGATTAATATGAATGAAATAAATAAATAAATACTTACTTTAGGCATTACTGCTTCCCACCATCTTGCTGATGAACTGTACTTTTAAACTCTTCTTCAAGCACCAAATAAAAACAGCTGAAGTACATGCTTCGTGTCCCGCACAAGCACTGCAGTCCGGTCTAGGGCCAAGAAAATGTCAAATAAGCTCAGACATAAGTAAAATACGAACCTGCACAATTGTGCGTATACGGTCTCTCTACCTCTCACTACTCTTCAAATCACTTCTTACCCATCCTACATATCCCTTACTCCCACTCAACATCTTCATCTCCTGGCCAGAGAGAAGACAATCCCTTCTAGGTGGCCCACTCCACCCCATCAAGGTGGGGAATGAAAACTTTTGTAGATAGATAACCTCCACGCTATGCACTAGCCATGCGTCTTGGTAGGTGTGTTAGTTATCAACTAATGAGCCCAAAGTGGCACACTGGGGCAAAACACTTTCAACCAACAATGAGTTAGCTGGAAAATTTATCATGTCCAATAATGAACCAATTATATTGGAATAGTGGTTTGAGTGACGAGATGATGGCAGTTCCATTAGTCTGAGAGATTAAATCCTGGTTCCAGGTACCCCATAAGTAGGGTATTTCGAATTTTGGAGAATTCAGGGAGAAATTCAGTGCTAAATTTTGGAATGAAGCTATTCAGGGAAGGGAAATGGATTGCGCTGTTTGGCCTCATGAAGGTTTCTCTAAAATGGAATATTTCTTGGCGTGTGTTCCAATTAGCCAGAATACTTAGTGTCTATAGGAGTATATTCATATCTCCAAAACTTAAAAGTTTACAGATGTAAAAACTGGTATCTGAATCTCCTTTAAAAATAAAGAAAAATATTCTTTTGTCTCAGAAAATCCCATTAAGGGGTTGAAAAAGGGTGAAAAATGGGTTTAATACCTTTTATGAGGCTACTTATATCTCAGAAACTGAAGAAGTTACAGACATGAAAATTGGTATTTGGAATCTCCTGCAAAAGTAATATAAAGATAATTTTATTTTGGAAAATCCACTTAAGGGGAACTGAAAAGGAGGTGATTTTTAAAATGAGCATATCTATGTATATAAAATAACATGTTCTGACTGACTGACCGATTCCTCATCGCCAAGCCGAAACTACTGGACATAAAGAAATGCAATTTTGGAAATGCATTTATATTAGAGCGTAGGTGCTCACTAAGGGAGGATGTTATCCTTGGGGAAATGTTTGGAAAGATTGATTTCACAGTAGGAGCCACTACAGAGTTCTTTGAAGGATGAGGTAAAATGGTTCAATGGCATAGACACATCTCTGAACTATTTCCAAATTCCTAAGCTAAGAGCACATGAAGATACAGAAATGGACTGTGGTCCTTGTGTCAGTAGAGTACAGCTCAGTGATGGTATGAGGTGGCATCAACAATGTGGTCAACACTGAGTTGATGTTAATTGATCACGGGACCCTCAGTGCCGAAAGGTACATCGAAGAGATCCTTTGCACCTTTCATTGGCAAGAATTTCATGATGATACATGGTAATGCACACTCCCATACCACTCGCTATGTTGTGCAATATCTGGATGAAGTTGGGATTTGAACCCTGGACTGACTAGCACATAGTCCTGACATAAAACCCCACGGAACATGCACTGAATAAACTTGGAAGGAACGTATTACAGTGTGACAATACCATCTTGGAAATACTGAGAACATCATTGTAGGAGGAGTGGGATTGCCTCCCAGCAGAGGCCATCCTACAATTTGTGAACGATACGCTTGAGCATTTACAGCCATCATAGATGCTAGGGATGTAAGCATCCATTTTTAATGAACAGTGTCTTCATGAAGTGCAGCATGAATATTAACTTAGTTTTGTTTGGCCATAAATTTAATGACAATTGCCAAAACCAACTGAAAAGAAAATGAAAGGAAAAATGGGAAATTTCAAGAATTGCAAAATGTAAGGAAATTGCGAGTTAAGGCATGTTGTAAAACATGTTTTGATATATTCTATAGCCAAACATCTAGCTTTCGTAAAATTTAAATTAATATTATAAAACCAATACATGTTAAAGGAATAAATTAAGATTTTACATAAGAAATTCAAGTGGTCCACCTTTTTTTTCTTTTCTTTTTTTACAATTTGCTTTACGTTGCACTGACACAGATAGGTCTTATGGCAACGATGGATAGGAAAGGGCTATGAGTGGGAAGGAAGCGGCCGTGGCCTTAATTGAGGTACAGCCCCAGCATTTGCCTGGTGTGAAAATGGGAAACCAGGGAAAACTATCTTCGGACCTGCCGACAGTGGGGTTCGAACCCACTATCTCCCAGATGGAAGCTCTCAGCTGCGCGCTCCTAACCGCACAACCAACTCGCCTGGTACTTTTTTTTTTTTTTTCCGGTTAGTGTAGTCCTAGTATGAAACTCTCTTTTGATGGATTAAGGACCACAGTGGATTGTATGCCCTAGCCACCTGAACATACGGAGGGGTTTGATTCGGAATATGTCTGAGATGCCCACACCTATTCCATAGCAACTTGTGCCCCAACTCACAAACCCACTTATTAGGCATTCATAATAACATAATTTATTGCCATTAGACAACATACAGTTGCAATAGACAAAGTCAAATACAATACATAAGTTACAGTTTAAAAAATATAAATACATCTAAATGGCATTATATATATATATATATATATAATGAAAAGTAAAATGAAAGCTCATCGTGACACTTTGGGCTATTTGTCTATAGAATAGTAACCGTGGAACTGATCATAACTACCAGTGTTACCTACCTATTAGGAAGGTGCTGACTTTCATATTCGCCTCTTAACAATAGCGTAACTTTTTCTTCAAATTCAGATAGTGATTAAAAACTGTTTAATATCAATCATTTTTTTTAGATATGTTTTGAATTTACATAAGAGCATATCTTTCCATTGGTTAGGTAGCTTATCGAATAAATTCCATTATATCTATGATGTTCTTGTGTCTTTTTCAATCTAATGTGCGGTAAATCTAAAGCATTCCTTCTCCGTGTATCATATGAGTGTACATTTTTACAAGATGTCTGATCATCAAGATTTTCTTTAATATTAAGGATGCAATGAAATGATGGGAGAGTCGATAACAGAAAGTTCTTGAAACATAGGCCTGCATGACTCCCTATTGGCCTTGCCTTTTATACATCTTATTGTCTACTTTTGCCATGTAAACACGTCTTGTGTCCCTGTCAAATTTCCTCATAATATGGTCAACAAAGACAAAGTCACCTCCGTACAGGCCATGAAGACCCTTGGAGGAGTGGAAGGTAAAGGCTTCCACCATTGTTAACCGCAGCACGTGATGGGGTAGAGTGGTTAGCTCTATGCCCGGCCGCCTTTGCCCCCAGGAATTAACCTGGTACTCATTTTTGGTGTAGGCTGAGTGAACCTCAGGGCCATATGCACCTCCGGAAGTGGAAATCTCGTTTCTTAAAGTTTACTACTTCCTGACGGGGATTCGAACCCACGTCCTTCCGGGCGAACCGAGCATACCTTTACCGCCTCGGCCAAGCAGCCCCTCCCATAATATGGTACCATATGATAAATGTGAAAGGAAGAAAGCATAGTATGCAAACTAACTGACTCTTTCAGTCTTTGAAGTAAAAATAACCCTCTAGACAGTCTTTTACATAACTTTTGAGTGTGAGTATACCAGGTTAACTTAGAATCCAAATGTATTCCCAATAATTTGACACAACTATGTTCATTCTCAGCTAATGTTGATTTAATAAAGGGAAATAAATAACTTCTGTCTTGTTACTATTTAAAAATAGTTCATTAGGCTGCAACCAATTAGATGATTTCTGTAGCATCTCTATTTTTTTATCTTTCACATTTGTTAAGTCCTTACCACTTGTCGTGATAGTGATATCATCTGCAGAGAGTACTGACCTGCAGGGTAAATTACTTACAATATCATTTATATACACGAGGAAGAGAAAAGAACAGAATTTTGAACTATGCCTGTTTCTACTTTGAGTGCTACAGTTTTTTTGGTTTTCAACTTGTACAATTTGATGCCTATCATTGAGACAGGATGTGATTAATAAAAACTCTACAATAGTTGAGCCTTCTTATTAGTATATCATGTGGTACAAAATCAAAAGTTTCACTGAGGTCTAACAATGTAGCACATGTTATGAGGTGAGACTTAAAACCCTGTATTACCTCAGTCACAACAGTTTCCACAACTTTAATGGTGGATTTACCAGTTCTGAAACCAAACTGTGCAGTATTTCATTAATTGTACTTTCCAAAATATGCTGATAACTGCTCCTTTATACAATGTTCTATTACATACATACATACATCATCATTATAGACCATCAGCATTCAGTCTGCAAGCCTCTGTGAATTTACTAAACTTTGCCACAATCCTCAATTTGCAACTAGTGCAACTTTTCACATTCGGCAGTGCTGTGTGAAATTGTCAATATTGAGAGTATTACTTTTGTTATTCTATCATATTCGAAACACCCATCTCAACCTCGTATATCCCCTATAGGCACCGTGCGTTGTCGCTCTAGCGGCTGGGCGGAGAACAACAAGTGAGGCAGACTCCAGACTCGCAGTACCTGTTCTGTTATGAGTGAGCGTGTAGTTACTCCGATGAAAATGGCAGAGAAAAGGAGATCAAGTAAACGCAATTGTTGTGCTGTCGGATGTTCCAATACTTACGCAAATACAGGAAGTGAAGTACAATTTTATTGTTTTCCAAAACGAGCGATAGAAGTGGACCGAAGGAGGCGATGGATACAAGCAGTTAACCGAACGAAGTAAGTAGGTCTACACATACGTACTGCACATGTTTGCAGTAAGTTCAATTGATCCGATTTAATTTCATTTCGGTTTTAATTTTTAGCACTGATGGATCACTTTGGCAACCTACGACTTACTCAAGAATATGTAGTGCACATTTCATCGGAAACAGAAGATCTGGACACCCACTAATTCCAGCCTATGTTCCAACAATATTTCCGGATGAATACAAGAAGAGGAATGTGTCGCCGGGGCCCAGCTTACAGCGCTTTCACAGACAACTAAAGCGATTGAAAAAGGAAGAATCAGACGGAAAATTTTCGAGTACAGTATGCCCAAGTAATATAACCAAGGATGCATCTGTGGGAACAGAGGCATCTGATTTTCATTGTTCAGACTTCATGTTTTCTTGTTCAATACATGAAAACGACGTAATTACACAAGCATGTATTCCACTTAATTTCGGTCTGGGAAGGGACATTACGAAACATGATCAAATGTGTGGAACGGAAGACGATCATGCAGACATCAAGGGTCCAGATTTCCAAGGCTACAGTTCCATAAGGAACAATACACAAATGCGTGATTTAACAGGTGTGAACTTCAACGTCTTTGCCTTGCTGCTTGCGTTATTACCAAACTGTAACGTTTCGAAATTATGTAAAGAAACCAGATTACTGATTTTCCTAGTAAAAATGAAAACCGGACTGTCCTATTCTGCTTTGAGAGTGCTGTTCGGTGTTCACAGGACAACAATTTCACGTATTTTTACGACCGTGCTTATGCAACTGACACTGCGTATGAAACATTTCATATCGTCGTTGCCGGGACGAAACCTCCTATGTGAAATATTTTAGCTTAGAACTTTGGCCGGTAATGTTCTGTCATTTAAGGTGCAATATCATGTGACAGTTGTCAAGGCATTCTCGCTCTTCATGATGTATGTGCTGCGGGTCAGTATATCTCCAAAAATATTAACACATAGGAGGTTTCGTCCTGGCAACGACGATATTCTGGCCTAGTAAGGAAAGTGTTCAAGAAACAATGCCTCCAGCATTTAAGAGAAATTACGGTAATTGTCGAGTCATTATTGACTGCACGGAATTTAGGGTTGAACAGCCTCCCCAAGTAGATCAGAGAGTGTATTTCTATTCTCAATACAAGGGTTGCTACACCGCAAAAGTTTTAATTGCAATCACGCCTAGTGGTATGATCGCCTTTAAATCTAAATGTTACAGTGGAAGAGCTAGCGACTCATTCATAACAACCGACAGTGGTTTATTAACTTTCCTTCAACCTGGCGATGAGGTCATGGGTGATAAAGGATTTCCTGGCATCAGAACTAACTTATCTGGCCGCTGTGTCGTAATCGTGACACCACCGTTCTTACATGACGGGAGATTAACAGTTGAGGAAGTTGAGAGTACTTACAATATTGCGAGTGTTAGAATTCACGTAGAAAGGTGTATTCAAAGAATTAAAATATACAATATATTACAGAAATTGCCAACAGAACTTTTTCCACACGTGGATGACATCGTGCATATGTGTTGCGTGTTAACGAATTTGCAACCTCCAATAATTAAAGAATAGTTTAAGAATTTTTCTACCATCAGTTTGTTTTATATATTCTTTGTTTACATTTTGATCTGTTCAATGTTCAAAAAACAAGAATTGACAAATAAATACTTAATTATTTTTATCATTATTATTATTAGGAATACCGCTAATTTTTGGCAAGTAATTATTGAAATAGAACTTTGTCATTTTGGTGAGACATTCCTCGACATACTTATTGTCCTGATAAATAGGTATTGTCAACTGTTGTGCTTTGCTATATACATATAGATCACATTTCTCCAAGCCAGTTATGTACATCAGTATTTGTATTTGTGTGTAGTACATATGACTTGTCTTTAACTGTATGTTATTTTGCTTGTCAAAGTAAAGATAACGTACTCGCACATTTCCTGACTCATCTACTATTGGTTTATCTTTACACGAAGATGGACACTTAACTTATAACACTCTGTCAGCTACATTTCCTCTGAGACCTATGCCATCTGGAGATCCACAAATCCAAGGTTGCTTCTTGTGGATTATTAACCCACATCGAATAACACGAACACCAAATGAACTTCCATAGCATTCTATTGCTTCACTTTCCATTTCACTTCCGTAAGAAAGATTGTTCAAAGCAGCTCCCCCAATTGGAGATTCAGTTACAAATGCGAGAGCTAAAGTATCAAAGTTATGTCACCTACTTTTGATCCGATGTGCTTTCGTACTAGCAGATATTCTTATGTTTCTTTCTTGAAACCACTGAGGGCTTCCTGATTGAGATAGAGTATCCAGGGAGATTTTAATTATATGATCTGTATCAACCTGCACTTTGCTGGTAAAAAAAAACATTTCATCACTCACAGTGCAAAGTTGTATTTGTCTGGCAAGCACACGTCGTTAGAGACTTTTCTCTCCCCACATCATTCACTACCCTGTCTATCAATGAGATGACTGCGGTTCTGCACGATTGTTCGATTTCAGTACTTGCTTCTGCTCGAAGCATTGTATGAAGACTGCAAGGGATGTGTTTTAAAATATTCTCAGTTAATTCAAAGGGGGGAAGAGATGTCCTCAAAATCTTTTTACCGAACAGTTCTTCTACGCGTTTGCCTTTTCTATATTTTTCTGTTGACATTGTTTTCGGGCTCGGTTTTCCCCATTGTTGCGGACGGTCTGTTTTGGAGACAACACCTTCATTATTTATATAATACACCACCGCAGCCACGTGTTTGCAAGTTCCTCTGGCGCCGGCAGGACAGGAACATTCGCTGGTAGAGACATTACGATTCTGGTCAACCTGAACACAAAATAAAAATGCGTACAACTTAGCAAACATGCATTAAGTAATCCTTACTAAATAAACTTTATAAACTGTTACCTAACTACACCTTGCCTACCTCAAGTTTCATGATATAAGGCGGCAAATTGCCAGACGTTTGTCGGGTGACTTTTCCTGTGATGTATCCGAAACCATTCGAAATTAACTCTTCAACGCCGTTCACATGGCCATTGACAACAAGGTTTCTTCCTTTATTGCATGATGATTCACTTAGATCCCCTAATTGAATCGCTTTAAATCCGCAACTTGTTCGAATGTCACACATGTTGTACTGAGACTCTCGCACTACACCTCACCTCTTGTTTCAGAACGGGCCACTATGTAGCGCTAGTAGTAGCATTTCGATCTATCTGCACGGTGCCTATAGTAGACCAAGAACCATCTACTCTTTCTTCCTGCACAACAGATGATGGTAAATTTTCCACTCAAAGAGCACAAAACTGGCACTGTAATGCATCCATAGCTTCTTGCTCGTCTTCACTATCTTTCACTGGTAATATAACAGGAAACTTGGGAACACAATACTTTATGGCATTGAAGGAAGAAGTCTGCAAAGAATTTATCTGAGCTACTTGAGCATTAACAAAAACTTCACTATTCAAATTAAATTTATGAATAATATAATCACAGACTGTGATAAAATAGTTCCTGATGTGCAAATAAAAGTTTTTCTTCCCCTCAGGTGCCAGATTTTCTACATGACAAGATGTTGAGTAGCCAATTACTAAATCATCATCAGTTTTCTGATTCTCTCTCTCTGTGATAGACCACTTCTAAAAATGAAGGATATTTTTTTATGACCACTGGTTTGAAAAAACTACACAGAATGTCCTTCAACATATCAGTCAGCATGGATTTTTGGGCATGAATGTGAAGTGCTTGCAACTGAAGAAGTTTTCTCAAATACAGGGATGATATATGCCAGAAACAAGCAAAAACTTTATTAAAGTTTGAAGACAGAAAAAGAAATAGTCTCTCCTCTCGTGAAATATTGGCAGTGCAACTAGGCTCCTTTATTTTCTTTACAGATGGAGATGAACTACTCTCCAAACAGAAGCTTGGTCTTGTACTCTACTGACACAAGGACCACAGTCCATTTCTGTATCTTTATGTGCCCTTAGCTTAGGAATTTGGAAATAGTTCAGAGATGTGTCTATGACACTAAACCATTTTTCCTCATCCTTAAAATAACTCTGTAGTGGCTCCTACTGTGAAATCAATCTTCCCAAACAGTTCTCCAAGGATAACATCATCTTTTCTCTTCGAGCTATTGTCTAAATAATAATAATAATAAATATCAATCAGCATCTCATCAATTTTGACAGGGAGGGTGTTGCATTCTTCATGGCAGCCAAACGAATCAAATGGCATGACATCCCATAATAATGATGTTTTTGCACTGCGTTCTTAGTTTAGCAGCAACACCATTTTTTCTTGTCATCATAACAGGAGCATTACCTGTGCTGAAAGCTATAGAACTTGCTATTGTAACCTCATATTTTTTCAGAACATCCAGGAGCAAATTAGAAATATTAACACCAGCAGAATTACAAATGATTTTCAAGCTTTCTCAATTCTTTGTTGAAAAATGAGACGATGACAGGATAGAGCTTACTATCTTTATCATTGCTACTATCAACTGAAATCGCAAAAGATTCATTCTTTAAAGTTTGAATCACCTTACTGTCAGCATCATGGGCCATTTCATTAATTATGGCAGATGTTTTTGTTCTAGCACATGCGTACTTCTTCGCAGTGTCTGTATCTGAAAACGTCTTTCTGAACAATGGTCCTGCATGATCAGAACAAGACAGTGCAAGTTTATGTTCGACAATGAACGCTGTGAACAAACATTCTGCTCGAGTGACTGCATCATCTTCCTTTCCACCTACAAAAAATGACTTAATTACTTAATTTTTTGTTCCTCTCGAGACAGCTACCACTATCTTTGTGTTTTTGTGTTATACTCTGATCTACAATATCAGTCTTCCCTCCATGCAAGATATTTATATCACACCGACATAGGAAACAAAATGCATAATAGTTTCCATTATTAGACTGATTTTTTTTTTTTTTTTCCAAGTTGCTTTACGTCGCACCGACACAAATAGGTCTTATGGTGATGATGGGATAGGAAAGGCCCAGAAGTGGGAAGGAAGTAGTCATGGCCTTAATTAAAGTACAGCCCCAGCATTTGCCTGGTGTGAAAATGGTAAACCACGGAAAACCATATTTAGGGCTACCAACAGCGGGATTCGAACCTGCTATCTTCCGAATACTGGATACTGGCTGCACCAAAGCGACTGCAGCTATATTAGACTGTAAAATGAACAGAAATTCAATTTTATAGGTATCTCTGAACACTTGGAGATAAAGTTTGTTATGTTTTGTGGTCATAATGTGAAGAGAAAATACCAGAAACTGTCACCAATACAACTCTCTGCAATACATTAAAATTGTGAAGTAAGAATGAACACAAATGCACTGAAATATGCAAAACTACCACATACAAGACTGATCAATACATTATCAACATACGACTTCGACAGGGGAAAAAGCACAGAACCGCAAGAAAAAACATGTGGCCTACAACTCCAACAAAACTACTCACAGAACCAAGTGCGCAAACCACATATACACAATAACAATCTTACTCTTTCGTCCCGATTAACGGAGTCGACGGAGTCGCTAGTGTGCACTAGCTTCTGTGGCTTGTAGGACGATTGCTGTCCAAAATTTCCAGCTGAACACCACATGCTGCTATAGTGAGCGGGAAATACGATACACAAAGGCGACGGATGATACACACATAAAATAAATACGCTTGAAAATGAGGTTGCATAAATTACACGAGCACATAAGAATTTATCCTAGGGAAAGAGTATTGACCGTACTGGAGTTTATATTGGTTAAAAATAGGAAGAAGTAAAAATAAATCGGAAAACCGGAAGATGAGTTAAAAAATGGAAAGTTTCTGGGTAAATTAGAAGGGTTGGCAGGTATGGAGGTGTTACTGTGGTTCATATTTGACACTTTTTACAAAATATTCTTCAATACATTAGGTTCTATTGGCACTGACACTTTATCCTCTGTACTACCAATTTCATCATTTATAACTGGACCAAGCTGCCTTACATTTATTTTGAGAGTTGTTAATAAAATAATCATTAGTTTGCTTTTTTTGCTGCTTTAATTTCTTCAGGATAACACTTTTTAACACATTGAAGGTGATGTCACCCCTTCTGACAGAACAGCACGCATGCTTCTCAACTTAAGGCGGTTGCATGAAACTAGCGCTACCATTCGCTGTTGTATTACTTTGCTTGTTCATGTAAGGTGTTCCTTTCTCAGCACGCTATGCATTGCGCAACAGACAGTGGAATTTCACTGACATTTTCCACCCTGTTTGGGGTGATATATGAAACCATCAGAATTTGATTATTAATAGCAAGGAAAATGATGTGGATTGGAGTCTGCTTTATTCTTACATACTATTGTTATTGTTACATAACTTCAGAAATTATTATTATTAGACCTACAGTGCCCATTGTTCTAAGCAAAGTTAAAATGACAAAAGAAAACAACACAGATGACGATATATCATGCTAGTCATTGAACTCAGGATATTAGTATAAATGATACACATCACTTGTGAACCAACTGATAGTGAGGTTTGCATAAGAATACTTTGTTCGGGCAATGTTTACAGTATGTTGTTACTTTGCATTCCTTGCAACCTCTCGACGTCCAGTTTCATTAGCCTCTTTGTAGTATATGCTGCAGTATTTTCTTCTCTTTCATGTGGAATTTCCAGCCTTTTCAGTTTCTACCATGATCGAGACGAGGTGTTTTTACTTCATCCCATAAGCATGTCAGTTCCAGGGCACATTTCTCCTTGAAGGTGGTGATGGGCATTTTCTGAAGCTTTGGCACTATTTCATAGTCTCTGAATGCAATCCACTAATTCACCAAGCACGTTCCAATTGGTAGTTCGGTTGCTACCTTGTGATACCATCAGACAGTTTTTCGAACAAATGTATTATAAGACATAGCTAATCAGATACATCAACATCAGGCTTTGCTTTGTTACAGACAGTAACTACGGAGGGTTTGAAAACTTCTGTGTTGTTCTTATCAAGTTTTCCTGAAGAAATAAATTCTACCTGGTGCTTGGTTGGGAGCATATAAACCTCTCAATTGTCCATCCATTACAGTGGTAGGACACCATTCTGTGATTCCTTAGCAACATTTTCTCCTTTCTTGAAATTTTTTTTAAAGATCTGGCAGAAGTGCAACTTGATTTTTCTGCAGGGTATCAACCAGGTGAGTGTGTCTAGCTAGGAGTTTATTCCCCAGTTCAACAGACGTGTAAACATTTTCCGCAAACAAAGTTGATCCACTGTCTAAATAGGGATCCATAAGTTCCACTATCAGAACAGTATAGAATGTGGTAGTCCAGGATTAGTAGTTGTCCCTTTGCCCCAGTACACTTTTGTGGTGTAGGTATAACCATCTGTATCACATACCAGGTGTAAGCATAAGTCTTTTCTGGTTTCGCTAAGATATTGCGCCAGTGAACAGTACGCAGCATATGAATTTGACACATACGTCAGTTTGTTTTTCTGACTTTAACCTACCAACACACACAAGTTGAGTCCGCCAAACACTAGCATCTGTGTTGTATCGTTCAATGATCATGTCGACGTTTGTGTCTGAAAATGAACATCTGCAGCATGCATTGCTTTTCTTATTTAATCAAAAGAAAAAGGCTGTAGAAACATATGGTGAACACACTCCATCAATTAGAACATGTGAGACATGGTTTCGACAATTTAAATGTGGTGGTCTCTGCAAGAAGACCATGCTTTGTGTCTGGTGGGACCAGAGCAGTATTGTGTATTATGAGCTCTTGAAGCCCGGCAAAACCGTTAATGCACAATGCTATCACCAACAAATGATTCATTTAAATAATGCATTGATTGAAACACGACCAGAATGGGCCAGAAGACATGGCAAAGTGATTTTATTACATGACAATGTGCCGTCTCACACAGCAAAACCAGTGAAAGACACCATGAAATCAATTGGATGGGACATCCATCCGCACCCACCGTTCTCCCCCGACCTGGTGCCATCTATCACCTCTTTGCACCAATGGGGTACACGTTCGCAGAGCAGCACTTCAGCAATTTCGAGGAAGTTGGAAAATGGCTCGATGAATAGTTTGCCGGAAAAGACAAGCAGCTTTTCTGGCATGGTATTCATAACTTACCTGAAAGATGGGTGAAGTGTGTAGAAGCCGATGGCCAATGTTTTGAATAAACAAAAAATGAATTTCGCTTGAAAATTATGTGTTTTCTTTACCACAAAAACCAACAAAAACTTATGCATACATCTGGTGGTTTGAATACCTTCACCCCATATTTACGCACCTTAATTAGAATAAACTGACGTAATATTAGCCTTCCCCTGAGGGGATCGTATGAAGGGCATTCAATATATAATGCAACACATTTTATTTCTCAGCCAATTTTGGTTTTAAAAAACTGAAATTTTGTTTGGGATATTTTTTAATATTCCCGCTCCATTTCATAGAGTTTTGTTAATTTCCGATAGGTGGCAGCGCTATAACTAGCCTTCAAAATGGCATTTGTAACGGAGGTTTGTACAAAACAGAGAGCAGTTAATGAGTTTCTTTTGGCGGAAAACCAAGGCATCACCACTTGCAGAATGTCTGTGGAGACCTGGCAGTGGACAAAGGCATGGTGAGCCTTCTCCATGACAACGCAAGAGCTCACACTAGCCTGCGCACCCGACACAAGCTCACAAAACTTCAGTGGACTGTTCTTCCTCATCCACCTTACAGCCTGGATCTCGTGCCTTCTGACTTCCATCAGTTCGGCTCAATGAAGGATGCAGCCTATGGTAACCACTATGTGGATGATGGAGAAGTTATCGATGCAGCACGATGTTGGCTCCAACATCAACCATTCGAGTGGTATCATGCAGGCATACAGGCCCTCACATTACGATGGCGTAAAGCCGTTGCATTGAACGGAGATTATATTGAAAAATAAGGTATTGTAGCAAAAGAATTGGGGAATAACATGCTGTATTTGAATACTCAATAAAACCAACCTGCTTTAGAAAAAAAATATGTTGCATTATTTATTGAATTCTCTTCATAGATTCGTCGATGATCAATGTTTCTTGTGACTCATTTAGGTCCTCAAAATTCTTACTGAGCTTTAGAACAAGAGATGCGATTTTATACAATCTGTCTTGACCTTGGTTCGCTTCACTGTTGAAATACCAGAAATGCAAAATCAGCAAGAACTTGACACCCAACATAATTTTTATACAGTCTGTTCTTTCTTGACTAATTATTATGGTTTGGGAAATTTTGCTAAGCCCATCCTCATCAATAAGCCTAAGAACTTTTTCATGTCAGTACAACTGATATCAGTCCACTGAGTGAATCTACCCTGCCTACTCAAACGTTTCTCTTGCAACACATTCCTTGCATATTCATTGGTCTCATGATATCGTCAGTAACATCACATGATAGAAATCAACTAGTTGAGATTTATCATTCAGAGGAATCTTTAAACCAGGGCTACACGTGATTAAAAAGTTTTTCTGCAAAGTTGAGAATGTTCCCCAGTAATTGTCACTGCCTGGTGATATGGTTGAATCATCGCACGATGCAGCAACGCATTCTTTGCTAGTGTCCTCAGAACACAAACTACTGTCCAGATCCGACTTGGAAAAAGTTGCCCAACATTGCAAATCCGAAATGTCAACATCGCTTGATTGAGCACTTGTTCCCTTTTCAATTTCCTCTTCTATCTGTTTATCGGTAATTATGGCTTATTCGACACAGAAAACATATAACATGAATTAAATTCTTGTCAAGAAGTGTAAATTACGAAGGGGTGACACGTGCTTTCTCTGTTGCATTGCCAACCTAATAACCATGTCACCCCAATAGGGCGACACAAAAATGGTAACTTTGAACATAAATTATGTCTTAGGCTTCGGCCACAGTGCAGGCGGCGAGCGGAGCGTTGCCGCTGTCGAAAAGTTGAAGAGTGGGGAGGAGAGAGCGCCTGTGTGGACATCTAGCGAGAGTCAGTAAGCGGCGCGGTGTCTCCCCTGCACGAGATGATTAAATAATGGCAGTTTCAAAGGTTTCTCGTTTGTCTCTGCTTTTAGAATTTTTAAAATCTAAACTGAAGAATTCGACGCAGGACTAAGAGAGAATTTCGTAATCATCCAGTAGGTAATAATAATAATAATAATAATCGTATGGCCTCAGCTACCGTGTGCAGACATCTCGATTTGACGCCATCTGGCTGTCTGCTCGTCAATTTCGACGTTTCGTTTTACTCTAGGTCCGCTAGATGGCAGACAGAGTAAACCGGATCTCTCTTGGGCGTCTATGGCTGAGATTTAATTAATTTTGTCGGGTAAATACCAAATGTATCACCAGAGATCTTTTACATGCCGACATCGTACGACATGGAGTGTCGAATGGACTTTTTTCCGCCCTTCAAAAATCCGACTACCTCTGCCGGGTTTGAACCCGCTATCTTGGGATTCGGAGGCCGACACTCTACCACGGATCCACAGAGGCAGCTATCCAGTAGGTAAATAAATAACGTGAAATGCGTGGGGAATTTTATCATTTATATGGAGAACTGAATTGATTTCCTGCTAAGATTTTTCAAATATATAACTTCTATGTCCATTCAAACTTTTGACTTCTGTGTAAAACTTAAAGCGCGATTGCAGAAGCAAGTCACCAACTTCCAGAGACCCATAAAAGTCAGATGTAATGACGAACACAAGTTTTCATATCGGCAATATATTACAAAGGATAATAATATTAATTAAACAATAACAATAGGACGTATAATAATAATAATAATAATAATAATAATAATAACAATAATAATAATAATAATATGATGCATTAAAGACAATATTGTTTATGTCCATAACCGTGATTAATTTTTAACTGAATTTATCTGGTACATTTAAGATCGTTCCAATCTCTTTCCAGGCTTCCCTTGTCGCTGTTAGGTTTTCGAAGTTGTTCTCTCTGTCGTTCCATAGGAAAGTTCAGGTTTGAACTTCAGAAATTAACACTTTCATCTCTTCTCTTGTTAACTCACGAAGAGTCATTGCAAGCGGCGCAGCTGAAATCTCAAACAGGAGTGAGCGGCTGGCGGCAGGCAGCGTTGTCCTTGAGCCAACTTCCCCTCCAAAATGACGCGCCGCTGACACTATGGCCACATGCATTTGCTAACGCAGGTTTGAGTCTCATCTTTGCCGCCACACAACGCAACGCTCCGCTCGCCGCCTGCACTGTGGCCGAAGCCTTAGATTATCATCTATGAATGAAATTACCCACATATGTAGTCCCTACAACCTGAAATACGTATATCACATTTCTGTGGTTTACCACGAGAAAAGCAAATATATACGTCGATGTTAACGTGTTAATAAAGACAGAACTTTCTTTATCATCTGAAGAAACCCCCCTTTTATTGCCTTTATTATTTATTTATTTATTTATTTATTTATTTATTTATTTACATATTTTACGCCCACATTGGAGCACATAAATACATTTGAGTTAATTTCTTCTTTTTCTTCTCCCAGAACTTTCTCATCCTCTCCGACCTGGAAGCCCTTTGTGTGTCCGATATAGTATATTGCTTCCGTTCAACTGTTTTTAGTTTGAGACTTAAGCTTTTGTTCTTCAAAATCCTCTTCTCTTTTCTGTCTTTGATTTGTTGCCAAGTTATACCCAATTCTTCCAAATCATCCTGAACTTCTTTGAACCAATTATTATTGATTTTATTTTTCAAAAAGTAATCAAATAGTTGTTTCAATATCCTGGTGTCTGGTAATCTTGATATGTGACAGAAAAAGGAAATTCTTTTACGCATTGTAGATATTATTGATTCACATTCATGATAGACAATGTTGTTAAGTAACAATCTCCACTGTCCATCAACTTGGTGTTTTTTATTAATAATTGTTCTAAGAATTCTTCTGTCAGTTTTCTGTAATTTGTCTGTTGTAGATTTCACATTTAATCTGAATAAAGTTTCACTAGCATATGTTGCCTCTGGTTTAACTATGGAATTATAGTGTTTCAGCTTAGCGTTTATCGAAAGAGTTTTCCTTTTTTTATAGGTTGGCCAGGTAAGTCTTCGTGCTTGTTTAAATTTAGTTGTTCTGTGTTCTATTGCTTCTTTTTCATTTGTGTTCCATGTTATTATTTCCGCAAGATATTTGAATTTCTGAACAATTTTAATCCCTTTATTACTGTTCAGTTGAATAACTGGTAAATCAACTTTAAAACTTGGCATCATTTCTGTTTTTTCAAATGAAATTTGTAATCCCATTTTTTTTGCCATAATTTCTAGTTGTTCAATTTGAAATTTAGCTTCTTCTATTGTATTTGCAAGTAATGCTAAATCGTCCGCAAAAGCAAGGCAGTTGAGTTTAATATTTCTACCAATCTTGATAGTTGGTTGGCATTTATTGTTCCATTCACGCATAACCTTCTCCAATGCACAATTAAATAACAATGATGAAAGTCTGTCTCCTTGTCGAAGTCCAGTTCTTATAGTGAATGATTCTGATAATTCACCTTATTGCCTTTAATGTAATAAAGTATCATAAGACTCCTAAAAGCTGGAAGGTGAGGAGGGTACCATTTCCCTTTGTTTATCCTTATATTTACCTGAGGGGCCAATTATCTTTCTTGTTCTAGGACAACATACTCCCATACAGCACCCTAACATTCTCAAAAAAATTCACTTGCTTCTGAAACGTTATTGAAGTTTGCTATCATGTTTTCAAAATTGATGTGCTGTAATTCATTTCTCAGCTTAAAAATATTATCTCTCAACACCCTAAAGTGTTTAAGTTGTCTGTGGTTATCGTGTTTTTCCAAGACAATTTTGAATTTTAACCAGGGACTGCAGTTATCAGACAAAAGAGGTTCTGTGACACCACAAGTAAAATCACTTTTATGAACATTATTAATATTGTTATTATTATTATTATTATTACTACTACTATTATTATTATTATTATTATTATTATTATTGAATATTCAAAGCAGTTTGGACCCTATTTTACAAAGTATATTAGGGTTATAGTTAAAATGCATATTCAATTTTACAACTAAAATGAATTCATGTATCTAATTGGCGGAAAATGGAGTGGATGAAGTTAATAAAATATTTGTAACATGCATCGTGTTTTTCCAAGACAATTTTGAATTTTAGCCGGAGACCGCAGTTATCAGACAAAAGAGGTTCTGTGACACCACAAGTAAAATCACTTTTATGAACATTATTATTATTATTATTATTATTATTATTATTATTATATATAATTCGCTGGGGCCATCAAGGACCACGTTAAGTCTTGTTGCATTTGACACTGAACTTGGCCTTCTTTAGAGCCCAAATTTCCCTCATTCTTTGTGAGTGGTCCTGCTTACGCTCCTCTGTCCAAGGGGCACCGTGTCTTCTCTTCGGTTGCTTGTCTCGGTTTAGCCTGTTCGTCAATATTTTATTGCGGAAGAGATCTCTGTTAAAGGCGTCTTCAGCTGAGATATGTAGCATTTGCAGGTCTTCTTTGGTATTTCTAAACCAGGGAATTGTGGTTTTGGGGTTTGAATCAAAAAAGTGAAAGATTCCTTAGTTAACTTTCTTCCGTCCATTCTTTTCAGATGACCGTAAAATCGAGCCCGTCTTTTTCTGATTGTGTCGGTAATTTTCTCTATTTTGCTGTAGACTTCCTTGTTGGATCTCTTTTGATGGATTTAATTTCTGTACTTTGATCCCAAGATTCCTCTCACAATTTTGCGTTCTCTTTTCTCCAGTTCTTCAAGGAGTCCTTTGTTGGCATTTAGAGACAGGGTTTCAGCTGCATATAGAACTACTGGCTTTGGAACTGTTTCATAGTGATGTATCTTGGTGTTTTGGGAAAGGCATTTTTTGTTGTAGATTGTGCGGGATGTTTGGTAGGCTATTTCCAGTTTGCGTACTCGCTCCTGAAGTGCTTCTTTGTCCAGTCCATTTTTCATGATGATCTCACCCAGGTATTTGAATTTGTCTACTCGGGTGATGGCCCCGTATTTTGTATGGAGTTTTGGTGGAGCCTCTTTGATGTTAGTCATTACTTCTGTTTTCTCAAACGATATCTGCAAACCAGTTTGTTCGGTAATTTCCTTTAAAATTTCAACTTGAGCTCTAGCGGTTTCTATGTCGGTTGAGAGAACAGCAATATCATCGGCAAATGCTAAGCAGTCTGTTGCGATCCCCTTGGATTTGGTTCCTATTCTCAGTGGACTGTAGTTGGTTTCCTGTAATCTCACCCACCAGGTTCTGATGATCTTTTCAAGAACACAGTTGAAGAGTATCGGGGATAGCCCATCACCTTGTCGGACTCCTGTTTTGATGTCAAAGGAATGCAAGAGACATCCGTGGAACTTCACATTGGATTTTGTATCGGTCAGGGTGGCTCTAATTAATGCCAGCAGTTTCAAATCAACTCCAAATTCATTTAAGATGTTTAGCAGGACTTCCCGGTCAATGGAGTCGTACGCTTTCTTAAAGTCCACAAAGACAGACACATACTGCTTGGACCTTAGTGTACAATATCTGATGATCGTTTTGAGATTTTGGATCTGTTCAGCTGTTGAGCGACCTTTTCTGAACCCTCCTTGGTATTCACCTATTTGATGTTCGACTTGTGCTTCCAAACGCTCCAGGATGGCAAGTGATAGAATTTTGTAAGTCACGGGTAGCAAAGATATTCCTCTGTAGTTGTTGTCTTCATGCTGCCTTTTTTGTGTAATGGATGGATCAAAGCTATTTTCCAATCTTCGGGTAGGGTCTCCTTGTTCCAAATTTCTTCTATTTGCTTTTGCAAGATATCAAGTGATTCTTCTGGGGCATATTTCCATAGTTCTGCTACTACTGAGTCTTCTCCCGGTGCTTTGTTATTTTTGAGACGGGCAATGTGGCGCTTGATTTCATCTCTGTCGGGTGGTCTGGAAACTGGGTACCTGAGTAAGGGTTCCTTGGTCTCAATGGCGCTTTGCGGTTTAGAGCAATTAAGTAAATTCTTGAAGTAATCTGCCAGAACGCTGCAATTTTCTTCATTTGACGTCGCCAGTGTGCCGTCCGTTCGCTCAAAGCATAGAGATGGTGGTTTATAGCCAGTGAGTTTGCGTTTGAAGGCTCTGTAGTACTCTCTGCTTTCATTCTTCCTAAAGTTTTGTTCTATCTTTTCAATGAGAGATTTTTCGTATTTACGTTTCTCAGTTCTGAACACCCTAGCTGCTTGGGCACGTTGGGTTTTATAGGTTTCCCAATCATTTTCTGATTTCGTAGAGTTGTACTGTTTCCATGCATTGAGTCTTTCTTTGAGGACTGATTCGCAGGTACTATTCCACCAGGCATGCTTTTTGCTTCTCTTGATTTCTGCAACGTCTTTGGCGGCCTCAACAAGGAGACTTTTGGCGTTGTTAAAGTCACAGTCATTTGGTCTAGCCTTCTCCTGGAACTCCTCGACCCTTTGCCGAAGTTTATCATTGTCGAAGCGTGTGATCTGTTTGGTTGTCTTCCTTGTGTTTGCGGGAATTGGTTTGAATTTGATAAGAGACATATAATGATCTGAGGCCACATTGATGCCTTTCTTTATCTTGACATTCATAATCTCAGGGCTGTTTCTCCTGGAGATCGCAACATGATCAATTTGGAACTCTCCGAGAGCTTGGACGGGAGAACGCCAAGTCATTTGCTTTCTGGGTAGATGGCGAAAGTGGGTCGAGATGACCTGCAGGTTGTGATTTTCGAAAATGGTCACCAGTCTTTTGCCGTTGGGATTGGTTCTTTTGTGAGCCTTTAACTTTCTTGTACTTCTGCTCACGACCTAGTTGGGCATTGAAGTCACCCAAAAGAAGCTTGACATGGTGTTTGGGGATTTTGTTCAATTTTTCATCCAGTAGGTCCCAGAAATTATCAACTTCGTCTGGATCAGACTTGTTCTTATCGTTTGTAGGAGCATGTGCGTTAACTAGGGCGTAGGTTTTGTTCGCGCATTTAATTGTGAGTATAGACAATCTGTCATTCACAGGTTCGAAATTTGCAACCGATTTAAGGATCTTGGTTCTAACAGCAAACGCGGTTCCAAGCATCACAGCTCCATTGAGGATTCCTCTTTGCGCATTGCTCTTGAAAAATCGGTAGCCTTCAGATTCAAAAATCTCTTCATCTGGGGACCTTGTTTCCTGTAGGGCCACTATGGATATCTCATTTTCGTGAAGAGCTTTGGTGAGGGTTTTCAGCTTGCCAGTTTGTGTAAGTGAATTTATGTTGAAAATTCTAGAAAGGTTTTAGATTTTGGCCTGAGTTTTTGACTCTTCGGGGTACACCGAGACGCTCCGACTCGTCTCTTGCATGATGTCGAGTCTCCCCCAGAATCCGAACGAGACTCGTGCGCCGTGGCGTTCACGGCGAGGGATTTATCCGAAGATTTACCCCCTGGGGTATGTTTCTTGAAATGTTGTGCCATCATGCTTTTTGACTTGACTTTGCTATGGACAGGTACCCATCCTTTTACAACTAGGGTTGTTAGCCCTAGAGGTTGCCTCAAGATGTTTTCTGGCTTCTGGTCATTTACCAGTCTTCGCCGTAACCCTGGCAAGGGACCAGTTTTTTTTTCACGGTGGTATTTTATTTCCCGACTATCCTCTGACTCTGCTGGCGGCAGAGCCAGCGAGCTTCCCCAATTCCAATGGGGCACGCCCGATGGAGGTAACCGGTAAATCCCCACACGGGATTATTATTATTATTATTATTATTATTATTATTATTATTATTATTATTATTATTATTATTGAATATCCAAAGCAGTTTGGAACCCTATTTTACAAAGTATACTAGGGTTATAGTAAAAATGCATATTCAGTTTTACAGTAAAAATGAATTCATGTATCTAATCAGCAGAAAATAGTGTGGATGAAGTTAATAAAATATTTGTAACAGCATGGCTTCTTAAACAAATGATACAGGGGTTTTGATAATTCAGTGTTGCAATAGTTGAAATGAGAGTTCAAGTCATGCCTTCTTTCAAATGCAGCACGTTAGTAATGTTATTGTCTAAACAGGAATGTTTTCTAATGGATTTTGGCAGTTGATTGATCTAAAGTGATCTAATGCCTCCAATGTAATAGATTTTATAGTTTCGAAACATTTCCAAGCACTCAGTCAAATTATCCCACAAGTTCATAAAGATGTTAATGTTGGAATCAGGTGTTCGATGTACAGACATGTATAAGCAGCAAGTGTTTGCTCAAATGAAAAGTATAATTAAACCAAGTGATAAAATCAGTGAATATAAAAAGGTACAGTATTACGTGAATGAATTAGACTCAAGGTACCATGTGTCGATGGTGAAATACTTAAACTTGTGTTTATACACAAAACAAGTTAAAGGCATTATCTTCATTATAGCTGTTACGCCTTTTAGCATTCAGTCTGCAAGCCTCTGCGAATTTACTAAATACCACCACAATCCTCTATTTGTAACAAGCTCTGCGGCATTGTTTTGTTCTATACCTTTTCCCTTTAAATGATTAGAAACTGAGGCTAACCATCATCGTCTTGGTCCCCCTCAAGGTCTCTTACCCTCCATAGCCAAGTACATTATTCTCATAGGTAACTTATCCTTCTCTATTCACCTCACATGACCCCACCAGAAAAGCAGGTTAATATGTAAAGTTTCATCAGTTAAGTTCATTCTGAATAACCTCATGCCATTGTTTCCACCTGTTTGATCCTGTGATTATTCTCCCTACTTTCATGTCTGTTACTTCTGACTTATGAATAAAACATCCTGAACCAACCCATCTTTCACTTCCATAAAACAAAGGTGGTCTGAAAACCGATCGCTGTAAAGGTAGTTATGTCCAGGAGCTGATTTCTTTCTTATAGAATACTGTTGATAGCAACTGCAAGCTCCATGCATTAGCTTTGCTGCACCGTGAATCAATCTTACTTACCATACTACCATCGTAAAAACTTGAAATGATCTACCTGTTACAGCTTTGTATTCCTAACCTGACATTCAATTCTCTTAGATTTCTTACCTGCTGCCATTACTTTAGTCTTAGAAAGACTTATTTTCATATCATACTCATTGCATCTATACAACATAAGCCAAACTACATTACCACCTAACTGAATCCATCCCTGCAACTTTACACCTTTCAGTAGATAATCCATGTAAACTATGAACAACAAAGGTGAAAGATTGCAGCCCTTATCTAAACTCCACAGGTACCCTGAAACAAGAGCTCATTCACCATCAATTCTCACTGCAGCCCAATTGTCAACATAAATGCCTTTGATTTATTTTAATAATCTACTCTTAATTCCATAGTCCCCCAATAAGGCTAACATCTTCTCCCTCGGTACTCTACCATCTGCCTTCCCCAGATCTATGGAACATAAACAAAACTCCCTATTCCTCTCATAGCATTTTTCAATTACTGTACCTGACTGCTTTCATCCAACCAGCAGTTATCTTACTAACATTCCATGCTAATCTTATTAATCTATGAAACCATTTCATCCATACCTCCCCATTACATTTCATCATTTCAGGTCTAGTTTCATCTATTTCTGCTGCTTTATGACAGTAGAGTTTATTTACCATCCTTTCCACTTCCTCAAGTGTAAATTCACCAACATCATTGTTCTCCTCCCCATCAGCTAGCTCGGTTGTTTGCGATGTCACCAGGAAGGTTTCCTTTTATGACGAGATTTTAAAAATATTCCTTCCACGTGTCAAGACCTATTATAAGTTCACCTGATTTACCCAAAACACTTATTCATTTCCTTTTTCCTTTTCTTTCTAAGAAGTTCTTTATTGTTTGACAACTTTTCCAGGTTATTACCAAAATCTTCCCAAGACTTCTTGAATTCAATAACTATGTGTTTTGCTCCATTTCTTTTGTCTATGTACATTTCCCTGTCCGCATCAGTCCATGTTTGGAGCCTTTTCTGATATGCATTCCTTTTACGTTTACAAGCTGCCCTCACTTCATTATTCCACCAAGATGTTAACTTTTTCCCATCTTTACAAACCGTCTTTCCTAGGTATTACCTTGCTATTTTTAGGACAGCATCCCTCTATGCTACCCATTCTCTTTCTGTATCATGAACCTTCTTACTGTCTATGGTTTGGTACTTTACACTGACCATATCCATGTGTTTCTGTCAAATTTCCTCATCCTGGAGATTTTCTAATTTATCTAGGCCTAAAGGTACTTGGTTCACTCCATATCAGATAGTGGTCTGTTTCATCAAAAAATTTCCAGAATACCAACACATTCCTAACATATTTCCTGAATTCACATTTGATTCTGATATAGTCTATTATGGATCTGTTGTCCCTATTGTCCTATGTGCAGCAGTGAATAGCCTTATGTTCGAAGAATTTATTCGTAACTGCTAATCTCATACTAGCACAAAAGTTCAGTAAATGCTTCCCATTCCTATAAGCTTCCATAACTTCCAAATATTTACCCATCACCTTCTCATACTTTTCAGTCCTTTTTCCAACTCTCATATTGAAATCGGCCATTAGCACTATCTTATCCTTGCTGTTGACCCTGACTACATCTGGTCCCATGGCTAAATGGTTAGCACGCTGGCCTTTGGTCACAGGGTTCCTGGGTTCGATTCCCAGCAGGGTTGAAAATTTTAACCATCATTGGTTAATTTCACTGGCATTGGGGCTGGGTGTATGTGTCGTCTTCATCATCATTTCATCCTCATCCCGACGTGCAGGTCGCCTATGGAAGTCAAATCAAAAGACCTGCACCTGGCGAGCCGAATATGTCTTCAGACACTCCCAGCACTAAAAGCCATATGCCCTGACTATGAGGTCATTCAATGCTTCAGAAATCTTGTCAGCTTCATCTGCACACTCACATGGTGGAACACCAAGACAGTTCTCATTCTAATTCCTCCAATTCTCCCCATATTATTTAAGTACCTAACAGAAAACTATGTTGTGTGCAATAGTATTTCTGATGAATATTACTACACCACACTTGGCGTTTCTCTTGTTTGCTAAGTTAAGAATACTTTATATTCTCCAATCTCTTTCACGTTACCTCCCCTTACCCGAATATCATTAACTCCTAACACATTGTCTTTGCTGACTCAGCCTGTTCTACTTCTTTTCTTCCATAAGCCCCATTAACACTCAGAGCTCCCCACTGAATTACATTTTGTTCTGCAAATTGTTGTCAAGGAGTCCCTTGCCTGTCAAATGGAAGTGAGACTCTGTTACTCTCATAGATCTGAAGCTTGCACAAAATGTTCTGAGCTTGGTAAATTCTGTGCTGCAGGATACTACCTTACTTACACATAGTCCCAGTGAGGATCTCTCTTCTAATGAGTTAGGGAACACAGTGGATTGTAGTCCTAGCCACCTGGACGCAAGGAGGGCCATGCTCTATTGGTGAAAAATATGTAATTCCCTCCATGGGAATTTAGAATTTTCCGTGACTCAGAATATGTCGAAGATGGCCACTCCTATTCCATAGCAACTGGTATCCCAACTCTTGGGGCCACTTACTACACCACTCTACTATTGCCCATAGTTCACAGACTAGGACATGACTATGGTAACCCACACCACGAACCATGCATTTTACATGTTGTCCCATCAAAATTGTGCTTTCCACGTAAATAATAATGTTTCTTCTAATAGCCAGTGTCATTCCTACAATACGTGTTATTTTCAAGAGATTGGTGAGGACAGATTCAGATTTATTCAGCCAGGTGTTGTGGCAAACTCGAGTCATTTTGTTTTATTTTGTTTTATCTGTCATGGACAACAAAATGTTTTTGAATAGGCAATTTTGGAAGATGCGAGATCACGTGATATACTGTCCTGGCTCAAGGCTAAACTTGTATCTATTGAGTGTGCACGATGTGGAACATTCTCTGAAGCAAGTGAACCAATTACGGGAAGTAATTTTGTACTAAAAATGCCAATCATAATGTTCTAAAAGCTGATATTTAACGCTAGTGACACCGTCTAAACCTTCCCTTTTTATTCGAGACATTCTTGAAATATTCATCTGGGTGAGCCAAATTAAGTTTCGCTTGAAACATAAGAGATTTATTCTGGTCTGGCTCAGACTTTATGTAATTCTCATTTGTCAGTTTCAGCTTATACTCACTTTATTCGGAAAAGGACTACAGACCCAGGATCGAACGACAGTACCAGCTTTACAGTCATCGTCATCATCATTGGTTTGCCTTTCCAGCGAGCCGGGCAGGGTGTTTGAAAACGAGCGCCTTCCAAAATTGCCTATTCAAAAACATTTTGCTGTCCATGGCAGATTCCCAATTTCATCCTCTTCTCTCCACGTCTTCCTTCAGTTGATCCATCCATCTTTTTCTTGGTCTTCAAGCTGGTCTTCTACCTGTTATTCTCTTTTCCAAATAAGCGCATGGTAACCTTGTGCTATTCATTTGTTTAACATGCCCAAACCATTTAAGTCTGAATGACCTAAGTCTTTCCTCCATCGATTCATTTAGACTTGGGTTAGATCGGATCTCATCATTTTTCACGTGATTAAGTCGTATCTTTTGGAGGGCAGTTCTAAGAAATTTCATTTCACAGGCTTGAATTGTACTACAATCCTTTGATGTTAAGTGTGCAGGTTTCCAGAGAATATGTAAGGATGGGAATGAAATATGACTTGTACAGGGTCATTTTTGTTCTTTGTGGGACCTTCACATCCCATAGTAGGTGTCGAACGATACTGTAAAAGTTAGAGCCTTTGGTCACTCTGTTTGTTATTTCTTTCTCAGCTCTATTATTCCTAGCCATTACGCTTCCTAAATATCTGAATTGGTGTACTACTTCAACTTGGTGGTCCTGTATTTTTATGTTGCATTCTGCTGATTTTCAATGCTGGGTTTATTTTCATTCCATAATCATCAAACTTCTTACACCATGCATTCAGATTATTTTGCACCCCCTCCTCTGTTTCATCCCATGTTGCCACATAGTCTGCAAACACCAGATCCTGAAGATCTTTATTACCCTTTTGTTGTGTGTCCTCCACCTGGGAGCTCCGCAACCCGCTCCCGCATGGAGTCTTCTAGATGCTACAAGGTGTGGACAGCAGTGCGCTGACGTAATTGTGTGTGACGTCAGCCAGCATGTATATATTTGGGCGACGTCTTCACCGCTCCAGGCATTCAGCTGTGTCCAGCGATCAGACTACACCGTATGTCAGACACGGAGGTACCTTGTTAAAAACGTGTACTAAACAGGTGGACTAACTCTGGTCAGGAGGTTTCACCTCAGGACATCTACGCCTCAAGATACCCACCTCCTGTATAACTGACATACACCTGCCTAGCATTATGCTAACACAAACTTTGCTCCAAGTTCCCTGTAAATTTCTCAAACTACAGATAGCCATCTGCTATCGCGAGCATTCACTCCTTTGGACATCCTATATCATCAAGATAGATCTTGTTGTACATATAGGCTGTACATATATAGTCTGTACATATATTCCTTTCGACACACTGTCACCTAACTTATGTGTTATCTAGCGTGTACAGCATTCCAAGCAGCAAGTCTAAATTCCTTTCATTTTGTACATACTGTATGAAAGACTGCAAACTAATAAACTTTTATGTTGTGTTTTGTATATAGTGCGTCTTGTATACAACACAACAAAATGGCGATGAGGAAAAGTCAGAACTTCATCATTCATGACAGTATGACGAGAACAAGTAACATATTCGCCACTGTGCCACATTATGTTCCCTCAGCTCACTAGGACGAAATTACATCGCCAACACTTCCGCATTTGTGCAGTGACATTATTCCAGTCCTACAAATTTCACGAGTTTATTCCAAGTGTGTGCGCCCAGTTGAACAGCGAACACCAGGCAACATTTCACGTCAATGACACAGCACTTGTTTCTCCTGTGCATTCATTCTCCGCCCAGGCACTCCCCCTGCGCCCGCTGAAGGTCACACGTACAGCTCATTCTACTACACCCTGCTTGATAAGTTGTGCCAACTGTGTCATACGTCTTATACGTAAGCATGGCGAATACAGAACAATTAACAGCTATACTGCAGGCTTTGCAACAGCAGCAATCAGTATTGATTACAGCCCTTCAGGCTCTCTCTACATCCCCACAGACCACTGCCATTCCTGCCTTTGACCCAGAGAAAGAAGAATGGTCAGTATATTTTGCTCCCCAACAACAGCACTTCATCTGTCATGCCATTACAGACGAGAAGTGCCAACGAGCTCTCTTCCTCAGTTCTGTAGGAAATGCAACCTGCGAATTACTACAGAAATTAAGCCCAGAAGAGCAGATATCGGAAGTTCCTTTCGCTCATCTCCTAGCTCGCCTTGATGAGCACTATTCTAAGGATCCCCACATTGTAGCAGCTCGCTATAAATTTTTTCAGTGCCGAATGAAACTGCACCAGACTCACACAGAATGGATTGCGGAATTACATTGTCTCGCCAAGAGCTGCAAGTTTGTCTGTTCTAAGGATGGTTGTGGCACGCCCTACACTGATTCGCTCATTCGGGGCATGGTCATTCTACATACGCTCCAAGACAAGGTCCGTTTCGACGCTGTCAAAAGCAGTAACCCTTCTTTAGAAGAAGTACAGCGTATTGCCATAATCTATGAAATGACTACTAAGACTGCAGCTGAGATAGCTCCCAAATATGAAGTCGCTCAGGTGTCTCATATGGCCAGTCAGCATTCTGCTCCTTCGAAATACCAGGTCAGCTCGCTCGCTTCGAAGCGCTCCCGCCAGGTTCATTCTCGCTCTTCTCCAAAGACACACATCCATAAGCAAGCTCCTCAGCTCCTGCCTTCCTGCAGAGGATGTTTTAAGCATCACAAACGCCGTGACTGCCACTTCTTCAAGTCCACCTGTGATCGCTGCCATACAATAGGGCATATCAAGACTGTCTGTCAGAGTAAGTCCCGCCCTGATCGTCCTCCTTCTGTGAAGAAAACTCCTCAGAAGACACGACAGGACATGGAAGTTGATCAAATCAACCTCATTCTACCTACAAGCAATTCTAGTAAGATCATCATTCCGATCACTTTCCCGGATCACTCGACTGATTTTCAGTTGGACACTGGATCGCCTGTCTCCATTATCAATCTTGCTACCTACCACAGCTTAGGATCACCGTCATTCTTTCCCGCTGATGTCCAGCTTGTTACTTTAAACAAGAAGAAAATTGACACTAAAGGCAAAATCACTGTTACCGCGCGTTATAAGGATATTCATAAAGTAGTGACCTTACTGGTTGTCAATAACTACACTGCATCCAACATTCTTGGCATGGATCTCTTCAATCTATTTGGATTTCAGATACATGAAACGTCAATGTCGTTTCCGCCTTGCAACCTACCTCTGATGTCACTAATCTACTAGAGCAATTTCCGGAAGTTTTCGACTCCACCCTAGGCACAGCCAAAGGCTACACAGCTCATCTCCAGCTAAAATCAGGAGCCAAGCCTCGTTTTTTTTAAGGCACGTCCAGTCCCACTTGCACTTCAGGATCAAGTTACACAGGAACTACAGAGATGGCTCGCAGCTGGTATTGTAGCTCCAGTTAACTCCAGTAAATGGGCCGCACCGCTCGTCGTAGTTAAGAAGGCAAATGGTAGTATCCGCATTTGTGGTGATTTTCGCTCTACAATCAACTCTCAAATTGAAACCGACATTTGTCCGATTCCCCGTCCTGAAGACTTATTTCGCCGCTTAGCCAGTGAACAGTTCCTCTCTAAAGTGGACCTGAAAGAAGCTTATCTACAGCTACTCTTAGATGAAGAATCTAAACAGTGCCTCACACTGAATACCCCTCTTGGTCTTCTACAGCTCCAGCGCCTACCTTTCGGTGTATCTTCCTCCGCTGCGATTTTCCAGCAATATTTAGAACAACTTCAGCCTCCATTCCCGGTTGTGCTAATTATCTTGATGACATTATTGTGACAGAAAAAGATCATCAAGATCATCTGAATAATCTATGCCTGCTTCTCACCAAATTGAAAGAAAATGGCCTGCGTGCTAATCTTGTTAAGCGCACCTTCTTTCAACCTCAAGTTCAATACCTAGGTCGTATCATAGATAAACAAGGCATCCGGCCCAGCGACCAGAACGTCTCTGCCATTACCAACATGCCCGCACCGCAGAATATCAAGCAACTACAATCCTTCATCGGAAAAGCTAACTACTATAGCAAGTTCATTCCGCACTTTGCTTCGGTAGTAGCTCCTCTGAATGCCTTACGCAAGAAAAGGTGCTAAATTTCATTGGTCTCAGCAATGTCAGCATGCCTGGCAGACCATCAACAAGACCCTTGTCCACGCTGTCAAGCTTACTCATTTTCAGCCCGGTAAGCTACTCACCCTGCATCGGATTATGGACTCGGCACCGTTCTCTCCCAGAAGGATCGCCATGGACAAGAACGTCCTATAGCCTTCGCTTCCAAGACAGTCAAAGAACAACAACGTTACTACTCTCAGACAGAGAAAGGAGCCTTAGCTATTTATCCTTGGCATTCGCCGCTTCAATGAATATCTGTATGGTAACCATTTCCTTATCATCACTGATCACAAGCCTCTTGTTCACTTATTCCATCCTGGTAATAAGATCCCTGAACATTCTCTACGGAAACTTCAGAGATGGTCAATATTTCTCTCTGACTACTCCTAACAGATTGCATATCGTAGCACATCCCAGCATTGTAATGGTGATGCTCTCTCTCGCCTACCTGCCGGTCCTGATACTACTTTCGATACTCAAGAATCTGAATGTCTTCAGTTAGACATTGAACTTGAAGGCAACGTCTCCAGTTTTCCGATTGACGCCACTTGCATCGCCCAAGCAACTGATAAGGATAGTACACTAGCTACCATTCGTACTTATATCCGCACTGGTTGGTCGCTTCAGCATAAACTTCCTACCAGCCTTGCCCTTTATCATCGTCTTCAGCAGTCTCGCAGTTCGTGCCGAAGTAATCCTATTAGAAACAGAAACAGGCACCCTATTCCGAGTGGTTATCCCACTTAGTCTGCGCAAGCAAATTCTCAGCTTGTTACGTGAAGGTCATTGGGGAGTATCACGCACCAAGCAACTTACCCGTCAACACTGTTATGGGCCTGGTATTAATGCTGACATCAAGAAACTCATCCGCCACTGTGAACCTTGTCAAGTACATCAGAACGCACCGTCGTCTGACCTCGCTCCATGGCCTCCCGCTACTTCTCCGTGGGAACGAGTACACATAGACTTTGCAGGACCCTTTCTCAACTCTATGTGGCTCATCGTGATAGACTCACTATCTAATTTTCCTTATGTCGTGGAAATTCATTCTACCATTCGAGCACTTCAGAAGATTTTCACTGAAGGTTTACCTCAAGTATTAATTTCAGACAATGGACCTCAATTTACTGCCACTAAATTCCAGGACTTTTGCACCCATAATGGCATTAGACATATTTTGGCACCTCCTTTTCATCCACAATCCAATGGTGAAGCTGAACGTTTTGTCCAGACTTTCATGAAGAAAACCGTATCTTCAGGTGTAACCAAGGATCAAGCATTATTACAACTACTAGGAAGATATAGGACTATGCCTGGTACTGACAACCTCACTCCAGCTCACAAGCTACATGGACACCCTCATCGAACTTTGCTTTCTTTGTCGCAGCCTCTTCCTGCCCAGCCGCATCGCTCGCAACCAAAGTTCAACACTGCAGACAATGTATATGTCCGGACTTTCAAGTCCAATCCGCCCTGGATACCTGGTGTCATCTGCTGTACCTTGGGACATCGTCTCTACGACATCCAGACCGCCGAGAAACGCATCTGCCGCCACCAGGACCAGATCCGCCTCCGCTATCGTCCATCTCCCAATGTTGATTCCCTTATCTCACCTCAGAAATCCATCGCAGAAAGAGCTCTGGACCATTTAATCACAATGGGTTCTTTTCAGGACGATTCTACGCTCCACCGCCCGGACCAGGCTACAGACACCACAACAAACACGGCCGACTCTCCAGCCCAGCATCGCTGTCACCACCAGCGCCGTCGCCGTTTCATGCCGTACCGGCACAATTAGGAGGGGAGGGTGTTGTGTGTCCTCCGCCTGTGAGCTCCGCGACTTGCTCCCACATGGAATCTTCTAGATGCTACGAGGTGTGGACAGCAGTGCGTTGACGTAATTGTGTGTGACGTCAGCCAGCATGTATATATTGGGGCGACGTCTTCACCGCTCCAGGCATTCAGCTGTGTCCAGCGATCAGACTACACCGTATGTCAGGTACGGAGGTACCCTCTTAAAAACATGTACTGAACAGGTGGACTAACTCTGGTCGGGAGGTTTCACCTCAGGACATCTACGCCTCAAGATACCCGCCTCCCGTATAACCGACATACACCTGCCTAGCATTCTGCTAACACAAACTTTGTTCCAAGTTCCCTGTAAATTTCTCAAACTACAGATAGCCATCTGCTATCATGAGCATTCACTCCTTTGGACATCCTATCTCATCAAGATAGATCTCGTTGTACATATAGAAGTCAGGCTGTAGATATATATACCTTTCGACACACTGTCACCTAACTTATGTGTTATCTAGCATGTACAGCATTCCAAGCAGCAAGTCTAAATTCCTTTCATTTTGTACATACTGTATGAAAGACTGCAAACTAATAAACTTTTATGTTGTGTTTTGTATATGTATATAGTGCTTCTTGTATACAACACTTTTCCTTTTAGTTCCTTTATAATGGTATGGATAGAAGAGGTGATAAGACACTTCCCTGTTGTACTCCTTTGGTTGTATTGAACCATTCAGAGTGATCATCTCCAATACTGACACAGTTTTTGCAATTAGTATATAGCATTTGGATCTTCCTAATAAGGTACTCCAGTACACCATGTTTTCTAAGACTTTTCCAAATAGTTGATCTAGGAACAGTGTCATCTATAATTCCAAGAGGACCACTTCAGTCAATGTGGAATTCATCACCAACTACAAACATGTGGCACTAAACATGTGCTGCCAGCATCGAAGGAAGGACATGAGGAGCAAGGAACTTAGCATAGCACAGACAGAAATCGAGTTTCATCACTAAATACAAGTACAATTTTTTAATATTATCTGTCCATCTGTTTAGAAAATTTAACGATCTTCTTCATTAGAACTGTAGTTCTATTTGTTACGAGTAGTTTTGAAATATTTTCTTACTTTTTTTTAAAACCCAGGTACAGGTAGATTTGAGAGTGAACATGTGTTTATTGGGTTCTATTAGACTAGAAGTACAGTAGTTTGTCTTCTGAAATATTACCACCTCAGTGTAATTTCTAAAAATAAGACGTTAATAACACTAGCCTGCAAAATAAAACTTTTTTGTGCGGTAAAAACGAAACTAGGTGGGTTTTATGAATTTCCTAACGCAGAATTCGAGAAAAAAATTAGTTTTGGCAAATCACGTCTGGTTTGGTGGCAATTTTACAAAATATTATTTTGTTCTTACATAAAATTGTTGATACTTAGTATTGATTAAATTTGATGTATTTATGTAAATTTCAGCTTGCAAAACGTAATCATATTTTGCATGCATTGAATACACATAAATGCTGCTTTGTAAGCAAGTAGATAGTATGTATTATGTTTTTAATGTATATTGAAATTCGTGAAAGTGAAGCATAAAGCGCCTATTTAGTTTCGACTGTACAGTTGCTTTTAAATTAATATAACCGTACCTTGAATAAAAATTACATGATTAAACATACATAGTTTTGTTACTTACATTATGTGCAGGTTAGATTCACACCTCCGTCTTTTCCCGTTTTCCGTGGAATTTCCGGGTTTTTGAAGTTCTTGAATGATCTCTAGAAGGGTCGTCTCGTGCAATCGACCAACAGTAATCGTCGTAATCTATAATCTTCATTTCCGTATTGACGAATTGCACAATTAAAAATAGGAGAGGATTTCCACCAATCAATACTTATTTATTGCATATATTAAACTACAGGACCGGTTTCGACCTCATATACAAGGTCATCTTCAGCTGAACCATACATACATATTTATATAATGAAGCTTTGATTAAGATTGTGTTGTTAAAGGAATGCATATGATGATGATGTACATTTAGTCACATACAAATGGGGCACGTCTTAGCGTGAACTGGCGTATATGTCATTCTGTACAATATTGCAACTATATGTCTAAAATATCATGTTGAAGGTCTTAAAATTAGTGTATAAAATATGTCTTTACTTAAACTAACTTATATATATATATATGTACAAGATAAATACAATATATAAAAACACTTCATGCATATGAACATTCGTTCTTGCTTGTTGGTCAATACATCGACTAACTTCCGTATTTAAGTCTTATTTAGTTGTACACTTCAGCATTCTTGGAGTTTGTAAAATTCCATGGGTAAAAAAATTTTTTGTCTTCCTGTGTATATGAGGGATAAAACACTTTCAATTTTTAAAAAAAAGGTGCCAAATGTATGGATGAAATTCAACTAAAATATGTTCAGCTCTGCTGTGTGTGTTGCCCTTTTATTGGAACCAATTCATGTTGTCCTGTGGCATCCATAAATTTGGATGACATTGGGTTCAAAGTAGTGGCTCCTTTCCCATTTGTAGCTGTGCAATGATGTTATGTTTATCTGTGGAAGATAAGATTGAATTATAAGTGATATCGTGTTGGAGGATAAGGGTTATGTGTGTGAATTGGAATATGTACTTACTGTTGTTGGTGTAGCTGAGTTGTGTTTGACATGCGAGCCTGTAATGTACTACTTCGTGTTCTTCTTGGGCTCATACTAGCTGCTGTGAAGGGAAGGGAAGGAGGGGTAGGGAGAGTTGTTGTTGTTGTTGTTGTTGTGGGGGTAGGGGTGGAGCTGGGTGTGTTGTTTGGTGTTTTTCTGTTGCGTGTCGCGTTCTGTTTATCGATTAACTTAAGGTAAGGGTTTTTTAGGGCGGGGATAACTGTATTGAAGATGATGTTAGTTTTTTCTGTGATTTCATTTATGTTGTAATTTGGATTGGTGTACTGATCTAGAGTGATGTAAAATTCTTCTGTTATGTTGAGCAGGGGGCCTTTGGGGTTTATGTTTAGGATTTGCATATCGTTATCGATGTTTGTAAAACTGTGTTTATAGTCTGCGACATGTTGTCCTATTGAGGAAAAATGATTGTGTTTCACTGCGTTTATGTGTTCGTTATATCGGGTTAGGAAGTTTCTACCGGTACGTCCGATATAGCTTGTCTCACAGTTATTACACTTGATACGGTATACATCATCATCATCATATGCATTCCTTTAACAACACAATCTTAATCAAAGCTTCATTATATAAATACGTATGTATGGTTCAGCTGAAGATGACCTTGTATATGAGGTCGAAACCGGTCCTGTAGTTTAATATATGCAATAAATAAGTATTGATTGGTGGAAATCCTCTCCTATTTTTAATTTTCAACAGTAATCGGCCATCATATTCGCATCCCAATGTCCCTGATAGCGTCGTTCTGCATCTTTGAGATCCTGGTGAAACCTTTCTCCTTGTTCTTCACTGACAGCTCCTAAATTTAGAGGGAAATAATCCAGATGTGAAGCTAAGAAATGAAGCTTAAGGCTCATATTACAACAGAGTTCCTTAAACTTTACCAACATTTTCCTTACAATTTCTTTGTATTGAGGGTCCTTAATGTTGCCAAGGAATTTAGTCACTACATCTTTGAATGCGTTCCATGCCTCTTTCTCAATTTTGGTCATCGTGTCTGTGAAAATTTTATCCTTCATCTGTTTACGAATCTGTGGTCCATCAAATACGCCTTCTTTGATTTTTGCATCTAATAATGAGGGAAATTTAGTGGATAAATATTGGAAGCATAGGCTACTTTTATCTAATGCCTCGACATACAGTTTCATCAATCCAAATTTAATGTGCAAGGGTGGAAGTAGAATTTTTTCACGGTCAATAAGACTTACATTCAAGACATTTTTGGATTCTAGTTGTAGTTGTTTCCTTTCTGTCCAATTCACTGTATCCCAATGTTTATCCCGTGCCCTGCTATCCCATTCGCATAGGAAATAGGGAAATTTTGTATAGCCTTTTTGTTGTCCCAGCAACAATCCAGTGATCTTCAAATCACCGCAAATTTGCCACCCATGCTGATGATATTTAATTTTTTCAAGCACCAACTTTAAGATCTCGTATGTTTCAGATATTTTTGTGGAGTGTGCAAGTGGACAGATGCCAGAACATTTGTATTATGAAGCAAAACAGCCTTTAAACTTATTTTGGAAGAGTCAATAAAAACACGCCAGTTACTAGGATCATACTCTTTCTCTCCCAATCGACGTAGAGTATTTGAAACATCCGTACAAAATACAACTTCATCTTCTTGAGTATAATACTTTCGGACTGTTATCTTTGAAAGGAAACTGCTTCATCAGTCCATCATAAACATTGCATAAGGGCTGGGGCTTTTAACACGTCTGTTTATTCAAGTGGTCTAACAAACTCTCAACTGCCTTATCTTCAATCCTACATACCTCGCAGTCTATTGCATATCTGGGTGAGTTTGTTACGAATTTACCAGGAAATCCCCAACTACAAAATGAAAATTTCGACAGCAATAAACCTATAATAAAATGCAAATAATAACAAATCAAATCACATAATTGTATTCTAAAAAAGGTTGCGCGAGAACATCTCTCAACATTACATCTCATGAATTCATGCAGATACTAAAACACCGAATTGCGTCAAAACTAGACATGATAGGAAAAAAAAATAGCATCATTTTCGGAATCAGGGCAGCAATTTCCATAAGAATTACATATTTTCTATGTTACCGCAAAATCATGTTGGCTAGTGTAATTTATTACCCTCTCAGATAAATGAGAATTTAGGGAATCATTTCTGAATTTCATGAAACATTGTGGGATAAATTCTAGGTTGTACTTCATTCACTCATTGCCAAGCGATATTGCGAATTGTGTCATCTTCTAGAAATGTTCATTTTAGACGTCTATGGTAGATTTAAAAATCAATGATGATAAAAATAAAATAATTGGAAGTCGGGTTAAATGGAAACATAAAGGTCGTGAGTGATAAATGAAATGAGATTTGCTCATGTGGAATAAGTGAAGTTGTGCTCAGCTGTAGATGTATTTACCTGAAAAATGGTATGCCTGCAGGCAATTGAATAATTTTTGGAAGAATTAGTAATGGGACACAATGCGTTCTGATAAAAGTGGAGCACGTGTTGAAAGGTTTTTCATAATTCGAATAGTAATTTTGACACACTCAATGGCCATGTGGTAGAGTAGAATCAATTTTAACCCAGGTGTTATGCATAGTTACTGTTTCTACCCCGTCTTCTGAACAATAAAATGATTTTGAAATATATCATCGTAATGTTAGAGTAAGATTTGATTAAGTGATAATTCATGTTCAGTCACAAGTCATGTCAGGTGTTGGAAGTATTGAATTCAATAGAAGGTCATCAGTCGATGCAATCCAACTTTCTTTTCCCCTTTAAAGTCACGAATAAAAAAATAAAGCCTAAGATTCGAATATAACTTTGTAAATAAAGTTTGAGTATCTTGAGTGCAAAGAATGAATGTGATTGTAGTTAGAAATATTTTTCAGTGTCATTTATTTGAAATGTGGTTCCTAATCTGACCTCGTTTTCATCACGGTGGGCCAGATTATTCCAGCATTGTCAGTGCTTTTGTTCTTTCATTGTGGACTATTGTTTAGTTTTTAAGACAAAGATTAGTGACAGAATTAATCCAGTTATAAAATTAATTAATTTAAACCGAATAAGATCGATCGATTTTCTAAAAATGAGCAAGTACCAACAAAGAAAATTATTACAATGTAAATAACGTTTTGTAATTCTTATTTAAAGTCATAGTTGACTCTAAATATTCAGATAATAATTTCTCAAGGATATTATGACTCAAATAATAATTCTAATTGGTAATCCAAACTTGTGTCAGTTGAAAGACTATCTTCATTTAAAGAATTTTATCTTGATGCTTTGATGATAAAATTTAGGCCTAGAAAATCGTTGACGATGCAAGCATATGTTTCTCTGTAATAGTGTACAAATTAAGTTCAGGGATAGGATAGTCATCAACCACGTGCACAAAGTTGAACATTTAATTTCTTTTGCAAAGTAATGGAGCTGGTATTATGTTTAAAAATGTCACAATGATCATTCATGGATATTATCAGGCTAGATCAATTATCCAAGGATAGGAAGGAGTTCTTCCATTTATTAATTTTGCACAGTCACAAGATAAGGCTAATTTTTATTATTTATTCTTTTGCAGAACATTCCAGATATGTCATTATCAGCAAAAATCCAGCGATGTGAATATATAAAACATTTATTTTTGAAATTGTAAATTTGTGAGTCATTCAGGCAACGTTCAGCAAGAGATGATTTTTGAATTTTGATTTTATATGTGCATATCTGAAATAAGTCTCAAGCCTGTTTTTATTCCCTTGTATAGTCATCAACCCTTGTCCTTTAAATGCCTCTAAAATTGGGACAGCTAGCAAACGAACGGTCCACCTTGGGATCTCTTGTATGCTCGCTGAGTTAGACGGTAAATAGGGGGCAATATGCATTGCAAATTTTCGTCAGTCTTGCAACAAATGATAGTTCATTTCTTGCTGTATTTCTCAAACGCTTTTATTACAGGACCATTTTGTTGTACACATAGCATTTGCTAATGTTTATTGAGTGTGTTCCTACTTTATTATCTATTGACGAAGTGCTCATGCACAGATTATTGAATAACTTAGGTGCAGTTCCCACCCACTGAATGCTTTTCAGTGGGTAGGGTAAGGCCATAGCAGATGTATCAGTATACAGCCTCATGTACATGCCTGGGGAAAGAAGAGATAGTTATGTCCTATCTATATTCGAGAGATCCATTTTGGTGAACTCTGACACCCGAATTACAGACTTTTTCAGTTAATTTTACAATTTATTAATTTCAAGTTCAAGGCAAAGTAGAATGTAAGTTACAAATGATGTCCAACAGTGATGTATCATTCATGACAAATTCTCATTAAAAAATATTATTTCTCCAACCATTTTTCATTGCAACCTATTTCTCTGGTCATTGATAAGCAAACCAGTATTTGAAAATATTATTTTCCTTGGAACTAATGTTACCTGTATGCAAATATATTTCCCAGCTGAAATATTGTGTTGGGTAGCAGCTCTCATTGTATGATGGATGATTGTCGGTCTGATGAGTATGCGATGTGTCTAATATGTTTGGTGTATGGTGCCATATTTGAGCAGCAACATGGTATAGATTCGTCCGCATGCACATAGCTCTTCAGAGACGTGGCAAGGAACACCACATGGCATGGAGTACATCATCGGCAGGGTAAACCCGCTGAGGCCAGCAGAATGTAGTCAGAGGTAGTGTCACAGTGCAATGGGGCAACTTGTGAACATCAAGTTCTGCTACAAATTGGTGAAGGAGATTCATGAAATATTGGTGCAAGTTTGCGGTAGGAAAGCCGAGAGCAGAAACTATGTTTACAAGTGATTCAAATGCAAAGGGAAGGGAATAACCAAAAATGAGCCATGTTTGGGTCAGTTGTCGTCAAACAGAACTCCAGATATGAAAGAGCGAGTGCGACAAACACTGGCACAAAATTGGCGACTGACCATATGATTGATGGTGGAGGAACTGGACAATGGCAAGGACACAGTGCACCTCATCGTCTGCAATGATTTGGGTAATCAGAAGATCTGTTCCCGATTTGTGCCACACAAGCTGACAGATGAGCAGAAATCAAAATGGATGGAAACTTCTGGAGATTTCATTACAATACATTCTTTCTGCGAACCACCATCACACGGGATGAGACCTGGTGCACCAGTTTGATCCAGTATCCAAGTCACTATCAAAGGGTAGAGAAAGGTCCCCCTATTCAATACCATTAGCTTAATATAGTGCCCTATATAATTGGTAATAGATTCGACCCTACATACACTGAGTCATCTTCAGCCATGATCTAATTGGAAACATATGTTTATATACAATCAATAATAAAGAATACAATTTGGTATGTCTTAATTTAAAATCTAAACCTAAAACACTGATGAAGTCAGACTACACATTTAGAATTGAAACTAAAATGACACATTGAAACTGTTGTGATTGGTGTTGAACTACACTGAAGAAAATGGAAATTGCAACACCCAGAAGGAGTGGTGCTACATTGCTGCAATTGAACATGCAAGACGAGTGTTCAGTTGTGATACGATGATTATACTTTCAGGTCCCTCTGACCGCAAGTTTGGACAACAATCAGTACAGGAGGTGCCCACCACGAGCTGCAATACATTGATGAATTCGTCGAGGCATGGAGTCAATAAGACCCTGGATCGCTTCCTGAGGAATTGTGGCCCATGCTTGCTGCACTGCACGGGTCAGTTGTTCCAGAGTTGTGGGTGGCTGAGGACGGTTGGCCAGTTATCGACCCATCATGTCCCACACATGCTCAATAGGACTGAGGTCCGGGGATCTGGCGGGCCATTCTAAGGTTGTGATATTGTGGAGAGCTTCTCTCGAGATGCGTGCAGTGTGAACCCAGGCATTGTCCTGCTGAAACATCCCATTAGCAATGTTCGCTGTCATAGGGACAACCACTGGATTGAGTACCCTATGAACGTACTGTCGAGCAGTCGTAGTGCCCTCAACAAGCACTAATTGTGATTTCACATTAAAGCCAATAGCTCCCCAGACAATAATGCTTGGTGTTGGCCCTGTGTGTCTCTTGACAGTAAGATCTGGGCAGTCCCTCTCCCCGGTACGTCGGCGCACATGATTCCGGCGATCACTGCGGGCAAGACAGAAGCGTGATTTATCACTAAAGACGACCCTGTGCCATTCGTCGACCCACGTCGATCTTTCTCGACACCAGACCAGACTTACACGTCGCTGTTGTGGGGTCAATGAAACACCTTCTGCATGGACACGGGCTTGTAAGTCAGCTGCACGCGGGCGATTACCAACTGTTTGTTGTGTAACGTGGGGTGCCACAGCTGCTCGAATTTGCACTGCTGTTGCATGGGGTTCCATCCAGGCCATCTGAATGGTGCGGCGATCCTCTCTCACAGTTGTCTCTCACGCTGGGCCTGTGCCAGGTCTATGAGTGTGGGTACCTTCATTTGACCACTGCTGCCATACACGTTGTACCGTAGATGCCTGTCGGCCAACACGTGCAGCGACAGTCCTTAGCGATAATCCAGCCTCACACAGCCCTATTATCCGAGCCCTCTCAAACGGCGACAGTTGTTGACAGCGTGCTCTTCTGTGTCATCAAGGCATGTTTGATGGGGAACACTTCACTGCACAGACTGCAAGTCAACTACGCTACACCAGAGTCCATATACTGGAGTTGATTCCTCCGCGCCCAATCATGTGGGGAGACCTGTAGCACCAATCCAATGGCTCTGAAACTATGATCGTTTACATATCTACGTGGCATCATTTCATATCTTGAAAATCAACACAAACGACCAATACCTTCATGGTGTTGCAATTTCCATTTTCTTAAGTGTATGTTAATGTCCTTATATTAACCAAGTGTTCTTGAGTCGATCTGGGAGTTGGTATTCTTTATCTGTATAATTGAGCCATTTAATTAATTATGTCTTGTTGAATAGTAACATGAGCAATGGTTTATATGTAGTTTGAAGGGGACATTTTCAACTTAAATAGGGCCTAAGTGTTCCTTTTCATCAGATGTAGTGATCTGTTGTTCAGTTCGGTTTGAAATAAATGTCCCTATGTTCCTCGCAAATTGTATGCACTTGGCACGGTCACTAACACCAGACTGACTGTTAAGAGGAAGCAGGGGTATAGCTATCAATAGTGATAAATTGTCAATACGGACCATAATGAAATTCATAACTTATCAGTATCTAAGCGAAATCAAAGAATGGCATTCACTATCTAACTTCCCTACGACCATTAAAAAGTTGTCTGCAAGAGTCCAAGGTCAAAATGCTGTTGATCGCCAATGTAGCAGTCATTGTGGCGGGTAGGTTGTTATAATTATTTACGAAAGATAAGAGGCGATCGTGGAAGCAACATATTCAAATGCTGGGCACTGAGAGGTATACCGTGGATGGTACAGTAGAAGGGATTAAACAGAAATAAGTACGAGTGGTTAAGAAAATATATAAGGACACTAAGGTCAGCAAGAAATGTCAACTACGAATGAACAAGATAGATGTATTCAACAGGAGACACAAGAAGTTAGAAATAGTACAGCACCAAAAACTATGGAAGATTAGAAAACATTTCACAACAGATTTTTACAGAGATCAATTACATAAATATAACTTGGATTATACAATCAATCAATCAATCAATCAATACTGACCTGCATTTAGGGCAGTCGCCCAAGTGGCAGATTCCCTATCTGTTGTTTTCCTAGCCTTTTCTTAAATGACTTCAATGACACTGGAAATTTATTGAACATCTCCCTTATTAAGTTATTCCAATCCCTAACTCCCCTTCCTATAAATGAATATTTTCCCCAATTTGTCCTCTTGTATTCCAACTTTATCTTCATACTGTGATCTTTCCTACTTTTAAAGACACCACTCAAACTTATTCGTCTACTGATGTCCTCCCACGCCATCTCTCCTCTGACAGCTCGGAACATACCATTTAATTGAGCAGCTCGTCTCCTTTCTCCCAAATCTTCCCAGATCAAACTTTCCAACATTTTTGTAACGCTACTCTTTTGTCGGAAATCACCCAGAACAAATCGAGCTGCTTTTCTTTGGATTTTTTCCAGTTCTTGAATCAAGTAATCCTGGTGAGGGTCCCATACACTGGAACCATACTCTAGTTGAGGTCTTACCAGAGACTTATAAGCCCTCTCCTTTACATCCTTGCTACAACCCCTAAACACCCTCATAACCATGTGCAGAGATCTGTTTCCTTTATTTACAATCCCATTTATGTGATTACCCCAATGAAGATCTTTCCTGATATTAACACCGAGACACTTACAGTAATCCTCATAAGGAACTTTAACTTCACCAACACGGCAATTAAAACTGAGAGGGCTTTTCCTATTTGTGAAACTCACAACCTGACTTTTAACCCCATTTATCATCATACCATTGCCTACTGTCCATCTCACATTATCGAGGTCATATTGCAGTTGCTCACAATCTTGTAATTTATTTACTCTGTAGAGAATAACATCATCCGCAAAAAACCTTACCTCTGATTCCACTCCTTTAGTCACATCATTTATAGCTATATATAAGAAAACATAAAGGTCCAATAATACTGCCTTGAGGAATTCCCCTCAATAGAATAGAATAGAATAAACAAACACAAACATGAAATTGGACATATTTTTCCCAATCAACTGTACGAGTAACAAGAATCATTAGGGAACTAGGACAAAAATAGAATAGGAGAATGAATTAAAGATCAGCATTTAAGTTACAAAGTCTGGACATACAGTAGGAATTCACCTGACTAGAAAATAGTGTGCTATTTCAAATAATTTCTAGAAAACACTGGATGTAACACTGAGCATTTAGCCCAACAGGACAAATGTAACAAATTCAAGATAAGACTTTTAAGCAGTACAAAAATGTAAACACATTTTTAAGTACCAGAAATTTTTGAGTATTGACGAATAGAAAGTTCATTTTTACATAAATTCCAACAGCATTCCGAATAAAGGAATTAGACATCCAGCTGCTCCCTTATGGATACATAATCGAGTACAACCACTCAAGAAGATAGTCATGCGAAGTTTACAATACCTCATGGTTGAATACTCAAGTCCCATACTGAGGTGAAAATATACACCAGCGTAACATAAAGATGTTCTCTCTCCAACAGTCAAAGAATGCCTCGAAGTAGCAGGCAAAGAGAGCTAGTTATATAGGCCAGTTGGAGAGGGGACATAGCACATGGCACTAAAAATGCCAAAAACATCCAGGAAGAGAGCAGAGTGTAGAGTTAGAGCTGATGATGTCATCAGAGTCTGATACAGGCGATCGACTGCTAGTAGTCCCATAGCTGTGGCAGTGTGCGGGGGTAACCCCGGAAAGAAAGCAGCGGAAAATTACAAATATGGCAGAGGTGAGTGGACAATGTTACACCATTCAAGATCGTGTGACAGCCATTCTGCAATTGCTTCCTAAAAAAGCCTTTGCTGACAGCTTTCAGAGGCTGTACGGTATTACCATTGCCAAACATGTGTTTTGGAATAGCAATTATTTTGAAGGGCAGTAAGGGAAGGGTTGTATCTTCTAGTTGGTTTGTTTTCTGATAGCATTCACCAATCTTATTACACACACCATATATATGATTCCCTAGAGTACTGCTGTATTTCCATTGTAGCATCTACTCTTAATATTATTACTAGGTTTGTGAATTTTTGTGTTTCTCTTATATTCAGAAAGCGTCTATTATACTTATTGCTGTTTGATATCCGGCCTACGTTCGGGGTAGTTAGCTCGAGAAACCCTTCACAAAGATTGTGAACATTTACCTGATAGGGTCACCATAGTTGTAATAAATATGTATCTAATACGTTTGTCAAAGGTGTAACCATTGAGCATTTAATGCCTTCTCAAGGATGTACGAGGACGGTTTGAAAAGTTCGCGGAATCACCTCTAGATGTCAGTGCTAGAGCAACGAGGTTCCCACGTAATAATCACACATCCTTTGTGAGTGAACATGTGGCGCGTCAGTGCTCTAGCTGCAGCAGTGTGGTAGTGACAACTCTTTGTTGTTGTTCCCGCATAGTGATTTGTGACAATGAAAATATCCGAGATTCGAGCAGTGATTAAATACTTTGTAAAGAAAGGTATGAAAGCAAAGGAAATTCATGCTGACTTTCAGAACACACTGGGGGACTCTGCTCCTTCATTTTCAACTGTTGCCAAGTGGACCAGCGAGTTTAAATTTGGTCGGGAGAGCGTGGATGATGATCCGCGTAGTGGACGGCCAAAAAGTGTTACGACCCTAGAATTTATCGCAAAAGTGCATAAAATGGTCATGGAGGATCGTTGACTGAAAGTGCGGGAGATTGCTGAAGCTGTAGGGATGTCTTCTGAACGGGTATATTATATTTTAACCGAAGAATTGGGTATGAAAAAATTATCCGCAAGATGGGTGCCACAGCTCTTGACATTAGACAATAAATGCACCAGATTGGAAATGTCCGAACAAAGTCTGGCCCATTTTCAGTGCAACCAACAAGATATTTTGCGCTGGTTTGTGACTACAGATGAAACTTGGGTCCACTCCTATACCCCAGACACAAAACAGCAGTCAAAGCAGTGGAAACATGCCGATTCACCACCATCAAAGAAAGCAAAGGGAGTGCGTTCGGCCGGAAAGGTGTATGTATGTATATGTATCTGATCGTGAGGGCTGGTCCCCTCATTCTTATCCCACTGTAGTTCTGAAAGTGTATACTGGTGTGATCTCCTTTAATTGTGAGTTGTTAGGATTTGATACCTTTAAGGGTGTTAAAGCTTTCAGTATTGTATAAAATGAAGCTTGGTGAGTTATTATTAAATAAAGTTTGGCATTTTCATTTAATGCGACTTATTATCCAGCCCCCTGGGCCGCCGCTTTCCTGCCCTTCCCCACTGCCCATTATTGTTTGGGTCATCAGTCCCTAGACTGGTTTGATGCAGCCCTCCTTACCACCCTATCCTGTGCTATACTTTTCATTTCTACACAACTACTACTTCTACTCTAATCTGTTTGTCATATTCATGCCTTTGTCTATCCCTGCCATTTTTACCACCTATACTTCCCTAAAAAACTAACTGAACAAAACCTGTGTGTAAAAGATGTGCCCTATTATTGTCTCTTACTCTAGTCAAGTTTCACCAAATCATTCTCCTCTCACCAGCTCGATTCAGTATCTCTTCATTTGTGATTCGATCTACCCATCTCACCTTTAGCATTCTTCCATAACACCACATTTCAAAATCTTCTATTTTCTTTCTTTCTGAGCTCCAGACGAAAGTATTCAAAAATGTCTTTCTAATTCCTGTATCAATGTTCGAAGTGAGCAAACTTTTTTTCTTCAAAAAGACCATCCTTACTTGTACTAGTCTGCATTGTATGTCATCCTTACTTCTGCCATCTTTAGTTATTTAATTAGGGTACCCAAGTAACAGGGGCTGCCTGGCCAAGGCGGTAAAGGCGTGCTCGGTTCGCATCCCCGTCGGATGTTGTAAAATTTAAGAAACGAGATTTCCACTTCCGGAGGTGCATATGGCCCTGAGGTTCACTCAGCCTACACCAAAAATGAGTACCAGGTTAATTCCTGGGGGCAAACGGCCAGGCATAGAGCCAACCACTCTACCCCATCACGTGCCGAGGTTAACAATGGTGGAAGCCTTTACCTTCCACTCCTCCAAGGGCCTTCATGGCCTGTACGGAGGTGAATTTGCTTTACCCAAGTAACAATATTCATCTACTTCCTTTAAAATTTTATTTCTTAACTTAATATTTCTGGCATCACCCGACTTCATTCAACTGCACTCCATTACCTTTGTTTTGAATTTATTTATTTTTGTCTTGTACTCCATCATGACTGTGTTCACATTATTCAGCAATTTCTCCAGATCTTCTGCACTCAGATAGAATAACAATATCATCAGCAAATCTCGGAGTTATGATTTCCTCTCCTTGGATTGTGATTCCCTTTCCAAATTTCTCTTTGATTTCCTTTATCGTCTTTTCTATGTAAACATTGAAAAGGAGAGGGGACAAACTTCAGCCTTGCCTCACTCCTTTCTGAACTGCTGCTGCTTTTTCATAGCCTTTGATTCTTAACACTGTAGACTGAATTTTGCACAGACTGTAGAAAATTCTTATTCCCAGTATCTAATACCTATCACCCTCAGAATCTAAAATAGCTTGGTCCAACTAACATTATCAAATGCTTTTTACGTAGCCTTGTCTTTCTTAATTCGATCCTCTAAGATCAGGCGTAAATTCAGGATAGTTTCACGTATTGCAACATTTCTTCTGAAGCCAAACTGATCTTCTCCCAACTCAGCTTCAACTTGTCTTTCTATTCTTGTGTAAAGAATGTGTGTTAAGATTATGCAAGCGTGAGATACTAAACTAATGGTGTGGTAATTTTCGCACTTGTCAGCAACGGCTTTCTCGGGAATAGGTATCTGTCTAAAATCGGATGGCACTTCTCCCATATCATACATCTTACACACTAAATGGAATAACCTAGCCAGGCTGATTTCTTCTAAGATGATCAGTAATTCTGAGGGTGTGTCATCCATTCCAAGTGCCTTGTTCCTGTTTAGGTCTCTCAAAGCTCTGACAAATTCTAACTTCAAAATTGAGTCGCCCATTTCATCAGTAGCCTCTTCTTGTTCCAGAACCACATCATCTACTTCTTTACCTTGAAACAACTGCTGGATATGCTCCTGCCACCTTTCTGCTTTGTCTTCTCTTCCTAGAAGTGGTTTCCCATCTGAGCTCTTAACATTTTGCATTTTTGTACTTTCGTCAGTCAGGTATCTCCTGCGTTATCCATTGATTCTTCGTTGATCTTTCCTTTCTTCCTAACTTTTCTTCAGCAGCCCTACTGATCTCATTCTTTCTCTATTGTGTTTCCTTCAGTCTTTTCATTTAGTCCATGTGCAACATGATCCTTGAAAGAATCCCTTACACGGTTTTCTTTCAACTTATCTAAATCCTATCTCCTTGCATTCTTTCTTTTCTTTAACTTCGTACATTTCCCATGTTTAATTTTGTGTTGATAGTTCTGTAGTTGTCTGATCAAAAATCCTGCTCTTCCTGCCAATGTACTTCACTTATACCAATTACATCTAATTTTAGTCTGTCCATTTCCCTCTTCAGATTCTCTAACCTACCACAACGATTCAAACACCTAACATTCCATGCTCTGACGCACAGAATGTCGCTATTCATCTTCCTGATGATTGCCTGCTCCTGTGTAGATGAAGAATAGAGGAATATAAGTGAAGACAAGTCTGCTTTTGTACCCACAAACATTATTCTTAATCATATATACACTAGATGTGTAGCTTATAGATAGTTGTGCTTGCAAGCTGTAATTACCATACGTAAACTGACAGAAAGCGTGTCTCTTATAGACACAGACACCAGTAATACAAGAAAAAGAAATACTGTCCTGATCATTTGTTAACATGTATTCAAGAAATATAAGAGGACAGTGAATGACCACATGATGCTAGCAATACCACTGCTAAGCCTTCGCGCTAAACAATGCAAACGGGTCAGAAGCTCGTGGAAGGAACATCCAAGGCTGTGTTGCGCTGGTCTTGTTAAAAATCTCAAAATCCGTTTTGTGCTTCCCATGCCTAGTATAGATTTTAATGTTAAGATTTTATTTACTTAACGGCATCCAAAGTGAGGTTAAGCAGGTACCCTGTAGATGGTGGCACAGAATACATCCACGGTATTCCCTGCCAGTTGTAAGAAAGGGGGACTCCCCACAGGTTCTCAACCTTGGAGCATGGGTTAGTGAAGTAAGCCAATTTATACTGTATGGACCCATGCCCCAATTTCTTTCTTTCTTCTGAGTTATTGTCCCAATGAGTTATTAGCAAATATTATCTGGACCAACTGTCTTACCAGTTTTCAACAGCTTTCACACTTCCAACTTCAACAGAAATAGGCCCAGACAACTACTTGTTCCTACAGACACACTGGTGTCAGTGGGTTTATGATTTTGTTGAGACTCTTTGCACGTATGATATCTACCATCCTGTTCACTATGGCATGTGGATTTTACCTATGTGCATGTGTTCTTGAGATTCTGCTAATAGACCCATGCTCTTTGTTTTTCTGCTCGACTTAAAAAAATCCATGCCTTCAACTGTTGCTTCCCACTTTTTTCACTTCCTGCTCAAGGAGCATTGCAATGACTTGAAGGGGTTGTCATTATTTCAATATTTTTCACACAATACCTTGCTTGCATTAGTCCCTCCTGTCGCCTTTAAGGATGTTTCATTTGACACCTACAATGATGGATTCTATGAAGTCACTTTAGTTACTGGCTGTTGCCTGTAGTTTCCTTGCAGCCAGTCTCATGACAACTTGTTTAGAGAATCCCACCAGGTTTGAATGGTTTAAAATCCACCTGGGTGAGGGCATGCAATTCACCAGAGCAATTTTCAGATCAGTTTCCTACAGGACTGATAATGTTGACAATTCAGGAAAACTGGACATAACAATATATGTGGTATACATAGGTTGACCAAGGTGATCTTCAGACATAATGTTAGGTCTGGGGTATAGATTTATTACTGATACGAAGATACCATTGTACAATGGTACAAGGGATATGAATTATTTGAAATATTAGTAAAATAGTACTATCTGGACTCTTAGTAGTGATATCTTCCCTGCATACCATTTTATATTGTCAGTACAGTCAAGATTGTGGAAATATGTTTTGTTCTTTTGTAAGATTACTGTCCAAGTGAAAGAGAGTGGTATAAGAATATCACTTGTTGTATCCAACCTGTTTCAGCAATGCCTTTTCAGAACAGTAATTATCACTGATAAACAAAGTACACTCAGAAAAAACTGGTAAATACAAGCCATCAGAAGACATTAGAACAAGATAGATCCATTAACATGTTATAGGGAAAAGAACATTCAGAAATTATAAACAAAAAAGTAAAATATGTTTAATTTTTAATACCAGCTGTACATTTTAAAATTATTTATTTACAACAATTTATTGTTCTTAAAATTCTGTCTCCTACGGATGAAACATTAATGGAAGAGGAAAATTGCAGTATATTAAAGCAAGTGGTTCATATAATGAAAACTTATCAAATAAAGGTTAAGTAAGGCAAAAAAAAAGTAGATGAACTTCATAAACTAGGATGTAAAAAAGAAATTTTCATTGAAGTGAGCAGAAGAGACCAAAGTGGTGTGAAACTGAGTCCATTTCTACATAAGAAAGAGACAAATACAGGGTTATTCATAAGCACCTCTAGGATTTAAAACATTGATAGAGCAATCACTGTGGCAGACACTGCAAAACAACTCATATCAGACAATAGAGAATCTTTCCAAGTTTCCATCCATAATTGGCTCCATGGCATGGTTGCTGATTTAGCTACTAGAGGGAAGTCAACAATTCACTAGTGAGAAAGTTTACCACATCTTAGAATTTGCTAAATGGGAATGGGCTGTGATGGTACAACAGGAATTTCATGCGAAATATCACACTGCAGCACCCATGGACACAACATATCAAGCATGGTTTCAATGCTGTACTTGCAGGTCACTGGATTAGATGTGCTACTTGAGATGAATTCTCTCTCGTATGGTTTCCATGGTCACCTGACTTAACTCCCATCTGATGATTTTGTATGGGATTACATCAAGAATCATGTGCATATCCCTGTATGCCATAAGATTGTGTAGAACTGTCAGACAGGATCACACATGCATTCGTTTGTATTGAATGTGGGATGCTGGGACATGGGTGGTAGGAACTGGAATCTGCCATGTTCCCAAGGATGCGTACATTGAGCATCTATAATGTACATAATAAATTTGGGCGAGAATTTGTGTCCAATGATACAAGTCGTTTTGCTGACATAGTTAACGCAGTATGAGTTTTAAACCCTGCAGGAATTTACGAATAATCCTGTACTAACCCTATAAATAGATAAAGAATGATTAGAACTCAGTCACGGACAGGGGCAGCCCTCAATCTAACTGAAACCTATGTTCTCTCTGGACTTTCTTGTAGGGTGATTAACAATATCATTGGGCAGAGACACAAAAGCTTTTGGTGGAATGAATTTTATTATTAAGAGGCAAAGTGCCTAAAACCTGTATGACAGAAACCTGTGAAAATGGATAATAAATTTCAGAACAGAGGAATTCCCTATGTTAAATAATATTTTAAAACATAAAATTGCCAAACACAGAAAAGGAGCCATTTTTGGGAACCGTTAGCATAAATGGCCCCACGGTGTAGGGGTAGTGTGCCTGCCTCTTACCTGGAGACTCGGGGTTCAATTCCCGGCCAGGCCAAGAATAACGGCCGAGAGGACTCGTGCTGATCAGCGGTCGCTTCAGGGCTGTTGCACCATGGGTTTTATTTGTTAGCATAAATAACTTGATGAAAATAGAACAACTTGAGTTTAACTCCTACTAAACTATTTTCAATTCTATAATAATGATAGCAAGGAAGGCATTCTTTTCGAGCCTGAGTGTACTTTTGACTTCCAGGAATCATTAATCCCACCTTTGGTGAGTGCCTTTTTCAAGGAACCTGAAAGATTCCACAGCACAGTATTCCTGGCAGAGTACTTTTTCTTTTGTGCTACAGAAGAATGCAAAAGATTCCGTACTCTACTGGGCTATAAATAGTGTGCCGTTAATCCTTCGATCCCTCTTACAATGCGCACTGTAGGATAGTTATGGTTTATTCACAGTTTTGTGCTAACAAGCAACTGTGAACCATAGTGATTTCTTAAGTAAGTTTTGCACCATACTTCGATGGAATAAAGATCTTCCTAACAAAAGATGCTTATAGTTCTTGAGGAAAAAAAAAAAAAAAAAAAAAAAAAAAAAATATATATATATATATATATATGAGTGTTTGAAAGGAACAGCAGGACATGTAAACTGTATCACCAAATGTAGAGAAAAGGATGAAATAAATTGTGCCATGTTCAAGTGTCAGTGCTTGTGCCAAAAGAGTGCCTATTTCAAGACCACTGATTTAAGCTAAAGCTTTAGGAACGGCGGTTAAGGGTGCACGGCTGTGAGCTTGCATCCGGGAGAGTGGGTTCGAATCCCACTGTTGGCAGCCCTGAAGTTGGTTTCCGTGGTTTCCCATTTTCACACCAAGCAAATGCTGGGGCTGTACCTTAATTAAGGTCACAACCGCTTCCTTCCAACTCCTAGGCCTTTCTTATCCCATCATCGCCATAAGACCTATCTGTGTTGGTGCGATGTAAAGCCACTAAAAAAAATTAAAAAACTTCCATCTACGAGAATAAGCTGCTTAAAATTCACAGAAGATTTTATGTAGAATGTAAATCAAAGACGACAGGAAAATGAAAACAAATACCATTGAAAGAATGTGTCAATGCACAGTTTTAGTGTGGTAACTCAATTGTGCTACAAATCACCATGTGAAATTTTGGGAACCAAAGCAATTCTTCAAATGGTAATCCAGAAGGTAGTGGTGAGAGAAATGATGTCCTATCATAATGATGAATGAAATACAAGTACATACAATTCATTTGGAAAGTAATTCATCTAATAATAACATACAGATTGGGTTTTGATTGCTCAAATAAAAATACTCACTATCTTTCAGTTATATTGGACATTAGCCTTGAACATCAGATTCAGCTTAGTGGATAACATGCAGATATCTCACAACAAAGATTAATATCACAGAAAATGTATATAGAAAGGTTTATAATTGTATCCCTTTATTCAGGTAATTAATTTGTAGTCTATTTAATATATTTTCTATGATGTTTTGTATGTTTAGATTTGTGTTTCATTAACCAACTTTTTTTCTTCTTTTAAAATGTGTACGTACATACTAACATACTCTTTGGTCTCTTTGGCATTAAGGTAAGAAAGGAAACGAGAGGTCTCATATGTTTGTCAATATACTATGCTCAATGCACTGTATAACTAGATTGCACATAAGTGAACACAATACACTGTTGTTAACAAAAGATTTGAAAGATTGAAACAATTTAGCTATTTTCTGACACTGCAAGTTCAGTTATATTTTCCTTCATAAAATAAACTTGGTTATCAGGAACTTCATTCTCAAGAACAATGTATTCTTCTCCTTCACAGTCACCCTCCATAATGGCAATAGTGGTAGAGCAGCACTGGTCTGCTTCATGAGTAGTCAGTTCTTCTAATGTACCAAAATGTTCTCCGCAGGTTTCACACGTGTGTATTACATGATCATGTTCATGTTTCTTCATATGCAAGTTCAGTTTCCCTTTCAAAGTAAATGCTTTGGGACAGAGTGTACATTTGTAGGGACGTTCTCCCGAATGGAGACGGAGATGACCGATGTATCCTGATCGCCAGAAGAACTCACGAGAACAATACTGGCATTTGTACTGTTTCTTACTCCTGTTGTGAAGCCTCCTATGCATGTACAGAGCTGTAGGACCAGTAAATGTTTTCTGACACACAGGACATTCATATGGACGCTCTCCCGTGTGCTGACGCATGTGAATTGCTAACTGTTGACGTGTATAGAAAGCTTTCCCACATAGTTGGCATAAATGTGGACGTTCTCCAGTGTGTCTACGTACATGTAACTGTAGATTGATCTTTTTTCGAAACTCACGCCCACAATATTCACAGATAAAACTCATTTGTGCAGCTGTCTCTCTGTACTTGCGATGCTGCAAGAATTCCTTAAGTATCTTCTGATATTTTTCAGGTAGATTTTCGTCATCATCCCCATAATGCGTCCGCAAATGAATCAATAATTCATAGCGTTGTTTGAGAACCTCTTCACAAACATCGCATTTGAAAGGCTGTTTATTTGTAGCATCATGGAGCTTAAGATGTCGGGCTAATGCAGTAGGCTGGGAAAAGACTTTCTTGCAGAGCGAACACGTGACCGTTTCTTGACGTAACCGGGCACATTCTTCTTCTCTGGCCATGTGACATTTTTGGTAATGGTCAAGAAACTTCTCAGCAAGACATTCTTCTTTGCAGATTCCACAGGTCAATGTTGCTTCCTTACCTGAAGAATGCTCTTGCTGAATATGCTCTCTCAGATCTGACATTTCTTTGTACCACAGCCCACAATTAAAACAGTTATAATCTTCTGACACTGGATGTGTATATTTGTGCAAATCGAGGGCAGACTTGCGGATGAAACTCTTTGGACACCAATCACACTGATATGGCTTCTCTCCAGTGTGAATCATCTTGTGTCGGATATATGTTGTACGGTCACGTAGTACTCGACCACAAATTGGACATAGGTAAGATTTCGATACTTTAGCATCAGGATGTGTACGTTTGTGCATCACAAGAACTTGAGCATTACAGAACCTCATAGAACAAATACTGCAAGAGTAAGAGGTCTCATCTTTTTCTAGTTTGGTTAAATGGGCCTTCAGCTGATCTACAGTGAAAAACTGAGAGCTGCACACTGGACAGGCAAACATCTCCGGTTGCAGTTGTATTCCTTCAAGCAAACTGTCATCTTTACCAGGGACCTGCAAAATATACAAAAATACAATTATCTTCTATGTTATTTACAGATTAGTAATACTCTGGCCTGAATAATACAGAGTGTAAAAATAATGATAGGAAAGAGCACCAGGGCATTACAGAAGAAGCCATTACAAAATGATTTAATTTATCACAGATCACAATAATAATAATTCCTCATGGGTGGGGATGATGGAATATGCCTGCAGTATTCCCAGTCTGTTGTAAAAGGTGACTAAAAAGGGGCTTTCAACTTGGAAGCATGGGTGGTGATCACGGGTACTGGTTGAGTCTGGCACTGCTTCCACTTACTTTGCTATTGAAACTCCCTTGGGCAATTATTGTTCTCTTCCAACACCGACAGTTGTAGGTTAGGAGGCCCAAGGCAACTTTTATTTTCATGTACTTCATGGCCCTTCCTTTTGTTAATACCCTCGATCTCCAAAGAGTCAGACTTTTTCCATTTTTACCTCTGAGGAAGTGTTAAGAAAAGAAGGTTGGCCACTTGCAGTACAGCTGTCAAAACAAAAGTGGCCGCACTTGAACAGTAAATATATTCTAAGTTCCACTTTGAATCCTGGTGCTGTTACATGATGCACATGCTTGTACATGCGCAGTAGCAGCACTGCGAACTGTACTGAACCAAGGTGAAAAGAAGAAGTAATTTGATATCTGCTTCTCGTGAAACAGCGGTAAAGCACTTAATGTTTTGAAGGATGAGCTCGAGCCTTGTTCTAGTGATAATTTTTATTGTTATCACTCTTCAGCGATATAAATAATATAAATGTTAGGTTTGGAAAAATACAGTTGCATAATATTAGTGTTAGTTTCTTCTTCTTATACTCGTATTATTACATTCATCTACCATGTAATGAAATAAAATGATGCATGTACTTGAGAGTTCAAACCTTGTTCAAGTTGTTATTGTTCTTTACAGATATAAATAATATAAAATGTTAGGTTTGAAAGAATACAGGTGCATAATATAAGTGTTAGTTTCTTCTTCCTCTTCTTATTTTATTACGTTATACTGAATTATATGGAACAGATTATCACTCTAAAATTAATAAGGACACACTACAGAAAACGAAACAAGCCTCTAGTAATAACATTTGTTAACTTTAAGAAGGCATATGATCATATACATAGACCTTCAATTTTAAAAATTGTAAGGAATTTTGGACTCCATCCAAAATTAAACTGACAGAACTTACTTTAACTAATACCAAATCTAAAGTAAAGTTTAGAGGAGAACTTTCTAAACCATTTTTGATTAAAACAGGTTTAAGACTAGGAGAATGTTTATCTTTACTATTTAATTGTTCATTATAATATATAATGAGGGAATAGTACAGGGTCAATCCAACGAACATAAAAATTGGAAGTTCCAAACTAAATTTAAGTTTAAACTGTTTAGGATTTGCAGAGGACCTTGCTCTAATGTGCAACAATATACAGGAAACTCAACACCAAATTCAATCTCTACAAGAAATAGTACAAAAAATAGGTCTTAGAATATCCTTTGAAAAAACTTGCAGATTATGCTTACAAATTCACCACTGGTAAATAAAATAAAAACTGACAGACAAGAAATCAAAACTGTTGACAAATTTAAGTATTTATAATACTGTTATTTTGCTTTACGTCCCCCTAACAACTTTTATGGTTTTTCAGAGACGCCGAGGTGACAGAATTTTGTCCTGCAGAAATTCTTTTACGAGCCAATAAATCTACCAACAAGAGGCTGATGTATTTGAGCACCTTCAAATACCACCAGACTGAGCCAGGGTAGAACATGCCAAATTGGGGTCGGAAGGCCAGCGCCTCAACCATCTGGAGCCACTCAGACCCGCAAATTTAAGTATTTAGAAGAAATTATAACTTATAAATCTCAATGAGAAATCAGCTTGGCATAATAAAATGAATCATCACTATATGCATTTTCCAGGTGTTGGCCAGAATGAATAATAAACTAAACAAAGCAAATTATATTACCAAGACCACACACAACAAAAAAGCTTATTGATAGCAATAAAATGAAGACAGAAAACAGTCACACAGCCAGAAATAACTTATGCTAGTGAAACCATTTTTAAAACTACCAGTACAGCTGAAATAGACAAAATACTTAAGACAGAAAGAAGAATAATTAGAACAAATTATAATCATTATAAAATATTAAAGACATCTTAGTAAACAGTGCTGATGATAGTAATTATTATTATTATTATTATTATTATTAATCATACACATACACAATGGACCTTAAGAGGCCGAAAATTAATTTTAACACTGCTGATGGACCTTAGAGTCCGAAAAACGGTTTGAATTAAATAGTGTGCTAATACGACTGTGTATGATTAATAATAATAATAATAATAATAATAATAATAATAATAATAATTAGAACAAGCATAACTAAACAATATCAAGTTAATGGACAATGGAGAATAGCATCCAATAAAACAGTTGTGTAAGGAAATTGAATCAGTATTGAATGGAACTGGGGAAAAACGTATATCATTCTTTGGATATCTTTATCAGAACACCTGACACCAGAATCAGCAGAACAATTGAAAAATTATGGAACAGCAAGACGAAGATTAAATGGATAACGGAAATTAAGGATGACAATAAAGAACTACAAATAAGAACAGATGATCTTAAAAACAAAACACAAAATGAGGATACTTCAAGACACACACACCCTGTGTTGTGAATAGATGGGGAATACGTCACCGTATACCTTAAGTGACACTGTTTTATTCAACTACTTATTTTACAAGATGGCTACCGCTCAGATCATATATATAACAAAGGATATCCAAAGATATGTCTCTCCCGGGAAGTAGCATCTTTATCCGTTCATCTCGAATCCCCAACATCCTCCCCACCCTGGTCAACCTCCAGAGGTATGACCAGCTGAAGAGGCCTGACAAATCGAGCGCCGTCCGTCTTGGAGAGCACAACGGTCCGGACATGTCCATCTCGTCCATGACGTAACTCCACGACACGGGCCTTATACCACATATGACATGGTCGATGATCTTCCTGCAAAAGAACGATGTCTCCTACTCTGACAACAGGGCGTGTTCCTCTTGGGCGTCGTACTTGGTGAAAGTTTTGCAGTTGCATTAGGTACTCTTTATTCCATTGTTTCCAGAAATGATCCGCCAGTTGCTGCTGGAGCCTGAATTCTTTAATGGGAGAGTTTGCCTGGGGTTCAGGTCCAGAGGGTATTGAAATAATAAATAAAGAGGTTCGACCTATTCAATACAAAAGAATAAGAAATGCAGTGATTACATTCTTATTTAATAATAAGTAGAAGTGGTACCAGTTTCGACCCTAGTCCAGGTCATCATCAGCCGATTAAAACATGAAAAACAATGCATAGGAAAAAGAAAATAAAAGATCAAGTTCATTCCGGATCAGTAGAAGAGGCGATATAAAAATGACGGGGGTAGACACTGTAAAATTCAGAAGAAGTAAGTCACTTAAAAGAAACAGTGCGTAATTTTCAGAACGACAGTATGGCACACGCAGTGTTAAGCAAAGTCTTATAATGTTTATGAAAAGCGGAGAACGGTTAAATGAGCTAGCTTGTATACAATGTCAGGCACAAAGTCATAACACAATCGAACACATATGTAGATCCATAATCGTGCTGAAGCTGAAGAGGTGGTTGCGTAATAAGGTCAAAAGGCGCTTGAAGCAGCAGTATAGAAGTGTTGTATCTCACATCATCATGTGAGTCATCAACTCCACTGTATTCTACGTACCTGATTCTCAGTCAACAACGCTCAAAGATTTATTTTTTGACATTTTTAATTAATCCACGCTTCATTAATGTCAATCAATCTGTACAATCCAAATGTATATCAGATCATTATGACTGTCTCGTTCTACAAATAACTAACGTGTATTTTTAGATGAACATCCATGTACATATAATACTATGACAAGTTCATTATTGAATTTTATTTGCATTTAAGTATTGCCTTTTCCACAAACTAGATTTTATGACTGTTTTATCATGTATTATTATACTTTAATGAGAAACCCAGTTCAGGGCCCTGACTTAGCTTTAGATTAAGTATGGCTGAAGATGCTTACAAAGCCTAAGCGAAACATGTCCCATTTTAACATGTACGTAGTATTTGTATCTTAGACTTAGAGATTTTATAGTATTGGAATGGTGGTTTTTAAATAAATTTGTTTGAAACTTTTACATTCTGTACTCCAATACGGCTATCATAATGAGACTCATAACGTGTAAAATAATTCCTACTGACGTCATTGTAATGACCTATGTTGACTTCAGTTGGGAAAACCACAAAGGCAGTCTTTCTGAGAATTCTGTAGCGAAGCATGGGTACATCAACTAGTCTAGCTGTAAAGAAAGCTATCACAGCAGGCCTTTCTTTAGAACTTAAAGAAACTTTTTTTCGAAGACTTCGAGAGATGACAAAACAAAATACGCAGTTGTTTAAGTTAGCCCTGCCATTTTTGGCCATTGCCTCTTACAGAGAGCTAGAGGGAAAGTTGAATCATCTTGAGCTGGCATTAGTGTGGTTACAGCTGATCATTCCTTGATCAGGGACATCTTTTTGGAAACCTCTTAAATGGTTGGTTTTAGGGCCTTAAAAGGTTGTTTTTGGCATCCCCTAGTCGATCTGCCAAGTATTGTTTCTCACAACAAGGGACATAAGATGAGCTATGTCTGGTCCTTCTACGACAACTTTAATATTTTGCTTATTTTATTAATTTTTATTTTGTACCTGTTACCTCTACAACACTGGGGTAACACCAAACAAGGCACAAACACAGAAGGGGAAGGTAAGAGTACAATACACAATATAAGCAAACACTACACACTCGGAAAAACAGTGCCTAGCATTACTCGGATCTCCAACAAAACATGTACGGAATATCAGTAGGGCCAACTAGTGAACAATAAACCGGGAAGATGAAAAGGCTGGGAACCTACCAAAGGCATGGACATGGCTTAGATAGCGGATTCCGAAATGAATCACCGTGATCCTTAGTTTTTAAAAATATTATTTACAAGATAATTTTACAAATACATTCCAAGTTATGAGCTATAAGTTCAGTGATATACATAGGTTATTCGTAGCCGTGTAAATTCAAATTTCAATCTGGTCCCTAAACCACAAGGTGGTTATCGGCCTGTAGTGGACTATCGGATGTTGAACCGTAAGGTAGTCCTCCAATCTGTCCCACTTCCTGATTTGCACTCTTGTTTTTCTTGGTTTGCCAATGCAAAAATTTTCACCACTTTCGATTTAAATCAGGCTTATTACCAGATACCCCTTGCCGAAGAATCCAAGCATCTCACTGCATTTGCAACCGATTGGAACCTATATGAATTCGAACGCGTCCCTTTTGGCCTAGCAACTGGAGCGGCTGTCCTTACACGGTTACTAGATTATGTCCTATCGGACATTAAGTTCAAGTTTGTTTATAATTACCTTGACGATCTCGTAATTTTTAGCGAAACCTTCGAGGAACACCTACTCCATCTCAAGGAAGTGCTTGAAAGACTGCGTAAAGCAGGTCTAACCCTCAAGGCATCCAAGGTTTCCTTCGCACAACCCCAGATGTCCTTCTTAGGACATATCGTGTCGGGGAGGGGTGTCTCAATCGATCAGTCTCGTACTGCCGCCATCCAGAATTTCCCCCCTCCAAAGGACGTCAAGGCTGTAGCCAGATTCACTGGCATGGTGAATTTCTTTCGCAAGTTTATTCCTAATTTTGCTGAACGTGCAGCTCCATTGAACGATTTGAGAAGAAAGGATGCCAAATTTGTGTGGGGTGATGCCCAACGTGAAGCCTTCATGGACTTGAAATCTGCCTTATGTAATGCCCCTGTACTGGCTATGCCAGACTTTTCTAAACGCTTCATCCTTCAGACTGACGCCTCTTCCTCAGGCATATCCGGAGTTCTTCTACAGGAATTTCAAGAAGGGCGTCGTCCTATTTCTTATGCTTCCCGTGCCCTGAATCCTGCTGAGCGCAATTATTCCATTTATGAGCTGGAAGCCCTGGCTGTTGTCTTCTCCTTAGAACGCTTCAGAATGTACCTGGAACATCTCCCTTTCGATCTGGAAACTGACAATCAGGCGTTGAGTTGGGTACTGGCCAAGCCGCGAAAGACCGGTCGTCTAGCACGATGGGCAGTGCGCATCTCAGCCTTCCAATTTCAAGCCCGCCACATTCGTGGCACGGAAAACGTTGTGGCTGATGGCCTCAGCAGGATGTTCCATCCAGACAGCTCTGACCCTCAATCCGAGCCAGCTGACTCATCTCCCGAACAAGTATCAGCTTTTGTCAATGTAGTTCTCACTGACTCTCCCTTACTTTTCAAGGATATTGCCAAACATCAAGAGGATGATCCTGAGTTAAAAGCCATTGTCGACAGGATTAAATCCGGTGAGCATGTTAAGCCCTATATTCTTAAGAATGGTGTCTTGTGTTGTCCTGCTCGTGGTCGGAGAGACCCCAAAATTGTAGTCCCAACTAACCTGGTCCCGGCTCTCTTCAAATACTTTCATGAATCCCCAGTGGGCGGTCATCTTGGCGTTTTCAAAACAAGAGAAAAAATCCGTAACCACTTTATTTGGAAATCCATGGATAGTGAGATCCGTACCCTTGTCAAGTCCTGTAAGATTTGCAACAGTACCCCCTTGCCAGCCCCATGATGTAGGAGTAGCATGCCTGCCTCTTACCCGGAAGCCCTGGGTTCGATTCCCGGCCAGGTCATGGATTTTTACCTGCATCTGAGGGCTGGATCAAGGTACACTCAGCCTACATGATTACAACTGAGGAGCTATCTGACGGCAAGATGGCAGCCCCAGTCTAGGAAGCTAAGACTTGGCATGCTGACCACACAACACATCATAATCTGCAGCCCTTCGGGCTGAGCAGCGGTCGCTTGGTAAGCCATAGCCCTTCGGGGCTGTTGCACCATGGGGTTTGGTTTGGTTTTTGTGCCCCATTACAACATGAATTTCAAATGCGAATTTGAAATATAACTACCTTTACAACCTGTCCACGTGCCTTATGCGCCTTGATGTAAATTTTGGTACTGATGAGTGGAGGCATTTAGATTTGCATAACATTAAAAAGAAGTTATTTTGATTTCAGATATTTTTGAGGTGTCACACTCACATCCATGGTACCAAAATTATTTGAAAGAGTACTAGAAAAGAGCGAAAAGAAAGGTGGAAGGACAATTACACGAAGAGCAATATGACTTTTGACATGGAAGATCAACACTAAACTCCATCTTCAGTATGGGGCAGTTAATGGAAAAACACTGGGAATATGGAAGAGATACGTGAAACATGTCATGATTTAGAAAAGGCTTATCATAGTGTATCCAGAGCAAAGGTACAGAAGGTAATGCAACGGAAAGGGTTTGGAAAACAAATGACAGAATATGTGAAATGTACAAAAATTGTTGCAGAGATGTCCAGACGTGAGTGGAGAGAAAAGTAGTTTTGGAAGGGAAGGGAAGGGAAGGGAAGGGAAGGGAAGGGAAGGGAAGGGAAGGGAAGGGAAGGGAAGGGGAAGGAAATACCAATGAAGTGTAAAGAGGTGAAGTAAAGAGGTATGAAGTTCGATGGTTTGGACATGTTAAGAGGATGGAAGAGGGAAGGATGCCACAGCAGATGATGAAAACTCAAGACAGAAGGAGGAAGGGCAAGAGGAAGACCCAGACTAAGGTGGTTGAAAATGATCAAGACTAGTATAATTAGAAGAAACCTAGTCTGGAACACAGTTAAGGAGGAACTATGGTGGTTAGATAGAGGACGATGGAAAGGTAACATAAATATCCCACCCTACTGAAACTGGACATGGTAAATGGATGATGATGACAAGATGTATACATATACCTTTAGAGCCATTTTAACCCAGATATCACAAAAATCAGTTCATAAATGTAGAAAAATGAACAGTTTTAAGACAAGTTTGCATCTGATTCACCACAAGATTGCACCTACAAACTGCTGAGACTTCTCATGATGTGGACATTGTACCAACATGGCAAAAACTAAACTTCCAGAGGACTAACAAACAGTTTCAAGTTGGAAATTTAGGACATAAATAAGGAATACCTGAACTCACTTCAGAAAAATAGTTGGATATGAACTTAATTGTTTAAAAAAGTAATAATCAAACTGCTCTTGCTGCCAGAAATCATACACAAGCATAACCTAGAATACTGTGATCCAGATGCACTCATCTGATAACCAAAAGAACATACAAGAAATGCACCAATGTTGGACCAGCACTGAAAGTGTGCAGAAGCTGAATGCAACTCTAATCTCATGCTTGCAATGAAAATGTCACCACATCTACACATAATCCAGTATTTTCGTGGATAATGATAGTGTATCTGGGTGACAGGAATGAGTAGCTGAGCAGGGAATGCTATGTAACATATGAATATGACCAAATTTCAATTTATTCCCCTCAGGTCATTAACAATAATATTAGACAGGTAAACATTAACTGCAAAATGTTACAATTTTAGTGTTATTACAATGAACAAAACATAACACGAGTATTTTGAACTACTCGTTCATAATCATGTAAGACTAGGACTTACTACTCAGTTGCTGTGGAGTGCCATAGGGGTTTGTGACGTTATGCAAAATCGAGTGCTCGCATGCAATTCGACACTAATACAGACACCGCTCACGCACAATACTACGTGATAATCAAGCTAAACATTTAAACTCCAATGTAATTGATGCAATTATGCTGCCAATAATGAAGATTTATCAGTTAAATAAACAGTTTTGTAGAATTTACATTTTAATTTGGACTACCCAATGACTCAAATATGTATCAATATATTGTAACTAGCACATATCTAGGATAGGCCCTATATTAGCCAGGCTGTCTGAAAAACTGGCAGGGCAGTGCACTCTCTAAAAAGGTTCCAGGGAGAACACTAATCTATGACTTAGTACACACATGATTGACAGAAAAGTTGAGTAGAACACTGAAAAATCCACTATAGAGGTAGTAAAGGCACGTTCAATACACCTTGAAGACAAAGGTTTGATTCCCCGACATAGGCTAAAGACTAAAGATTTAGATGTAAGTTCATTTTTTTTAATATATTTTTTTTTAAGATTTAGAAACACAATTTCTACTTCTAGAGAGGCATATGGCCCTGAAGTTCACTTGGCCTAGTGGTCTGACAAACCACTATCTGACTGGACAGTTCTGATGTGCCAAGACTGAGGCAAAGCTAGCAGTTCTAGAATTGGTCTCTTCAGACGTCTAAGAACATATAATCAGCAACACCAATGCACTAACAATTATATTTGCCAGTGATGTGGCGATTACTTTCTTGTGCAGTTCAAACACACCATGCGGTTTGCAAATGTCTGTAATATAATTTTGTCACCCAACTTTGCACAGTACTGTGTAGACTAAGCTTATGGCTTTTTCATTCACTGTTGCAATTCAAATAAAAACTTACTTTTAGGTAATATGGGTCTTCACCATTTACATTTGAAAATGCAATAACCTATATATTAACCCTAGAACGCTTACCTGTTTCTGCTACTCACGAACGCTTACCTGGGGTGATGCGTCGCTCCATTCGTTTCTTTCCTGTTTCTGAGTTATATGGACATATTTTGTTCTATGCACTTGGATATAGTTTACACAGAACCCATAGAGCAGTATGATATGATGCGTGAAGTTAAATAGAAATCAGGAACATAATCAATACACTAGCAAATATACCTCCTTTTAATCTAGTAAAATTCACACCTGTAAAATTCTTAATATTTCGAATAGTGTCAGCCACTCTAAAAAAGGTACCATGCCCATAAACTCTAATTATGATAACTATAGTAGTATATACAAAAGCATACTGTATATACAAAAGCATACTGAAACACAATCTTGGGAAATAGCAGTCTGAAATTCAAGGGACAAAGTACACTAATGGCTCTACTCGTTTCACAGTTTCCTTGTGCGTTAAGTCCGGCATTCTAAATGCACCTCTGGTAAACCGAACAAAAGTCACATTTTCACCATTAATCGAATTATTTATCACCTTTTGCTGCACATTTTGTACAAATGTCACCCCTCTGCTGGGAGCACACAAGTCTGTCACATGAAACGCAGCTGGTTTTCGTTTTCCTGTCTTGGGCTCTTGGGCAGATAGCACAACGCCATTGTTTTACATCCTTTGCTTTCAGTCCTGGTTCTGCGTCAACCATTTCTGCACCTAACACAGTTCTGATATTAGTAGCAAGCTCTTTAGAGATTGCTTGAGTCAATCGTTATTGCATATAGAACCTAGCAAGTTCTGTTCCAAGAGTTTTCGAGTAGGAACGGCTGTTCATCTTCTCAATTCGTTTTGCCGTCTTGTAGATTACAACAGGATTGCACGCAGCAGTTCGGGTCCGAGGAGGTGGAGGAGACGACCACATGCGACCATTCCTTCCCTTCAGAACAGTCCCAGGAACGTCAGTATCACCGTCAGAATCCTCCGACGTGCTAATTTTCAGTAGGGTTATCGGAATCCACCTCAACATTATCTTCTGTCTCACTTTCCTGAAATTCACTGTCATTTTCACCTTCACTTTCTTCATGAAGTATGGTGAGAACCTTATCAGTAAAGTTAGTATCAGTCACACTAATTTCCATTATAAAAACGGCAAATACTTCTAATGCAGTGGACAATATATCACATACGTAAACGCTTACCGGGGTGGCTCGTAACCCCACAACGCGTCTCGATTCACTTACACTCAGCGCATGCCTGCGCAACACTGATGGCGTCACTCGGCTTGCTTTTATTAGGGACTACTGAGAAAGGGAAAGACCAATGCGCAAGTGCAGCCACGAAAAACAGAATAAAAGAGCACGGTGGGGTGGCGCGTCACCCCGGTAAGCGTTCTAGGGTTAAATTATTCAATATTACATTACTGTACCTTTAGTTTGCGACCATGTTTGCCTCGCAAGCGGTAGTGTCTGTACAGCTGAATTATGGTACTGAAGCCCTCATTACATTCTTCACAGCCAATAGGATACTTTCCAACAGGGAAATTAACAGGTCCAAGATTTAAATGGTGTTTGCGCTGTCCACAGGAATCACAGCTGATCACCTCACTTCGATGACAAGCCTTTCTATGTGCCACTAGATTCCCCCAGGAGACGTATGTATTGCTGCACAGCTGACACGAAAAGAAGCGGCATTCTCTGTAAAATTCGAAAAGGTTAATGTTTCAAGCTATCCTGACCATTTAAATAAAGAATTTATTTAAGTAACCCAAGTCTGTTTACACCACATATTTATCCTCCATCTACAAGCACTTGGTGTCATGATATTCAGTCTACAGCAAAAGAGGTAACCTCATCTCAAACAACAAAATGGATGAGATTAAGAATCATTTACACACAGAATTGAGATGGTATGGTCATAAACTAATTCAAACATTGCTGAGTTGTCTAATCATCCCTATCATTCCCTCATGGTGAAATAATCAATCAATCAATCAATCAATCAATCAATCAATCAATCAATCAATCAATCAATCAATCAGAACATGAGCAGTAAATGTTCTCTATTAGCTCACTTTTTATCAAAACTTAGTACTATGAGCTTCCGTTCTATGACCATTATGGAATAGCATGTACGCACAACAGACAAAGATTGATAACGGCAGACTTGAACAGAAAGGTAACAGGATAGCTGCTTGGCTACTTCTGTTCTTACATAGTTTGTTGACACAAATGTCCCAGGCAACTCTTGACAAGGTAAAATAATGTACAGTATTTACAGATTGTCGCATCTACGATAGAAGTTGATTTAAAATATAGTTGATGGATCTACGAATAATGGAGTCTCCTTTGCAATGCATGTACAAACAGGCATCTTTGCAGAAATAAAATTTACTTTGCAATGAAAATAAAGTGAGAAGTTACAATAGCTTGATCCTAGAGTCAATCAGGGTGCCCACTAGTAACCTAAGTTTGTTTTCCTTGTGTTTCCTCTGGGATATTCCCATTTTCCCTATATTAAATTTAGTGGGACATGGTACACAAGAGCGTTGCTTGAGTATGTTTGTCTTACTCTGGAATCATAATTTTGAAACACATTGTACACAAACACTTACAGTGGCATAAAGAACTTGAAATAAATGAAATAAATGTATCATAAATCAAACAAGCTAGAACTTACAATGAAGTGCCAATCTGTGAAGTGGGTTATTAGTAATTCCATAGTTGCTGTGTATGATGGAATTACTAATAGCTTGTTTGATTTTATTAGTAATTCCATTGTACACAACAACTACAAGGAAGAATACAACCAATGAAAAATAACTACATTGCTCACAGCAAGCCATCACTCACTCTTCATACTAGGCATAACGTCTGAGTTCATCAGGGACCTTATTTTTGAAATTGGCATGAGTGAGCTTGCCAGTTTCTAAACGTGCTCATAACAGAAACGTATGGGTTAGTGTATGCTGGTCAACTAGTGTGCATAGAAACAAGCACCATTGACACATTCCATTCTTTGTAGCTTAGAATTCTTTTCTGTGATAATTTCACTTTTCCATAACAATTTTTCCTTAACACTGAGGTAAAATCCGTAATAATTACGGGCAATCCGTAATAGTTAGCACCTCTACGTTATTATTATTATTATTATTATTAATAACAACACAGACTGTAGAGTCCACCTACTCAATACTGTGAATTATATGTTATACTAGCTGATGTACCCGTGCTTCGCTACGGAATTCTACATTGAATACAGAATTCTAGGTTAGGTAGTGTACACGTTGCGAGCAAGACTGTATGAAATTGCATAGCTCTTAACGTTACCCTAGAAATGCGCCAGGTAAGTCACCAAACATCTTTCCACATATGAAGACTGAGTTAGGGAATTTTCACCGTAATGGTAGGCCCATTTGCCTACCATCGGTCACATTCAGGTTGGGGAGCTTTCATTATAATGGTAGACACTCACTCTCCGCCTGCCTTTTTACATCCTCTCAGAAAGACTGTCTTTGTGATTTTCCCAACTGAAATGAACATACATTACAATGACGTCAGTATGAATGGCGCGAGTAAAAACAATGCTTTGATATGAAATACTCGATCAAATGAAAAACGACACATTTTCTCACTTTTAATGACCAGGACTAAGCTGCTGGTCTAACAGTCCAAAGTTCCAGAGCTGGAATGACCAAGCCGCAGACAGCCGTGATTCGTGAACACTCTTCGTCTTTTTTTTTTCGGTGGTGGAGGGGTCAAATAGTGGAGAGTCCCAGGGCAAAAACTATGCCCTTTTGCTAATCTGTTTCCTAGGAGTACCTGATGAGTCAGAAAGTATGAATTCACTACACTGGCGGCGGATAAATCTATCTGACTTGGAGGCAAATTTTTCCTCCAAGCCAGAGGAGGAACCCCCTCTTCACTGCTAATTTGGAATAAAATGAATGTAGAATTTAATAAAAATGAAGAGGAAAAAGCTTTTCTTAAGAAACGGCTCTTTTCAGGGTTGAATTTTGAGTTATTTAGTAAATTGTGGTGCTATAATTTGGAATAGCCCTAATTGTTATTCTAGACCAGGCCATACTACTACTACTCTACTAAGTGAGCCTCCGCCTTAAGTATGCCCACTACTCATTCAAAACAGTGCATCAGAGTAGGGATCAAATAGCTGGAATCCTATGATGAACCAGTGTGTTACGTACCAGCTGTATCAGAAATTGTATGAACCAGAGGAATGGCATGCTAAAGAAGAAAGTTTTCTAACTCCCCAGCTATATCCCACCAATATTCAGTCAGACTGTTATACTCGGTACGCTGCAGTAATTCCAGCTCTATCGTAGTTGAGTGGCAGCTTAAGAGACAAAGAACATAACAACAAACAATGGTCAATGTAATGTTATTGTTGATCAATGTTATGCGCTTTCGATATTGCAGACCTTCACATTTAGTTTTCTTCCGACTTTGAAATACCACTTGTATCATAGTCGGTATGTTAAAACTGAATAAAACATAAATGACCGGAAATTTTATTCTCTATAACTTTTGTTATGAAGTACTTTTCAATAGGACCAATAATAAAGGTTTTTAAAAATTATATTTTAGGTGCCTTCCCCTAAACTACCATTTCACTCAGCGTGAATTAAATGATTTATATCCTATATTGTAGTGGCTCATTCTCCGACTTTGCATATAGATTTTCAATGAGATACGACCACTAATAATTTAAGTATTTAAGAATTCATTTTTAGGCCTTCCCAAACTACCATTTCACTCAGCGTGAATAAAATTATTTATAGCCTAGATTGTAGCGACTTGTTCCTCGACTTTGCATACCGATTTTTATTACGACAGGACCACTAATAACATAAATATTTGAAAATAAAATTTTAAGCTTTCCCCTAAACTACCATTTCAATCAGCGTGGATAAAATTATTTATGGCCTAGATTGTAGCGACTCATTCCTTGACTTTGCATACCGATTTTCATTAAATTCTCTTTAGCCATTTTCTAGTGATGCGTATACATACATACATACATACATACATACAGACAGACAGACAGACAGACAGACAGACAGACAGACAGACAGACAGACAGACAGACATTACAGAAAAGTAAAAAGTGTATTTCCTTGTTACTGTGGACATAACGATACAGAAATATCACTATTTCCAAATTCTGAGCAATGTACAGACAAAACTCTTATTATATATATATATATATATATAGATATATTTATTTAATCATTATATATTAGGGACTAGTTTTGACCCTTTCATTGGATCGTCATCAGCAGTAATTACAATTGGAAAATACATTATAAACAACTTACAGTCATCAATATTTGATATATCAAATTGCTTTCTTTTAGATAGATGAAGATAGTAAGAATGACAACCAGTTGGAACAACTGCAGGAGGGTACTCAGAATGAAGAAATAAAAGCAAGTTAGCACTGAATTCTACTGATGAAGCTGTGTGTATAAACTGCTTTTAGTGGTGGAGTCATGCAAGGAAAGCATAACTGGCAGTCATGAATTTTAGTGAAAAATGGAAGTGTATTTCCTTGTTACTGTGGACATAACGATACAGAAATATCACTATTTTCAAATTCTGAGCAATGTACAGACAAAACTCTTATTATAACGGGTTCCAGAAATGATATTCCAGGAATCTTTTATGGAGTATGTGTGATGATTTACAGAAAGCAAAAGTATTTTGTCACCAGTATATAACAATAGTTGGACATAAGGGTAATGTCCAGGTAGAGGAGGTGACTAATACTAGTGAAGTACTAAAATATACCTATGATAATGAAGATATTTACAAAAAGACACAAAAGTTGGAAGCTAGAAAAGCAGCTGGCACTGATAAGTTTTCTGGGGATACGCTAAAGACTCTGGGTTGGGATATAGTACCAAATCTGAATATAATATTTGATAACTGTTTGCATGAAGGGGCTAAACCAAATGAATGGAGAGCTGCTATAGTAGCCAAAGTGTATAAAGGAAAGGGTGATAAACATAAAGCAGATAATTACAGGCCAGTCAGCTTGACATCTGTTGCTTGTAAGCTCTGGGAAAGAATTCTTTTTGATTATATAAGACATGTTGGAAAAATTACTAACTGATTTGATAGAAGGCATTTCAGGTTTCAGAAACATTATTCCACCATGATACTGCAGATATTTTAGATTCAGGAGGCCAAATGGACTGTATTGCTATTGACTTATCCAAGATCATGGCAGACTACTGATGAAAATGAGGATTAATTGACTAGAAAAAAAGAGTGCTTAAAATTATACGCTATAGTTCTAGAAAACAGAACTCAGAAAATTAGTGGCAAAGCTTTATCTGATTCCTTAATGATTAAGAGGGAGGTTCTGCAATGCAGTATAATTGGACCTTTGTGTTTTCTTTATCTACATATATAAAATAAGAGTTTTGTGTGTACATTGCTCAGAATTTTAAAAGAATGGTATTTCTGTATTGGTTGTGTCTACAGTAACAAGGAAATGCACTTTTTACTTTTCCGTAATATCTGTCTGTATGTATAAACACGCATCATGAGAAAACGGCTGAAGATTAATTAAGGAAAAGGGGAATGAGCCATTAAAATTTAGGCTATAAATTATTTTATTCATGCTGAGCAAATTGGTAGTTTAGGGGTAGGCCTAAAATTTAATTCTAAAAATTTTTGTTATTAATGGTCCTAATTCACGTTTTTCTATCACATTTGTGGAGTCATTCTTCAATTACCGAAAACACTGCACTCCACCCACAGAACGCTCTGCAATCGCCGTTATATTTTAGAAGTTTTTCCTTCTTCTTCTGCCAATCACAAGTACACGATTCATCAATATCATACTTTCTGCCGTATATTTCAGCTTTGCTTACAACTTTAAGTTTCTCACACACAGTAAGTGACCGCAGACGCCGTTTTTAATCCAAAACTTACTATTGAGAGAGCAATTTCACGGAACAGATACAGAACTCGAATGTGAGCGAGGTAGACTTCCGTAATCAACAGTCTCAATTCTCGCAAAGAACGATATCCTGGAAGATCGGCTATTCACGCACCCAGCATGCCAGCAACACTTGTGAAACAAATTATGATTGAGCATCCGCAGCAGCGGCTTTCATATTTACCCATATTCTTTGATATACCGTATTTCATTACCTTACATTTCATGTTTACATGCCACTGTAACCGTCTTGAGAAAAAATTTATCTTGTTTTCTAGAATGCAACTAAAACACAATAAGACCTAAATGCCCATTTACACGTGGTATAGTGAGTACGGTAACTGTATTAAAATCTATTTCAATACTCCATGTAAACGTAGTAATATTTACGAGAATGAACGGCTTGAATACGACTCGCACCCAAGATTTAGAACCAATGTTTTGGGGAAAAAAAGTGCGGGTGGTATTCGGGATTATACGGTAAGTGTGAAGGCCTACAATATCGAAGACTCATAAAATTGATCAATAATAACATTACGTTGACCACTGATGTTGTGATGTTCTTTGTCTCTTATGCTGCCACTCATCTCCGATAGATGGGATTACTGCTGCGTACCAAGTATTACAGCCTACCTGAATATTGGCGGGAAATAGCAGGGGAGTTAGATAACTTTCTTCTCTAGCATACCCTTCCTCTGGTTCATACATTTTCTGATTTTGCTGGTACGTAACACACTGGTTCATCAAAGTATTCCAGATATTCGATCCCTACTCTGACACACTGATTGGACTGATCATTGAGCACAATTAACAGAATAATGGCAGAGGCTCACTTATGACCTGGTCTAGAATTACAATTTTGGCCTATTCCAAATTGTAGTACCACAATTCACCAAATAACTCAAAATTCAACCCTGAAATGACCAGTTTCTTAAGAAAAGCATCTTCCTCTTCACTTTTATTAAATTCTACATTCATTTTATTCCAAATTGGCAGCCAAGAGGGGATTTCTCCTCTGGCTTGGAGGAAAAATTTGCCTCCCCTCCAGTCAGATTTTCCCCCACCAGTGTAGCAAATTAAGATTTTCCAACTCATCAGGCATTCTTAGGAGATAGATAAGTAAAAGGGCATAGTTTTTGCCCTGGGACTCTCTGCTGTCTGCGTACTGGTCATTCCTGCTCTGGAACTTTGGACTGTTAGATTGGCAGCATACTACTGTTCATTAAAAGTGAGAAAATTTGTGGTTTTTCATTTGATCGAGTATTTCATATGATAGCATTGCTTTTAATCGCAACATTCCTACTGGCGTCATTATAATGACCTATGTTGATTTCAGCTGGGAAAACCTAAGGCAGTCTTTCTAAGGATGTAAAAAGGCAGGTGGAAAGTGAGTCTGCCATTATAACGAAAATTCCCCAACTTGATTGTGACTGATGGCAGGCAAAAGGGCCTACCATTGCAATGAAAATTCCCTAACCCAGTCTTCACATAAAAAAGACATTTGGGGACTTTCCCATCGTGTTTCTAGGGTATGCAATTTAATACAATCTTACAACATGTACACTACCTAACCTAGAATTCTGTATACAATGTAGAATTCCATTGCGAAGCAAGGATACATCAGCTAGTTTACATATATAAATGATATGAGAAGGAGAAAATAAAGAGACTACTTGCATTTAAAGCTTAGTGCTATAGGAGATTACTGAAAATGAGTTGGAGAGAAATGGTCACAAATGAAGAGGTGTTTAGAAGAGCAGGAGAGAGAAGATGTTTTATGACACAAATAAATAGATGGAAAAAAATTGGCAGGATCATCTAGTAGATGATGTACTTAGACAGTAGGGTTATTGAAGAAAATAATAGAGGGTTCCAAAGAGGAAAAAAATTAGATAGGACGATCAAGATTAGAGTACATGATGCAAATATTAGATGACATGAGATGTGATTCCTATTACGAACTGAAAAGGAAAGCAGAAAAATGTGAAGAATGGTGAGCTGCTGCCACTGCCAACCAACCTCACAGCTGATGACCAGAGAGAGAGAGAGAGAAATGATATGAGCAAATAACTGGAATCACAGACAAGGCTTTCTGCAGATGAGTAATAATATGTTACAAGATTATAAGCAACTCCAAAAAGATATTGACAAAGCTGTGAGATGGACAGTAGATAAACTGCAGATCAACTGGGTGAAAAGTCAGGTTGTTTCAACAAGACAAAAAGTGCCTTCAGTTTTAATTACTGTGTTGGAGCGAATGTGACTGACTTGGGTGTTAATATAAGAAACGATGTTCACTGGGGTAATCACATTAACAAGGTTGTAAATAAAGGTTATAGATCTCTTCTTATGGTTACACTGGTATTTAGGAGTTGCAGTAAGGACGTAAAGGGGAGGGTGGATAAGTCAATAGTAAGACCCCAATTAGAGTATGGTTCCACTGTATGGAACCCTCACCAGGATTACTGGATACGAGAACTGGAAAAGATCCAACAGACAGCAACACAATTTGTTCTGGACAATTTCAGACAAACGAGTAATGTTACGAAAATGTTACAATCTTTAGGCTGGGAAGATTTGCGGAGTAAGCAGACAAGCTGCTCGACTAAGTGGTATGGGATATACATATTGATTCCCATGGGAAATCTGAAATATTTGTCTTGAATGAGTAAATTCATAATTCCAATATAATTTGTTTGTTATGAGGGCTATGTCAATAGTTTTTAGCAGAGTGTGAGAAAAAAATGTAGTTGCAAAACAACAATTACAACTTTTCAAAATACTCTCCACTGGCATGTATACATTTTCCCATTCTCTGAAACCACTTAAAAAACATTTCAGTCCAGGCTTCTTTCGGGATGTCACTTTGTGCACTCTCGTACACTGCAATGGCCTCTTCATCTGAAGAAAAAAAAAACAGCTGCCCAAGAATTTTTTCCTTGGTCTTAGGAAACAGAAAGAAGTCACATAGGGCCACACCAGGTGAATAGGGGGGATGACGTAACACTTCCACTTGTTCATTTTCCAAGATGTCCATTGTTCTGGCAGCCCTGAGTGCAGAAGCATTGTTGTGATGCAGCAGAAGGTGCCCACTCTTGGACTTCGGGTGTTGTGACCTCCATGTAGCGAGGATGGGAAGACAATCATTCACATACCATTCGGCATTGACTCTACGACGTGTGTCCAAGGTCACAGAGGTGAGATGCCCCATTTTTGTGAAAAAGGTTGCCACCATCTTCTTTCCAGAGCTCTGACTTTGGTGAACTTTTGTGGGTAGTTCCTACCCTGGAAACCACCACACAGAAGATGTCTCTTCGTTTCAGGGTTATAATGGTAGACCCACGTTTCATCACCTGTGATGATATTTTAACTGTCTTGGGACTGCCTTCCATCGAATTTTTCTAGCATGAAAGGACACCAGTCAACTATCACCTCCTTTTGGCTTTCTGTCAGAGAATGTGGCACCTAACGGGCACATCTCTTGCTAAGGCCTAAATAATTGTGAACGATGGTCTGCGCTGCTGTTGACCCAATATTTAGGGTCCCTTCAATGTCACAAAATGTAAGATGTGGATTTTCTTTGATCATTTTCCTCATGGCATCAATGTTTTCCTGAGTCACCGCTGTTGCTGGGCGATCGGGATGAGGTTCATCTTCAATTGACTGCCGACCCTTTGAAAACTCGCGAAACCGATTTCCAACTCTGGCCCTAGAAAGGAAAGCCTCACCAAAAACATGCAGCAAAGAAGAATGGCATTCTTCAACACTTCAATTTTTTTTTAAATAATCACAAACATCATTGGACGAAAATTGCAGCGCGACAGGTTCATCTTGCACCGTGTCTGACTCAGCATTTTCTGTGCTTTCTTCCCACACTGTGAAGGAACCACCATTGGGAGGGGTTGCACGCACATGTTCCAAGGTTGAGAAACATAACTTTTTCAAATGAAAAGAATCCCATTGTCCTCAAAATTACAGTTTACGGGCTGCTAAAAACTTTCGACATAGCCTGTGTATTGGACATTATAAATTTTCCAGCTAACTCATTCTTGGTTGCCTACATTTTGCCCCAGTGTGCCAATTTGGGCTCATCAGTTGGTAATTAATACACCTACCTAGACTATGGCTAGTGCATACAGTGGAGGCCACTGCGTATGCTACTTGGAGTTACCGGCAGTGGCAATGCACTATGAGACTGTCTCATTTATAAAAACTCATGCCTGCTAAGGCCACCAGATGATAGATATTGATTCCCATAGGAAACTTGGAAAATGTGTAATGTCCAATAACGGACCAAATATATTGGAATTATAAATGTACACATTCGGGGCAAATATTTCAAAATTGCATGCATCTAGGTAGGTGGGCTAGTTACCAACTGACGAGTCCAAATTGGCCCACTGGGGCAAAATGCAGGCAACCAAGAATGAGTTAGCTAAAATTTTATAATGTCCAATAACGGACCAATTATACTGGAATTATAGGAGGTATGTAACTCCACAATTGTCCAGTCCCAAGTCCGGAATGAGAAAGGAGAAGTGTTAGCTGGCTTGGCAACCAGCTATAAAAACTGCTAATGTCGAGTGTCGAGCGGCAGTAAATAACTCGACCCCCCATAGGGGCCTATGGCTTCGGGTGGATGAGCCCCTGTTCGTGGGGTGATGGTGCCCTCAGTGTAGGAAATGACACTGGAACCCATCATCTGTGTTTTTGGCCCAACAGCAAAACAGACGGAGGAACCTCCTTTTTGTGGTTCTCAATGGTCGTGGAGGCGGATGAGGTCATGCCACACGGACTGGCTGTGAAGGTACAACTCAATGGTATTTCGAGTCTGTGGCAGTCTGTTGCAATCGTGGTACTAGAACTAGAACCTGCACATCGCATTTCTTTTGTGCCGCAGGGTATAGTTCCGAGATCATACTGTGTGGGTCACTTCCTTGCAAGCTGTGATCCACCTTAAACAAAATTCCACTTGTAGCACTTTTTCCTGCTGTCACGCCCTTCAACTCAAGTCCAACGGCGATGGGATAAGGATGGTGGAGACAGGTTTTCGGGTGAAACTGGAAGTCTCTAGTTTGGACCTGCACATTGGCAGCAGATGTGTGATGGTCGTCTTTTTGAGACACCCGTGACTACTCAGGAATTTGGTCCTGCGTCTGGGTTTGGGCAGGCCCATTTAGGATCACCGCTGCCCACCATGAATGGGGAAGGCCCTAGAAAATGTGAGCTAAACATCGGTAGTCACACTCTCAGCCGGCTGGGAGGCCGCAACAGCAGGTCACCCCTTATGCGGTTGAAAAACGAAGATTACCAAAACTTTGATTATAGGAACCTGGAATGTTTGAACCCTACTTCATTTGAAAGACAGTAACAGACCTGAGAGAAGAACAACGCTTGTCCCCCATGAGCTTGGACGAATCAACAATGATATTGCTGCCTTAAGTGAAAACAGACTGTCCAGCGGAGATAAACTTACAGAGTTCAGCTCAGGATACACAATCTTCTGGAAGAGAAAAGATGAAGGAGAACACCGCATTCATGGTGTTGAATTCGCTGTGAAGACCACATTGGTGAATGATTATCAGCACACTCCAACCGTTGTCAGCAAAAGGATTATGACTCTCCGAATCCCATTCTCTGGAGCCAAATCTATGACACTCATCTCCGCATAGGCTCCCAGCTTGGACGCTAATGCAGAAGCTAAAGACCAATTCTACTACCTGCTGAGCACTACTATCACCAAAGTACCACCAAGAGACAAACTCTTACTACTTGGCGATTTCAACGCGAGAGTTAGTAAAGATCAATGATGGGGCAATGTGATGGGGAAAACATGGACTTGGCAACTGTAATGCCAATGGTCTACTATTCCTTGGTTTATGTGGTGAACATGAACTCCTGTCTACTAATAGTCAGTTCCGCCTGCCTAATCGCTACAAGACCACTTGGATGCATCTTCGCTCAAAGCACTGGCACATCCTTGACTATATCATCACCAGGCAATGTGATAAAAAAGATATCCTTGTTACAAGGATCGCAAGAAACGTCTATTACTGCTGGACAGATCATAAGCTCCTTTTTTGCCGGTTGAGAATCTCAATCTGTCACAAACCAAAAATATTCATCAACAACCTGCCCAGAAAGAAATTCGATACTTCTGAACTTCAAATTGAAACCATTGCTACAGATTACAGAAATGCAATCTCAAACAAACTGGCTAGTCATCCAGTCAGCAGTGATGGTACAAATCAGGAGTAGACCATGCTTCAGAAGGTCATCACTGAGTCAGCTGAGGAAACAATTGGTTTTGTGAGGAAAAACAGACAAGACTGGTTTGATGAAAATAATGAAATAAAATGTCTGATCAATGTCAAACAGGAAGCCCATCTATCCTATCTTCAAGATCCTTCTTCCAATGTGAAGAAATCACATTTCTTGGAACATAAAGAAACATGTCAGGAACAAATTAGGGAAATCAAGAATAACTGGTGGCAACAAAAAGCTGAAGAACTGCAAAGACTATCTGATGCCAGTGACCTACAAAACTTCTATGCTGGCATAAAGGAGATATATGGTCCAATTCCATCCACCCCGGGGTCATTGAAGACTGCTGACAACTCCATAATTTTAACTGATAATGGAGAAATGTTAGAGCAATGGAAGGAACATTTCTCTGTGCTTCTAAATCGTGGCTCCAATGCTGCTGAGGACTTTCTTCGCAATGTCCCTCAGCAGCCCCAACAACCATGGATGGCAGTTCTGCCCACATACAGAGACTTCACCAAAGCACTCAATCAACTAAAACCAAGAAAGGCTCCTGATCCTGATGAAATCCCTCTGGAAGTAATACAAAATGGAGGTACCTATACACTTGAAGACTATAGACTTTTCACACTCATCCTCTTAATTTGGGAAACCTGAGAAGTACCTGACGACTTGAAGAATGCTACCATCATCACTATCTTCAAGAAAGGCGATCATAGTGTAAGTGGGAACTACCGTGGTTATATCGCTTTTGTCAATTACAGGTAAAATTCTTGCACGAATTCTATTAAACCGGCTCCAAATTATCTCGGAGAGGATTGTGCCCGAGTCTCAATGTGGTTTCCGAACCTCCAGAGGCACAACAGATATGATCTTCGGTGCTAGACAACTCAAGGAAAAATGCAGAAAGCAAGAGCAACCTGTGTATTTAGTTTTCTATGATCTGAAAAAGCCTCTGATTCAGTGCCAAGATTTACTATGTGGAAAGTATTGAAACATTTTGGATGTCCAGAATGTTATGTGGAATTGGTTCAAGTTCATGATGGCATGTCTGAACAGGTTCTTCATGGTAACTCAGTATCAAATTCATTTCCAATCACTCATGGATTGAAACAAGGCTGAATGCTTGCTCCTACACTCTTTGCACTCTACATGGCTACCATACTGCATGAATCATCTGCAAACAATTTAGGCATGGAGATTAGATTTAGTTTTGATGGAGGCCTTTCCAATCTGGCAAGACTCCACTCACAAAGGTGTACTCTAGTTACCCAGGTGACAGAACTGCAGTATGCCGATGACACCGCATCTCCTGCTCTTAACACATGCAGAACTACAACAGAGAGTCAACTGCTTTAAAAATGCATGTGATCACTTTGGTCTTGCCATTAATGTGAAGAAAAAACCCTAAGGTATTTGCACAACCTGCCCCAGGATTAACTCTTCCTGAGTTCAGTATCTCCATCTGGAACGATTGATCACTTTTCATATCTTTGAAGCATCTTGTCTAAACGGTGTACCTGCGAACAAGATGTTGATAAAAGAATTGGGGCTGCTTATGCAGCATTTGGACGGTTAATACAAAGTCTTCATGAATAACAACCTAAAACTCCATACCAACTCATGGTGTACAAAGCTGTTGTCATTTCCACGTTGCTGTATGACTGTGAAACTTGGAAACTCTATCGCTGTGATATCAAAAACGTTGAGCACTTCCACCAACAGAAAATGAGATACATCCGGCAGTTCTCGACAAAGCACAGCTAAATAGCATTGAGGTAACAATCATCGCTCATCAACTGAGATGGTTAGGTCATGTTCACCGCATGGGTGATACCAGGCTTCTCCACAAAATTCTTTATGGTGAACTTTGCTCCGGCAGTAGACCTCATGGAGCCCCTCTTAAACGTTTTAAGGACCAGCTGAAACACATTATGAAGACAACTGGTATAAATATACAGACATGGGAAGAATGTGCTGTGGACCGTTCACTGTGACGGAACATTACATCCACCACTAACAACTTGTTTGAAAGAGAACGCCGCAGACATCAAGAAGCCAAGCGACAAGCAAGAAAACTCCGTCAATTACAACCCCGCCCTTCTGCATCCATCCAGTGTGATTTGTGTGGGCGTATGTTTTATGCCAGGATCAGTCTGTTTAGTCACTGCAAACATATCCATAAACTGAGTTGAACTGCCCAATGTATGCAGGAAGAAGTTATATATACTCGGATCGAGTTAAAGTCCACGACGATATGAGGTATGTGCCGGGCTGTCAGCAGTAAGGTGGCGGGGAATCACGTCAGAAGATGAATTAGCTTTAGTGGAGTTTTTAAAAGTAGGAAAGACCATAATATGAAGATAAAGTTGGAATTCAAGAGGACTATTTGGGGCAAGTATTTGTTCATAAGAAGACGCATTAGTTATTGGAGTAATTTACCAAGAGAGATGTTCAATGAATTTCCAACTTCTTTGAAATTATTTAATAAAAGACCAGGTAAACAACTCATAGGAAATCTGCCACTTTGGTAACAGCCCTAAATGCAGATCAGCTGTAAATAAATAAATATGGAGGAAGATAGGTTACCTAGGACAATGATGAACTTGGCCATGCAAGGTAAGAGAAGCAGAGGGTCACAAGACAAGGGTTTGAATTAGCTTTAAAATATTTATACATAAGAGGGGTACAACTGAATGAAGACGCAGGGATTGTAGAGGTGCATAGTTAACTCACAGAAGCTTGCAGACTATATGCTAAAATGTATAACGATCTATAATGAAGATGCATATACAATGAAACCTGTTTATAATGGAACCTGTACATAGTTGAAACCTGGTGTTACTGGAAACATTCGTGCCCCCTTGAGATTAATATTAAAATTTATACAAAAATACCTGTACTTAGTGGAACCTGCCCAGGGCAGAAACGAAAACAGTTTCTCAGTATACAGCGGAAAATATACCAGTTTATCTTTGGAATTTTTCATTCATAATGAGAGCTGTATTGTTTAAAAGTTTCACATGCTTTTGAATTTCTTTGAATCTTCAAGGAATGCAAGGATATTGGCAATTCCACAAGTTATGTCCAGAAATCAATTCTTGTATATTTAACAAATTGTAGTTGTTACAAGAAATTCAATTTCCTTCAAAACATAAAAAGTGTACCCAGCAACCTAAATTATAAGGTAAAACGGCCGTGACCACCCGGATCCAGGCTCTTAGGACCTACGCTAAGCATCAATACTCTAGTCTGCTCAATACAAAGGATAAGATGAAGTCGCATGTATTTATTAGGACACTAATTAATGAACATGCACTTGAAATTGAGCAAAAGAGAAGCCCAGTAATTCTATTACTAATATAGGCAAATAAATAATTAAAAGACTGCGGCGCAGGGCCCATGAACACTCATCAATAACATAGGTATACACAGGGTAAAGGATACCAGGTTGATGGTATAACTTAAGGACTCTTCTTATATTTATTGGAGTTTTAAGATTATAAGGGGGAATTCCAATCATCTGTAATTATCCCTCCTGAAATCACTCTTGTGATTTATGTTGTTGAATAATATTAATCTAATTTACGTTTCTTCTCATTGCCTTTTTTTCTTTCTTTCTTGTTTACCACAAAATTCGTTATTACAGTATTCTGTTTCCAAGACATTTGCAGCTGGGCAAACATAGCGCCACATGGAGTAAAATAAAAGGGCAATGTCTAAAAAAAAAAAAAAAGTTTATGTCTACCCGGGGCGTTTGACGTTACGATAACAAAATGTCCTTCCACAAAAGAAAAGGAAAGTAATGCACCAGCACACAAAACTGAAGTATTTAAAACAGAAGAGTAAATATCAAACAAGGCGAGATATTTACACAGTCATTCAGCAATCAATCACACAAGTTGAGAAACACAAGAGGGGACAGGAGAAAAGCAAGGAGACCAGAAAGTTACCAGATCCGGTACACAAATAGTCCACATGTAATTAGAGAATAAGATTAATTAGCGCTTCATCAAATACGATGGTAGAATCTCATCACTCAAATACCATACAAATATACATTTTTCTGCAGCAGGTAGAATGTGGTAACAGATATGCGGTGGAGCATGCACGATTGAACCATCGGTTGTGCAAATATATATATATATATATATATATATATATATATATATATATATATACACATTTTTTTGCTGGTTGCTTTACGTCACACCGACACAGATAGGTCTTGCTGGGAGGCCTGGGAGTTGGATGGAAGCGGCCATGGCCTTAATTAAGGTACAGCCCCCCCCCCCCAGCATTTGCCTGGTGTGAAAATGGGAAACCACAGAAAACCATTTTCAGGGCTGCCGATAGTGGGATTCGAACCTACTATCTCCCGGATTAAAACCATCTTCAAGGCTGCCGACAGTGGGATTCGAACCCACTATCTCCCGGATGCCAAGCTCACAGCCGCGTGACCTTGACTGCATGGCCAACTCGCCTGGTACATGCAAGGAAAAGGCCTCTCCAGAAGATCAATGGCACAGTAAAAGAAACAGGCAAAAAACCAAATAACACTAAAATATCTTGCATTGTTTATATTGTAGATACAAGGCACACTGAGAAGGGATAAATGAAAACAAGGATACTGCCACTCGGAATTGGCTGGCAGTATAAGAAAATGAAGAATAAAATTGAAATGACTAAAACACATCAGATAAAGGAAAGCAAAAGGAAACAATATATCAAGTCATCATGCCCGTCAAGATCCCGCATAGATGAGAAGGAAAAAAATTGACTCTCGCATGAGGTTAAGAGACTACTGAACATAAATTATGAACTTTCCACCTGGAACCATGCCTTACATAGGCCTACCATGCAAATTCGGAACTTCTTAGAGTTTTCTGCATAGTTAGGGATAGTATCATAACGCTTATTAAAGGAAACACAATCTTCAATCAGGATTGTAAAAAGTTGCCAAGCTGGTGAACAATATCTTACAGAATAGAATATTAATTCAGGAAAAGATATAATACAAAGGGCATTAGGAAAGTTTTGCAATGTGAGTGAACGCTTTAGATCTTTTCAAAATAATTTTGACCACACTCAATACACTTCTCCATACATCGAAACCAGTCACTGTACCACCTCTGCCACTTTTCTTCGGTTACATTTTCACACGCTTGATCCCATGCTGCCAGAAGCTCCTCGTCAGATGCAAAACACCGCCCGTTCAGCTTCATCTTCACTTCTGAGAAGAGTGCGAAGTCACATGGGGCAAGATCAGGACTGTATGGAGGGTGATCAAGCACAGTCAACACTGATCTGGCAAGAAAATCCATTGTTACCTTAGCACGATGTGCTGGAGCATCGTCATGATGCAAGAGCCAAGTGTTGAGCTGTGACCTTGGACGGAGCTGCTTGAGAGCCTGAATGACCTGAGGCAGACAAGTCTCACTGTACCACTTCACAGTAACTGTCCTCTATGTTTCTAGCACAATCCAAGTCAGGATGCCCTGTTTAGTGAAGAATACTACAATCATCCTTTTCTTCACTGACCTTGACTTTCGCACAGTTACAGTAGTACCCTCCTCTTCAAACAGCCACACCTTGTTCTGGGATTTTGTTGGGACATTGTAATCATAAAGCCAGGTTTTGTCACCTGTAACAATACTATTGACGTTACGCAAAGTCTCATTTTCAGCACCATTTCACTCGATGTGCCCTTTGTTCCTCTGAAAGTGAATGGGGCACCCAAAGGGAACAAACCTTTCTAACATGGAGATGGTCGTGTAGAACTGAATGAATAGCTGGTGCAGAGAAGTGGAGGGTCTCTTCTATCTGCCGATATCTCAACCGCCTCTCTTGCTGCAACATTTTCCTCACAGCTTCAATGTTTTCCCCAGTCACTGATTCAGACGGTCGTCCAGAACCAGGATCGTCTTCAACCCCAAAATTTCCCCTCTGGAACTCTTTATACCAGCAGAAAATTGTTGTCCGATGTGGACAGTCTTTCTCCAGCACAGGAGTCATTTCCTCCAAGCACTGGTCAACAGTTAATCCACGAGCAAAATTGTAGCGGATAATTGCGAGATATTCACCTTTAGACCATACTGACATCTTACCTTGCTTTCAATCCCACGGCTTGGTAACAACTGGTGTGAAGGCTGTGCCTTGCTGTCTTCTAGACCGGTTTTCAACCCTCTTTTCATCCCTCACCATAACAGGGGTGTTCAGCCAACCGTTTTTGCGTATTGCAAAACTTTCCTAGTATCCTTGTAAAAGAGACAACGGAGATCACAAGAGTGATCTCACTGCCGTCTGCTGAAACCACCATATCAAAGTCTTACGGCATTAGTAATACCTAACAGATATTAAAGAGTCAAGAAAAGGTTTCTTGGCTCAAAAGGAGTGAAAAGGAAATTTATTGTAGTGTCTCTCTTGTGTAACGATTAATAGAGTAGAGCATGTTTTAGCATACAGTAGTATGTTGTTTATCGTAAGAGGGCCACAATGTAGTAAAGTGACTAGAAGACATCACAGACTACAGTGCAGAACCCCAGTACACAATAGTGAGTGCTATGTACTGCACCCGTCATGCCGGGCTCAGCTCGGCCGGTGAGCGAGGATCTCCTGGGGTAGATCGTTCGCTTATCGGCTGTGCGAAAATTTTAAGTGCAGGGATAGATAATGAACTAGTGGCAAATGTGAGAAAGCCAAAAAGGTTTCACACATTTATTACAACTACTGCTCTTCTCAAATTCTACAAATAATTTACAAAATCTAGGAACTTTCATATGACTCATCTTCTTTTATGTCGTTACCAACATGGACACTCCATCGATAAATGGAACAGCAAATGCCTGAGCCTGTAAATATAATATTTAGATCTTTAGTTGAAAATTAATTAAATGATTAATAATAATTAATTTGAGATTATCTCTTCCATTAATAATTAAATGATTTGAAAAGAAAATTTCCTTCCTCAATGGACTTCATTTAAATCGAGTTTGAAAATGATCATTTTCACTCCTTTCTAAAAATTAAATTAAAAAAATTTTCTCCCATGAAATTATGGTTGAACCGTCTTCCTTGACCTTTAAACTAGTTAATAAATTCCCTTTCTGGTTCACGAAATAATGTTCCAATTCACAGTAGAAATAAAATATTCTCCCTTAAATGATTTTTACCACTTTTGAAGGGGACATTTTCTCCCTTGGCTGGTTAATGATTTAGTCGGAAGATGAAATCATTAATGCTGGAAATAGACCCTTAACATGTTCCCTGAAAAATTTTAAGTGGTAAACATGTGTCACACTTCTAAGCCGCATTTTCAGCTCTTGTTCCGGCACGTAGCCTCCTGTTGTCCGCTTCTAGTGCTGCGCCCAGTAATCGAAGTTGATCCATTATCTTGTTCTGCATTACTTGACATTCCTCACAGATTTCTTCTTGCAGGTTGACCTGGGTCGATGCATGGTGGTACACTGCATCCTCACTTGCATCCCATGACGTTTCCTCTTCCGCCATAGTGTTGACTTGGGCATCATTTACTGGTTTAGGGCAGTTGTAGCTTCGTAAATTTGAGGCATTATGAATTCCCTCATAGCTCTTATCAAGACTTTGAATTTTATAGGCATTGTTCCCATATACTCGGATAATTTTGTAAGGACCGACGAAAAGAGGTGCGAATTTCGCGTAGAATTTGCTGGTAGGTTCCGAAATGGCTGTTTTTTTTTAAGAGAACATATTCATTCAGTCTTAGGGGTCGATGAAACTTTTTATCCCTTACTCTCCGTTGTCTGCGCTCAGCTTGCTCCCGTAATGAAGTAGCAGCTTTTTGAACGTTCTCCTCTAGTGTTGGCCTTAAGCTACCGGGGCATTGAATGATGTTATCCCAAGGTCGATTTGGCAGTCGGTCGAAATGGAGACTAACAGGGATTTGTGCCGTAGCCTCATGCACAGTATTGTTCAAACACTCCATCATTATAGGTAGAGCGTCGACCCATAACCAATGTGTATTTCCACAATAAATCCTGCAGAATTTAGCTAGTTCCTGCATCACCCTTTCTGCCGGGTTGCTTGAAGGATGGCGGATAGAATTCAGAATGTGTTTAATCCCAAGCTGTTCCATGGCTTCACGAAATTCTGTAGATGTAAATTGGGACCCATGGTCAGTGAGTAGTGCCTCTGGCTTTCCCATATCTGGAATCAGATTACGAGTGATGCGCCGAATTATTGATTTCGAGTTAGCTTTCTGGATCGGGTACAAAGTTACGTATTTTGAAAACACGTCGACGGTGACGATGACATGCCGGTTGCCTCGCTTCGATGTCGGGGCGGGTCCAAATAGGTCCATTGCGTATAGTTGTTTAGGCTTAGAAGGGATGATCGGAATGGGACTGTGTTGGAGCAGATGGGAGCTCGGTTTCACTCTCTGGCAGATGTCACAAGTTCGGACTAAGTTTCTTACAATTGACCGGAGTTTGTCCAATGTAAACTTTTCTTGTATCGTAGCTAGCGTCTTGTCAATGCCACCATGGCCGGTGATTCTGTGAGCATGCCATATCAATGGCTCACGTAATTTGGAAGGTACCACTACTTTCAGCTTCGATTTCGCTGTATCCACAAATTTAAATAAAGTACCATCTAAGTATTGGTACCGGGACACTTTCCTTCTTATTCTTCTGTACCCAGGGTCCTTAGGTTTAATTTTGTTTGGCTCTCTGGTATTCTAAGCTCTCGGCGCCGACCATATCAGGATTGACGTCTTGGTCGTGGATAGCACGGTGCCATTTCCGTAGTTCTTGGCTGGACTGTTGGAGTTCGCGGAGATATTTTTCACGCTCTTCTTGCCTCCAGTTCCTCTTCCGGTTTTCAAGTCTGCGGTCGTTTGGTTCTCTTCTCCAGCGATCTCTGTTATTTTCATACGGCCTTCTTCGATTGTTCCGCCGGTAGTAATTCCATTCTCCTTCGTTCCTATAGCCTGGTCTTGGAGAACGATCCCTGGACGGTCTTCCCTCATTTTCACAATTCCAGTTTCTCCCTTGGCCGGTAAGGTTCCTGTCGTCTGGTCGATTGACAGTTGCATGGAACACCTGTTGTTCTGGATTCGTACTTCGCCTAGATGGTTCCCTGGATGTCATATCTAGCTGCCTGAGAATGGCCTCAGCTTGAATCGCCGTCTGAACGTTTGAGGCTATCATAATCCTTTGTATATCCGCAGGTAGCTGTCTTACAATGACTTTTATTAGTTCAGTTTCTGTTGGTGGTGCATCTAGCTCACGCAATTTGCGTAATTGGCTTGAAAAAAATTCTGAAAAGCGCGTGGGCGTGGATAGAGCATATTTCTTGGCGTACAGTTCTGTCTTAAGCTGGTCCTGAATATCTGAATTCCAGTACTTCTCTAAAAATGCTCTTTTAAAACCTTCAAAATCGTCAAACGAATATCTGAAGGCTGTAAACCACGTCAACACTGAGTTTTCTAGGTATCTTTCGGTCACTCGTAGTTGGCGCTCTACAGGAATCTTATTGTCCCGGAAAAACTCCTGCAATTCGTTAATGAAACTCTTGGGGGTTATTCCTTTTATATTATTAAATTTCTTTGGGTGATCCTCATGTAATCGTATTATATTCACGATTTGGGTTTGACCAGAAGTGTTAAGTTGACTCGTTTCCCCTCTAACAGGTTCTAAAAATGGGTTAGTGGTATTTACAGGAATGTTTAGAATTACTCTTTCATCGCTCTTGGGAGTTGAGAATTGGACTTCCCCAGATACACGTTTCTCCAGTTGCCCCTGCCGTTCTAACAGAGTATTAGCCACAATGTTATTACTTTCGCCTTGTAACTTGAGTAGCTTTAGTTCCTTGGCAAGCTCCTGTATTCCTCCCTGTAATTCCTGTTTGTAGGCTTCCGAGCTGGCTCTAACTTCACTTATTTCCTTGTCCACGGTCGTTTTCATTGTTTTAAGACTCTGCTGGGTCTCCTCGATCGTCTCATAAAAGTATTCGAGTCGTTCCGAATTAGTGACCTGGGCTACCTTAATTTCGGCTATTACGCCCTTCCCCACTTGTTTTACCGTTTCATAGATTTCGGTGAACTTCCTGCCCCATGCGGTTTTAGTTGCAGACAAGTCCTCGGCATTGTCACTAATTTTCTCCTCAATGGTCTGAAAATTTCCCTTCACTTCGTCCTTGTACTGGTCTAGTCTGTGCAGTATTCCTGTCTGTACTTTGGCTAGCCTCTCGCTAAACTCATTTGACATAGCTGACATGGAGTTATCGATTCCGGCCTGGATTTCCCCTTTTAGATTGGAAAACTTTTGCTTGACGGACACCAACTCACTTTGGACCGATGCTAATTTTCCGTTAAATAATTTAACGTCCATGTGCAATTTCCTAAGTTTTCGTCTGTCCTAGTTTGAATTTCCTCCAGGGCATCCTTAAGATCCTGTTTTAGTTTGTCCTGTCCTGCATTCAGTTTTTCCGTTAATTTAAGTTCTAACTGAGCATTATTTTCAGTCAATTTGAGTTCTAGTTGAGCATTATTTTCACTAATCTCACGCTTTAACAATTCACTGTTCTCACTTAACTCAACTTTTAACTCCTGTTTCAATAAATTACCGTTTTCATTTAACTCAACCTTTAACTCCTGTTTCAATAAATTACTGTTTTCACTTAACTCAACTTTTAACTCCTGTTTCAATAAATTACTGTTTTCACTTAACTTTTGTTCTAAACTATCTTTCAAGTCTGCAGTCACTACATCTAGGAGCCTGCGAAGGTCCTCCATAGTAACAGTACTCATTCTTATTCGAGACAAATGGCAGTTCAGACATTGGACGGACAAGGTTCGATGGTCTAATACCCGAATTCAGATCGACAGTCACGTGTGGATTGAAGTCACAGTCATAAAAGAAGATTATTATCGCATAAAATAATATTTTATAATTTAAGTCCAAACTATGCGGGAATCTGCCGCAAAAAAAGATAAATTTTGAAAATATCATCCAGATTTTGTTTATAATATAGCACCAAGGCCCTTCCTAACCTTTAACACGAGCGTAGTTCGCCACAAAAATTTGGGCTAATAAATGTCACAATGTAAACCTGAGAAATTTTAATTTGCCACTGCATCTTGTTTTCATCCAAATTCTGGACTACAAGATCGAGTTCTCTTATTGGTACAGCCAATAAATCGGGCCTTAACACGTTGGCCGCCAAATCTATACCTGCACCCGTCATGCCGGGCTCAGCTCGGCCGGTGAGCGAGGATCTCCTGGGGTAGATCGTTCGCTTATCGGCTGTGCGAAAATTTTAAGTGCAGGGATAGATAATGAACTAGTGGCAAATGAGAGAAAGCCAAATAGGTTTCACACATTTATTACAACTACTGCTCTTCTCAAATTCTACAAATAATTTACAAAATCTAGGAACTTTCATATGACTCATCTTCTTTTATGTCGTTACCAACATGGACACTCCATCGATAAATGGAACAGCAAATGCCTGAGTCTGTAAATATAATATTTAGATCTTTAGTTGAAAATTAATTAAATGATTAATAATAATTAATTTGAGATTATCTCTTCCATTAATAATTAAATGATTTGAAAATAAAATTTCCTTCCTCAATGGACTTCATTTAAATCGAGTTTGAAAATGATCATTTTCACTCCTTTCTAAAAATTAAATTAAAAAAATTTTCTCCCATGAAATTATGGTTGAACCGTCTTCCTTGACCTTTAAACTAGTTAATAAATTCCCTTTCTGGTTCACGAAATAATGTTCCAATTCACAGTAGAAATAAAATATTCTCCCTTAAATGATTTTTACCACTTTTGAAGGGGACAGTACCTTATGTCATAGCTGCCTCTGTGGATCAGTGGTAGAGTGTCGGCCTCCGGATCCTAAGATAGTGGGTTCAAATCCGGCGGAGGTAGTCAGATTTTTGAAGGGCGGAAAAAATCCATTTGACACTCCATGTCGTACGATGTCGGCATGTAAAAGATCTCTGGTGACACAGTTGATGTTTAACCGACAAAAATTATTAAATCTCAGCCATAGACACCCAAGAGAGTTTTGGTTTACTCGGTCTGCCATCTAGTAGGCCTAGAGTAATACAGAACGTCGAAATTGTCGAGCAGACAGCCAGATGGTGTCAAACTGAAATGTGCACACGGTAGCTGAGGCCATATGACTTATTACCTTACATCACGCATACCTGTTCTCAACAGAAACCTGTACGCAGTGGACAAGAAACATGGTACCATGAGATTATGTTGTGTACAGGTTTCATTGTATCTATATGTAATGTAATGTTATGCATGTACTTATTAAGACCTCTCATTCATGTGGATTAAAGGGGGTGGACGGCCATGAATGTAGTCATGGTGAAATATGTAGTTCGGTGCACAGAACTATTGTAGAAGAATGATATTCTATTATGTGTATTCGTGACGAATCAGTAGGCTAAGATGTCTATTGTAGTTGATGTACTGTATGGTTGAAAATAATTATTACAAAGTAAACAAATTAGGAACTAGATATTAAATGAATTATAATACTTGCTTTACACTAGTATCAACAGTGGAATTCTATGAAATTAATACATCTAATTGCACGCAAGACTTTAAATGACAAATAAACATAAAGCTGATCTTCTTCTTCCTAGCATTTTCCCACTGGTGCAGGGTCCGTTTTTTTAATCCTTGCTCGCCATTTTGCACTATCTTGGGCATAGTGGTGTCTCAAGTTGAGAGTTTTCATGTCAGCATTGACTGTGTCATGCCAGCGCTGGTGTATGGTGTCGTTTCTGACATGATGCAGGAGTGTGATGCCCAGAGACCAACAGAGTATAAGCATTTCCATGCTATGTAACTGGCGCCCTGTAGCTTTGTCAGCTGGTCGACATTCAACACCGTATAAAGCAAGAGGACGCGCTACTACACTGTATATTTTGGTTTTCAGATATAGTGGCACCCCTCTGTCGTAGAGTTTGCCTATGACTTCCCTCCATCTCATCCAAGTTGTCTTGATCCTTCTTCGCACCTCATCACCTATCCTACCATCAATCTGTATGCAAGATCCTAGATTCCTGAAGCTTACAGTCTTCGGCAAGGTCTCTCCAACTTGGATTGAGCTGTTGCTTGGGATGGTTTCCAGTTAATCGGTCTTCTATTTGTTCAGTCTAAGACCGTAGTGTAAGAGACAGCTGTTCCAATCTTTAACTTGACACTGCAATCCTCTTCTGTTATCAGCAAGTGCAACATCATCTTCATATTAGGGAGTCCTAGGGAGACTCCTCTGCAGGTCTTGTGTGATTGTGTCCATGATGAGGACAATGGAAACAGTGCGAAACCTTCATGTATACCAACTTTCACTGTAAAATTCTCTGAGATGCTGACAGCGCAAGTATAAGACTTGTGGTGTTCATGTATATATATCCAATTGATAAGCATTTCCCTCCCTGTGCATGGGGGCATTAGAATCACACCCACAGTATCCCCTGCCTATCATAAGAGGTGACTAAAAAGGGGACCCAGAGGCTCTTAAACTTGGGAGCATGGGTTGGTGACCACGGGGTCCTTAGCGGAGTCCTGGCATTACTTCCACTTACTTGTTCCAGGCTCCTCACTTTTATCTATCCTATCCAGCCTCCCTTGGTCAATTCTTGTTCTTTTCTGATCCCAACGGTATTAGGTCACAAGGCCTAGGGAGGTTTTTTTTATTTTCACGCCCTTCACGGTCCTTGTCTTTCCTTGGCCAATTACCTTCATTTTTCGAAGTGTCAGGCTCCATTTTTTCTCTCTGATTAATGTTAATAGAGGATGGTTGTCGAGTTGTACTTCCTCTTAAAACAATAATCACCACCACTGATAAGCATTTCTGGTAAACAATGGTCATGAAGTGTATACCAGATCACACTATATAGATACGGTCGAAAGCCTTTTAAAGATCAAGGAAGACAATATCCAGTGGCTGTTGTTTCTCTCAACGCTTTTCAATGAAGCCGCACTTGTTGGTACTAACGATGAGAATGTATGCATTTGTTGATCAAGGATCCTCTTAAAAATCTTCATTGTGTGTGACAGGAGGTGAATTAGACAGTAATTTGCACATTCTGCTGGATCACCTTTCTGCTTAAAGATAGACACAGTTATGCTTGTAGCCCAATCACTGAGAACAGAGTCAACTAAGGCATTAAAAAGTTGGTCAGCCAGTTAATCGCAGGTTTTTTAAATTCCTGAAACTTCCAGAAGTCTGCCAAAAAGTCACGGGCGCTTTTTGGTTCTTCATACTCCTGGTGGTGCTGGTGACTTCCTCTGACGTGTAAGAGAGGACCTGCTGTTTGATTATCTTCTGGAATAGGAGGATGTGGGAACTAAAAGTTGAAAATCTCTTCAAAGTGTTGTTGCCAATGTTTGATGATGTCCTGTTTGTTCTGCGATCGCTTTTGTCTCTTATGCACACGTAGCGATCAAAATCCTGTGCTGACTCTGTTTTAATTTTGGTCAGTCGGAAGATATTTATCTCTCTCCTTCCTCTGAATCCAGTGTTGTATACAGGTCATTATAGTGACTGCACCTGGCTTCAGAGAGAGCTTTCTTAGCCTCATGTTTGGCTGTGACATTTCTTTTCCTGTTCTCTGGAGTCTTTTGTGAAACCCAGTTTCTACAGGCTCTCTTCTTTTCATGCAGATATAAACATCAAGAAATGTGGGTCGAAAATCAAGAAGTTAGCATCGTGTGCTATTTGTTGCTAACATACTTTTGTCAGTTCAAGATATTTTGTAATACAACAGAAGATATTACTTGCAAATTAACATGAAGATGGAGACAATGCATCATTTAATGGTGTGGCAACCACCAGACGTGGAAGTGATGGATTGTTGATACACTGTCAACTTTCAACCAAGGGAATAGAGAATGAAGCTACGGTCAGATAAGTGGATATAAATTTATTTTCTTAGTGTCTTTTCTTTTAATCAACTTGTGTAAAATTTCTGTCCTCACTGGATATTTTACGTTGTGTATTTATGTGATTTATTCTGTATTTTAGATAGGCATAATAATGCATGTGAATTAATTTGAAGGAGACTTTAATGGATCCGTAATGATAAAGCAAAGCAAAGTCACCTGCGTACAGACCATGAATGTCCTTGGAGGAGTGGAAGGTAACGGCTTCCACCATTGTTAACCTCGGCACGTGATGGGGTAGAGTGGTTAGCTCTATGCTCGGCCGCCTTTGCCCCCAGGAATTAACCTGGTACCCATTTTTGATGTAGGCTGAGTGAACCTCAGGGCCATATGCATCTCTGGAAGTGGAAATCTTGTTTCTTAAATTTTACGACTTCCTGGCGGGGATTCGAACCCACGTCCTTCCAGGCGGACCAAGCACGCTTTTACCGCCTTGACCAGGCATAAAGGAGATAAGTATTATTTCTATGGACAGTTGTTGGATTCAATACTTTGTGAATTCCCCTAAATTTTGTAGATAAATATATTGTCATTTTAAAATGTGACTAGAATAATGAGGTGTTGATGGGATCCTAAGATGCCAAGTTCTTTTCAAATTTCAACACTGCACACATCATGAAATATTCAGGGAATAAATGTTGTGACAGAGTCTGCCAATAAATGGGAAACGGTTGGAGAAGTGTAGGAAGTTCTTAAGTTTATTATTAAAGTTTTAGTGGACAATATTTGAAAAGGTATGGATAAGGATGTTAGAGAACGTAGTTCTTGAGTAATGTAATTTCAAATGTGATTAAATTTTGATAATGTGAATTTTTGAATAAATATACATGATATTTAACGAGTGTCTTAGAAGAGGATAAATGACGACTATCTGAGTAAAAGTAGCAAGGAATCTTAGAGTAATTAATCATTGAGGAATCTTTTTTTTTTTTTGCTAGTTGCTTTACGTCGCACCGACACAGATAGGTCTTATGACGACGATGGGACAGGAAATGGCTAGGAGTGGGAAGGAAGCGGCCGTGGCCTTAATTAAGGTACAGCCCCAGCATTTGCCTGGTGTGAATATGGGAAACCACGGAAAACCATTTTCAGGGCTGCCGACAGTGGGGTTCGAACCTACTATCTCCTGAATACTGGATACTGGCCGCACTTAAGCGACTGCAGCTATCGAGCTCGGTAGAGGAATCTAGTGGATATAAAATCCACGTATGTGAATGAAAAGAATTATCGGTGACCCTTATCTGTAGCATCTGTGTGAAATTTATTATCACAGTTGAGATCTCTATAATTTAGCCAATTTTAGTTGAGGTATAGCTACGCACTTGTTAGGAGTGACTTATCTTCTTCATGTGTCAAAATTCAATTAGCTCAGATCAAATCAAAGCAAGATGAGAATAACAACAAGATACCAAAGTCTTTAGATAAATCCACACGTGTGGATAAATTAGTTGAAGAACTACATTTATGTTTCTGTTGTAGAGATGTTTTATGCAGCTTGTTTTCTTTGATCAGTTTTACAGCTGTTAAGTTTGTTTTCATTTTAACCCAGGGCGATGTTGGTTATGTCAAGATCATGATCATGATCATCATCATCATCATCATCATCGTTTTCCAACTCTAGTTTGCTGGGTAAGGTGTACAAAGCGCTCGCCATCTCTTCCTGTCTGCATAAATCTTCTGTTCCAGGACATCTTCCCATTTGAGATCTCTCTCTTCTACACCTGATTTCACTGTGTCTATCCAGCGTTTCCTTGGCCTTCTCCTTGGACTCTTTCATTGGACAATAAGGTCGAAGTATTGTCTGGCACGTCTCTCACTCTTCATTCTCATAATGTGCCCATACCACTGACGTCTACGCTTCTTTATTATAATGGCAATAGGGACCTCATTGCCAGCTACCTTCCAGTTTACTTTATTCTTGATACAGGGTTATTTTTGCTTTTTGTGGTACAGTATTTTACAGTCTCAGAGTAGATATCTGACTTGATTGTAAAAGTTTGACACTTTCTGTGTCCTGCCAAGTATTTCCTGCTTGATAGTGCTGTCTTTGGAGATTGTGCCTCCGAGGTACTTGGAGTGAGAAACTGATTCTAATTTTGCTCCTTCCAAAAAGAGCTTTAAGTCACGATGCATGCTGGAATTTACAAGGACCAATTGCATCGTTCTAATCATCGTTTCATTTTACTTCATAGGAATCGTGTTTCATATTGTTATTTTCTTTTCTTTTGAATGAGAATATACATTACATCAGATGGCAGATAAGTCTAGACAACCATGTACTTGAATAATCATGCCAGTAGGTAAATGGGAAGCTTCCCAAATTTATTTATAAAACTGGAAAAAATTGAATAAATTAAATAAATTAAATCACTGACAACAAAGTCAACTAAAGCACTGAAAAAAGTTGGTCAGCCAGTTAATCGCAGGTTTTTTAAAATTCCTGAAACTTCCAGGAGTGTGCCAGAAAGTCACGGGTGCTTTTTGGTTCTTCATACTCCTGATGGTACTGGTAACTTCCTCTGTTGTGTAAGGCCGAGTGCACATCGAGCGCTTCGCATAGTGTGTAGCGTGTTGCTCAACGCTAAGCGTCACACTAGGCGTAACCAGTGCTTTGTTGCTATGCCAGGTGTTCACACAGCCCGCGCTCTGCTGCGCTGAACGCCTACCTTACAGCTAAGCGAAGCGCCAGACAACGTGCAGTGTTGGTTAATTGCTTAGCGTTACATAGCTTGTTCTGAAGCTATGGAAGAAGAAATTATTCATGCAGTGTTTCAAAGAGAAGAAATATGGATCCCAAGACACAAAAACTATAAAAATGTAACTGTTTTGCAAAATAAGTGAACTTACGTATCTACAACAGTTTTATCGCATTCCTACAGTAAACATATACAGTAATAGTACTTCTACTGTCACACTTTACTGGGCTTAACATTGTGACAGGATGAAATTGCGTATGGATTTTAGTGTTGGAAGTGTCCGAGGAGAAGTTTGGTTTGCCAGGTGCAGGTCTTTTGAATTGACGCCCGTAGGGGACCTGCGTCGTGATGAGGATTAAATGATTATGAATACACACATACACCCAGCCCCCGTGCCAATGGAATTTACTAATTATAATTACAATTCCCGACTCTGCCGGGAATCGAACCCGGGACTCCTGTGATCAAAGGCCAGTACGGTAACCATTTAGCCATGTAGCCGGACACTTTGTGACAAAGTGCATAGAATCTATAATTTTGCAAATGGAGGGTGGTAACATGAAGAATATCACTCTACAGGCTAGGAGTGGGCTTGGAAGTAAATATAATATTCATCACACATTTACTTCACTTTTGTTACGATGATAAATTGTGTATGCTAATTGTAACAGTATTGTAAAATACTATTTATAATTATTTTATAAAGAGCATGATTTAGCCGGAAATTAAATTTCCACGTGTTTGCTGCACGGTGTTCCTGGACAATTGGGAAAATTGAATTTCTCTCAATACTTCTCTGCTACTTATCGCCACATTTCAGTTGTAGGGTTTGGAAGGTCAAAAGGTATTTTTTGTCATTCTTATGTAATCATAAAATTTATCGCCATAAAGTCTTGCATCTCTGTACAAACGATGGAATTCTCCGAAAGTAATTCGTTCTTCATTAAATTCATGAATCCACTTTCGATTCTTCTTTCTAATTTTTAATTTTAGGTAACTGTTATCCATCAGTAAACTGTTTCTAGTGTACTTGGATAACGGCATTAGTTTGTGACGACCCTAAAACGCCTCGTGCCAAACTAAGCTGAGAGCATGGCGTAGAGTTTTCGGTGTGAACAGCAAGCACGCCTTGTGCTATGCATAGCATTTCACGCTACACACTATGCGAAGCGCACTCGGTGTGCACGCGGCCTAAGATGGTGGTGGTGATGATTATTGTTTTAAGAGGAAGTACAACTAGGCAACCATCCTCTATATAACACTAATCAGAGGGAAAAATGGAAGGGATCCGACACTTCGAAAAATGAAGATATCGGTCAAAGAAGGGCCATGAAGGGCGTGAAAATTAAAGACTCCCTAGCCCTCGCAAACCTAATAGCGTCGGGGTCAGAAAAGAACAAGAGTTGACCAAGAGAGATCGGATAGGATAGATGAAAGTGAGGAGCCTGGCACAAGTAAGTGGAAGCAATGCCAGGACTCAGCTGAGGGCCCCGTGGTCGCCAACCCACGCTCCAAAATTCAGAGCCCTGGAGCCCCTTTTAGTCGCCTCTTACGACAGGCAGGGGATGCCGTGGGTGTTATTCTACTGCCCCCACCCACAGGGGGAATGCAGCCTAAGAGAGGGCCTGCTGTTTGATTATCTTCTGGAATAGGAGGATGTGGGAACTCAAAGTTGAAAATCTCTTCAAAGTGTTTTCTTCTTATGAGAAGGAATTTTTCCATAAAAGACAATAAGAATTTCTTCTGATAACTATGAGCTTATGGATCATGTCTGTCTGTTAGGTCATCAGCCCAGAGGCTGGTTGGATCCTCAAATAGCACCACCAAAGGTTATGCTTTTATAAGGAAACCACAAAACCCAATGGCAGCACCAAAATGAGGCGTACTAGGCAAGACGAGGAGTGCGGTAGTTTGCCATTGCTTTCCTCACTGGGTCAGAAAGTGCTATTACAGCACGACTGACCCTATGAGCAACACTTTTCATAACACTCGGATGCACTAGTCGTGCTCTGAATGTCATTACTCAGCACCACCCATACCCCAGCAACTTCCATATTGTCACAGCCATGATGAGACTGGAACTTCGGTGAAAGCTACACTTTACTCTGGCATGTGCCAAGAGATGGATAATTATATAATTGAAATCCATGCTGATATTATAATTGTGTTACCAAAGTAATTATAAGATTTAATGAGACTCAATTTTTGTTAATATTTAATTGCCACTCTATGTTGTAAATGGGCCAATTGATACTACAGTCTGTAACTTATCTTCTTATTATGTTAAAACAAAGCCATTTATTGTCACTGTCATTGTAAGATACATCAACATCCACCCGTTTAATTTATTCAATTATTTTCCATTTTTATAAATAAATTTTGGAAGCTTTCCAATTACCTACAGGCATGATTATTCAAGTACATGGTTGTCTAGACTTATCTTCCATCTGACGTAATGTATACGGTAACGATAAGGCAATTAGCTGTGATGAAGTTACCCTTATAACTGTCACCACCGAGGTGAGTCCCATGACTTGATTCAGTTGCCATGGTAAAATAAAATGATGATAAACAGGTAACTTCCCAGGAGCTCAACATTCAAGCGCATCATACAGGTGCAGTATGTAAGTATGTATGTATTCTCAAGAACCTTTTGGTTTTAAGGTCATCCTTTTATTGATAATCAAGTAGGAAGTTATCATGACTTATATACCCAATCAAAGAAAAAGTTGAATTCAATTCTGGATGTCAGAGGTAAAGTATCATAAGTAACATTTTACTAACTTTACAGGAACAGAAAGGTGTTGAGGCACATATTTTACTACCTTTAAGGTCGAATTGACAGTTCTGACCATGATAAACTATCGTCAAAGCCAATACGATAAGGAGTGCGGCGGATGGCATAAGGTTGAACTGTGGTACGATCATTTACCACTGTTTTTTCACTGAGTTCACCTTGTACATGCGATAGTATCACATAGCTTATCTTCATTCCTGGGAAGCATACACATGCAACAGTGTACCCATAAGACGACACAAGCAAAACAAGTCACATACGATAAACACCTCAAAATCGTTGTTTTTGCATTTATGATAATATTTACCTGACGTCCAGAATTGTAAACATTAGGCCTACAAGTACTAAAATCTTACCTTTACTATACCTGAGTAGACTGAAAAATCAGAGACAAGTAAGATTATTTTAAGTATTTCTTCAAACTCATGGTAGACTGTTTATACTTACGAATGGTGTGCCATGTGTTCATCAAACTTATCCAAGTCCATAAACTTTTCTGGGCAAAAATCACAGGCCACTGGTAATTCTACATCTATGTTGTGAAGCTCCAATATTGTATCTAGGCTTACTCTGACACCTAGTCCTCCTTCATCTTCATTGTTATCTTCTCCTCCTACATAATGACATTCCTGAGATTTTTCGTTCAGCTCCACATCCATTGCCTCAAACTCATCTTTACTTTGCAGTGGAGATTGGTTATTCTGAAGCATTTCAGTCCTGAAATAAATGCAACAGCATTAAAACCTTTCCGGGTGGACACTCCTTTGCACAGGGTACCTTACATTAGAAGAATCAAACTTTATAATTTACCCATACTGTACACTCCTTTAACTAGTATACCGAACGCCCTCAATCCTGGAAATTGAAAACAACAACAACAATAACTACTACTACTAATACTACTACTACTACTATAATATTAATATTAATAATAATAATAATAATAATAATAATAATAATAATAATAACGAAGAAAAGAAGAACACCAAAAAATAGACTGAAACCAATAAACCAGCCAGAAGAGATAACACGAGGACATAGAAAGAGTGAACAAGGGCTCAAGAATGACAAGACTAAAAGAAATGATCAGACTTCAGCTAAAATGATTAAATGAGGAGGTACCAATCTGTTAGCAAAAGTAATCAGCCTAGGAAAAAGAGATTATACCAAAAGATTGGAAGAGGGCAACCATGTTCTCTCTTCAAGAAAGGAGATCCCAAAGATACGAACAACTATAGAGGAATTTCCCTGCTTTCAGTTGCATAAGAGATTGTTTCAAAACTCCTATTAAACAGTAGAAAAACATGCAGGAGGCCAGACCGGTAAATACCAAGCAGGGTTCTGAAAGGGCAGATCATAAATCAAAGTGATATACTATACATCCTTAAGTCCATTGTAAGGATTAGGAAACTAAGACACAAACACTTGATTGTGATCTTTGTTGATTTCCAGAAGGTCTATGACTCAAAAGACACAGAGTTTGATACTAGAAACGCGCGCAAACACTGAAGCTAAAGTACGGTTCCAAGGAAAGGTATCAGAAACATTCAAGATTAGAAAAGGAGTAAGAAAGGGCGACAACCTCTCCCTGATATTATTTAACTTCAGAGCTTGTTACAAATATAGGATTGTGGCAGAGTTTAGTAAATTCACAGAGGCATGCAGTCTGAATGCTAAAAGACATAACAATCTATAATAAAGATGTATGTATGTACGTATGTCGGCATGTATATATGAAAATTCAACCACTGTACTCATCAGAAGTTGAATCTTGGGACACCAAGATAGAAAGCTTTAATATATACATACATAAGACTGCCGATTATCCAGCCTAATATGACAGAAGCACAGGCTGGATAACAAAGAAGCTGGATAGGCCAGAGTTTTATAAATACTCGCTTCCTGCCCCACCCATACCTTTGAATACCCTTTGATACCAAAACCCACCCGTATTAATATTTTCTGACATCTTAAAACAGGCCTGTACTTCATAAATGTTTGTTATGTACAATACTTTTTAAAAATTTATCACAAAAAGAAAGTCCAAGAATTAAAATGTTGTACACATTTTAAGATAAATTTTATAATGTATGTAATATATCTATGAGTATGTATATAATGCAAGAAACATAAAATCGTGTACACTGCACAGTACATACAATTTTAACCCATTAGTGCCTGAATTAATTTTTTTCTGAGATTTGCTTACTTATTGTGTTTTGTAGCATGTTTGAGACCAAAATAAACTAATAAAACAAGTTTCAGAATTTTGGAATCGCTAGGTCATAAGATATTTGACGTTGCCATATGGTAACGCTAGGCGTTTGCACTACCTATTTTTAAACAATGAGTTTTGAAAGTCGAATTTAGGTTGCAAAGTGGGTTTTTTTTCGTTTTCGTGCAATAACAATGTTGAAATATCTTAGCATTATTTATTGTAAGAATATGGAATATCAGTTTTTATTCACACCACGGTAAAAAAGTAGAATTATTGAACAAAGGAGAAAATATTTGTTTACAGTATATAGACACATATGTACAGTTCATTGCCTGTCAAAATAAAACACTCACTGGAACAATAGAATAAAATAAAAAATACGAAGAAGAAGAAGAATCAAAGAACTTCAGATGCAGTTACAAACTATTAGTCTATACTTTCGGAGGCATATAAAAGCCCACCCTCAATACTTGCGCGTTAGCCACAGAGATAGAGAATGACAATCTTTCACTGTCTTCATATCATCCTGCGTGTCCCAATAAGAACGCTTGGAGGGCAACCTATTATATCCAGAAATGAAAAGTATGGCGACAAAGCAACGAATTTCATCAGAAGTTATTTGTGGGTCCATACAATTTGAAAACACCCCATACATTTTAGACTCTCGAACTAAATGTTCGATCAGCTGGTTATCTGTAAACAATTAAAAAATGTCAATAACAGTCATGGATTTTCACTTGCTATAACTAGGCTCCGGAAATGTCAACAGTCGCCCAATATTGAAATCAGCCCCATCAGTCTATCTTGGTTTTTTAATTGATTTACTATTTCCTCTATCAGTTATCCGCTCTTTCGCAGCATCGGGTATTGAAACAGATCTTGCATCAGTAGAGAGAAAAGGCACTCCTTCCTCTGGTATCACACCTTCACCATCGTAACTAATCCCGATTCTTTCATTATTTACAAGCTTCATTTCAGCACTGACACATAACTTTCGAGAGAGAGATTATCAACAAGCCCACCATCATCTTCATCAGCAGGAGCCCTCATCTGTAAGTACATTTACATAGTGCGGTTCCACAAAAATATCACCATCGAGATCTTCAGTCAGTAGCATATCCAGTGCTTCTAAAAGGGAAAATCCCTTCCTGAAATGAAGATGTATGAATCAGTATAAAGTATCATGATCTGACAGCTGCAGCTATTTTACTGAGTATAAGCGCCTAGCGTTGCCATATGGCAACGCTAATGATTCAACAAGCACTACTACGGCATTGTGCGCCCGTACTGTTTCAAATGCTTACAACATATATAATGAAGTGTGCACAACACTACTGTAAACATAATCCAATGAAAGAACTTCACTTATACATTTTATATCCTTCTTACGTGAAGCCGGCAGCCATTTCGCAGGAATCTTAAAATAACCAAGAGTCCACCAGTCTTTATGTCATAACAATAGATTTTAAAACGAAATAAACATGATTACTAGATTCCACAAACCCTTCTCTAACTGTCGGATGACACCACAATCTTCCAGATTATTTCTTGTTGCCTACAGCATTAAAAGAAAAAGGTGCGAAAATCGTTGCCATATGGCAACGCTAGGCGCTAATGGGTTAAAATAAACAAAACATTAACGTAAAATGTAGGCATTGTGCATTGATAAATGATTGCGCAAATGTGAAAAGGAAGGTCTAAGAAAAAAGAGTCAAAACTTGGTTTTTGAAAAAGTCCTTGATAGATAGCAACTTCTCCCTTTTAACCCAATTCCACGATGTCATATCCCTTCACTTACACAAGCAGACATCAACTGACATTGTTTCCTCCTGCTGATTCATTTACTGCAGCGGCTCAATCGTCATGAACCCTTCTGAATGGGGGACAAACTTTTCCTGTCCTTTAAGAATGCCTCCTTCTCTTTTTCTTCTTCTATTACTTCACCCTGTGTCACCATTTCCACAATATCATTCGTTTTTTGCCATGCATTCTGTAATGTCCTCTGAATTGACATCATCACAGCCCAGTACTCTTTCCAGCAACAAAACAAGTTTATCGTATTCATCTTTCACTTTGGTTTACACACTGATTTAAGGGTGAAATATCGACTACCATGGCCCGAAAGTCCATCTCCATGGCAAAATGGTCAGCATGCTGGCCTTTGTTCCAAGGGGTCCCAGGTTTGACCCAGCCGGGCAAGCATTTCAACCTTCATTGGTTAATTCCAACAGGTTGGGGCCTGTGTGTGTGTCGTCTTTAGTATTAGAATTCGTCCTAGGTAGGGCCGCATCCTCACAGATACACAGGTCACTTATATACAGCACCAACTCTAAAGACCTGCACCGGACCTCTTCAGAGGTCACACGCCATCTATATATTTAAAATACTAGACTGATTTTTGTTGCATCGATTTTGAGAGAACGGCTGAACAACTGAGATCATAATGCATTCTGACGAAAGCTCATGGTCTGTAGATTTGCAGTGTGTCATTAAAAGCATAAAAATTACTGGTGTGTATTTTTAAATTATTAAAGAAAAATGTAGCATTCTCACTGGTCAGTGTGCTCGCCAGTACTTCCAGGCTGCCTGAACTGTGAGAGCGCTGAGCAGGTGGCCCGATAGGGGAGGTGTAAAAGATTAGAAACACGGGCACAGTCTGACATCTTTGTATACAAACATGCCGGGTGGTTTACTCCTCACTCTGCGCTCATAACAGTGCTCTTCACCCATCACTCATCATTCAAAGTTGCCCATAGCAGGAGACGAACCCTCACTCTTCTTCATTAAACAGGGAACATTTTCCATCCAGTTATGATTGTGCAGCATTCACAAGATCACATTGTGTTCTTTAAATTTAATTTCACCGGGCGAGTTGGCCGTGCGCGTAGAGGCGTGCGGCTGTGAGCTTGCATCCGGGAGATAGTAGGTTCGAATCCCACTATCGGCAGCCCTGAAGATGGTTTTCCATGGTTTCCCATTTTCACACCAGGCAAATGCTGGGACTGTACCTTAATTAAGGCCACGGCTGATTCCTTCCAACTCCTAGGCCTTTCCTATCCCATCGTCGCCATAAGACCTATCTGTGTCGGTGCGATGTAAAGCCCCTAGCAAAAAAAAAATTTAATTTCGTTTTTATGTAAATGTTCGTAGTTATCTGTGTACATAATGGTTAAGTAGAATAGCAACAGTGATAATAAATTTACAGTAGCAAGCAAACTGTACTTGATTTCAAGTTCTGACAGAAGGTACACCGTGCATCCAATTAATAAGAGAAGGCAGAAATTCAATTAATTCCACCATTTATACCAGGAAATGAAAAAAAAGGACCCATTGAGATTCCACGACTATTTAAGAATGTCAATGTAGACATTTCAATGTCCAACTCCTTGGCAGAATGGCCAGCATAACCTATATCTATATAAATAAAATTGTAGGGGGTCCGCTGTCTGTAATTTCTTTTGTTTTGCCAATTTTTCAGATATTTATCCGTTTTAGGTCAACTCAAGACCGAATCGGTGGTTTTTACGTTTCGCGTCTGTCTGTCTGTTTGTCTGTTCCACCATCACATCGAAACGGCTGGATAGATCTCAACCAAACTTCATATTTAGAGTATACTCATCCCGGGGAAGGTTTCGATATGCATATCATTTTAAAATCTTTGAATACACGGGGGGTTTATAGGAAAACCAGAATGGTTTTTCCACCATCACGTCGAAACGGCTGGATAGATCTCAACCAAACTTCATATTTAGAGTATACTCTTCCCGGGGAAGGTTTCAATATACATATCATTTTAAAATCTTTGAATACACGGGGGTTTATAGGAAAACCAGAATGTTTTTTCCACCATCACGTCGAAACGGCTGGATAGATCTCAACCAAACTTCATATTTAGAGTATACTCATCCCGGGGAAGGTTTTGATATGCATATCATTTTAAAATCTTTGAACAGACGTGGGGTTTATAGGAAAACCAGAATGGTTTTTCCACCATCACGTAGAAACGGCTGAATAGATCTCAACCAAACTTCATATTTAAAGTATACTCATACCGGGAAAGGTTTCAATATGCATATCATTTTAAAATCCTTGAATAGACGGGGGGTTTATAGGAAAGCCAGAATGGTTTTCCCCCATTTTCTCTTATACTATTGATTTTCTGTAAACTTCGTTTACCGTACGTGAAACGTCTCTTCATTATAAACAACTTTCGTTATGTTCATAATTTACCTTACTCTTCACATGACGGAGAAATTTACAATTTTCCGCTGGTATCATGCTCTGCATTGAGTGACCGACAGACCGACAACGAACCTACAGGTTACCATGGCAACGTCTCTGACTGCATGCCAACAGGGAAGTAACGTATTGCCATTTTCCTCATCATGCTTTTAAATTCGTGGTTGTTCCTTAGGTAGAAGGCAAGAGAGGCGTCAATCGGCCTATCTGCGGGATATTGGCGGAATATCGTTGGATGTTATAACCGCCCTCGAATAGATTAAATAATAACACCATTAGTCATCATCTTATTATTTGTTTACCTAGGAATCACTGGACCTAAATTTCTCCTCTTTTACCGCTTTATTATATCCATAACTCACACTAGCATAATTTATTGAGGGGCATTTGATTTTCCAATACATTAACTTGGCATTTACATATTTGTCGTTATCCGACTGTCCTCAGTTATAATCCATTTTCTATTACTTTCAACTTTCTTAACTGTATTATTTTCTTCCTTAATTACGCCGTATGTACGCGAGTGCTACAAACTACTGGATGTATTTCCACCAATACTCATATTTAGAATACACCTGTCCTTGATAGGTTTTAGGGCAAATATTGTTTCTAAATCCCTGAACTGACTGGGGGTTTATATGAAACCGAAACAGTGATTTTGCACTTCCACAAAATACACACAACCAACGTTAATTTAAATCTACCTGCCTAGGTAGAAATTAATTTCTAAACCTTTTTTCTCATGTGCATCATTTCGATACGAGGACTAATAAGGGAGACATCATTAACGGACCGTTTTTCTGTACAAGTCCCATCGGACTTAACTCACGAGCAGGTGCGTGTAAAGCGTATTCCTTACAACTTGAAAACTACTGAAGACATTCGAACCAAAATTTATATTTAGCATCCACCTGTCCAAAGGTAGGTTTTAAATGTAAATAACATTTCATGTTCCGGAATGGACTGGCGGTTTATAGGGAACCGAAATGGTGATTTTACTCTTCCACAATATATACAGAACAAGACCAACCTGACTGGAAATCGACCAAACGTGATGGAATTCCACCTCTAAACCTTTTTTTCATGTACATTTTTTCGTCAGGAGGATTAATAAGGGAGATATCTTGAATGGTCAGTTTTGCAGGTTAAGTCCAACGGACATAGCCCAAAAGGTGTTTTACATGGAGCAGATTCCTTATCTATATAAATCAAATCGTAACGACTATGTGTCTCTACACTGACTATTTTGGCGAAATTTACGTACAGCTTTCCGTTTAAGGGGTAATAATGACCATCTGCATAATTTTTGGTTTAGTTTCCTAAAAGTCCTAATTTTTACCCGCCTCGCCCAAAATCCAGATTGCGGCATAATCTGCCAGAAGGAAAAGAAGATAATTGAAATTTCACAAAATTATACGTTTTAGCCTGTAAGGAACGGAAAACATCCATGATCATCAAATTTTTCACTTTTTATCCCCGAAGAATATCGAAATATGCAGGCAATTTTAATTATGGTGCAGACCTTCGGAAATTGCTATCACATAACAGATTGCACAATCTCCGTTCAATTTGGAATGATCTACAACCTTGGTCTTATGACTTTTTGTCGTATATGTATCCCTTTTACGTTTCTCTATTAATCGATGTTAAGTAAATTTGGACTTTTCACATGCATAATTCATACTTTCAGTCACTTATAAGAAATATAAAATCATCAAACTCTTCACGAAAATTGGCCCACCCAGTAGCCATATGTGAGCCAAATGCTATGTATGTAGCTGTCACATAATTATCCGAAAAGTAATGTAATGTGAGATAATCTTACAAAAACGTTACCCTGTTGCACGTTTCTAACTCAATCTGACCCAAGAATAGATGACATATCATAGGACCAGCCATTTAGGCCACTAAATCCGGCGTGTCTTTTGGTATAATCCTTTGTCGATTTGACGTACGTTTAGTAGCAGTTAATATGTAAATGAAGGTCTTCAGTATTGTAAACACTCATATACTTTCGTATGTCGATTTATATATATTCACTGATGTCGATTTGTAGCGATTGAGAAAGGGTGGGTCTGCTATTATAATCAGTACTCCCCATAGCGACTTTGACTGGCAGTATGAAAGGGTTCCTTCTCCAACTCCTGTGTAACTGTCATTAGTAAGGAAGGCCTACAATTGTAATGAATAGTTCACTTCTCGATTTGACTTGCAGAAGGCAAGTGAGCATGCAGTTTTGTTTAAAACTCCCCTACCCGATTGTGTTTGGCAGTAGGCAAGGGTACCCGCCATTATAAAGAAATGTCCTCATCTAAAACGTGACTGGCATTAGGCATAGTGGCCTGCTATGTTGATGGAAACTCACCAACTTGGTGTGACTGGCAGTAAGCTGGCTGGAAGTAGGAAAATGGGCCTGACATTATAATGATAACTGCACAACTCAATTTCGAGTGATAGTAGGGTAATTGCCTGCCATTATAATAAAAACTCCTCAACTGTAATCTGTCTGGAAGTAGGAAAAGGGGGCTGCCATTTTAACGAAAACTCCCCAAATCGATTCTGTCCGCGTAGTAGGCAATGGGCCTGCAATTATAATGTAAACTTCCCAACTCGATTGTGAATGGCAGTAGGCAAGTGAGCCTGCCGTTGTATCATAAATCCATAACAAACACTTTACATTGGAAACAACGTACGGGGACCTCCCCATGCTCTTTCTCGGATAACGCTAAGAGACATGCAATTTTAAAACAATCTTATTTACTGCATGTTCACTATTTACTTCGATATTCGAATACAATGTAGAATACCGTAGCGAAGCACGGGTACATTCGCTAGTATAAGAAATAAATTGACAAGAGGGCCTTTTCAATACAATATACTGTATAGTAAATAATATTAATTCAGTCATGGGACTAGTTTCAGCGACTTAGTGGTCATCTTCAGCCAAATTAAATTAAACAGATTATGGTTTTTTTTTCCTTTTTTTTTTGCTTTACGTCGCACCGACACAAATAGATCTTATGGCGAAGATGGGAGAGCGAAGGCCTAGGAATGGGAAGGAAGCGGCTGTGGCCTTAATTAAGGTACAGCTCCAGCATTTGCCTCGTGTGAAATGGGAAACCACGGAAGGAGAAAAATTATTTATGAGACTCACCTCTAATGTCTGATGTAGATCAAGCACTAACTCGCTGGAGGAAGCAGGCAAGCCATGTAAACAAAGGCATGTATAGGGAACAAGTACTGACTTCTTGTAGGAATGAGGCAATGTAAAGAAAGGGGTAGATAGGGAGAGGAGGGGAGGGGGTAGAGAAGGGAGGGGAAGGGAAGGGGAGAGGGAGAAGGAGAAGGAAGTGTCTAAGGTGGGGCTGAAGGATGCGGAAAGAACGCTGCTGAGAGGGGAATTTAAAGAGATTATAAAAGAAAGAATTCTTTCTTTCTGAGACATGATTACTAAAGATAGGAACTGAAAGGTCAAATAAAGTGTTTGATTTCCCTGAAATTTAATTTAGATTGAAGTTAGGATTGAAAAACCGTTCCAGATGGATAAAACAATTTTTCATAATATTGAGCATGGGGCCTTTTTGTATAACTTTGAGAATTTTCATGTCTTGGTTGATATTAGTGAACTTATGGTTAGTATCACCCATGTCCTGTCCGATCACCAAAAATCTGTTGTATTTCAGGGCGTTAACATGCTCCAAATATCTTGTATGGAAGCTCCTAACTGTTTGACCGACATAATATGCATTACAATTATTACAATTGTGTCAATAAATACCTGACTTGGTGAACTTATTGCTATGATTAATAAAATTCAATTGGTATTGTGTAAAATATCTGTGTTTCTGCTACAAGTTTTGAAGGCTATTCTGACGTCATGCTTTTTAAATATTTTTGTGATTTGGTAGACTTGTTTATTATTAAACGTATAAGTAGATAAAAAATGAAATTTATGGCTTATAAGAATGAACAAGCGCCAAGGCGTTCAGTTCAGAGGGTCCCGGTTCGCTTCCCACCCGGGTCGGGGATTTTAATCGTATGTGATTAATTCTTCTGGCTCGCGAACTGATTGTTTATGTTCATCCCAACACTCTCCTCTTCATATTCAGAGAACACATCACACTACCTACCACTGCAGAACATGCAATAGTGATTACATCCCACGTCCTAGCCACATGGGGTTGGCGCCAGGAAGGACACCCAGCCGTAAAACTGACTCAAATCCACATGTGCGACACAGTTTGCACCCGCAACCCCATAGGTGTGAGAAAAAGCAGTAGAATAAGAGTAAGAATGCAGACATGTCAATATTTGCTAAAATTAATTGAAAGCAATAGGAAACCACGGAAGTACAGCAACTAACATATCAACCTTATTTCGATTAAAGAAAAACTGGTCATTACAATTATAAACGCAGTAGTAATGTAATATTACTCTCCATTTCAATCTTCTTCTTTCTTCCTAGGGGCTTTACGACGCACCGACACAGATAGGTCTTATGGCGACGATGGGATAGGAAAGGCCTAGGAGTCTGAACGAAGCGGCCGTGGCCTTAATTAAGGTACAGCCCCAGCATTTGCCTGGTGTGAAAATGGGAAACCACGGAAAACCATCTTCAGGGCTGCCAACAGTGGGATTTGAACCAATCTCTCAGATGCAAGCTCACAGCCGCGTGCCTCTATGCGCACGGTCAACTCGCCCAGTCCCTTTAAATAATGTAATCTGTATTTTATCAGAAGATTACACTTGTAGAATATAAAGACAATATTAAACAAGTAGGCTACTAATTTAATATTGATATTTTACCTTCAATGAACATAGGCCGATAATATTATGAGTAGGCAGCCTTTGCCTTGAGTCAACCAATCACAGAACAGCACTCAACAAGCACATCGCTCCAGAATCAAACCAATTTGATTCTTGAGGGAGGAATGTAGAGAAGAGGGACGAGTGAAGTGCCAGCATGAACGCCACTATTGAAATATATGGGTATGTTTCGTATCCCTTAGCTTTGTGTGTGAAGAGAAAGCAGTGATGAACGCTGAGCGAGGAGTAATCCAACCAGCATGTTCATACCATAACTCATCAGCTGTATTTTGTGGACAGGAATAGTCGTCGTTTTACTCCCCAGCAGTTGAACAGTGCACATTACACCCAAAATTCCTCTAAATTTAAATGACAGTTCAGTGTCTGGATTAAAATTAAATTCCAAAGCAGCTGATGATATTCGATAAGCATGGCTCAATATGGGATAAAGCTCCAAAGGCAAATAGTCATTCATTAATGTGTGTGAATCATCTTCTACAATATATCATAGGTAACAATATTCCATTCATTCTGGTGCAAAAATTATTATTCTTGGGGGAGATTTCATAAAGGTTCTGCCACATGCTTATCGCCAAACAATTATTTCGTTATAGTTGTATTAAAAAATTGTCTCCTCTTTGACCCTTTTACAAAATATGCTGCTTACTTAAAAATATGCAGGCAAAACCACAAAAAAATGGAATCTGCCCAATTTTTTTTTTTTTGCAAGAAACTGGTAAAGGCGACTACTCCTCTACAGATGGTGATGGATCAAATGTTATCAAACTGCAAGCCAGAATTTTAGCACATGATATCATGATTGAAATTTATAGCAAAACATCCACTACTGCCAGAAAAGACATAATTTTCTCTAAAGTTGCCATTCTTAATTAATTTGAAAGTTTTTGGGCTTATACCTGGTAATTCAAAACGATACACTAGCGTCAACAGATAATGAGGATAAAAGCTAGCTACTTCATTTTTCCTACATAATTCTCGAATTCATTCGAATCAATGGTTTGCCCCCACATATTTATTACTATTATTATTATTATTATTGTTATGGAAATATTGTGGATCAGAGAGGTGCAAGATGATGCCGGGGTGAATGGGCGGACAAGGAAATGATTGGAGCATAAGTTAAAGCACTAAATCTTGAAATTTTATTTCTTTCCATTTTTTCTTTTCGATTTTAAGACTTGGAACAAACAAAAACAAACAAGCTTGTCAGCTCTGATAACAACAGCGGACTATTAGTCCAAAAATCAGGTATAATAACAAGATGAAACGAAATGTCGTACCGCTTTTAGTGCCGGGAGTGTCCGAGGACATGTTCAACTCACCAGGTGCAAGTCTTTTGATTTGACGCCTTTAGGCGAACTGCGCATCGTGATAGAGGATGAAATTATGATGAAGACAACACATACACACAAGTCCCATGCCAGAGACATTAACCAATTAGGTCAGAATTCCCGACCCTGCTGGGAATCGAACCCGGGACCCCTGTGACCAAAGGCCAGCACGCTAATCATTTAGCCATGGACCCGGACAAGAACAAGATAATATGTAAGGTATGAACATTATAGTTCTGAACAGCTACGCTATTATAAAGAGCATGTTTGCTCCACTAATTTACATCTAAGGAGACTGAGCTCCAAAAGTTACTACAGTCCAGGCTCTCCCCCCGATTTCACTTGGTCAACTCTTGTTCTTTTCAGACCCCGGCGGTATTACGTACGAAGGCCTAGGGAGTCTTTCATTTTCACGCCCTTCATGGCCCTTGTCTTCCTTTGGCCGATACCTTCATTTTTCGAAGTGTCGGACCCCTTCCATTTTTTCTCTCTGATTAGTGTTATATAGAGGATGGTTGCCCAGTTGTACTTCCTCTTAAAACAACAATCACCACCACCACCACCAGTCCAGGCTCTCAGAGGCACAAGCTTCTTATAAAATTACGCCTGATAAACTTCAAATACTGAGTTTACAGTCACTTCTGCTCAACAGTCTTTTGCTATTTGCTTTACGTTGCACCGACACAGATAGGTCTTATGGCGACAATAGTACAGGAAAGGGCTAGGAGTGAGAAGGAAGCGGCCGTGGCCTTTATTCAGGTACAGCCCCGGCATTTGCCTGGTGTGAAAATGGGAAACCACGGAAAACCATCTTCAGGGTCGCCGACAGTAGGATTCAATCCCACTATCTCCCGAATACTGGATACTGGCTGCACTTAAGCGACTGAAGCTATCGAGCTTGGTCAACAGTCTTTTATATACTCGTCTATCAAGAGTGCCCAAACTAAATGGCCTTAACTTAATGTAAAAATAAAAAGTTTAACACGATCCGCCATGGACAAAGGTTAGGAGGCGAAACACTTGCACTCCCTTTAGAAAAACTCTTAAAACCCTAAATGGGCTTAGGCCCAAAATTGCAGAGGCTAAGCCTATAATACAGAGGGGTGACTAAACGAGAAATATTAAATGCAGAAGGAGAGTGAATAATTTAGAGGTTGAATGGAATCAACACAGAGTGAACACTCTTTGTTCCTTTAATTTACATGTTTCCCAACAGGTATTTGAACAGAGTCCTCAGACTTCCTGAAAATCTACATTTAAAACCTAAAATTAAAGAAGTTTGAAACCTTCCCCTTAAGCTATCTGCCTGGAGCTATCACACGTTAAGAAATTCTGCCATTACCTCGAGTAGTTAGGCCTTATAAACGCCGACCAGCAGCCCCTGCCTCCTAATCACGCCACACTCGCTAGACCGGAACGATCAAGATGACAATACGACCCTAAAGCGCCCAGCTTTTATAGCATTTCCTAGGGGAAGTTTCCAGAACTCTTCCCAGATAGGCAGGATGCCTGCACACACCCCCAATTTTAATTGGCTAGAGAAATATACACGAAATTCCTGATTGGTTCTAAGGAAGAAAGAAGCCATAGGAGTTTTTACAATTTGTTTTACGTTGCACCGACACAGATAAGTCTTATGGCGACGATGGGATAGGAAATGGCTAGGAGTGGGCAGGAAGCGGCCGTGGAAAACGATCTTCAGGGCTACCAACAGTAGGGTTCGAATCCAACATTTCCCGGATGCAAGCTCACAGCTGCGCGGCCCTAACCGCACGGCCAACTCGCCCGGTAGCCATAGGAGTGTCGAGAAGTTTGACACATGAACAAAACAATCTTCACAAACTTAAGGTTTGCCACCTTTAAAAATAGAAATTTCCTTAAGAATTAATTGTTCTCAATCCGCCAGAGGAGGCATAGGCTGATGGTAGGGACATCTAATGGTTGAAGGTCCATTACATTATACATTAGTTCCCAGATTCATAGCACAGATGGCCTTCTAGAGGGTGCGCAGATCAATGGAACGGAGAAGATGTACCCCTGGTACAATTATTATTATTGCCCAAAAGAATTTTCCAAGATCTTACCAGTGATATGTTTGGAATCTCTTCCCATGGTTTGGGAACCATCCTTATGACATTTATTTCAGAGTGGTTAAGTAATTTCAATTATCAATTGCCAATATCAACAAACCGAGAAGACATCGGCGATATTTTTTGTTTTGCTACAACTTTATAGCTTACGTTGACTGAATTGTAATGAAGTCAGTAGTTAGTTAAGACCAAACATCGGTTTTCTTCAACACATAAACTGTAGTTGCATAAACAATTAAAGAAATGATTCATGCTATATATTCACATGGAATCGATCGCGTTAATAATACATTGATTTTACTATCATACTTACTGTATTACATCAACCATGTTTACATAAGGAGAGGCTGTTAAATCTAGCGTTTTTCAAAAAATTCTTTTGTCTATTTCTTTCAGAGGTGGAAATGACATCACAATCTTAAGCAGAAACTTCTGCACTTTTCTCGTTAGTATAAATGCATGTTCTATCATACCTAAAAGTCGCATTTCTTTCTTTTTCTGGTCTGTACTTCATATATATTTTTATTATAATACGTAACAGTATTTACTGCTAGACTTGTAGAAAGTGTACCTTACCCTATTTTCTTACAGTTTAGAGTATTGTTCAATTTGTCCAGTGCCCAGACTTTTATTTGAATTGTTTGCCTATTCATTTTCCACCCTCTGCTGGTCCAAAGAGAACACATCAACTAAGGTTTTGTGGTATATGTAACTCGCATTGGTAGTCTTATTAAAAATACCAGCCACATCATTAGAGTAGTGCTGTCAATTCTGCATACACTGTTACTATTCAAAAGCAAAACAAATTCAAAGGATGGGAAGTAACGTCAATTGAAATTGTACAATCAGGAAGGAAGCATTTTCTGTCTATTGTGAAACTGTACAGAAATTTTGACTAGATGGCAAGGAAGCCAAAGTTGAAGTTTGGTTGTGTCTGCAGAGCCATTTTAAATCACGAAGGGCTATTGATGAGAAACGATAGCCAACAAGTTTTTCAAAGCGATTGCTTAGACATGGTGTTGATACATGAATTAAATTGTTCTTGTTTGGATTGAGATTTTTTCATTTAAGTTATGTGTTATTATTACTCCAAGATATTTAAATTGAGTTACTATTTTGATTTTATTACCATTTATGGTAACTTCTTTTAGTTGTGTTGGTTTTTGGGGCATAATTTCTGTTTTTTTCAAATGATATTTTGAGGCCAATTTTATTCGCAATGTTTTGAAGTTCTGATATCTGGGTTTATGTTTCTTTTATGTCAACTGCTCGTAATGCTAAATCATCGGCAAAACCAAGGCAATTTATTTTGATTTTTCGGCCAATCTTTATTTCTGGGGGACATTTCCTAAACCATTCCCTCATTACCATTTCTAGAGCACAATTAAATAATAGTGGTGAGAGCCCATTTCCCTGCCATAATCCAGTTTTCATTTCAAATGACTGATATTTCACCCCTAAACTCCACTTTTGATTTGGTGTTGGTGAGAATCAATTTTATCATGCTCATTAATTTGGGGTGTAGTCCCAGGTTTCTTAAAATTTTAAACAGAGATTCTCAATGGATGCAATCTTCCCAATATCTGATCTCTCTTTTCTGTCATAAACTTCTCAATTTCTGGAGAACTGACTGAACAAAGATGAATAACTGGATCTACCACGAAACTTATTTCCTTTTGCCATTGAGAACAGCCTTTAACACTGGTGGGTACTAGCTAAACACAAAAATAATTTCACATGCAAATCTGTCAGTTTCTATTAATCTACTACTAAAAATCAGGGACACATACCTGGATAAATATGTTCTTCAAATTTGAATTGCACTGAATCTCAATCACCTCCGACTGCATACAATCTGGCACATTTTGTATGTTAGTTGAAATAAGGGGTGAAAAAGAAAAGTTGTTTTCCAAAGATTAAAATCTTCAAAATATTTTTCAAATTCACTCGTCATCCATCCACGTTTCCTGGAGTACTTTTTATATGAAACAGGTTCCCTTATACTGGTTTTGTATGCCTCACAAGTCAGGAAGAATGTTAAGACTTCCTTATCAGTATTTCCCAAAAGGTGGTGGCGGTGGTGACTGAAGATGAAGTATAACTAGGCAACCACTAATCAGAGAGAAAAATTGGAAGGGATCTGTCACTTCAAAAAACGAAGGCATCAGCCAAAGAAAAACAAGGGCCACAAAGGATGTGAAAATGAAAGACTCCCTAGGCCTCGGGAACCTAATACCGCCGGGGTCAGAAAAGAATAAGAGTTGACCAAGGTAGGTTGGATAGGATAGATGAAAGTGAGGTGCCTGGCACAAGTGGAAGCAATGTCAGGACTCAGCTAAGGGCCCCGTGGTCACCAACCCCCCACTCCTAAGTTGAGAGCCCCTGAGGCGCCTTTCAGTCACCTCTTACGACAGGTAGGGGATACCGTGGGTGTTATGCTACTGCCACCACCGACAGGGGAATTTCCCAAAAGGAGGGTAACTTACGTTCATGTACGTTATAAGTTCATCTTTTCCTTAAAATCTCAAATCCGAATCTGACAAAAGGCCTATGTGGTTGTGTCACCTCACATGCCTGGCACCAATTGATGACTCCAGCATTAGAAATATCCTGCAGGCCATACTCAGAAATTCAGAAAGTTTTCTTATACAAGACAGACAAGATCCATTATTGTGGTTTATGTTCATTGTGTTATGTGTGCTAACAAGTATTGAGTAGTTCAGCAGTATACTCAAAACAGTGTTTGGAACATATTTTTTGAGAAGGAATCTTAATAGTCATAGTATGCTAGCCAGTTTTCACCTCTCTCTCGCAAAGTATTTTTCTAATAATCATGGCTGAAACAACTCGATAGTCCCTCACAGGATACTGCACCAATAAGAACATCATCAGTTATGGAAGAAATCAGCTATTTCTATTAAAATCGTAATAAAATTTTAGATAACATTAAATATCAGAAATTCCATTTAAACCATAATTCATCTATGAGCGCACTGAATGTTGGCTGCTTTCACATATTTACCTAGTACAAGTGGGGCCACAAATTTAACAAGTCGGTTAAATGGTGATATTAATTTGAGCACGGCATCATGGAATGCTTACCTGTCTTGAAACACGCATAGTTCTGACTTTCCAGCTTGTTCTATGGTCCTTGTATGCACTCGGTAATGACAACTACTGCCCTATAGGCCTATATAACTTGCTGCAGTGACGTTTCTGTGGTTCATCTTTAGTCAGTTACATTTTCCCATCAGTGACATATGCAGCTTTAATTTATTGCAGCGACATTTCCGTAAGCCAATTGCGGGTAAAATAAATTACATGAAACAATACCGGTATCTGAAGTGGCACAGAAAAGAGATCCTTCCTTTATGCTTGCCAGGGACCCACAAACCTGCTCCTAGAAGTATTTTTAAATAGGCCTACATACAAGTATTAAAACAGAGACTGTGTAAAAGTCAAAAAACGCTCGACATAAATTCAAATTTCCATTCGGTAGACTGGTATAGCTAATACAATATTACACTTAGTATGTCCTTTGGACCATTGCTTGATATACCATGGCAAAGATATCATGATATAGCCTACCTTCATATCCATATCAAAACAGCATTTCATTAGCTAATTAAGGCCAGTGGTTGCAAAGACAGGGTAACCACAGCTGGTCCTAGACTCTGCATTCAGACTGATTAACTGAGCAGAGGAGCAGTGGCCACAGCTTTACTGTGGCTATTTGCCTCTGCATTCAGGAGACAGAGATGGGCTGATCCCCACCATCGCCTGTCCTGAGAATGGTGTTCCTTCCTCTTTCACTAAGGCGAATGCCAGGGCAGTTCCTAGTGTGGGTTAAGGCCAACACTCTCACCTTGACCACAAATCTCTTTCTCCACTACAAATTGCCTGGCCTGAGAGACGGCATTACCGTCTAAGAGGTCCGCTTCCCCTTCAGGGGAGGAATGAAAACATTCAGTAGTAGTAATGATAATTAAGTACAGGAAGGCAGTCGAGGTGTACAAACAATACAGAGGTCTAAGTTTGAAAATGCTCCATGACAAAATAAGTAACCTCAAGAAAAATATTTAGCCTATGAGCAAGTCCTAACCGTTTGATTAATCTCTAACATTTTCAATCTTCTGGGGAAAGTATGCTTTCTAACTCAATGTTAAGTAAAGTTAACATCGGCGAGGACATTTCTTTTTTCCAGTAAACAAAGGTTTTTCACCAAAATTTTAGATTTAATAATAATGAATTAAACACACTGGGTACTTTTAACAAATAGTGGTTATAAGGTCCCTTGAAAGTTATCATCGTTTGCATAGAAGTTCAGGGAATTTATCCTCTCCTTACAATCGATCCAGTGGTACTGAGGGCAATACAAGCCGCAGAGAGTACAGGAACACTGGGTTGAAGCATGATGGTAACCTCGTTGGTGACAAATTCTGTGATGAAAGCCATGCGCTGCAGTCCGCGTGAAGACATGTCGGAGTTCAAAGTTGGACTCTTTCCATACATCTGTGTTCATTGCTGGAGTTTCATAGAAGTCTGGATCTATTGCTGCAAGCTTTTGCTGTCTTTGCTCGATGTGGGCTTCATATGCTGGGGTGGATTCTAGATTATTGCTTATCATTATCTCCCTTATGAAAAAGTCTGTGTCTACCAGTTTGTACACTAACCGTGTCCGAACTGTTCTGTGTAGTCGTAGTGCTCTTTTCAAGTAGGTGGCTTTCACAGCTTCCAGTCTCCCCAGGTTGGCCATAGTGAGGTGCTTCCATATTTTGCTGATGGCATAGCAGGCTATAGGAGCTATCTTAATGTTAAAGAGAATGAGGGCGGATCTTACTGATAGTTTCTCAATGCTCTTTATTTCAAATATGGATTTGATCGCTGCGGTGCAACGTTCCTCTATGTGTTCAGTAAACGTCTTCCCAGTTACTTGCAAAGTTAAGCCTAGATAACGGTACGAGTTTACCAGCTCTATTTTGTTATTGCCGCACTCAAAGACATCTTCTGTGGAGATATTTCCTCCTCGCCTAAATTTCATAACTTTTGTTTTGCTGGTATTTATCTCTAGATCATTTCTCAGTGACCATTCGTTTAGCTTATTGAGTCCTTGCTGCAGGGATTTTCTGTTTTTTGATAGCAATATCATGTCATCAGCGTACATGACCATTGCAATATCTTCCGAGGCCACCTCATTGATGACATCGTGAGTCAACAGATTAAAAAGCATTGGGCTGAGAGGGTCCCCTTGGAGTACGCCATTAGTCTGGGTTATAAGTCCAGACCGGCCTACTTTATCACTAACCGTAAGCCAGTTAGAACTTAGTATATCTTCCAATAAGTGCAATAGTGGATTCCCTGGTCCTAAGATAAAAGATAGTTTCCTAAGTAGAATGGTTCTGGTAACTCCATCGAACGCTTTAGTGTAGTCCACAAAGATAGCGTATACGAAGCCTCCAGATATGCTTGTAGCATCCCATATAATGCTAAGTACCCTCTCAATTGCTTGGATTGTTGATCTACCGACAGTAAATCCATACTGTTCTTCTGGTATGTACATCATGGCTTGTGGTAGGATGCGGTCTAATATTAACTTGGTAAATACTTTAAAAGGAGCACATTCGAGGGCTATCCCACGATAGGAATCTGGAGTCCTTTGGCCCTTTTCCTTTATATAGCACCTGGATAGTAGATTCCCTCCACCTCCTAGGGATTTTCCTCTGTACGATGCATTCATTGAATATTGCTGTCCATATAACTACAGTTAGAGGAACTGATTCTTTTAGCAGCTCGTTTGTGAGGTTGTGCGGACCTGGCGCTTTTCCTTGTTTACATCTTTGAAATGCATTCCATACTTCTTCCACTGTGATTGGCACGATTGGATCCTGCTGCGTGGTTTGAGTCTGTGTGACGGCCATTTGGGTCATCCTGTTGGTTATCATTTCCAATTATAATTTAATTTCTGCACACATTTCCTTCATAAGTATCCTTAATGAACTTTCTTTTACATGAAAAGTTAAGTTGAGGGTGGGGTTTTTATTTTTCCTTAGAGTGTGATTTTGCACGGTAGCCGATCGGTATCAGTCAACTGCATGTTCCATTTATCACTAGACTTAAATATGTAGTTGCCAAGGTAATTTGATTAACCTTTGATATTGAAGTGCCTAGGCCTGTAAGGAAATTATGTACGAGTGATTTGATTCCGAACTATACCTGCAGTCTTGAATTCATTAATTTTTCACAGAAGAAAATTGAGTTGATATATTAAGGTTTTGAACTCTCATTTGATTCCTAAACTTGCATGACAAACTGCATTTGCACATATTTATACTGACATCCCAGTAAGATCAGTTATCTCATACTATAGTGCGATATTTGAATTCACTGGTCCACAACCTGAATAATCACTCAAATACAGTAATAGAAAGTTATATAACGACTAAAAAAAAAAATTTATATTTCCTACTCGAAAGAGTCGTACTGGAGTGCTCCGTTTTTCTTCTGCAACCAATTCTTTAATGGAAAATAATACGCATTCCAATAAACAAAAAGGCTATGAAGTGAAATTTGATTCACCAACAAATTAACTATAATGTTGATAAATATAATAAAATAAATGGGAGTAACAAACAGGACATGCAGCTGCCCTATATCATTAGGATATCCATTCGTGACCAATCATTAGGACGTGAAAGTGACGGTAACAATAGCTGCAAGAACATGGCGCTTGGTAATAACCCATGGCATATCAACTTCCACAGCATAGTTTGCCATCAACAATTAAAGGCAAAGAAGCAAACCTATAATGAGCAAATTATACGAACATATTAATAAATAAACAAATATATGACTACTCATATACTTACTGCAGAATGGAGAAGAAATTCGCCAATAAAAGAATGATCAGAAGATTGGTAAATTTTCAACTAAATGCACGAGTGTAATTTTCAAAATTCGTTGCAATTTCAAACAAGTTCCTTACTAATTCAATTCACTCATATATAACAATGTATACTTCTATTTAAAACGTATGTTTGTTCGAAATAATAGCACGCATATCCCACTTTTTACAAACATGTACTTTTAATTTGAATGTTGGACATACTGATTTGGAACAAATTACAATACACCGGCAAATAAAACAATATAGCGATTCCCGTGATCAATATAGACATATATCATTAAAGAAAAACAGACCATCGAAAGTAAATTAAAAATCACGTTTGACACTAACACTGTATCATAGTTTACATCTCACAATACTCTGTGAGGCATATCTACATCCCGCAAAGCTAGGTGGTATCTCATAATCTGAACAACTCAAGTTGCACTCGGCAGTTTCATCCGGTTCAAGAAAGTGACCCTTAATTTGTGGTGGTAACCATGCACTGCCAACCTTATCTATACATGGCGGAGATTTCGATTGTATCCCCTTCAGTTTGGTATTAGCAGTGCAGTGAGCTAGTTGTACCAGTTCGTGTGCTGCGTGTGATTCCTACTCGAAACAGCCGTATTGGAGTGCTCCGTTCTTCTTCTGCAACCCATTCTTTAATTGAAAATAATACGAATTCCAATATGCATCCCTAGCTAGTAAGAAGTGTCGTTGCCTACGAGAGATACAAGGCCGGGAAGTGGACCGATAGAAAAGCGGGTCGCAAGTAGTTTTACGAACGTCCGCTAGAGGTCTCGACATCGTGCTATGTTGCTCGCGCGAAATACATTCAATTAATAGTACATGTTGGTTTTTAAAGACGTAAAAATCTACAAATAATGAAGTTAGGACCACCTAAATGTGATTTCGAGTGATTGGATGTAAAGTAAAGCACATTTAAGTGGTATTTGGAATTATTTTAGGCGAAGTCAATTGCAATAAATAATAAAATAATACATTAAAAATGACATGATCTTCCAACTTAAAGGCTCTGTCCTGAAGTTCGTTTCCAAGTCATGAGCATCTGTAATTGTATGAGCTTCATTGTCGAGTATTGGTTTTAAAAGTTTTGTAATGAGAGTTGCAGTCAGTGCTCTCTGATTACACTTGTCACATTTGAATGCCTCAGTGAACTTTGGAACAACAAAAACGTCAAGTTTTTAAAATTAAATTCATATTTCCCAGATAACGTAATGAGTGACGCGTAAAATTCAACATATTTTGCAGGGAGTAAACAAATTTTTGAGGGGTAGCGTAATGCTCCACGATCTTTCATTCTAATGAGGCACATCAATGGACTGTCAGTAGTGGCCTAGGATATCTGTCCCAAGCATGATTCACAGTTGGAATTTTTCTTCCGCAACTCCGACAAGATAACCACATAACATGGCAAAGGAAGACAACTCCAGAGTGACAGGTTTTTCTGAAAAGGTATGGTGTCATTCTTAATATCAATAGTATCTAAGATAATATAAAACTAGCGAGCGAGTTGGCCGTGCGGTTAGGAGCGCGCAGCTGTGAGCTTTCATCCGGGAGATAGTGGGTTCGAATGTCGGCCGGCAGCCCTGAAGATGGTTTTCCGTAGTTTCCCCATTTTCACACGAGGCAAATGCTGGGGCTGTACCTTAATTAGGGCCATGGCAGCTTCCTTCCCACTCTTAGCCTTTTCCTATCCCATCGTCGCCATAAGACCTGTCTGTGTCGGTGCGACGTAAAACCAATAGCAAAAAAAAAAAAACCTTTCAGATATTTCGGGCCTATTAAAAATAGTACATCTGAAAGAAAATACAATAATCGCCAGAATTGATTAGTTACCTTACCTTCGAGCCTCTGGTCAAGTAGGCCTATTTCCAGAACTGTTGCTGATCAGGATTACGATTATAGTTTACTCTGGACTTGATAGCCATTTCATCTATAATAAGGGATCCTAACGTTTCCTCCACGCATGTCATATACATGGCTTCGTAATGGAGGTTTTCTTTAATGAGGTGGTGGTGGTAATGATTATTGTTTTAAGAGGAAATACAACTAAGCAACCGTCCTCTATATAACACTAATCTGAGGGAGAAAAATGAACGGATCCGACAAGTCGAAAAATGAAGTAATCGGCCAAAGGAAGACAAGAGCCTCGAGAAAATGAAAGATTCCCTAGGCCTGGGGAACCTAATACCGTCGGAGTCGGAAAAAACAAGAGTTGACCAAGAGAAGTCCGATAGGATAGATGAAAGTGAGGAGCCTAGCACAAGTAAGTGGAAGCAATGCCAGGACTCAGCTAAGGGTCCCGTCGTCGCTAATATACGCTCCAAAGTTCAGAGCCCGTGAGTCCCCTTTTAGTCGCCTCTTACGACAGGCTGGGGATACCGTGGGTGTTATTCTACCGCCCCCACCCACAGGGGAGATCTTTAATCAGGGATGTCATTCTAGGTTTTCCATTCGAAAAGTCAATATAGGCCTAATTCTTAAGTGTCTTTTGACGCGGTAATCGGAGGCAGTGAAGTGATCTAATGAATCTGTAACCCATAATCTGAAGTCTCAATATTTAAAATGTAAATTACAGACTCTGGATGACGTCCCAGGCGACCAAAGCGAACCTAATTTCCCCCCTCTCTTCCCTCCCACCCCTCTGTCCGGATGTAGCAATTATCCACTTCTCCTTTAAAACTGGATCGGCTGGAAATGATTGAAAACTCCAATTGTTCTCCTTTTTCTTTTTGACAAAATGGACGTACAGTACGATATAGGCCTACCATATTTTATAGTGTATATGAAATTCACTTGGAGTTCATTTGAACACTAACAGTAAGTGAAATCTATAAGTAAACGTATTAAAAACACGTTTCTCCATATGTTATTGCACTACAGCACATGCAAACTATAGCACGATGTCGAGACATCTGGCGGCGGTACTGCGAACCTGGTTGGGGACGGTTTTTATGCTCAGAACTAGCGCACACTTCCCGGCCTTGTATATCTCGTAGGCAACGGAAGTGTACAGGATGGATGTCTCCAATGGAGGAGGTGGTCAGTTTGCAAGGAATAGTTTATTAGTTAGTAGGGAAGACGACGTCCCTTTGAATTTAGAATCTTTTGGAGACCCCATATCTCAACAAGCTACGAACGATACGATATCCTCACAAAGAATTAGAAATTATAGTAATACCTTACAAGTCCCAGTGGAATAGGAATATTATTATCATTCACATCGTGGTCCATACATTGCCTTTATTGAGTCGACTGAAAACAAGAATCTTGGTCAGCTGCATCCTATGACCTTGGGACGACACTTCTATGACAGGGACATTTTTAAGCAATCAATTTCACGTAAGGGGAAAAATAGGCTACAGATTGTATTTAATAAGGCCGAGCAGACTAATAACTTCTTAAGTAATTCACTTCTTGAAACATTAAAACTCAAGGAATATATTCCTTCGTCAAACGTCTTGCGTGTGGCCAATATTCGCGATGTCGATAAAATCTTATCTGACGAGGACATTCACATGTACTGCACATCAAGGGTTCCCGTCAAAGCAAGTCCAAAGACTGAAAAGGAGAGTGGTTACTAATGATGCCACTGATTATCTTCCAACAGGTTCTATTAAAATCAGATTTCGTTCTCAACAGTTACCACAGCAAGTGTCACTCTTTCGGGTGTGTCTCCGTGTTGAACCTTTTATTTCTTCACCCATTATTTCTCGTAAACGTTTACGTTATAGACATGCTCTAAAACAATGTAAGGCGCAAGCATTTCGTTGCGGAAAGTGTACACTGGGACACACAACTGAGCAGTGCAAGGCCCAATATCACAAATGTGTGTGTTGTAAGGGTAACCATTTAACCAGAACATCGATCTGTCCAGAGCAAAAATATCAGCAGGAGATCAGAAAAGTGATGAGTGTAGAATATATTTAATTTCAAGAGGCTAAAGCGAAAATCACATTACCAGTGTATCACCCACAACAAAATCCTCAGGACTTCCCACCTCTCTCTCAAGATGCTCCCTGTACTTCCAGTTCCCATGAATATCCGCGGAAAAGGAAGTTTACGCAGGTAGTACAGAAAGCTTCAAGACCCATGCCGGCACTAGGTTTTGGTAAAAAAGGATCATATGGCGTTGCTACGTCAAGAAACATTCATTTCGCCTCAGACACAAAACACAGCTGTACTTCTACGACTACTACTTTGTCAAACACGGATCCCTAGTTAACCGACCTTGCAGCAAGATCAGCATTTATGTATCTGATATATGTTAGCTTTCCCATTTCATCTTCCCGCCACATTCCATTTAGAATAAATAGATTTTCAGAGGCACATAGTTCTACGAGTATATCCCCATATACATTACGTTCTTTATCCCCGCTATTTCTATTACCTTTCATGGCCCTTTTCCTTCTTTACTATATGCTGGAATTGACTCCCCAATTAGTGCGTTCCAATCCCCAACATAATAATTCCTGCTTCTTCAAATTTACCTCTCATTAAGTTAATCTCATTTATTAAATCCTCAAAATATCATATTCGTATATGGTGACACCATAGAATGGTTATATATAAAGCCGATGCAGGTATCTCCCTGTTTACTCCCTTCCAGTTTCAGTTTGATCCAAACTACATCTTCCATATCGTTAGGTACCGGTAATTCTTCTACCTCATTAATGAACTCCTCCTTCATCAGAAGTGATATTCCTCCAGGAGTTCTCCCTCGAGCCCTTCCCTTTCTTTTCATTACACTTCTCGTAACATACCCCTTCCACGATAAAATCTTCCATTTGGGCATCCATGTTCCTAAAAAGGCAAATACGTCAACATTTTCCACAAGCTCAAACACTCCATCAGTCCCCAGTTTACTTAATAAGCCTTTTGTATTAACAAAACAAATTCTCAGTACTAGTTATTTCGCTTTAATGTTGTCAGAAATGCTTCCTGTTTTGCTACGTTTTTAAGTTAAGTCTTAACTCAATACGGAGCCCTTCCATGAAGTTTATTACTTTAAACGTGTATTTATTGTTTTATCAATTTGGACTATACCTCCATAAGGAGAACTATAAATTTCCCCTAAGTAGGTTTTAGCAAACTTGTCGGCACGTGCTCCGTTCCTGTTTCTTGCGCGTCATCATTTCTTCTTCCGTGTTGTGCTGGTACCGCACTTCCTTCTCGCGCCAAGGCTTCCAACTGGGATGACTAGTAATTCTTTCTCCAGCCATCGCCTATGATGAATAGTCTTTTACCCCTTATGAACGCTGTAAGGTCCTCTATTCTTGCCCTCCCCATGTGAAATCGAACTCTTATCTCCTTTCCTTCTTCAACTCCCAGGTCTATCTGGAACCAAACTTCCGTCCCTTTTAAATTCCTGGCTTCCGAAGGATTTGATAGGTTTTCATCCCGGATACCAGTTGTACATTAATCGGCCTATCCCTTGGGTCATTACTATTCTCTGCACGTCATCCACATCGGATTCCGTGCAATTTACTTTCATTCCTACCGTGAGCACTTCCAACACAGAAGCTAGTAACGCCAGTTTTCCCTCGCTTCTATTCTCCCATGTATGAAGAGGCATCTGCTACGTTGGACAAACATTGACCTCCGGATCTGCATCTCCAGCTCCCGTGTGCATTGCTCCAACACCAATCGATGTTCCTTTGCGATTTCCATTTCCTTCTTGTATTTATCCAGCGTTTCTTTTATACCTGCCATGTCACCCCTTGGCTATCATTCATATCCTGAATGTTCTTATTCTGCGCCGTGATGATCTCCCTCGTTGTGTCTGTTTAGCTGACCTTTCTTCTTACCTCCTTATTTTATATATCCTCCCAATTCAGTGGGCCAAGGTTGCTTTCCACTGCTTTCCATCGGCCGATGACCGATCGGTAGAGTTCTAACCCTATTCCCATTTCGCTTACGCCACAACACTCAGCACTCACGCACACAGGTATGTTTCGCTTGCAGGGCTCCAATCCCACATTTATATATGCAAAGGGCTCATTTATAGCAGGGAATTCAACAAATTCTCTTCTCGTTACTTCAGAATTTGCCAGATGAATCGCCAATATCCCCCATTATTTATCAATTACAGGAGAGGATTGCCCATATAATAGCCCTTCATGATTCGCGTTTTAAAATGGAACGCAAGGAGTCTAATATCTAAAAAATATGAACTGCAGTTATTGATAAAAGAAACTCTTGCTAACATACTTGCCATAAAGGAAACATGGTTTTCTGCTGTCAGTAATTTTCATATTCCAGGATTAAATCTTGAACGAAAAGATGATAATGGCAGTACAGGGGTAGCGATCTTCATTCATAAGCGTATTTCCTACCATCTTTTTAATTTTCAGTATCAAATACCTAACACGTTTGTTCTTGGCATCATTTATAACATTTTTCATTTGATTAACATATACTGTCCGCCAGATGTGTATATATCAGCCCCTCAATGGTCCAGGTTTTTTGGACAATTTGATCCGTTAGAACTTGCCATTATATTGGGCGATGCAAATTGCCACCATACGTTCTAGGGAAGTGAGAGGGACACTGTTAAAGGAACAAATTTATTATGCGAGTCTCAATTACATGACTTCATTATTCTAAACGATGGTTAACCAACGAGAATTTCTCCACCGGGTGCACCACCAAGTGCAGTTGATCTAACTCTATCTAGGTATCATATGACCCCCAATATAACATGGCAGACGCTTGGTGACACCCACTCTAGCGACCACTATCCCATATGCGTCACACACGGTAGAGGTAACTCCCGACTGATATTGTGCCATTACACTGTCCTAAGATGATAGTTAATGGAGCTAAAATGGACGCAATTATCGATATCAAACATGATGCATGAACTCAGTCATTCATATCAAGGAGATACGATGGAATAGAAAAGATCAATATGGCAGTGGTAGAGACAAAGAAAGGATTCAGCATTGTTGAGACACTGTACTACACGTTCCTTAAGCGCAGCAAACCGAACAGGTTGTGTCGTGTGTAGGTAGTGTACTTCGTGTGTTTTTGTGGTGCCAGTCAGTGCGTCTCATCTATCGTATAATTCCACTGTGTGTAATACGTGTAATGACAGCCTCGTGTAGAGGAGTGGTATTATTAGACAATTTAAAGTTGCCTATAGATAATGAGGTCACAGTGCCCATGGACGACGAGACTTTGGATAACCAGTCTACCGGCCAGCTTCCTCAGGAGGAAGTACATGATAATCAAACTGCTCACCGTAGTAAAAACGCCACCACTTCCCGCTACACAGGAGTTTTATACCCGGGAACACTATGGGCCATATATCGTCTTAGTGGAATTTTTAAGTGATAAAATGTAGGTCAACTCCATCCAATGGCTTTAGGCTGACTTTATTATGATAAGGACATGCCTGTAAAATCTATTACACGCAATGGGAGAAATCGTTTGCAGGTTGAATTCGGTTATGCTGTTCAGGCAAACTAATTTTTGCGCCATGATTTACTCGAAACCATCCACGCAAGAGCCTAAATACCAAGTTCAAACATATTCCGTGTTGGAATTATACGTGGTGTGGATAAGAACCTGACAGAAGAGGCTATTCTCCAACACCTCAAATCAACTGAAAAGGTAAACTCTGTCCACAGGCTCCATCGTAAGGCTGTTCTCAATGACACCATTGACTACATACCCACCGGTTCCATTAAGGTGGTTTATCGCTCTCAAAACCTTCTACGTCAAGTATCACTCTATGGCGTCTATTTAGATGTAGAACCATTCATTTTCACCCCAATTATCTGCAAGAAATGCCAGCGATATGGCCATGCCGCACGACAGCCTCGAGCTCAAGCCTATAGATGTGGCAGGGGTTTAATGCCGCATGCTACGGACCTATGCACCGAGCAGATCAGAAAATGCGCACACTGCAAAGGGGACCATCCAACAGGACACTTTACATGCCCGGAACACAAGCACCAGCAACTTGTCAAAAATATGAATAATGAGAACATTTCTTTTCCCGAAGCTAAATCAAAAGTTTATCCCCCTGTATATAATCCTAACCAACATCCACAGCACTCCCCCCCCCCCAGCTCTCCAAGGAATCATACTTCCCTTCCAGTAAAAATCCGAGAAAACGTAAGTTTACTCAAGTTCTTAAGCAGTCCCCTCGACCTGCACCCACTCCTGGATACGATAGAGCTGGTCATATGGCTATTCTAAGAGATCCACATATTCCGCATATACCGCCTGTGAGTATAAACGCTCCAACTCCACCTCCTCCGCAGCCCCTACCCTCCATTCCTACTACTAACGATATTCGCCCTATCGCTCTATTATCACACACTGAGCACCCGGTCCACCGCCAAAAGGTGCACTTTCAGAAAGATATCCAAAAAATACTTCTACTTTTACTCCAAGCCTTAGGAAACCATCTCACAATAATTCACGTCGTGTATCAATTAGGAGGCCGTTTATGTGACATTTTTATCTGTTATGATCAATATAGTTCAATGGTATGCCAGGAGCGCCCTTAATTAAAAAATGCGAAGTCCAATTAATTATAAACGAAACGTGCAAATATTCTTGCTTTACAGGGAACGTGGTTCACGGCCCAAACCTATTTTTCTATACCAGGCTATTATCATGAGCGTCACGACGGCCCAGGATATGGTGGAGCTGCCCTTTTTATTCATCTTTCTATACCTTACCAACCCGTATCCATTCATGATTATATCCCCCATACCTTTGCTGTCGGCATTTCCTATAACCAGCTACACCTTATTAATATTTATTGTGCCCCCGACGTCCATATCATATCCGTATCCATATCCATGGTCACAATTTTTCCATCAATTCGATCATTTATCGAATATCATCTACTGAGGTGATTTCAACATACGTCATACAGCATGGAGTGGCAACAGTGATACTCCTCGAAGCTCATACCTTCTCTTATCTTCACAGCATTATGATTTAACCCTTCTCAATGATGGATAACCCACGCGAATCGTTTTACCTGGATCACCACCTAGTGCTGTTGATCTCACCTTTTGTCGTTCTACCTTGACTACTCTTCTCACGTGGACAACGATTTCGGACACATACACCAGTGATCATTATCCTATCTGGATTACATATGGTGTTGGCAGGCCCGTGCACTCCTGGCATCCTCCCATGTCCGCAAGAAATATTCGATCATTGCGGCATTTTGACGTCCAGACATATACCTCATATCTACAATATCACTTTCAATGCTTATAGGAACCCACTTTCACGTACTAGTAGCTTTTAAAACTTCTCAACCAATATCTTGATAGTTATCATCCCCGCAAACCCTTTATTACTCCCCCCCGTTGTAAGAGGATTTTTAAGAAAGTTTTGCGAGCTCATGATCCCAGGACGATTCCACGATAGTTCTCCGGATCCGTGGGTGGTTTTTTAGGTTTAAGAATTGGAATTAGGAATTAGGAAAAAAATAATTCCACTGGGGAGGGAAATGAATAGTAAGTAGTATATTGTTGTATAGATGGAGAAGGACTGGCATTGCGCGCGAAGGTAATAAGCGGAGCATGTGATATGTGATGTAATCCGAACCGGGGGAAGATCTGGTTGCTGAATGCACTCTATATTAGTGATTTAGAACATCTATTTCGCAATATGCTCGAGTGCTCATTTATGTGGACGACATTGTTTTATATACATCTCATGATTGCATCGATGAAGCATGAACACTCATGAGAGATGTAATGAGTACAGTACATACGTGGTTTCATGATAATAGACTCCAGCTTTCCATCGCTAAATGTGCTGCAATGCTTTTTACTCATAAGCGCTCTTGTGATCGCTCTCCACTCACTTTCAATGGCTATTTCCTTTACTGCTCATCATAAATATCTCGGGATAATTTATGATCAAAAGCTCACTTGGCAACGACATACTACATCGTCATGTCAAAAAGCTGATGGATATCTTAAAATTCTTCAAACTGTCGTACGGCATCAATGGGGCGCGGATCCCGTCACCGCCCTCTCATTATATATAGCGACTATCCGCATCTATATGGGTTATTGCGCTCATATAATAGACACTGCATCGTTTACATCTCTCAAGCCGCTTAACACCTTACAATTTCACGCCTTACGTATCTGTCTTGGAGCCCTGAAGACTACTCCCACCAACGCATTACTGGTAGAAGCAGGTAGATTTCCGTTTGTAATTAGACGGTATATGCACGCACAAAAGTACTTACTTAAACGTCTTGCCTGCTCGCCTTCCCCCTCATTACCGAAGTTACATGAATTTTATCAAAAACGCCTGCCTTGTTCCGGACGAGTCCCTGCTATATACACTGCTTATATTACCTAAACGGTTTTCGAGCTCCACTTCTCAAGACCCCTACACTACCAATGTATTTCTCTCCCTTTTCCAGCCAACACTATACCCCTAACATTATAATTTCTCCTAAATCATTATTCTCCATACCCACGAGTGGTTCCAATCTTCCTTTTCCCCGTCGGAAAAACTTCGAATAACTCCTTCTGCCCGTGGTGTTAACATCTATACTGACGGCTCAAAGAATTCTCAAGGAGTTGGTGCTGCTTTCTTTATTTCCCATTCCCGAACGATTGAACGATTCCATCTCCCGGCTACTTTTTCCATCTTCTCTACTGAATTGTTTGGCATCCACCAAGCTTTAACTTATACACAACAATGTACCTTCACAAAAGCGTTTTTACAGGTATTATCGTCATTTTCCCCCTCTTTAAACTGATATTTATAGTGTCAAATCTCTACTATATCAACTCGAACGTGACGGAGTACATTTAACGCTTGTATGGATACCTCGATATTTTAATATTGCCGGTAATGATCAAGCTGATTTTGCTGCCAAAAAAGCCAGCCGTCTTCACGCCCCTCCCCTTCCACTAGCCATACCACCCCTTGATTTCTACGGTGGTGATGGTGGTGATTATTGTTTTAAGAGGAAGTACAACTGGGCAACCATCCTCTATATAACACTAATGAGAGAGAAAATGGAAGGGGTCCAACACTTCGGAAAATGAAGGTATCGGCCAAAGGAAAACAAGGACCACGAAGGGCATGAAAATGAAAGACTCCCTAGCCCTCGCAAACCTAATAGCGTCGGGGTCGGAAAAGAACAAGAGTTGACCAAGGGAGGTCGGATAGAATAGATGAAAGTGAGGAGCCTGGCACAAGTAAGTGGAAGCAATGCCAGGACTCAGCTAAGGGCCCCGTGGACGCCACCCCACGCTCCAAAGTTCAAAGTCCCTGGGGCCCCTTTTAGTCGCCTCTTACAACAGGCAGGGGATACCGTGTGCGTTATTCTACCGCCTCCACCCACAGGGGGCTTGATTTCTACCCCCGTATTTAAGAAACTGCCTACCGGGTTTGGCAAGAAGAGTGGAGCAATCAGTACGTTTTAAAAGTCATTACTATTATCAGCTTCAACCATACATCCCATCGAAACCTTAGTTTGCCAAGGGTACATATTCACGTCGACATATTACTAACATTATACGAATAAGATTCAATCATGGTCTTACCCTTAATATATATTGTACCAGGAAGGCCTAGGTCCTGGTCCATATTAATTGAAAGAAATGTTATTTCCAGCATTAAAGATCCGACCGACGTACGAACATCCATGTAAAGAATATTCCAGTATGTGCCAGACCCTACGAGTACGCTAGGCGGAGTCAAGTGACGTCACCTGTCGCTCGAAGCTCACCTCCCCTAGAGATATTTCTCGAAAGAATTTTTCTTTTAACAGCTTTTTAACACCTTAACCAATTTCAACGGGACAAACGCTGAATTATAGCAAACATCATAAAAGTTAATCCCTGTAAATTTCAAATTAATTCATCAAACGGTTGTTGAGTTATAACAATTTAAAGTCTCAACGAAATTACGTAATTACGGTCACATGGCCGAGAGAGAGCTGCCACCCCTCCCTGCGCTGGTATCTATATATGTCAAGGCCAGATAGCCCGCAAACCAGTACAGTGCAGTACAGTACAGTACCGTACAAGGACAAGCAGACAACTGTGTGAGTGAGATAGTGAAGAAACCGGCCCGCGTACAGTATGTTCGCGCAGTCACGGTAGAAGTACTTTCGTCGTATCTCCAGAACGCGAAATTCTATCGCCGATAAAGGACGTCGCACTGCAGTTAGTATGTCGCGTCGCGATTACAATATAATCCTAAAAAGACATTTAAGACTGTAACACGAGTGAACTTATTGGAGTACAAATATTAACTATTTCATTACGTGTGGACTTAGGCAACGTCAAGTAACATTAAACTTCTACAGAGCCTAATACTTAAGAATCACCAGAACTTATTTTTTTTCTCTCGAGTATTGCATTATATTTCTTTATTCACGTCACATCAATATTTTGAATGAAAAAGTAAGAACTTTTCTGAGTTAATATAACAGGATTAGCAGAAAATCTAACTTAATGACTGTGTTCACAGACTGTGCTTATCGACTTGCTTTCTTTCTTTTTCTTTCTTCAAGTGTGAACTGTGTGATTAAGAACGTTTCAATAACGACTGTAAATAGTATTTAGTACAGAAAGGACTGTGATTCTTCATACGCCATAAATAGTGTTCAACAGTGTAAGTGATAACCAGTCGCACTAAATGAATTTTCGTGTGCGAAACTCAACAGTTCCAGCTGTCATCACCTCATCGGGAACGTCAACATCGCCGATCCTGATTCTACATGGAACATTCCAGATGTCCATCTTTCGACATTTGGTAACAACAGTTCTTGTCATAAGTGAGTAACAAACTGACTAAACTTTTTCATTTATTTTGAACAGTGAAACTTCAGTGTCGCGTGTGAACAATTTCCATAATTTCTCAAAAGTGATAAATTTAATTTCAATTTCATTTCTCGTAGAAAGGCTGTAGGATTTCAAGTGTGCTGTATAACGAGATTGACGAACTGAGAACTGAAAACTTTTAATAATTTCTCATATCCATTTACCATTATAAAAGTGTGCTTAGGTTTAAAAAGACTTTAGGTGGAAATTCACACATATGAAAGACTTTGAAACCAATGATATTTATGCCATTTTTTTTTTCAAGAAGATTATTTTCAACATTTAATTTCAATATAAATTTTGAGTCAACAATCATACCGCAGGGTGAGAAATTAATAAATTGTTTAAAAAAAATTATTTACCATCTATTATTCGCTCTGCGAGACTATCCTTCTCTGTATCGGCTCCAAAACCCAGTTCCACTCCCTGAGGTCCTACTCATGCCCTTTGCCCACAACTTTTCCTGGTACAATATATACCGTATTCGTTTAGCGAATATGCCTTATTGTGTGTGCGGTGATTCAGACGGGGATCTTAATCATTTACTTTTCCAATGCCCTGCATATTTTCTCTCTCGCCGTAAATTACTCGCTAGTTTTTCACGCATGGAAATTCCTTTCCCTACTAGTCTACCCTGTTTGTTATCTGACCTCTCCCCCGCCACCATACATGTAATTAATCAATTCTTGGATGATGCTCAATTGAATTTGTAAAATTCATACTTCTCTTGTCTACCATCAGACAGTACGCTCCCGCTTCCATTCGAACAACATGCAAGATCTTTTTCGTACGTGACCTGTGAATAATTTGGCAATATTGACAGTTTCCAACAGTTCTATATATCTTATTCCCTATGAGTAGATTTCTCTTATGTGTGCGTTTACGTACCCCTGTTTTTCGTGTGATTTCTCCTATCAACAAGTGTAGTGACTGGGTACTATTGCAAAATGATAATTGGATGAGCAAGCTTTAGGAACGGACGGGTCGATCTGAAGAGGCTAAAAACGCACATATAATCTCAAGAGTTGCAAGAGAATCATTAGAAGAAGAAGATTTGCGAGATTTACGTCTATTAGAGAACGTGTAACTATAATAGCCGTCATAAAAACCGCAAAATAAGAAGAGAACTAAAAAAGAAATTCATACATTGAATTATTGTCACGGTGAAGAATTGGCCATGAGACATTTACAAGGAAGAAAATGTCGAGATTAAGCAGAAATAGCTAAATCAGTTCATAAAATAACAACTACAATATATATATACGAGACAAGGGTAGACATATTGGTAATCTGCAAACGTTGTTAAGATTAAAGTCAAGACGAAGGAATTGTCATTGAAACTAAAATGTTAGAAGGCTATGGATTCAACATCATATATATATATATATATATGTACCGGTATATTTGTATTTTATTTGCGCAAGATCTGGCTGCCATGCATTTCTAAGAAGGCGATGGTGAGATGTCCTCTTTCTAGCTCGTTGTCCGGAGCCTACGAGCGGTGCCTACGAGATACACAAGGCCGGGAAATACAGCACACTAAACTTGTCCTCGAGATACTTCCGACAAGCGCCGCTAGAGTTCTCTTTACTATTCTGTCTCGCCCGCTCATTACAACACGTTCGAATATGAAAAACTAAAAAAAATCATTAAAACTAGTAATTTCAGAAGGCAGCAAACAGATATGAGATCAAAGATAGACCAAGAACAATTGTTTGATTTATTTTCTACAACGTATTTCTTACAATATGCTTAAACGAAATAAGTAATTCACGAAAGAAACAGAGAAATCTGATAGCGAGTTTGTCACTTCTTACCGATTCCTTTAATTGTGCCTCAGAGTATCCGATAAGCGGATCGAGATTGCGGTCATAAATAACTTTCGGTTTAATCGCCCTTTCACCAATTATCAGCGATCCAATCTTTTCCTCCGCACATCTGATATTTTGACATTCGTACTGAAGTCGCTGATTGGTGAGCGATGTTATGCCCGTTACGCTATATTTAGCGGCGTTTACCCGTATTTCTCTTTTTTCTTCCCGTAAAATTATATTTGTGTTCGCCTCTGTGGTGTAGTGGTCACTCCCGGAGGTCCGGTTTCGATTCCCGGCCCTGCCGCGAAATTTGAAAAGTGGTACGAGGGCTGGAACGGGTCCACTCACCCTGGGAAGTCAACTGAGTAGAGGTGGGTTCGATTCCCAACTCAGCCATCCTGGAAGTGTTTTTCCGTGGTTTCCTACTTCTCCTCCAGACAAATGCCGGGATAGTACCTAACTTAAGGCCACGGCCGCTTCCTTTCCTCTTCCCTGCCTGTCCTTTCCAATCTTCCCATCCCTCCACAAGGCCCTTGTTCAGCATAGCAGGTGAGGCTACCTGGGCGAGGTACTGATCATCCTCCCCAGCTGTATCCCCCGACCCGAAGTCTGGTGCTCCAGGACCCTACCCTTGAGGCGGTTGTGGTGGGATCCCTCGCTGAGTCCGACGGAAAAACCGACCCTGGAGGGTAAAGGGAAGAAGAAAGAAGAAGAAAAATTCGTTCTAACAGGAACAAAGCTCCTAAATGACCCATTTTAGCATGCTTTTCAATTTGGTTTGCATATTTCTTTTGGTCAAGTTCAGATACCGTGTTTTTTTCTGATTTCATTACCCGTATTCTACTTCTCAATTTACGGATGCTTTTCTGTAATCTGGTATTTAATTTTCTCATCCGTGTTTTCTTTTTTTTTTTTAGATTTAAGAGATACTCGTAGACTTTCTTTGATATAGAAACGAGACTTGTACTCCTTTTTCGTTTGTGGCTGATGTATGAAGATATGATATGTTCATCGTTATCTGAATCGGAACTTTTACTAAATATTGAAGGACCTGGCGGGTTGGCGGTGCGGTTAGGGGCGCGCGGCTGTGAGCTTGCATCCGGGAGATAGAGGATTTGAATCTCACTGTCGGCAGCCCTGAAGATGGTTTTCCGTGGTTTCCCATTTTCACACCAGGCAAATGCTGGGGCTGTACCTTAATTAAGGCCACGGCTGCTTCCTTCCCACTCCTAGGCTTTTCCTGTCCCATCGTCGCCATAAGACCTATCTGTGTCGGTGCGACGTAAAGCCACTACCAAAAAAAAAATTTTGATGGCAATACATCATTTTTGGGAGCTGGACGCTTCCTGCGTTTGACACTTTCCTGTTTGTGAACAGGATACCCAATGAAAACAGAAGGAATTTTGATTGATGTGCTTACACTGAAATCTGTTTTATGAGAATTGCTAGGTACCTAAAATAAAGAGATCCTACTATATCACCTTGCCTAAAAATACTTTGCTTCCATTTCTCCCTTAAACCGCACACGGGAAACTATGGAACGTCGATTTTCATGCTTTTTTAGTGTCATCCGAAATACATAGAGAGGTACACAACAGTGCACCTTCTTCTCAACCTCACAGACACTCGCCGACAGAAATAATATTCACAATAAATTGCACAAAATCAACATAGCATCACAATTACTCCGCATATCACAATGTTAAATTGTCCGACCCGTTGGCCGAATGGTCAACGTACTGGCCTTCGGTTCAGAGGGTCCCGGGTTCGATTCCCGGCCGGGTCGGGGATTTTAACCTTAATTGGTTAATTCCAATGGTCCGGAGGCTGGGTGTTTGTGCTGTCCCCAACATCCCTGCAACTCACACACCACACACAACACTATCCTCCACCACAATAACACTATCCTCCACCACAATAACACGCAGTTACCTACAAATGGCAGATGCCGCCCACCCTCATCGGAGGGTCTGCCTTACAAGGGCTGCACTCGGCTAGCAATAGCCACACGAAATTATTATTATTAATGTTAAAGTCTGCCAAGAACAGAACGGAAAGCTGACATCTAGCAGCCAAACCGTGAACACGGTCGGACCGCTTTTTCAGCGACAAACTAGTAGCTATTTCCCGGCCTTGTATATCTCGTAGGCAACGGCTGAGACAAATACTTTAATATGGCAATACCGGACAGCTTGCTGTTTTCAGCGAGAAAGTCGATAGTGCTGCTATCTACATGGCTTGGTGTGACCTTCAATAACATATTGCCATCTTATGATTCTTGGCGCACTGCCGTGTTGTTTATAATATATCAGTTTTTGTCACTAAATAATCTTGCATTGCAGTTATATTCCAAGATAAGTATTATGCGCTGAGGAAATTGTCCAGCAAGATAATGGGCATGGGAACTGATAAGGACCCCAAGTATTAAATAAGGTAATGACCTCGCATCTGTGTTGAGGTTACGTTCTATGCCCCTTATATTAAGAAAGTCAATAAAATAGGTTACTCTACAAAAATGTTAGTGGGGCGTGAAACCAATAATATTAACAAATATGGAACTCCAGTATACTCAAACTAGAGGGTCTACATTGTTAAATTTCACAATCAAAAACTTGTGGGCCTGCAGCGTACATTAGTGGTTATCGCGGTAGTCTTGAAATTGAAAATTGAGGACCATGAGTTTTGAATCCAGTCACCTTTTTTACTGTAAGAAAATAATAACAAAAATAATAATTTTCTTTACGTCCCACTAAGTACTTTTACGGTTTTCGAAGATGCCGAGATGCCGGAATATAGTCCCGCAGGAATTCTTTTACATGCCAGTAAATCTACCTACACAAGGCTGTCGTATTTACGCACCTTCAAATACCACCAGACTAAGCCAGGATCGAACCTGCCAAATTTGGATCAGAAGTACATCGCATCAACCGTCTGAGCAAATCAGTCTGGCGTAAGAAAAACTTATTTCAGTGTATTATTGGCATAGGCTTGAGCACCAGCCCAACTAATGTGCAACTATTTGATGAATACTGATAAATAAAATCATGAATAAAAAAATATATAAAATTACTCAAAAACGTAATAAAATTCATAATCATAATTAACCGAAATGTCCGTAGTATAGGCGCCAGGGTTCACCAGAATGGATCCCTCGAATTTTGATAGAGCATCATAAACACTATATCTCAGGGCGTGTACTATACGCGCACTTTTTCTTGAGCCCGGAGCTCTCTAGTGCTGAATCGGTATACCTCGGTTATCTTCGACATCCATATCGGCAACCTTTGAAACACAAACTATGAATCGCTTATTCATCGCTGTGCGACATCTGGCGTACACATTGCAAACTAGTACTGTTGTTGTTTACACAGCAAAGCCAAACTATATAATTCATGCTAGTAACAAGATTCGCATTGAGAAATGTTATGTAATGTTAAATAATGTATGTGTGACACAGTTGTTGACGTAAGATAATAAATGTTTAGAAAATTCATATCGATCGATCATATTATCGATTCAATTCAGATTTCATTTCCATCCAGTTGGCAGTACAACCGGAACTGGCAGCACTCCCTCCTTGCTCCTCACCCCGTAAAAATCGGGCTCAAGAAAAAGTGCGCGTATAGTACATAATGCTGCTTACTGGTACATCTGTTGCAGGCCTTACCTAACCTCCTGAAAAAGAATAAATAGGTAGGAACTGCACTTAGGTTCATCAATAACTCCACTGATTCTAAAATAGCTAACTATATTCTTAACAAAATCCGTGCATGAGAACCTCATCAACACACACAATTATACATATACTACACACACAGGACATTGCTGGAAGACACCATATTTACAACAACAACAATAATGAAAACCGTGAGAAAACGAAAGCGAGAACTAAGCTACCATTTGTAGATAGTTCGATGAACAATGTACATATATGTAGATAAATACCCTTCACTGTGTCTGTATCAATACTACTTGCCAATTCTCATAATCAGCACTTCTAACATCACACAGATACTGTACCTCGTAATACTGTGTTCACAGACTTTAACACTTCTTGTAAAGTAATATACATTTAAGTAACACACGCTTATCGATCCTGAACATAAATTATGGAAAGTCTGAGATAGCTTTCACCAACATATAATGCCAGGCCGCCACAAGTCCTACAATACTTAATGCGCAAGCACTCCACAATCATCCACTTTCCACGAACATAACAAGACTACGCTCCACGAACGTTTGAAGTCCAGTCCATTGCAGCCGTGTCACTCCAGTACCGTGTATCAGCACCACTTCCTTCCCGTACATTGTGTCAGTTGTGGGTCTCTTCCGTAGTGATTGTCTGGTTCCCTCCGTTTGATCAACGTTTATAGACATCAGCATTCCCCTTCCTCTCAGATAATACGTCAGGATTGGTCCTTGGCAGCCAATCATCAGTGATCCTTGTAACAAGACAATGCCCTGAACTTCCCCTTGCTCCCAAGAGATAAACAAACCTTGGGGTTTATTACATGAGTCATCGAACTTCCCTAATACAACAACAAGCTCATCTCATCAGGCTGGGATATATACTTGACTCATAGAACTTCCCGACACAAGTACATCACAACAAACACTGGGGTAGCCACATGACTCATCCAAATTACCAGAGTTATTAAAGCAATGTTTTCCCACTCGTGCAAAACAAATTACTCACCTATAGGATACCTTCCAGCTTACAAAGATTAATGACAAAATATACAAATGAAATACTGATAATAAAATAATAATAAATTGAATACTGACAATAATATCTCGCACTTCTACATATAATTCGGGGGTGTGATATATGTCCTATCACAAATGTAATACGTGTGTATGGTAATTCTTCATGCATAAATTTGTGAAAGAGACTTTACAAAATTATGAACACTTCTTCCTTGTCAGGAACATCGTTGATCACTCACGCAAACCCAGTATGTGTTATATATATATTATGTATTTCTGTCTTCAGAGGTAAAACAGAAAATTCAAATTACAGCAAGAGCGAGATAGCAGCGTGAGGTGAGTTCCGCTGTAAAATTCGGGAAGATCGGCCGCACCGAAGAAGTCAAAAATAATGGACCAAAAATCCTGTTCCTTAATTACAGCTTCTCTTTCCCAAAATCTTAATAAATCATGGATGTTGTTATCTGCCTCCTCTGGCGCTTTGGCTGGATAGTTAGCGCTTCGTTCCCCCCTCCCCACACTATTTTTATGATACCTTCATTCTTCGGAGTGTTTGACCTCTCCCATTTCCCTTCTGATTAGTGTTAATAGAGGATGGCTGGTCAGTTGTACTTCCTCTTAAAATCATCATCGAATGGTGAGCGTACTGGCCTTCGATTCAGAGGGCCCTGGTACGATTCCCGGCTGAGTCGGAGAATTTAATCGCGTCTGTTAATTCCATTAGGTCGAGGGCTTAGGGTTTGTGTTCGTATTCATACGCATCTTCAAGTATATACAACACATCATACGAAAGACAATCACAGAAACATGCAATAGTGAGTACGTTTATATCCCTCCACATACGATTGCTGTTAGGAAATGCATTCGGTCAGAAAACTAGGCTAAGTCCATACAAAATCCTACGCTAGGTAATCGAGAAAAGGCTAGAAAGAGGAGAGAGTAGTTGTTAAATATTTCCCCCAGAGTGGACTCTCAAACATATTCTGCTTTATAATTTTTAAGACATAGCGGAAGGCGCGGCTAACATAATGCTCGTTTGGAGGTTTATGAAGGAGGCATTTCATATTTTAAAATTTCATTCTTAATTATTATGATTATTCAATTATTTTAACAAAAATATTTCCAATAAGTGTAGTGCATTCCTCTCAACTGTAGCATAGACAAGTATGCAGTTCACACCAACACGCTAGATATCACCACCGTCGCTGTTCGCACTCCACTCAATGCTGTTGAGATAGAGCTGCCCGGTATTAGTGTATTAAAGTATTTGGCTGAGATGTTGACAAAGGAGGCTTACAATCCCCAGAACATCCCGATGACCAACGGCAGGATATGACTGCCAAGCCCGAGCCGCAGATATCGAGGATAAACTAATTCAATCCCGGAGGAGCCGAAGGGAAAAGGTACGTTTTTCTTAGTAATGTAAGATAAATAAATGTTGAAAATTTTAATATAATCATTCATATTTAATTTTGAATAAATGGTTAATCGTTGTAGTCCTCAAAATATCTCAAATATGTTAGAATTTCACGGATTAACGTTACATTTTGTCAAAATAGATGGATATAGGTAGTCATCTCAAATACATAACCAATCCTGTTTAGAGAATGTGAAGTGAATTTACGTTAGTGGCATTGCTATGACATTTAAGCATATTGAAAGGTTATCCTATATGAATTGTGAGATATATATCGGTCGAATGTTTAAGGTTAATGTGGGTGATGGTTATAATCTTGGAGTATGAAGGTTGAACATTGACATATGGAGTCAGAGTAGGATAATATATAGATATGAGAATAATTTGAAGTGATAGTGAGATTAATTAAGAAGAGTTTGGATTAATCAAGTGAATAATTGAGAGTTAAATGATTCCAGTGTTCGCGAACCGCAATCTTCACAAGATATAGAACAATGCTGTGATAAAGAGGAACTTCAAGGAGGGATTATTAATGAAGTGTTTCTGAAAGATGAAAGTGACAGAAAATACATTGGCATGTTCTTAATGCAAGAAAATATATGTGACACTCTTAAGTGTGAATTTTTGTAATAACCACGGGTCCCATAAGTAACCAACGATTTTAAAGGTGATTTGCGAGCTGGAACCAGCCGCGCTTTCAGGCAACAGTGGTTGAAGCATTATTCTACGTCGCTATACTATTCTCGAGAACTGAAGGGCGCTTTATGCCGAACGTGTGTTCTATTTGAGCCGAGCGTTAAAGGAGCTTCAAGGTTCATTCAATACGAAACTTTTCACAAAGCATAAGGTCTTCAATGCCAGCGTCAAGGACTATATAAAATTAAATTGGCATGTAGAATCATCATAAAAGGCGAAAACCTTTGTAGACATCTATGAAGGAAGGCAACTCACGGTAGCTGATCAAATCGATAGTAGTCTCCATCATCAGATTGAACATAATAGAAAGAAGCTGGAATCAATTTTGCCAACAATGATTTTCTGTGGCACCCATGGTATCCCACCTCGAGGGAGAACGTCAGGCAGCGGAATTATCCATGATCTATTGGAATTCCGCCTGGAGGTGGTAGATGCTTTACTACAAGAACACCTCTCAAATTCTGCAAAAAATGCCAAGTACCCTTCTCATCGAATTCAAAATGAAGTGACTAGATTTTATGAACAGGAATTACGAGAGATACTGGTTACGAAATCAAATTAATGCAATGCTTTCTCAGTTATAGCTGACGAGACAGCTGACATATCTGGAACCGAGCAGCTGTCTATTGGAATTCGGTTCGTCAAGAATACATCTAGTGATGATTTGAAAGTATGTTAATAATTCCTTGTGTTTCACCCTCTGGAAGAAATGAATGCCAAGTCAATCGCAAATTCTATTTTTAAATTTTTACAAGCTCTGGTCTGGATTTAATCAAACTGTGTGGTCAAGGATACGACGGTTGTGCTACTATGGCAGGACGTGAAGATGTAGTTGCAAAATTAATACAAGATAGATATCAAAAGGCTATTTTCTGTCACTGTGCTAGTCATAAACTTAAACTGGTAATAAACGACCTCAATGAACTCTCTGTTGTGAATAATGCGGCAGGTACCATCCAGGAAATATTTTTTTCTCTTGAAAGTCCACTCGGAAGAAAGCAGATCTGCAATTTACCTCTTTTCTGTGAAACAGTATGGTCCTCAAAGTACAAAAGCATTAGGCTCTTTTCAAAAAACGTTTCCACTATAATGAAGGCCCTCGAAAATATTTCAAACTGGCAAAGTTTCAATTCCAAGACTTGACAACGTGCACATAAACTTCGCTGTTCAGCATCGAACTCGACCTTTATTTTTGCAATGCACATAATGGCAAAATACAGTGGCATTTTAGAACCCGTAACAAACTCCCTTCTAGCGGGAAGACTGGAGCTCTTCAAAGTTAGAGAACATATCTTGTTGCAACTGGACCTTTTTAAAAAGAGCGATCAGACGCAATTACCCACTTTCAAAGAATAATGGTAGATGCTGAGGACACAGCTTCTAATAGTGAATTTGAAATAACGCTCCCTCGCCTCGCTGCCAAACAGCATCACAGAGTGAAACACAATCAACCTAGGGCTGAAGACTATTACAGATTTTCAATATACAGTACATTCCATACATGGACTCACTGATAGAGTCTCTAGAATCGCGATTTGGAGAACAAAACAATATTATAATGATGCTGTATTCTCTCCATCCTTGTGTTATGAAGACATGAAGAAAGGAAGAATTTTTTTTTTCCATGACACTTGTTTGTAATATCTACAAAATAGACAGGTTAATGGTGGACGCAGAGTTGTCAATCAATCAATCAATCAATCAATCAATCAATCAATCAATCAATCAATCAATCAATCAATCAATCAATACTGATCTGCATTTAGGGCAGTCGCCCAGGTGGCAGATTCCCTATCTGTTGCTTTCCTAGCCTTTTCCTAAATGATTTCAAAGAAATTGGAAATTTATTGAACATCTCCCTCGGTAAGTTATTCCAATCCCTAACTCCCCTTCCTATAAATGAATATTTTCCCCAGTTTGTCCTCTTGAATTCCAACTTTATCTTCATATTGTGATCTTTCCTACTTTTATATACGCCATTCAAATTTATTCGTCTACTAATGTCATTCCACGCCATCTCTCCGCTGACAGCTCGGAACATACCACTTAGTCGAGCAGCTCTTCTTCTTTCTCTCAGTTCTTCCCAACCCAAACATTGCAACATTTTTGTAACGCTACTCTTTTGTCGGAAATCACCCAGAAAAAATCGAGCTGCTTTTCTTTGGATTTTTCCAGATCTTGAATCAGGTAATCCTGGTGAGGGTCCCATACACTGGAACCATACTCTAGTTGGGGTCTTACCAGAGACTTATATGCACTCTCCTTTATGTCCTTACTACAACCCCTAAACACCCTCATAACCATGTGCAGAGATCTGTACCCTTTATTTACAATTTCATTTATATGATAACCCCAATGAAGATCTTACCTTATATTAACACCTAGATACTTAGAATGATCCAAAAGGAACTTTCACCCCATCAACGCAGTAATTAAAAGTGAGAGGACTTTTCCTATTTGCGAAACTCACAACCTGACTTTTAAACCCGTTTATCAACATATCATTGCCTGCTGTCCATCTCACAACATTTTCAAGGTCACATTGCAGTTGCTCACAATCTTGTAACTTATTTATCACTGTATAAAGAATAACATCATCCGCAAATTGCCTTACCTCCGATTCCACTCCTTTACTCATATCATTTATATATATAAGAAAACATAAAGGTCCGATAATACTGCCTTGAGGAATTCCCCTCAAAATTATTACAGGGTCAGATAAAGCTTCACCTACTCTAATTCTCTGAGATCTATTTTCTAGAAATACAGCAACCCATTCAGTCACTCTTTTGTCTAGTCCAATTGCACTCATTTTTGCCAGTAGTCTCCCATGATCCACCCTATCAAATGCTTTAGACATGTCAATCGCGATACAGTCCATTTGACCTCCAGAATCCAAGGTATGTGCTACATCTTGCTGGAATCCTACAAGTTGAGCTTCAGTGGAATAACCTTTCCTAAAACCGAATTGCCTTCTATCGAACCAGTTATTAATTTCACAAACATGTCTAATATAATCAGAAAGAATGCCTTCCCAAAGCTTACATACAATGCATGTCAAACTTACTGGCCTGTAATTTTCAGCTTTATGTCTATCACCCTTTCCTTTATACACAGGGGCTACTATAGCAACTCTCCATTCATCTGGTATAGCTCCTCCGACCAAACAATAATCAAATAAGTACTTCAGATATGGTACTATACCCCAACTCATTGTCTTTAGTATATCCCCAGAAATCTGATCAATTCCAGCCGCTTTTCTAGTTTTCAACTTTTGTATCTTATTGTAAATGTCATTGTTATCATATGTAAATTTTATTACTTCTTTGACCTTAGTCTCCTTCTCTATCTCGACATCATCCTTGTAACCAACAATCTTTACATACTGCTGACTGAATACTTCTGCCTTTTGAAGATCCTCACATACACACTCCCGTTGTTCATTAATTATTCCTGGAATGTCCTTCTTGGAACCTGTTTCTGCCTTAAAATACCTATACATACCCTTCCATTTTTCACTAAAATTTGTATGACTGCCAATTGTGCTTGCCTTCATGTTATCCTTAGCTGACGTCTTTGCTAGATTCAATTTTCTAGTAAGTTCCTTCAATTTCTCCTTACTTCCACAGGCATTTCTAAGTCTATTTCTTTCCAGTGTGCACCTCCTTCTTAGTCTCTTTATTTCTCTATTATAATAAGGTGGGTCTTTACCATTCCTTACCAACCTTAAAGGTACAAACCTGTTTTCGCATTCCTCAACAATTTCTTTAAATCCATCCCAGAGTCTGTTTACATTTTTATTTACCGTTTTCCACCGACCATTGTTACTTTTTAGAAACTGCCCCATGCCTGCTTTATCAGCCATATGGTACTGCCTAATAGTCCTACTTTTAAGATCTTCCTTTCTATCACATTTATTTTTAACTACCACAAAACTGCTTCATGATCACTAATACCATCTATTACTTCAGTTTCCCTATAGAGCTCATCTGGTTTTATCAGCACGACATCCAGGATTTTTTCCCTCTGGTTGGTTCCATCACTTTCTGAAACAGCTGTCCTTCCCATATTAACTTATTTGCCATTTGTTGGTAATGCTTCCTGTCGTTCGCATTTCCTTCCCAATTGACATCTGGCAAATTCAAATCTCCCGCTACAATCACATTTCTTTCCATGTCCTTTCCCACATAGCTGACTATCCAATCATATAATTCCGAATCCGCGTCATTGCTACCCTTACCCGATCTGTACACTCCAATTATATCAAGTTACCTTTTACCTTTAGAAATGAACCTTACACCTAGAATTTCATGTGTCTCATCTTTAACTTTTTCGTAGCTTACAAATTTTTCTTTCACCAGAATGAATACTCCCCCTCCCACCATTCCTATCCTATCTCTACGATACACACTCCAGCGCCGTGAGAAAATTTCTGCATCCATTATATCATTTCTCAGCCATGATTCAACTCCTATTACAATATCTGGTAAACATATACAGTTGAACCTGCTTTATACGTAACTCTGTTCTACGTAATTCGTATTTGTACGTAATTTCCTTTAGATCCCGGCAAAATATAATATAAATGCGTCTTAATTAAACCTTATTTATACGTAATCCGTTTATATGTAATTCGATGTTATACGTATTAAGTGTCAGTGAAATATAACTGAATTTTGCGTAATTGCAATGAGAATGTACTTCTTAAAAAGAAACTACTGTACTTACGAAGTTTCCTCTTTGCCGGCGTAGGTGGAAGTAGAGCGATCGGGTTTCGGTGCTGAAACAGAACACAGAGAGTTTCGCCGAGTGACATTGTTGATCCTTACTTACTGGCGGCTTAACAAAGGCGAGTCCCATTCGCTCCCTCACTACCTTCGTCGTTTTTGACACGCCGCTAAAGATTGAGATACATGATAAGCAAAGTGGGCGGTTTTGGTGCGGAAACAACATAAAATACAGTAAATTTGTTTGAATATGAGAATTTCTTTCGTGGGAACAGCAGCAAATTTCAAAGTATCGTCGCCATAAGACCTATCATTGTCGGTGCGACGTAAAGCAACTTGCAAAAAAAAAAAAATTCAAAGGGCATTATAGAAAAATGCTGATTCAACATTTAATAACACTGAGTGATGCAGAAAACGAACCTCTCTCCATTAATTTGCTACAAGCCATGGATTTTATTTCGGCTGCCTGGAAGCAGGTCTCATCCTCCACAACCAGCAAATGTTTCCGCAAACCGGGTGTCTTACCAGAAGAGGCTGCCTCTAATGATGATTATGGGGACGAAGGTTTGTCTAACAATGAGCTAACCCTACCGGAGGGTATAGAATTCGATACTTTTGTGCTTTTCGATAATAATCTGGCTGTATGTGGAGAACTAACCGGATGAAGAGATTATTGCTGATCTATGCCAACAACGCGGCGCTTGAATCTTGACTCCTAAACTGAGTGAAGTGTTAAGTGCAATAGAAGTGTGTAGGCGACACATCAGTGCGAAGAGTTGTAGTGAAAATGCTTTGAATTCATTACTAAGTTTGATAAAGGAGATTTATACTCTTAATGCAAGAAAAGTGAAACAAGCCAAACTATCTGATTTCTTTAAGGCTGGACCAAGTTCAAAATAATATTTTCTGTCTTAATTTATTTATTATTTGCAAGGATTTACACATGTAGGTCTATTCATTGGTTTTTCAGTAAATATGAGATGTATTGTGTAAGTCTGATTTGTAAGTAATTCTGAGTTAAAAGTAGTTTCTTCTCTTCCCCTTGATATACGTATAAGTCAGGTTCAACTGTATATATATTAAATTACTTAATTCTATTCCTTTCTTTACAATACTTCTACAGTTCAACACTAACAATTTTATGTCATCCCTACTTGACTTCCAGTTCCCTGTTCCCTTATCACCGCTCCCTAGGACATCCCGTTTCCCTGAACGTACCTCCCTATTACCCTTCCAAATAAATTTCCTAACTTATACGTACCACTGCGGTTTAAATGAAGGCCATCCGAGCGCAGATCCCTATCTCCTACCCAGTTATTAGGATCTAGAAATTTCACTCCCAGTTTCCCACATACCCACTCCATAGTCTCATTTAAATCCCCAATCACCCTCCAGTCAGTATCCCTCCTACACAGTATTCCACTAATAACAATCTCCGCTTTCTTAAACTTCACACTGGCTGCATTTACCAGATCCCACACATCTCCAACTATGTTGGTACTTATATCAGCTTGCCTTACGTTGTTGGTAACAACGTGAAACACTACCACCTTCTCCTTCCCCTCCTCCCTCTCATCTACTTTCCTCAACATCTGCCTCAACCTAATTCCTGGATAACATTCTACCCTGGTTTCTTTTCCTCCACACACTTTCCCCACGTGTCTAACGATGGAATCCCCCATGACCAGAGTCTCAACCCTATCCACCTCATTTGATCCCCTCCCCTCCTGGTCAGCCCTATCTTTCCTGATAGCTGCAGAAGCTACTTCCTCCTAACTTTTCTCCTTCCCATGACCCTGTTCCACCTGTCTTTTCCTATCCTCTACTTTACATTTCCCTTCCTCCTACTTCCACACATCTCAGCAACAGTTCCCTGTCCCTCATCTTGCCTCTGTTGTTCTACCTGGAGTGACTCGTACCGATTTCGCACAGACACCTGTCCTGAATTCTGATCCTGAATAGAGCCCATAGCCTGCAATCTCCTTCTGCTTAGAACATTAGACCACCTGTCTTCTACAACTCCTCCCTTTCCTTCTCCTCCCTCTTGTACACCTACTGTAACCTGTACATTGTTTGAGGGAGTCCTATCTTCCTTCCTGTCTTTTGTGAGAATCCTAATTATCTCCCTCAAACTTTCCAACTCCTCCCTCATTCCCCTCAATGCCTCGCCACAACCACAATAAGTACACTCGCACTCCTTAGCCATTCTTTACGGTAAATAAAATGAAATTAATAATAAAATAACTTATTTGCAAAAAAATAAATGAACGGAGGGATATATTGTCTGGGAAAGTACACATAAATAAGGTAATTAATATACGACTATTCTACAATACTACTTAGTCGTGCTCTATTTTTTTATCCTACAAACCCTAACTGGATAAAAACTGCTGTTAATTACTGAATATCGAAAGTAATACACAAGAACTACACAATTCCAAACTGCAACTAAGCCTACCCTAATTACAACAACAGTATTTTAGTAAGAGTTTCTACGGATACCTCTACTACACCAGTACTACACAAATATTTTACAATAATAAAATAAGCACACTAAATTCTAATAGGATATTACTCGTATACTACTGTACAGTACACTACAGTAATGTTTAACTACTTTCAGACGTATCCTAATTACGATACCGGTACCGTACGGTACCGTATGTCACTACTAAGCACAAGAAAAATGAAATTTGCAAGAACTACTGTACAAAGCTAAATGCTTAGACAAATTATTATTAGTATTAAGGTCTAATAGATACACACGAAAGATAACACACGAATATAGCAGGCAAGATACGGCACTATCTAAATGTACTCTATCTATCCTACAATGTATCTACACTACACAACACTGCGTTTGGTTAAATGCTTAAGTATCGACAGGATTGCCGTACACGAAGAAAAACACTAATATAACTGGCAAGATACTATCTAATGTATTATACCTTATCTTCACTACAGTTCTACTGAAATGTGGTTATGCGATTATTACAGCTGGTGGATTACTATTATTTTCCCTACTCCACGGGACGGAAAATAAAAGTGCCCTTAATTAGGCCTACTGAAAAATACGAGGTTGTCTACAATAATTTCTCAAATATTTCTATTAACACTACTACTACTACTACTACTACTACTCCAGGGACTTGAACTGCAATTACTGGGATATATGAACTTTATTATTATTATTATTAGCTAACCGCTCATAAATACTGAAAGATCGAAGGAGCGAAATATAAATTACGGATACTTTAACTACCTACTCAGAAGTACAAATGAATGGAATACAAGGTCAGCTGATTTTTATTTATATTTGCTTGCCTACACTACACCTTTTGTTCACGACTGTAGCCAACAATGCAATATTTGAATATGAGGAGCGACAATAATCAATAACAATACTGTAAGGTTAATACTTTATGTTTAATCTCCTTCAAACATGTCCTCCTTAAATTGTTAGCAGAGGTATACATATCTTTGTCTGTGTACCTCTGTATCACGCTGCTCTCATTGTGGCTATTTTCCTCCTTCCCCCTCCACTCGCTCCCTATTACTAGCGATAACGGCGGGGCCTTGACTAGTGTTGTGGAAGCCATTTTGCATTTTGTTTCCTGTCCTTGTACGGGACGGACGTGCCATGTGAGGGTTTATATTAATCCAGGGTTTTTCCTTGGTTTTCCCCCTTTTGGGGTGTAACTTTGGTAGGTTCTGACCTTTTTTTAACTGTTCTTATTTTGTTTACGTAAATTCTACTTGTGTTATATTATTCTGTTCTGATTCTCCTTCTGACCCGTCATTCTCGCTAGTCCATAACTGACCCCTTTTCAAAAACTCATTTTCTTCTGGTTCCCGATTTATTTTTCAGTGGTCAGCTATGCTAATTTAACCTTCCCTTTATGCAAGGTATCAAAGTTGTTCTATTGAATGAATGTAATTATGTATAGGGTTATACCCATTTCAAACTTGGCAAGCTAAATATGCCTAACAGATCTGTAAGTTTAAACCTTTAACACCAACCATCCTGGGTGGTAAATTGTTATTTCTTAACGGAGCTGTGAAAAATGAATTCCAATCCGTACAACGGTGTTTGGTTACTCGTTGACCGTCTAATTTTAATTTTGTTCGCGGTTGTCTTGGTGACATTTATTGTCATTGAGATTGATTGACATTGTTCGATTGAAGGAGATGACTGATGTTTTTTTGCTGGAGACTGACACGGCTACGTTTACTGTTGGTTCTTGTGAACTTGACTTGGAATTTTGGGGAATTATTATTATTATTATTATTATTATTATTATTATTATTATTATTATTATTATTATTATTATTATTATTATTATTATTATTGATTTCTTTATTTCTCCCCGGTAACTGATTTCTTGGTGAGATCCGTGCGATCTCTATGGTGATTTGGTACGTGAAGTGTTGAATTTGGGAGTAACTTCTCCGTTTCCTGTACGGCTCTGGTTGAGTCGGTGTGGTATTTTATTGTAATTACTCCTCTGCGCTTGTGACGCCCTTCTGATTATGGGCATATGATCTAACCTATGAAATATTATATCGAGCGGTTATTCCTGCTCACGCCGATAAGCTCCTGAAGTATTGGTAAATGTATTACCGTGTTTCCCCTTTTTTTCTGGTCTCCACTGGCCCTGTGGTGTCACACATTGAAATTATTTCTTAAAACTGTATTCTGCTATTTCTCGAGTTAACCAATTTGTTTTGTGCCTGTGCTGTACCTCTGGTTTGTGAGGTTTCACATGTTTCGCGTTTTGGGGTCTTCCCTGTTTTCTGTGTCCTGTTAATTTATGCAGGTATTTCCAGATTAACATCGTGGTAAGGATAGAATTCATTTCTCTCCTTGTGATTGTGAATTCATGTAAATTATTATTAGCTCCACCCTTTGAAACTTTAATTTCGCAAACCTCTTGGTTAATCTTCGTTTACTTCAACCTGGTGTAGTATTTCATTTTGTGTTTCAATTAAATTTCTATATTCCTAAACCTCGGCTTTATCCTTTCGTGTTTATGAAAGTGCACTAATTGCTAAATTACTATGATACTGTAATACTATTGGTCACGGTTGCCAAGATCTAAAAGCACCTTCTACATACCATCCTCGAGGTAAGTTGTTGTTTTGGTTTTTTTTAAAAAAAACTTGCATTTACTTATTGCTTTAACTGTTTCTATGTGGTGACTCTGAGTGATAAATTACTTGGACCTTCTGGGTGCATTATCTTCGGTAAACGCTGTGCACCGGGGTACTTACTACCATTGAACTGTCACTTGACTATCGCCTACTACGTCACTGTGTCTCGAGACTTACCAGTTACCTTGGTACCAAAGGATTATTTACTAGTGAGTCGCTCTGAGCTTCTAGTGTTATGTTTGTTGACCTAGCTCCTTATTGTGCTAAAAGTGTTTTCATATCGTTGTACCAAACTCGTTCTAATTTATGTACTGACCTAACCCGTCCATCACTGCGTGTCTATAGTCAGCCTTAGTGTAGCAGTGCTACGGATACTGTCTGAGTTTCTAATTGGTCCTCACCGTATACTTGTAATCAATCTAACTGTAACTGGGTATATCTCTTGGTATTTTAACTAATTGTCGTGACACCTTTAAGTGTAACCCACACCTAACCTTAAAATAATTGCATTGTCACTATTCTTATTAACGCACATCACAGTGTCATTGTATTTAAGTGTGCAGCACGTTACAGTGGTAGCAGAGTATTGCAGTCGTGACCTTGTCATCTTTACCTAATTTGTTAATTAATTATTTCTGTTAACTGATTTGTGACCCCTTTCTGCATTGCTAATCCTGCTGTTCTCTTCCCCTTACCATGACTGCACGGAGATTACCAATTTTAAGTTTCCTTCGTAAAGAGGAGCTTGAGTATGAAATTTGCATCAGAAATCACTCTTCTACTGGTACAGTGGCTGGTGATATTAAACTGTTAAAAGATTTAGAGGATATATCCATTGCGATACCTGATAGTATTGAGAAGACTGCTGGTGAGTCATTGTCCTTGATTTTAAATAGAGTTGATGAGATTCAATCAATTTTTAATTTTCTTAAACAGGGTGAATCTTCAGATATTCAATTTAGACGTATTAATAACCGCCTGAAACATTTTGTCGATCGAACCAGAGATCTTTTAACATTTGATCTCCCTTCCCATCTTAAAGATGGCTGTAATCATGTTCTAAACAAGTCCATTACCTTGCTGTGTGATATTAATGACCTTTTAGACAAAGCAACTAATGACACAGATAAGTCTGACCACCCTACCCCTGATGTTAGTGCTAGAAGTATCAGTCAGCACATTAATCCTGATTCTCTGGTTTGTAATCCTGTCAGTCAAGTAAATTCTGATCACCCAGACCTTTCTGGAGCTCCTTCTAAGGTCAATGACCATAGTGCAACTTCGTTGGGGACTGCTGATAAATCTGAAACTGTTCCCTATGATTTAGTAGGTGGATTTCAAAACCTGTGTATCGGTCAACAGACATTCAGAAATTTACTTCACCCAATTTCGATGCTTCTAAAAATATTTCTAAGTTATCTATTAGTTCCTTAGAAGAAATCGTTTCCTTTCTGAGATTTTTAACTGAATTTTGGGATGTAGCTAAAGTGTTCAATTTCTCATCTAAACAATTATTCCAGATTATTTACCCCTATTCGTCTGGCATTCTATCAAACCTGATTCTTGACGCTATGTCCAAGAATAAAACTGTCGAGAGTTTTCACTCTGAAATATTAAGTACTACATCCCATATAGGGCATTGTCTTCCTTAGTGCAGAAATATCACTGTCGAGTTCAAGGAATGAATGAGAATCTTGCTGATTATATCCAGGACATACTACTGTATACCAAAGTGTTCCAGTTGGATATTTCTGAAAGGAACCTAGTAAGCAATATTATTGAAGGAATCTCACCTGCATATCAGTCGTACCTATGTTTTGTTAATAAACCTAATTCTATTAAAGAACTCCAAGAAATTTCTGTAACGGCTGAGAGTGTAAAGTATGCTGATTATTCTAGACAATTTAATACCCCACCTCCCTTAAAATCCTTACCACCTACCTCCCACCATGTCCAACTTACCAGCAATAATCAACGTAAATGTTTCAATTGTGGCTCTAATAATCATTTAAGGAAGAATTGTCCTAGGAAAAACCAACCTAGAAGAACTAATGAATATAGTATGAATCATTTCTGACTAAAAGGTAATATGGTTAACAAGCATATGAATAATTCTAACATTCATCTAAATTATCCTGCAAATTATTCTGTTAATGACCTATGTTTGAAAGATTTTCCTAAACCATCACCTACCTTGCCTTATGTATGTGCACACATCAATGATGTTCCTGTATGTATGTTACTTGATTCTGGCAGTTGTATTTCTGTGTTAAGCCATTCTTGGTATTTAAAATTTAAATCCTTATGCAAGTTTTCTGATATTAAGAAGGTTGAATCTTCATTTCGGTCTGCAAATTCTACTGCTCTGGAAATCTTGGGTTCAGTTGAAGTAAAAGTTAGAATAGGAACATATACTTGGAAGTTCAGTTTTTTAGTTGCTAGTCACTTATCCTGTGATGGTATACTAGGTGATAATTTTCTGTATCATACTGGTTTAGTGTTAAACATCCAAGATCAGTATTTCTTTTTTAAATTTTCTCCTTCGGTTAATTTTCCCTTTTGTCAACATGTTAAGTATAACTTGGCTCATGAAAACAACCTTGTTAACCATGAAAATGTAATTTCTGCTTCAGTTTCTACTAAGAATTTTACTTATCAGGGTCAGATGCCCCTTGAGAACAATTTGATTAGTCCTGACCATGTAACTTCTGATTGTCATAAAGTTGAAAATATTTATTTTGATCAAAATAAGGTGCCCTGTGAGGACTATTTTGATGATGATGAAAAGGCTGATCCTCTTCCATTTAATCTTGAACATCTCAATGACCTTCAAGCTAAGAAAATCAGGGATTTGTGTAACGAGTTTCCAGATGTCCTTACAAATAGGTTAGGGGTTACTGATGTAATTAAATACAAGATTGTATTAACTGATCCAACTCCAGTGAGATCTCCTCCATACCGTCTATCTCCACCTAAAATGAAAGCATTAAGGGAAATTGTTGACCAAATGCTAGAGGAAGGTGTTATCAGAAAATCCACCTCTCCTTATTCTTCTCCTATTTTCCTAGTTCCCAAAGCTCAGGGGGGATTTCGATCTGTCGTTGATTACAGAGCCGTCAACCAGAAAATAAGCATTCAGTCCATCCCTCTCCCTGACAGCCATTCATACTTCGCATGGTTTGTTAATGCTAAGGTCTATTCCTCCTTCGATTTAAATCAAGCCTATTTCCAAGTTCCTTTAGAGGAAGAATCTAAGAAGATTACTGCCTTCGCCACTGACTGGAACCTCTATGAATTCAATCGGCTGCCCTTTGGCGTCTCCAGTGGCGCAGCTGTTTTGACAAGGCTGTTAGACAACATTTTTTGTGACATTAAATTTAAATACATCTACCATTTTCTTGACGATCTTGTTATATATAGCGAATCATTTGAGGATCATTTGATACACCTCAAGGAAGTATTGACTAGACTTCGCAAGGCTGGATTAACTGTTAAACCCTCTAAGGTCAAATTTGCATCTTCTGAAATTCCTTTCTTAGGTCCTATTATTTCTGGTAATGGGGTCGCTATTGATCAGAGTCGGACTCTTGCTATTCAGCAATTTCCACCACCTAAAGATGTCAAAGGCGTTGCCCGATTCATTGGCATGGTAAACTTTTTCAGGAAATTTGTTCCCAAGTTTGCAGAGAGAGCTGCTGCATTAAATTCACTAAGAAAGAAAAATGTAAAATTTCAATGGGGTGTACCCCAGCAGGAAGCCTTTGATGATCTGAAACTAGCATTATGTAATGCTCCTGTTTTAGCGATGCCAGATTTCAATAAAGAATTCATTTTACAAACCGATGCTTCTCACAATGCTATTGCTGCTGTACTACTGCAAGATAGTGAACTTGGTAGACGTGCCATTAGTTATGCATCAAGAACTCTTTCCGATACTGAATGTAAATTTTCTGTTTATGAACTTGAGGCACTTGCTGTTTTATTTGGACTTGAAAAGTTTAGGCTTTACCTTGAACATGTTCCTTTCATTCTGGAAACTGACAATCAAGCTCTTAGTTGGGTACTAAGTAAACCTAGGAAAACTGGTCGCATTGCTAGATGGGCTGTAAGAATTTTAGCATTTAAATTTCTAGCCAGACATATTAAAGGCACCGACAATGTAATTGCAGATGGTCTTAGCAGAATGTTCTGGTCTAAAAATGTAAATAATAATCTAGGATCCTCCTCTGAGAATATCACTAAACTAACTAATCCTGTCAATCTGCCTCCTACAGATAGCCTAAAGTTAGGATTATCCTTAAATAATTCAACCAACGCCATATTAACTGATTGCCCATTCCTTTTTAAGGACATTGCTAAGACTCAACTAGAAGACCGGGAATTAAAAATCCTTATTAATAGGATTAATAATGGTGAAGTCATCAAACCTTATGTGCTTAAAGATCAGGTCTTGTGCTGTAAGGCTAGAGCTGATAACAAGTTCAAAATTGTAGTCCCTGCTATTTTAGTACCTGCATTATTTAAGTACTACCATGAATCTGTTTTTGGTGCTCATTCTGGAGTTTTTAAAACTAGAGAAAGGATCAGAAAACATTTCATTTGGAAAGGAATGGATAGTGAAATTAGAGAAAGGATTAAGAATTGTAAAATTTGTTCCATTAGCAAACCTTCCCTGAATAAACACATTGGCCTCTTGTCATCATCTCAAGCTCAACGACCTATGGAAAAGTTGTTTATCAATTATGTGGGTCCATTCCCCCGTAGTTCACGCGGTTCCAGATTTGCACTTGTGTGTGTTGACGGATTTACCCGTTTTACCTGGATTTTCGCTACTCGGGTTGCTAACTCCCAAACTACAATTACCTGTCTCCAACAAATTTTTTCTTCCTTTGGAACCTGTAAGTTTTTAGTTTCTGACAATGCCCAATGTTTCAAAAGTCAGTTATTTCGCAAATTCTGTTTTGACTTATCTATTGCTCACATTACTACCATTCCATATTATCCTAATGCTTCATTTTCTGAACGTGTCAATCGAAACCTTAAAGCGGCCTTGATTGCATATCATCATTCTGACCAAGCTAAATGGGATACTTCCTTACATTGGCTGGCCTTTGCTTTCAATTCTGCTATACATGAATCCCACAAGAAGACCCCCTTTTCATTAATGTTTACCTTTCCTCCTAATACCCCTCTTACCAATTTGTGGTCCATCAATGATCTTCTTCCTGAAAAGATTGATGCTGGTGAGATCCGCAAGGTGTGGAAGCAAGCTAAGAAAGCATTAAAGGTTTCATATGACAAAGTTGAAAAACAGTATAATAAAGGACGAAGAGCCACCAAGCTCTCTGTCGGCGATAAAGTCTATGTTAAAACATACTACCAAAGTTCTGCTACTAATAATTTTTCTGCTAAGCTATCACCTCGTTACAGAGGACCTTGTACCATTTTGGAGTTTCTCTCTCCTGTATCTGTTTTGGTCAGGGACGACGAGAACAATCGAATTAGCAGATTTCACCTTTCTCAAATTAAAAATGCATGATAGTAAATGTTAACTGTGGTGTACCTATCTAATTGTTGTAACTGTATTTATTTACTTCTATCATCGTTTATGGGTATATTGTAAATTCTAAACTCCTTACTTGCTTATGTATTTTACATATTTGTTATCCTGGCTGGTGCATTCTATTAATCCTATTTGTTTGGTTTTTATGTTCTGCCTTGGGTTTCCCATCCACTAACACTATGCATGGAGGTTGAATGATGTTTTGTTGGAGCAACATTGATTTAATTCTTATGGAGATGGTTTGGTGGACATCACATTGCTTTAAGTGTTTGATATTAAATTTGTTCCCTCCTGGACTGGGAATTCAACAACCATGTAAGTCTGTAGTCTTAAAATTTAATTTATTATTGGTATTAAAGTTATATTTGTTTTTTTTTGTTCTCCTTGTTCTCTTAACCTTGTTTAGGTATTTTTTCTAATTGAAACACTATGTGGATCTAACCAACGTTATCCCTCTATTTTACCCGCTTGATCAGTATATCACCTATGCAGTCCTGTAAACATCTTGGAAATATCCCTCTGTCGAAGTATATCATAGTGTTTTATCTTGTCCTAATCTTACATTATGTTTCCCTAGCAGCTGCCTGAAATTATGTCGAGATGCTGTTACCTATTTAATTTATTTATCATGCCATTTATTTCAGCATTTGGATCCCTGCTTATTTTGGGTTTTGGTAAATTATATTCCTTTTCTCTCCTTGTAAATGTTGTCCTTGAATCATAATACCTTATGTAAAATACTCCATTTACAGTGTCCTACTAGTTACGCCTTGTGTTATGAAGTTGTGATTTGAACCTACCCTTACCTTTAGCATCCATATGTTGGTTAATCTTGGTTTTAAACCTGTTAAGGGAATGTATTGAGGATTATTACTCCTTTTAAGTGTGAATGGTTTAGTGTCATGTAGGTAAAGTACCTGCTACATTAGTTGCATGTATTGGTGTGTAATCTTGCAGTAACCTGAAATTAACCTTGTAAACTATTTCCTGAATTATTATCATCATTTTGGGTCTGGTTCTAGTGGTAAATTTGCTCCTGCCTGTGTGCAATTTTTTGTTGTGGTTTTTCCCTTGGCCTGTTATCCTAAATTTTAATTTTAAACATTTATTATTGTTATCTATTACTGGTAGTTTGTGGTAATGTTATGGGTGATAGACCCAGCCTTATTTGGTGTTGTTCTTGCCTGAACATGGTCATGTGTTATAACAATCTTTGAAAATTTTTCCTGTAGCCCTTGTCTTGGTGGGTAGTAAATTCTATTGCTTATGGTGTCCTAAATTTTCTCCTCCTTATGTTCTGGTGCTCCTTAAGAGTACTACCTACCTAGTTTTCTGTTCTGGCCTCATATCCTGAGATCTAACCAACTCGTGTTGGGTTATTTTCATTTAATTTAACACCATGGTACGAGGTATGTTTCTTGAACAAGTTTAATTTTATCTGGTGTGTACCTTGGCAGTGGGGAGGATTCGGTTCATGTTAGTATTGTCGGTTAGGGGATCTTCATTACCGACTCTGATATTTTTGCTTGTCTTGCCATTTGTCATCGTTTACCCATGTCATGGCTGGTATATTTTATTTAACCTTGATGCCTAGTATTAGGTAAGGTTGTTACGGACGGTATGGGACGTCTCGTATGTGAGTTTATTCACTTTATTTTTAGTTCAATGTTTCCCCTGTGTCCCTCTTAGGGAATCTGACGTTCTTGGGTATGCATCGACCCCTGACTTACTTCGAATTCGGTGTGTTTCGGTATGGAACATTATGTTCTTTCTTAATTTGTATCGGATCACCCGGTTTCTTGTGTAGTCACTTGGTTCTTTCAATTCAGTTAGGAGAACATCAACCCACCCATTGCCTTCATTCTCCTTCTGTACCCTTGTATTATACCCTTCGCTGGTTCTGCTTGTCCTGTCTCTCCGTGGGTTAATAGCTACTGTATTCCTTAACCCTGGCCTGCCTATGGTATCTTATTCAGGTAATAGGTTTTTTATTCCTTGGATTGGTGATAGTTGTTGTAGATTTCGTGTGGATTAACCTTTGAGCTCTCTTGTACACCTATGGAATTCCAAATATCCCCACATAATCTCCTTCTGTTTTCCTTCCTGGACATAATCGGATGCACATTGCTTACCTGTGGATTTAAGATTGCTTTCTTCCTCATTTCTTCAAACAATTTACCGTTTTGAATGTTTTTTTCTTCTCGCACACCTCCTAATCCTCATTTGTACGTACCAGTTACAATTATCTGTGAAAATATGCCATGGTAATGTGTTTTTTTGATAACCATGCCAATAGGTAAGAAATATCTCATGATCTAATCATCTCATTTACCCTGCGCTACTAATTTCTCTCTGTGAAACTCGTGGTTGCATGTTATTGTCTCTTGAATATTATACCAGTAAAATTTGATTAAATTTTGGCATCCTGGTATTATTGCTTGTGGTATGTAGTTGGGGTTTTGGTCCTACCTTGGGATCTGGCATGTTCCAAAGAAGGTTATAGCTGATATTTTGGGAAAACTACTGTTGGTGATCATTTCTGGGTTACATGAGGTTACCTAACATATGTTATCTGGGGATATTCTTCAAATTTTCCATTGTGTTAATTCTTGATGTACTACTGGCTTCATGATTACCCTAACCTTTTTTAGGATTGCCCCAAACCTAGGGTTTTTCTTGTGTGTTCTTATGTGTAATTGGAGTTTTGGTGGTTTCCTTACCCTAGTTGATATTGAATGTATTAAGGGAATTGTGCTGAGGGTTCGATGCCCTTTTAAACAATGGTGCAACGTCTCTTCTGATTGTTTTGGTTTCGGGGGTAAGGCATGGTAGATATGTAGGCTAGATATGCTTTAGGTATGTTATATGTGGGATGGTGCGGTTTGCCATCTCTGATCTGTTTGGGGTTCTTGGGGTAAGCGTCGTGTTCATGATGTGAATTTGTATCTTGTTTTTTTAAAAATTGGTTTTTATGGTGGAAATGTTGTAGTTCTCTTAAAATTACATGCCTTGTTGAGGGTCTAATTGTCATGTCAGGTTGTTTGGTATGTGTGCATGCCTCTTTCTGTCATCGCCTATGTTTTCGTGTCCTATTTCCTCCTCGCATATTCCATTATTTATATGGAGTGTGCCTTGGTCTGGTTCCCTTATTCGGGTGTGGGCTGTCTGTCGTGCCTCATCCGTTTATGACTCGGTGAGATCCATACAGTGTGCACTTGCATGTAAAGTATTCCTAGATTGGTTGCGTTGTGCATTTGATGTTGCGAAGACACAGACATTTGGGTTGTTGACTAATAATTAAAGACTTTTGGTCAATTGTTGGCCTTGTTATATGCCAGCCAAACCTACTCCATGTTGTTATGTAATTCATTTAAAATGTTACATATTAGGGTCACCCTCGGTGAATAATACTATAGAATGCAACCTTCTAAAGGGAATGTACTAATTATTCACTAACCCTTATGTATGTTAACCTCGGGGAATATTGTTGTACGTTTAATTTTGAGACTGTTTGCTCCAAGGAGATGAAGTTAATGCGAATTAGATTTCCTTGTGTCACTTAATAGGGCTTATTATTATGATGTGGTGTCACATGAGTTATTTTTTGTTTTCATCCCTTGGAGAATTTCATTTACATAACACAGTCCCGGGGGGAGGTTTTTATTCAATGTAAGCATTTAAGTCTACTAGATGTAACCTTGCTTGAAGTCTGAAAGATAAAGTTTTCTTTCCTCGGTGGTCATATTACAATTATGAAAATCTATTACTTGCCACTTCTAAATTACACTTGCTAAAATTTTGTAACATGATACCTTCAGTTATGGCATATGACATTTCAATATTACTGCGTTTTAGTCGCATTATGGTTGTTCTGGTGGTGCTGTGGCCTTCCCCTCTTGTTTCAGAGCTGGTCTGGAGCTCTATGTTCGTGATATTCAGAAACCAGGACCATGGTACATCATACCCCTGATTTGATGGAAGTCTACATCTCCCTCGATCCTTCAAATGTATTGCTATCCACGTTTAAAAAAAAGGAAGGCCACATTGTGAAACCTCGAAAGCCTTTGGACGTATACTGGTGCCTGTGTATCCATGATCGCTACTCATGTTATATTAATTTTATTATTATTGGTTCATTTTCTGCCCCCTGGGGGGTTTTTGGGGGGGGGAGTTGTAAGGTTAATACTTTATGTTTAATCTCCTTCAAACATGTCCTCCTTAAATTGTTAGCAGAGGTATACATATCTTTGTCTGTGTACCTCTGTATCACGCTGCTCTCATTGTGGCTATTTTCCTCCTTCCCCCTCCACTCGCTCCCTATTACTAGCGATAACGGCGGGGCCTTGACTAGTGTTGTGGAAGCCATTTTGCATTTTGTTTCCTGTCCTTGTACGGGACGGACGTGCCATGTGAGGGTTTATATTAATCCAGGGTTTTTCCCTGGTTTTCCCCCTTTTGGGGTGTAACTTTGGTAGGTTCTGACCTTTTTTAACTATTCTTATTTTGTTTACGTAAATTCTACTTGTGTTATATTATTCTGTTCTGATTCTCCTTCTGACCCGTCATTCTCGCTAGTCCATAACTGACCCCTTTTCAAAAACTCATTTTCTTCTGGTTCCCGATTTATTTTTCAGTGGTCAGCTATGCTAATTTAACCTTCCCTTTATGCAAGGTATCAAAGTTGTTCTATTGAATGAATGTAATTATGTATAGGGTTATACCCATTTCAAACTTGGCAAGCTAAATATGCCTAACAGATCTGTAAGTTTAAACCTTTAACACCAACCATCCTGGGTGGTAAATTGTTATTTCTTAACGGAGCTGTGAAAAATGAATTCCAATCCGTACAACGGTGTTTGGTTACTCGTTGACCGTCTAATTTTAATTTTGTTCGCGGTTGTCTTGGTGACATTTATTGTCATTGAGATTGATTGACATTGTTCGATTGAAGGAGATGACTGATGTTTTTTGCTGGAGACTGACACGGCTACGTTTACTGTTGGTTCTTGTGAACTTGACTTGGAATTTTGGGGAATTATTATTATTATTATTATTATTATTGATTTCTTTATTTCTCCCCGGTAACTGATTTCTTGGTGAGATCCGTGCGATCTCTATGGTGATTTGGTACGTGAAGTGTTGAATTTGGGAGTAACTTCTCCGTTTCCTGTACGGCTCTGGTTGAGTCGGTGTGGTATTTTATTGTAATTACTCCTCTGCGCTTGTGACGCCCTTCTGATTATGGGCATATGATCTAACCTATGAAATATTATATCGAGCGGTTATTCCTGCTCACGCCGATAAGCTCCTGAAGTATTGGTAAATGTATTACCGTGTTTCCCCTTTTTTTCTGGTCTCCACTGGCCCTGTGCTGTCACACATTGAAATTATTTCTTAAAACTGTATTCTGCTATTTCTCGAGTTAACCAATTTGTTTTGTGCCTGTGCTGTACCTCTGGTTTGTGAGGTTTCACATGTTTCGCGTTTTGGGGTCTTCCCTGTTTTCTGTGTCCTGTTAATTTATGTAGGTATTTCCAGATTAACATCGTGGTAAGGATAGAATTCATTTCTCTCCTTGTGATTGTGAATTCATGTAAATTATTATTAGCTCCACCCTTTGAAACTTTAATTTCGCAAACCTCTTGGTTAATCTTCGTTTACTTCAACCTGGTGTAGTATTTCATTTTGTGTTTCAATTAAATTTCTATATTCCTAAACCTCGGCTTTATCCTTTCGTGTTCATGAAAGTGCACTAATTGTTAAATTACTATGATACTGTAATACTATTGGTCACGGTTGCCAAGATCTAAAAGCACCTTCTACATACCATCCTCGAGGTAAGTTGTTGTTTTGGTTTTTAAAAAAAAATCTTGCATTTACTTATTGCTTTAACTGTTTCTATGTGGTGACTCTGAGTGATAAATTACTTGGACCTTCTGGGTGCATTATCTTCGGTAAACGCTGTGCACCGGGGTACTTACTACCATTGAACTGTCACTTGACTATCGCCTACTACGTCACTGTGTCTCGAGACTTACCAGTTACCTTGGTACCAAAGGATTATTTACTAGTGAGTCGCTCTGAGCTTCTAGTGTTATGTTTGTTGACCTAGCTCCTTATTGTGCTAAAAGTGTTTTCATATCGTTGTACCAAACTCGTTCTAATTTATGTACTGACCTAACCCGTCCATCACTGCGTGTCTATAGTCAGCCTTAGTGTAGCAGTGCTACGGATACTGTCTGAGTTTCTAATTGGTCCTCACCGTATACTTGTAATCAATCTAACTGTAACTGGGTATATCTCTTGGTATTTTAACTAATTGTCGTGACACCCTTAAGTGTAACCCAAACCTAACCTTAAAATAATTGCATTGTCACTGTTCTTATTAACGCACATCACAGTGTCATTGTACTTAAGTGTGCAGCACGTTACAATACAACGACTGTTAACTATTACCGCGTAACTCCTAGACTCGTTGTCGAAGGTGTACACAGGGGTTTTGGCGAATAGGATAACAAATTGGGCGGAACAGTAGGGTAGGATATCTGAGTACCAAAATGGATTTCGGAAAGGAAGGAATACAGTCGATAATGTTTGGATTCTGGACACTTTGATTACAAAGTATGTGAGGATAGCAGGGCGTAAATTATTTATAGCAGCGATTGACTTAGAAAAAGCCTTCGATACGGTCAGTAGGGAGGCGCTATTTTTGAGATTAAGGGAGGTTGGAATGTCGAAGAAAATGAGGGTGGCAATAGAAATTATTTATGAGGAATTGTTTGTGATGATTAAATTGCAGGATGGAAGGTTGAGTAAGTGTTTTGAATCGAAAAGCGGGTTGAGACAGGGGTGTAAGCTATCCCCGATATTATTTATATTATGTATAAATAATATTTTAGCGGGGCATGGTCGAGACGCATGGCAATGCCCTTGGATAGGGAAAATGGAGGTTCCGGGGTTTCTATTCGCGGATGACTTATTGATTTTGGCTTTGACGGCAAGTGGGTTGCAAAAAGGATTGGACAAGGTAGTTGAGTATACTAGGAAATGGTCTCTCAGAGTAAATGTAAGAAAGACTCAGATAATGGTGTGTAGGAAAAGGGGTGGGAGAAAGAAATAATAAAGAAGCTTGGAGGCTAGATCAGGAAGAAATTAGACCAGGGGGAAACATTGAGTACCTAGGTGTAATAATTAGTAAGAATGCTTCTTGGAAAAATCAGTGTAAGATGGCAAAATTTAAAGGAAGAGGAGCGCTTGCGGCAGTAGGGGTATTAGAAAAGAAATTTCCAGACGTTAAATACAAAATTCAGAAAACGGTGTTTAAATCACTGATAATGGGCAAAATGCTATTTGGGGTTGAAGTATGGTGAATGGAGGAGGGCAGGGATGAACTAAACCAGGTGGTGGCGAAATTTAGTAAGATCATGATGGACCTCCCAAATTGTACAGCCAATGCCGGTGCCAGATTAGTCTGTAAATAATCGATAGAGGTTGAAATATCTAAGAGGGTGTTCAAGTACTGGATTCGATTGGAGGAAGGGAAGGGTGGGGCATTAGTACAAGAAACGTTTAGTTTTCAGAAAGGTATGACAAATGAAGCTTACTTGGTGAATAAGTGCAAAAAATGGTTACAAAAGATTGGATTGGCGGTATATGGAGAGGTCTGGGGGGGGGGTAGGAATAAATGGGTATGGGTACAATTTCCAGAAGGGTACACAGTCTATCGTAGAGACCGAGGAGATAAAAAGGGAGGGGGTGTTTATTCTGGTGAAGGAAACATATTGTTCACATGAATGGTTTACCGATGAAAGGGATGAAATATTAGGGATAAAATTAATTTGTGATAATATGAAGGAGGTGGGAATTATAGGAACATACAGGCCTGAAAGAGAGGAAAGAGACATGGAAATATTTGAGAAAATAATAGATTATACTCATAAGAACAATAATAATGATGTGGTAATAATTGGGGGAGATCTAAACTTGCCTGAGGTTGAATGGAATGGAGCTGTAAGTGTAGCCCATGAACAGAAACTGGCAAATTAGTTAATTTGGGAGGGAGGATTTACACAAGTAGTACAAGAACCGACTCGTCTCAATAACTTACTAGATGTATTCTTGGTTAAACCATGGGAAATTGTTGATAAAACTGAGGTAATTGGAGGAATAGGTGACCATAAGGCTGTAATAATGGATGTAGGACTGGTACCAAAAAGGCTTAATAAGAGGGTCACACAAGACAAGAAATTGTACAGAAAAACTAAAGTTGATGAATTTGGGACTTACCTTAAATCACAATTCAGTTGTTGGATAAGTGAAGGGAGTAATATGGATACACTTTGGGCTAAATTCAAAGAAATCATTTGGGAAGGAGAGAAGAGATTTGTACCTGTTAAGAAGGGTAAAATGACCTCAGACCCTGTTTATTATACAAGGGAAATAAGAAAATTAAAAATAAAATGTAGAATAGTAAACAGGAAAATCAAAGAAGGTAGGGAGAGTAGAGAAAGTAGAAAAGAGCTAATGAGGGAACTGAATAGAGTGAAAAATGAAGCAAAAGAGAATTACATGAATGGCATACTTCAAGAGGGCAATGACCACAAAGGGAAATGGAAAAAAGCTGTATTCATATATCAGGAATCAAAAAGGAAAAGGAATCCAAATTCCTACAATGGTGGGAGAAGGGGGTGAACACTATTTAACAGATACTGAGAAAGCAAACCTCTTTAGTAAGGAATTTAGAGATTCAGTAGTTGATTGTCAGGAGTTGGAAACCGAAACAGAAGTTACAGAGGGACAGACACAGAGGGAAACAGGAAGCTTCTCGTTCACAAATGAAGATATTTTCAGAGAAATCCAACTGCTTCAGCAAGGAAAAGCAGCAGGAAGTGATCAAATTACTGGGGAGGTGATAAAGACAATGGGGTGGTACATAGTGCCTTATTTAAGATTTCTCTTTGACTATGTCATAAATAATAGTGTAATACCAAAGGAATGGAAGGAATCTATAATAATACCAATTTATAAAGGAAAGGGTGATAAAAGGAAACCAGAGAACTACAGACCAATCAGCCTGACCAGTATAGTTTGTAAAATACTGGAGAGTTTAATATCAAAGTACATCAGAGGGATATGTGATGATAAAAATTGGTTCATGAGGAGCCAGTATGGATTTAGAAAGAAATTTTCTTGTGAGGCACAACTGGTGGGATTTCAGCAGGACATATCAGATCAATTGGATTCAGGAGGCCAGTTAGATTGCATAGCCATAGATCTTTCCAAAGCCTTTGATAGAGTGGGACATGGAATATTATTAAAGAAATTGGAGGGAATAGGATTGGACATAAGGGTTACACGTTGGGTAAAAACATTTCTAAATTCAAGGGTTCAGAAAGTCAAAGTAGGAATTAACGTATCGTAGGAAGAGAAAGTTTGGAAGGGAATTGCACAGGGTAGTGTAATCTTTCCGTTACTTTTCTTAATATACGTAAATGTTTTAGGGAACAATATAACATCAAAAATGAGATTGTATGCAGATGACATAATTGTTTATAGGGAAATAAATACCATTGAGGATTGTTCAGAATTACAAAGGGACCTTGAGGGTATCCAAGAATGGGTTGAAGAAAATAACATGAAGGTTAATGGAGGCAAATCAACTGTTACAACATTTACAAACAGAAGTTTTAAAACTGAATTTGAATATACTTTGGATGGGGTAGTTATCCCAAAAGATGGCAAGTGCAAATACTTAGGTGTAAGATTTGAAAGTAATTTGCACTGGAAGGGTCATGTGGATGACATTGTTGGGAAAGCATACAGATCGTTACATGTCATAATGAGGCTACTTAAAGGATGCAACAAAGAATTAAAAGAGAAAAGTTACTTAAGTATGGTTCGTCCATTATTGGAATATGCAAACAGTGTTTGGGATCCTCACCAAGAATACCTAATAAAAGAAATAGATAGTGTGCAGAGGAAAGCAGCAAGATTTGTAACAGGGGATTTCAGGAGAAAGAGTAGTGTGTCAGAAATGTTAAAGAAACTAGGGTGGGAAACTTTAAGTAAGAGAAGTGAGAAAACTAGACTTATAGGTTTATATAGAGCCTATACAGGAGAAGCAGCATGGGGAGATATCCGTGAGAGGCTTCAGTTGGAAAATAATTATATCGGCAGGACTGACCACAAATATAAAATTAGAAGGAATTTTAGCAGAAGCGATTGGGGTAAATTTTCTTTCATTGGGAAGGGTGTGAAGGAGTGGAACAGTTTACCAGGGGTAGTGTTTGATCCTTTTCCAAAATCTGTACAGATATTCAAGAAGAGAATAAACAGCAACAGCAACAGAGAAAATAAATGAAATGTTAGAGGGCATTCGACCAGTGCAGGTTAATATAAATAAAAAATGTGTGTGAATAAATTAATTCCATCCCCTGGTCTAAGGAGTTTGGACAGCCAAAGTAGGGGACTGCCTGTAGGGGTGAAGTACAGTGGGGACTTCGAGGGCCCTGGGACCGTTACGGTAGCTGTGAAGGCCCTTTAGGAACTCTGAAAAGTGGTGGTAAAAGGGGCTCTGGTTAAGACGCAGCAGGTCGTTAAGCTACTTAGGTTCCAGAATGGGTAAAGAAAAGAAAAAGTAAATAAATGCAATGTAAATTTTAATCTTATACCAGTTGTACAGTATCATTTGAAGTAATTCCACATACTGTATATCAGATGACTATATTTGTAAGTAGTACAGGAGATATTATAAGTAGAATTTTGTAAACAATGTAAATTTATTAAGGATGAGCTGTGTGTTTAATAGAAAAAAATGTTAGCGTAAATTATATAATATTGTATTATAGGAAAATTTTATTCTCTTGTTAATTTAATATTTAGTGCTTGACAATAATGTATTTTAGTGCACCATTTGCCACCGAGGTAAACACCTCATTTGGAAATAAAGAGATTTTGATTTGATTTGAAAGGATAAAGGGAAGACTACTAGATATTGAAAGACAGAGATTAATAGGGGAACGTAGAGAGAGAGTCTCTTTATCAGTATTAAATAAATTGGTGGAAGTAATAAACCCGAAAACGGAGCTTGAAGGTAGAAGGGATAAGAGAGGTTTGTATTGGTGGGTATTGAGTGTTCCGAGGAATAGGGGATGGGTACGGAGTGAGAATAGGGATAGATGTGTGTTATGTGGAGAGATGTGGGAGGACCTGCATATTTTTAATCAATGCCGAGCTTTAGCGGAGATAAAGATCAAACTACTTAGAAGGATCTGGACATGGTAGGGGAAAGCTATAAGATGACATCTTGGTTATGTAGAGAGTGGGAGAAAGGAACGAATATAGCGAAATTCTTAAATGTGGCCAGAGCTATATTTATAAAGAAATTGAGGGAGTAACAGGGGTTGTGCAGATAATGTGGTGCTTGCCGAGGGATGAAGGGGGTAGGCATTCTGCTCAGAGGAATGGATATCCGCCCTGAGCAGACGCGGGAAGGGTATCATGGTAACCATGATATCAGAAGAGGGGGCTGTAGTGTTAGGGGAAAGGGGGAGAACACTTTGCCCTGTGGAAAGGTGATCCGCCTGGGGCAAATTGTTGGAAAGTAGATAGAGAAGTAGTAGGATGGGAGGAGGTGATTGATTAATGACTTGAGGAATATGAGAGTAGATGTGTTTATGAGAAGAGATGGTAACAAGGCAAAGCCTGAGAAAATTAGGTAAGAGTTGATAAAAGGGGAGGTTGAGTAGGCTTGAGGGTAGTGTAAATTGAAGAAGCTGGTATATCGTTTAAGTTTATCGTGGATAGATGAAATGAAGCTTAGGTGGAAGCAAAAAATATATATATAGTGAGATGACTGAGTGAACTAATGGACTTGGAATGGAGCACTGTCTGTTTGTGTGTAAATGAGGAGTGAAAAGAAAAATGGATTGTTTAAGTGTATATGTGGGAGGAGGGGGTATAAAGAAGGTGTATGTAATAGAATTGAGATAGATTAAGTGGGACTGTATTTAAGGAGAAATTATGAAAGTAGGTCATATGAAAAAATTTAAATGGTGTAGATGCCTTGAGGAGGGGTGTAAAACTGAGGGATTCTTGATGTTTAATGTACTAAGTTTAATAGGATGGAAGAAATTAGATAAGTCTAACAGTCTGACGTAAGTGTGGTCCTGTAGATTGAGAAGACTGAGTGAACTAATGGACTTGTAATGGAAACTGTTTGTGTGTAAAAAAAAAGTTAAATGGTTTTAAAGTAAGCTGGTATATAGTTTAAGTTTATCGTGAATAGTTGAAATGAAGCTTAGGTGGAAGCAATATATATATATATATATATATATATATAGTGAGATGACTGAGTGAGCTAATGGAATGGAGCACTGTCTGTTTGTGTGTAAATGAGTGAAAAAATGGATTGTTTAAGTATATTTGTGTGAGGAGGGAGTATAAAGAAGGTGTATGTAATAGAATTGAGATAGATTAAGTGGGACTGTAGTTAAGGAGAAAATGCTGGCAGTATGGAAATTATGAAAGTAGGTCATATGTAAAAAAGTTAAATGGTGTAGATGCCTTGTTGAGGGGTGTAAAATCGAGGGATTCTTGATGTTTATGTACGTAGTTGAATAGGATGGAAGAAATGGGATAAGTCTAATAGTCTGATGTAAGTGTGGTCCTGTAGATTGAGAAGACTGAGTGAACTAATGGACTTAGAATGGAAACTGTTGGTGTCTAAGTAAAAAAAATTGTTTTAAGTGCGATGATGAGGGATGTAATATGGTTGTTAGTTGATGTTTAAGTCTTAAGCTTAAAAACGTAAGATGTAGTGGACGAGAATAGTGCGAGAAAGGAGAAGGTGACGTATCAAAGGGAGAGGGAGGGGATGGGCCTTGACCCACCCCAAAGAAGTTAAACTGGAGCACGTCTGCACGGGAAGAAAAAGGAGAGGGAAGATAGAGAGCTGACAACGAACATAGTAGGTGTGACGTACATAGCGGAAGTGTGTGGCAAGCCATGTGTTGGGTCTAGTTTCCGCCAAGCTGGCTTGTCACACATGGTAGGGAGGGAATACATTGTCAGCAAGTGTAGGTGAGATAGGAGATCAGTTCTCACGTGGCGAGGCTGGTGGCTGCGGTCAACGGGTTGGTGGGCATGTATTCCATACCAGGGCTGACGCAGCGACATGTCTACTAACAATTTTTTTTAAGTGGTATGTGGGGGAATAGGGTAGTTTGTAGTCCGGTGCTTCCTGCACGTATGCTGGCTATCCGCGTACGTGTGGGGGAGCACTGAGTAGATGTAGAGGTAGATAATTTAGTTAAGTAGTTTTAGGAGAGATGTATTGCCTATTGTTTGTTTGTTCTGTGTTTCGCTCTGCCTTTATTACCTGTAGGCCGATGGTGTTTACTAGGGTGGGTAATAAAGATATGTATGTATGTATGTATGTATGTATGTATGTATGTATGTATGTATGTATGTATGTATGTATGTATGTATGTATGTATGTATGTATGTATGTATGTATGTATGTATGTATTACCGTGTAACCTCTTTAACTTCTTTTTAAATAGAAGTTTACAGGCGTATCGTGTTTTTTAATGTAGTAAATTATTACCTTCGCGAGAGTTTGAACGAATATCTATACGAAATACCGGAGAAGTTGCTGCATAATTACGGTACTATTCCTTATGATAATCTGCCTTTGTAAGTATAACCAACGAACCTACAGATATTTACAAATATTTTAAAAGTTAATATTATTACCTAAAGTATTTCCTAAACCTAAATTCGAAACAAGGTACACCTAGCTAGCCTACTTAACCTAAAAAACGTAATTTACTGAAGACCAACTGAATTACTTGTTACAAAATTTAAATAAATATCACTACTCCCAATTTCTACCAACAAGCACTAAACACCACTATATAAATAGCACTAAATGAATCAGATATACACAAAATTAAGCTATTTCAATAGGTTTTCACTACTTTATCACTACAATAATGCAAGAGCTCTCTCAACAGCCGACCGTTCTCAAGCGCATCCAACAATGCCTGTTGTATGACGTGTGGCAAACTAAAGACTGTAAACTAGATATGAATTTCCTGGAACTTTTAAAAGAAAGTAAGGATTTTTACTCAATCGTAGGTGTTGTTTTAGAAACTTGTACTTCCCTGCCCGCAACAACGTGCACAGCGGAGAGGAGTTTCAGCACGCTTCGTAGGGTGAAATCTTGGCTTAGATCAACAATGACAAACGATCGACTTAGTGGGCTTTACATTCCGCCTTTGCACAGTGGAAGAATGGCGGAGGACAAACAGAAATTTATTAAAAAAGGTTCTCACTCGATTTTAGAGAGCACCTTCTAGTGGTAGTGGTGGTGATTATTGTTTTAAGAGGAAGTACAACTAGGCAACCATCCTCTGTATAACACTAATCAGAGGGAAAAATGGAAGGGATCCGACACTTCGAAAAAAGAAGATATTGGTCAAAGAAAGACAAGGGCCACGAAGGGCGTGAAAATTAAAGACTCCCTAGCCCACGCAAACCTAATAGCGTCGGAGTCGGAAAAGAACAAGAGTTAACCAAGAGAGGTCGGATAGGATAGATGAAAGTGAGGAGCCTGACACAAGTAAGTGGAAGCAATGTCATGGCTCAGCTGAGGGCCCCGTGGTCGCCAACCCACGCTCCAAAGTTCACAGCCCCTGAGGCCCCTTTTAGTCGCCTCTTACGACAGGCAGGGGATACAGTGGGCGTTATTCTACCGCCCCCACGCACAGGGGGGAGAAGCTACTAGGAGAAAGCAATTTCTCTTACCAGATTTTTTATGTTTAAGGACATATTATGTAAAGAAAACGTAAATTAAATTATTAATCAGGTGTAAGCGTACTTTACGTCTATTTATATACAAATAATACATAATATTCTTCAAGTAATATATATGTTTTGATTGAATGAATATGTATGCTGGAAATCGTATTACGACACTAAGGCTTCATATTCGTAACGCTGTTAAATCACTACAGACTTTTTGATTCGTACTTTTCTCTTCTCATTTAAAGTTGACAGAACATTTGCGTAGAAAGTGCTTTTTTACCACTGCCGTGAAACTAAGTGTGTGAGGAAATAAAATGAACAATGCAAAGTTAGTCACTCCGTACAAATGTTTCATTATTCTAACAATAGCTCAGCAAGATATTCATGATTGGCTGTGAAGAACAGGAAAAACGTGGTGATCTACTGTAACGGTGAGTACAAAACTAGATTTTAAAATAACATTTGGGAACATTATTTTTAAGTAATTGACAAATTATTATATTGTGTGTGCTATTCGAATAATTAGCCAGGTTGAGTTTTAGAGATATTTCTAAAGTTTAATTTAACATAGAGACTTGGAGTTTTCTCAAAATATATCCATCTGTTTAGAAATTCCGCCAACTTGGTTAACATTACGGTACCGGGCGGTACACCTCCACGCCGCAAGTTCAAATCTTGCGCCAATTGAAACACCTCTACAGGAGAAGCTCTGAACTTTACTACTGAACTAATTCTACGGTTTATCAGAAGATGTCACTGAGTGTTTTTGATTTGCTTTTGTTTTTCATGGGATCAAGAAGTGTGGACATTCTCTAACAGATGTCTCTACCAAAAACTATGGTAATACACTCTGGTGTGATGGAATGTACTCTCCTGAAGAAATTTCGTATTCCTAAGTTTTGTTTTTACTAAATTTTGTTCTGTGGTTTGTGGGTTGGCAACATTAATCCTTTCTTTCCGCCTGTTTTGAATTTAACCAGTCACTAATTTCTGTAATTAATTTTCTTCCAATCATTGCTTTCTTCTTCGAATTTCCATGTGTAATTATTTGTCTACCAATAAAATTGGGGGGTGTGTCTACTCATTCCTGAAAGGTCACGAATTTTCCACGAGGGTATAAAAACGGCTGATTTTCTTGTCTCGGTGCCACTAGTATAACATCTAACTCAGTGTGTGGATATGTAGCAGGGGGCGGGAAGCGCCTCTTCCTTCAAGCAGCAGTTCTTCTACAAGGTAATGGCCTTTTAACATCTTTATTTCTTGCTAGCTCAGCAGTCTAACTCTCGGGGAGGGTTCGAATCATTTAATATGTAACCCATCTTTTTAAAATGTAAATTCCTTTTCTGTCTATGTAAAATCTACAAATCTCTTTTACTGTAAAGCGGGAATAGAGAGTGCTTTACCCTCTCGAGCTCCCCTTCATTTTGAAATTGAGGTGACTACGTTTTCATAACCGTTTCTTCTCTTCCTTAATGTATTAAAGTTTTCTCATACGAGTCACCTCCCTAGCTTGGGATTAGCCCCTGTATTATCGGCCTAGCGCCACGTAGGTTTTAAAAAACTTTAGTGTAGGAGTGCAAGTAATCGCCTCCATTCAATTTTGTATTTTGGGCCATTTATTTAACTTGTTTTGTTTTCCTTCCTGAGAAGGCCCAGTAGATTGGGTACAAGGTACCCCTGTACCATTATATGTGTGCCTTGAGGGCAATTAGTGTGAAGTCTGCTTATGGCCTCCTGATAGGCTTGAACTTTGAGAGCGGGTCTGCTCTTTCCTTAATTTGATCTCTGTGTGCCTCTAGGAGGCTTAACATTGTAATTACGAGCAAGTGCTCCTTGGCATGATGGAGTTTTCTGCCCCTTTGTTCAATTTTGTACCTTGGTAAAGTTGGGCTAATAGCTCAAGGATTGTGATTGTGGGGCTGGAAGCCCAGACCTTGTAATTATCCCCTAACACTTGTAATTTCTTTGTATCTGATTCTGGCTTGTTGTTAACTTGTTAAGTTTTCAAATTCTATGTCACCATTGTTAAATTTTGAAAATATGACCTTTGTTGAAATTTTAATTCATCTTTCGAACTTGTAGTTAGACGCAATCCAGCCCGCACCTTCCTTCACCTCTGACTTCCACGGATAACTCCGTAACAATTACCATTTTAAGAACGGTTTGATTTCTAATTTTTGGAAATACGACATGATTATTATATTATTTGCAACCATTTTAAGAACTGAAACATTTGACAATGAATCACCGAAGAGGAAAACAGAGTTTTGTGGTCAAAATCTTTGAAATGAAGGCTAAATGTCCATCCATTCCGGCAGTAAAGTAGCCAACGGTTTCAGAGGAGCGAAGTGCTGCATTTAACGAAGCAAGTAAGAAACGCAATGAAAATGGGTGTGGGTGGGTTTTGTTGCGTATCATCATCATCTAGGTAGGTAATGAAACGAAATAATGTATCTTCTTTATAGCAGGAAAGTTGATCTAGAAAAGTGTTATTCCCCCCCCCCCTGGAAAAGGTCCTGCGGACGCCCATATTTTCTGGCTTCCTCCCTCCCCATAGGAGTACGGTACGTAAAATAGTAAAGAAGTTCCGCACCACCGGGCCTATTCTTAACAAGAAATCACGCAGGAGACGAATCGTTTTAACAGAGAGAAACCTTGACGAAATAGGAGCTCTCTTGGAATGAACTACAACAAATTCCCTGTCGCGTCTCGCCGTACAAGTTAATGTGTTATTAATATTAACTTATGCCCACAAAGCAACAAAACTCTTAAAAGCCAAACGGTAAAAATCCTCCCCTGTCCAACTTTCAAGACGACCTTACAGTTTCGCTAGGCTTCGGTATTGTAACTCGTTACTTCAGTCAGTTAACGATGGGTATGTTGACCAAGAAATTTTATGTTATTGTGATGAGGCATGGCTACACTTAAGTGGCTATGTAAAGATTCAGAACAATCGCTACTGGTGTGCAGAAAATCAACACAAGCTGCATGTCCGTCCACTTCATGATGTAAAGATAGGAGTTTGGTGTGCAATAAGTGCTCGCAGTATTATAGGGCCTATATTTATCGGTGAAACAATAAATGCTGATCGACATATAGACCTCATTCTCAGACCATTCTTTCAAGCGCTGATGAAAGAAGAAAGGAGTAATGTGGTTACTTCATGCAAGATCATGTGACGGCACACACCGCTAATAGGTCTATCGGGAAGTTTTCGATGATCGTGTGGTTAATTATCCCCCTAGATCCCCTGATTTAAATCCCTGTAATCATTACCTGTGGGGGATGCTGAAGGGAAAAGTGTATGTGAACAACCCTCACACAAGAGAAGAACTACAAGAGCATTACATAAGTCATTTCAAACATCACATGTGCTAAGATTCGCACCTGTTTACGAGGTATCAGGCGTGTTTAACAGCTGAGGGACAAACCTTTGAACATCAAATGTAATGCCAGGTAGGTTTTAAACTAATAGGTTCACTAGAAATTGCTTTCTATAAGTGTGAATCGCCGCAATGTAGTGGGGAGGAAAAGCTTGCATTATACCGGCTAGCGCCGGAGTGTCATTGCGCCAGACGTGCCGTGCTCTGAATGGTGCTCCGGAGCGAGCCATAAAAAAAACCCTGTATAAGATCCAATAATACTGCTTTGTGGAACACCTCTCTTCACTACAGGTTCAGATCATGCTCTCATTCAGTGGTGTTCGAAATTTGCAGTTTGCGTACCTCCAAAATACAACTATTTAACTTCGTAACACCGAAGTACGAGTATATTGCGATTACACCAGAAATGACACCGACACCGACACTGACAGGTCTTTTGGTGACGATGGGATAGGAAAGAACTAGGAGTGGGTGAGGGATGCCCAGAGCAAGTGGGACAAGCTGCAGTCGCTGGGATGACACACAAGCAGCTAAGACGCTACACCATCCTTTTCCCCAATAATAAAAATAATGTATTATACACTGACTGACAGAGCAAATGCAACACCAAGAAGGAGTGGTCAGAACTTTATGCCAATTGCAGGGTAGACTGACGTCACTGAGGTATGCTCATGATGTGAAATGCGCCGCTGTGCTGCGCACGTAGCGAACGATAAATGGGACACGGCGTTGGCGAATGGCCCACTTCGTACCGTGATTTCTCAGCCGACAGTCATTGTAGAACGTGTTGTCGTGTGCCACAGGACACGTGTATAGCTAAGAATGCCAGGCCGCCGTCAACGGAGGCATTTCCAGCAGACAGACGACTTTACGAGGGGTATGGTGATCGGGCTGAGAAGGGCAGGTTGGTCGCTTCGTCAAATCGCAGCCCATACCCATAGGGATGTGTCCACGGTGCAGCGCCTGTGGCGAAGATGGTTGGTGCAGGGACATGTGGCACGTGCGAGGAGTCCAGGCGCAGCCCGAGTGACGTCAGCACGCGAGGATCGGCGCATCCGCCGCCAAGCGGTGGCAGCCCCGCACGCCACGTCAACCGCCATTCTTCAGCATGTGCTGTTCCAATATCGACCAGAACAATTTCCCGTCGATTGGTTGAAGGAGGCCTGCACTCCCGGCGTCCGCTCAGAAGACTACCATTGACTCCACAGCATAGACGTGCACGCCTGGCATGGTGCCGGGCTAGAGCGACTTGGATGAGGGAATGGCGGAACGTCGTGTTCTCCGATGAGTCACGCTTCTGTTCTGTCAGTGATAGTCACCGCAGACGAGTGTGGCGTCGGCGTGGAGAAAGGTCAAATCCGGCAGTAACTGTGGAGCACCCTACCGCTAGACAACGCGGCATCATGGTTTGGGGCGCTATTGCGTATGATTCCACGTCACCTCTAGTGCGTATTCAAGGCACGTTAAATGCCCACCGCTACGTGCAGCATGTGCTGCGGCCGGTGGCACTCCCGTACCTTCAGGGGCTGCCCAATGCTCTGTTTCAGCAGGATAATGCCCGCCCACACACTGCTCGCATCTCCCAACAGGCTCTACGAGGTGTACAGATGCTTCCGTGGCCAGCGTACTCTCCGGATCTCTCACTAATCGAACACGTGTGGGATCTCATTGGACGCCGTTTGCAAACTCTGCCCCAGCCTCGTACGGACGACCAACTGTGGCAAATGGTTGACGGAGAATGGAGAACCATCCCTCAGGACACCATCCGCACTCTTATTGACTCTGTACCTCGACGTGTTTCTGCGTGCATCGCCGCTCGCGGTGGTCCTACATCCTACTGAGTCGATGCCGTGCGCATTGTGTAACCTGCATATCGGTTTGAAATAAACATCAGTTATTCTTCCGTGCCGACTCTGTTTTTTCCCCAACTTTCATCCCTTTCGAACCACTCCTCCTTGGTGTTGCATTTGCTCTGTCAGTCAGTGTATAATTATTTGTCATGGTCTTTGGGCTAAGGAAAGTAAAGATTACAGAAGAAGCCCAAAACTGAGTGGTAAGCAACGACCGGGAAACTATTCCTTGCATTTTCTTTGCTTAATAAATGCCCAATTTTTCGACTATTGGAGTCTTCCGTTCCCTTCTCAGACAACGCGGCAAGCCTTTACAACTTAGATAGAGAAACATGGTTTTTCTCATGAGTGGAATTATGAGGTTTCCATTGCCTGGCAACTATATATATATACGAGTATAATTACACTCAACAATTACTATTTTACTACTACCGAAAATATTGAAGTGAATGAGTCGATTTCGAAACAGAAAATTATAAAACAGCAATACAGCATAAGTAAGCAATTTTACATACCTAGTCAATGGGAGGTACAAACTGACACATATTTTAGAATGAATATTGCAGAAAGGGGACTCTTTGTAGGCGTACAAAGACACGAAATCCAAACAAGGTTTTATTAAAAACGAGCAGCCTGAACTTATTTCTGAACTGTTACCTGAAAACAGAAGCTACAATAAATTTGCGTACCCCTTCAGACAATTCTGCGTACATACCCTTCGTGATACGCCTACCATGCTTTGAATACCACTGCTCTAATACAATTTTCTATAAATTTAGTCCTCCATTCCTTCACTCTTTTGTATAGTCCAACAGTCCTCATTTTCGTCAGTATTCTACCATGAACTACCTTATCAAAAGCTTGGATAGGTGAATAGTGATACAGTCCCTCTGATTTCCTGAATCTAAAATGTAATGCCAGGTAGGTTTAGACTAATAGGTTCACTAGAAATGGCTTTCTATAAGTGTGAATTGCCGCGATGTAGTGAGTAGGAAAAGTGTGCATTATATCGGCTAGCGACGGAATACTATAACATAACCCTCAGTGGAATAAACATTCCTGAACCAAACTGCTTTCTGTCACACCAGTTAGTAATTTTGCAAACATGACTAATATAATCAGAAATAACTCTTTCCCAAAGATTAAATGCAACACGTGCCAACTTGACTGGCCTGTAAATAGGCTCACTGGAAAAAAATTTGTCATCCCTGGAGAAATCATTACAATCGTCATTAATACAATGCAACTCTGCCTCTGGACTTGATAACCACCTGGACTCGGTTATGAAGTAAAGTCCACAAAGTTGTGCAGGTTCGTCGCATCCAGGTTAAGCCACTCGCTGATGATTTGAACTTGCAATTCCACTAAATTGCTGGGATGCTGATGTTGGAATTTTAGCCGCTATTCGAACATGCCCCACGGATTTTTCAATAGGGTTCAAGTCAGGTGATTTCTCAGGCCAATTGAGATGTAATAGAGTTGGGGAGTTTTCAGAAACAGGACATATGCGTCCAGCCCTATATACTTTGCTGTTGTCATCTTGAAAATCTGGGTATCATTAACATACTCATCATACAAATGTTGATTGAAAGGTAACACCCAATCATCTAGAATGTTTAAACAAACATGGTGGATCATATTAGTTGTCATCTCATTGAACGGGCCGAGTCCATAATACGAAAAACACCCAAAAACATCACAGACCCACCTCTGACTTGAACATGATCTTGCGCACATCCAGGATTCAATGCATCATATGGTCTTCGGCGCACTTGATGACGTGTGTTATTGGAATACAGGAAAAACCATGATTCGTCAGAACACATTACGTTCCGCCAGTCAGCTACTATCCATGTTTGATGATTTCTAGCCTAGCTTTATGTCCCATTGCGAACAATAGCCTCTTGCGAGGTGACCGACTCCAAATCAAACAAACATCAAATACAGTAGAGACAATACGCGACACTTCCGGATTTAGCCTTGTTAAAATCGGAGACAAGTCGCAAGTGGCGCTCCTAGTGGCTTGACCTGAAAATTCGCGCTAAAGTCAAATATCAATGGAAATGTATATACCGTACGGAAATGGATAAATATATTACGTCTAGAAAGAAAGTGTTACTAAGTTATTAACTTCGAAGTTGCTAAAGCAATTCTGGATAAATTAATGAAGAATTATTTAACAAGTTATTATTTAAAGACTGAAATTAGATATATAATCAAGATGTGAAATGGACTGCTGTGAAAGGGCTTGATCTTTCATTTATGCATTACTTTTTTAGAATTAGAATTCCTGCCTGAACGTTCACGGCTAGATTTTTCTTCTTTCTCATTTAAAAGCATTGTATCATCACATTAAAACACTTGTCAACAAAAATATCGGAACATTCCTTACACACATGATTCAACGAATTTACATTTAAGAGCTTGACAATTTTCCTTTTAACTTGAAGCCTACTAACAGAAGGAAAACCTATAAATTTAGACTCAAAAACATTCAGACTTTCTCTATAAGCAATACTTGCCATAATGCCATTACATTAGGGTAAAGCAAATTTGCATCATCATATTGTTTCAACAAAATATGTACATTTTTTAAATCACCCATATTTTCTTCAGTACTTGACAACGCATTACGGCATTCCAAATGCGGTAACTTGGAACACAACCAGCCACACTCATATGCATATGTATTTTCCTTAATTAGATCAAACCCACACACCTACAACACCTCGGTATTGAAGGTTAACTGTTGCACTATACAATACAATATGCGCATTATATTTTAAGCCAGTTAAAATATGAGTCGAGCTGGTCAGAAGATTATGAAATACTATAAAAATCTCTTTGTCACTGGAAGAATATATATGCAAACACAATATTACTTACATTTTCTTGTCACGAGAGAAACCGAAGAAAGGCCGCGCATTCTTCTCTACTTCATAGATACTGCAGCCAAACATAGTACATACCTTTCCCCTCATGTTGAAAGCAGATATCAAGGAATGACACACACTACTATTTAATTATGTCAGCTCACTGAAAACGCATAAATAACACCAAAAACTTCACACACAAATACACGTGCTCTTATGACAGAATCAGTAGTTCTCAGGTCAATCCGCTAGAGCTAGCTGTAATAGCTGTCCCTCGATATCTCGCAGAGTGTCGCGTATTGTCTCTACTGTATTTGATTACATGTAGTTCCCGTTGCAATGTTCTCTCGCTAACAGAATGGGATGGACCTCCATTCACTGACTGCAGCAATTCTTGTTGCGTTTGGAAGAGACTTTAATTCACAAGCCGTGTAAAGATTCTCCGGTCCCTCTCAGTCCGAATCTTTTTCCGATCACAATTCTGACATGTTTCATGGCTACATGTAGTATACCACTGCTTGTAGAAATGTTGAGCAGTCTGCTGCGAATCACAACAAACCAGCAACTTCACGCACTGTATGGCCACGGTCATGGCCAAACATGATTGCCCCATTTTGCCACACTGTCACATCCTTACATCTACCCATGTTGAATTACACTGTCCGCTTGAAACATCAATGTTTCAGTACCCGATCGCTACTGCCTTACGGTCACGTAGAGGCAGTGCGTGTGTGGTTGAGCATGGGACTCGTTTGCTGCGCCATAGACAGCCTTAGCGATCCAGGTGTGCGTGCGAACTAGGGCGACTAAATTATTGTCTGGTGAGCTTATATTCTTTATGTTTATCACCCTTTCCTTTGTACAATGAGACTACTATAGAAACTCTCCACTTATCTGGTATAGTTCCTCCATGCAAACAGTTATTAAATAAGAACTTCAGATATGGTAATATATCACTACCCATTGCCTTTAGTACATCCCCATAAATCATTTCAATTCCAGTTGCTTTTCTAGTTTTCAACTTTTGTAGCTTTTTTAAATATTCTGTTTTCATAGGAACATTTCAGTACTTTGCTACTATTAGTCACCTCTTCTACCTCGATCAGCATTGGAAAGGAACAAAAGTGTCAAATTAAGTCATAAATAGTGCGAAAGACGAACACATAATAGGAAAACTTTAGCGACAGGAAGATGGAGTCCTATGATGTGTTCTTTTCCCTGTTCCCCTGCCTGGGTCTAACGACTATCTTTACATACCATAATTGCTGACTAAATAATTCTTCCTTCTGTAAAACCTCGCATATGATGCATGGAATAGCTTTCTGGGAACAGTTTCTGCATTTAAGTACCTATACTAACCCTTATACCGGGTAGTCAACCAGCCCCTTGCAATCCAGTGTTATGCATTCCTTCACATTTACTACAATTCTGAAAGACATCGGTCCTCTCCCTAAACCGGAGCAATACAACGAGATGTGTGTTTACGAGATAGAAGACATCAGGAAATTGAGCGCTTCTATTAATTCATTATGAGTACCTCAAATGAACCCGTAAGACGAGTACAGATTCGCAGAACAAGGACTTTAAAACAGGTGGTGGACGCACAGACCGGTAGCATTGTACTGTTTAGGCTGGGAAGTGGGCGCCGTAGCTCAAGTGTCGCACTATCTCACATGGAAAGCGGGTGGAGGGGGGAGGAGATGTGTGATAGTGGACAGTGCTCGAGGCAAGATTTTTTTAACAGTCAGTTGTCTGGGATGTGGTAAGGTTGCATACTTGATAGCTTCCAAGGACTGATTTATTTATTTGACCCTGTAAAAGACCGTATGTGTAATTGCATTGGGTATGGTGCTGGGTTGGACGAGGATGGGGAGATGATCGTCTGTGGCCAGTTAGCTACGTCGTACATATTCTATGCTTCGTAGACCACAGGCAGAGCAAAGTATGCCCCATTGGAACGATAACAACATGCGATGGCAGGTAAGTATGTGGCTGCGCGAACTTTCCTCCTTGGAAGCAATTCACAACACAAAGTTCATTCACAGCTTCGAGATGTATTCCAGCGACGAGTGTGTCGATATGTTACTTGTCTAGGGAGAAGCTAGACAGACACAACGCCTGCACTAATAACGCTATCCGGATAGACGGCATTCGACGGGCATGATATTTCGGAGTGTAGAAAGACGCCTTCGGAATACTGCATCCCTGCGAAGGACACGTCCTGTTCGAGATCATCCCGTGACGTCTGTTACAATGAAGAGGTCGTGTTTGATGCAATCCGGCGTAGCCCTTATGCTAGCACAAAGGCCATTGCACAGGAGACGAACATCAGCCGAGCGTCTGTTATGCGGATATTGCAAACCCACCGTTCTACCCATACCATCTGCACTTACACATGGAGCTCCATGGTCACGATTTCAGTGCCCAGATGGCGATCTCTCAATGGATCCTGCAGCATGTGGACACTGATACTTCTTTTCTAGCGACTCTCCTATTTATGGACCAAGCACGATTCCAGAACAATGGAACCGTTAAATCGCCATAATTTGCATTACTGGAGTGTGGATAATCCCCATTGGGTGCGACACACAGCGTTTCAGGTACAATGGGGCGTGAATGTATGGTGTGGAATCATGGGTGATCACCTCATCGGTCCCCATTTCTTTGAGGGCGATCTGACCAGCCAACACTATCTGCGGTTTCTCCAAAATGAACTACCATATTTTTTGGAAAATATGCCACCGCACACAGCGGTGGTCGTCTGGAACCATCTCCGTGCGACTTATCCTGATAAATGGATTGGAATGGGAGGGCCTGTCTCCTGGCCCGCCAGATCGCCCAATCTTACACCCCTAGATTTTTCTGTGGGACCATGTAAAAACTGCTGTATGCACAGGAGCCGGCCGGTTCTTGTCACCTTGGACAGCTCACCACCGAAGCATGCCGATCCATTTCGCCAGAGATGTTGCAACGGGCCAGACGCTCCTTACAACATGACGCGCAGCTCTGTATCACCCACAGAGGTCTTCAGTTCGAGCAGGTGCTGTGTTAAACTACGTGGATAACTGTGACATGTTTCCTAGCCTCTATCAACCCAGCTCCATACCAGTGGCCCTTTTCAGGGCCAAATAAACACATCAGTCTGTGAAAAATACCGGTAGTAAGGATACAACCTTCCCATATCCCAGGCATCTGGCTTAAAAATACTTCATGGGTCTTGAAACTTTTAACCGTCGAGCACCGTCAACTATAACACAACATACCGCGCGCTAGCCATGTGAGCTACTGCGACACTTGATCTTCGGCACACACTTCCCAACCTATACTGACCACAGAGCATCATCATCTCTTCATCCTCCTCCAACCCAGCACCATACCAAATGCAACGATACATACGGTCTTTTACAGGGTCAAATAAACAAATCAGTCCTTAGAAACTATCAAGTATGCAACCTTACCACATCCCAGGTAACTGGCTGTTAAAAGATTCTTATGTGGGTTCGAACTTCCTATCTCGAGCACTATCACTATCACATATCTCCCCACCCGCTTGTCATGTGAGCTACTGCGACACTTGATCTACAGCGCCCACTTCCCATCCTATACAGTACCGTGCTCACCGTGTGTGCGTCCACATCCTGTTTTAAAGTACGTGTTCTGCGTACCTGTACTCGATTTACATGTTCATTCCAGGTACCCATCATGAATTAATAGTGGCGCTCACTATTCCTGCTGTCTTCTAGCCTGTACACACAATTTCGTTATATTACCCCGATTTAGAGAGGGGGATCGACGTCTTTCAGAACTGTGGTAAATGTGAAGGGGTGCATAAAACTGGATCGCAAGCGGCTGTGGACCACCCGGTATTTTTCAATGCTTACCATCATGTTTCCCTTAGCTGAGTTTCTTGCTAAAACCAATTTACTAGTAGGTGAAGTTCCTTTAATCTCTCCTTACTTCCATATTTCCTGACTATTTATTTCAAACCTGCACTTACTTCTTAAACTCTTTATTTCTGTTATAATATAGTGGGTATTTACCATTTCTTACCAACTTTAAAGATACATACCTGTTTTCACATTCCTCAACAATTGCTTTAAACTTATCCCATAGGATGTTTACATTTTTATTTACCATTTTCCTCAGATCATAATTACTTTTCTTTAAACTTCCTTATGCCTCTCTAATCAAACATAATGGTATTGCATGATAGTCTTATTGTTACAGTTCTTCTTTCTGCCATATATATTTGTAACAGATTTGTGATTGCTTATACCATCTTCAGTGTCTCTATAGAGCCCATCTGGTTTCAACAACAGCATGTCTAGTATTACTCTTCCCTCTAGTTGGGTCCACCACTTTCTGATTCTGCCGTTCTTGCTAGATTTTATTTATTTATTTATGTATTTTATTTATTTATTTATTTATTTATTTATTTATTTATTTATTTACTTATTTATTTATTTATTTATTTATTTATTTATTTATTTATTTATTTATTTATTTATTTATTTATTTATTTATTTATTTATTTATTTATTCATTCATTTCCGGATACAGGGTCGAAGATGAGGTAAGATGAAATTATATGTCATTTTTAAGGCTGTATGCCCTTCCTGATGCCAACCACAGTTGAGGAAATTGTGAAGATGAAATGCAGTTTAGTGAATATAATTGGGTTGGGACATGGACGGAATCGGCTTTGGCCTCAAGATACGAACAGTCCTAGCAATTATCTGGAAGGGAAAATGGGAAACAACAGAAAACATTCTTAGGATAAACCGACGGTGGATTACGAACCCACTAGTCTCCCAATTGCAGAGCTTATCTTTCACTGGATGTGTAAATAGTTTATAGGTTGTCATTATTCAGCATATGCCAAATAAATAATAAATTGCAGAGCTTGGCTTTATAGCTGTAAAACATTAACACATGTGACAACACTGCTTGGTTATTTATATATATACTATTTGTTGGTCATGCTTCCTGTCATTTTCATTACCTCCCTTTAATCTCCTAATTATTTTTTTCTACCCAGAACCTCCTTTTAAAACTCTTTTTTCTGTTAAATATATATGGACTTTACCATTCCTCACCACCTCCATGTAAATTCAGATCAACCACTACAATCAAATTTTTTTTTGTGTCGTTCCCCACATAGCTAATTATTTTATCACATAATACTGTGTCAGCATCAACCCTTCCAGATCTATTGTCTATTAACTTTAGAGGTGAACCTTACACCTAGAAGTTCATGTCACTCATCCTTAAATTTTTCATCAATGTTATATTTTCGCAAAGACCTCTGTAATATTAAAATAAATGTTAATAGAATATGAGAAACAAATGTTGTATTATTTTAAGCAGAATTATGACTTGAAAGAATCTATAATATGATTTAAAAATAAATAACCCAAACATTGGAAGCTTGCACATATTTTAACTTAGAAATCAAAATAAAGGCTTCAGAAGAAATATACATTTTTATTATTTTTATTCATCTGAGGAAGAACAGCACCTGTCTTACAAACATGCTTTCCGTGGAAGTCCAGGATTACAAAATAAAATATACGGTAGTGTGGAACCAATGAAACAATGTTTTATCTAAACTTGTTCCGGGATTATCTGTGGAACGCAGAGTTGAACGAAGGTGCTGGTGGGAATGGGTCTATCTACGATAGTCAAAGATTAATTTAAAACTTTAAAATTACGGTCATATTTCAAAGATTAATTTAAAACTTTAAAATTAAAGTCATATTTCTTTTCAGAACTTACATTTTACAGACAGCTCACTTGGTGAAAGAACAATGTTTCAGGTACATAGCAATTTTGGTACAACACAGAGAAACCAAGAATTGGTAATTTACAATCTTGAGCTTCAAGCTCATAATTTACAAGGTCCCAACATCGCAAATGATGCGTTTGGTTAGATATACAATGAGAGATATGTCCCCAAAACACAAATTTCAAGAGCATTTTGCTCTAACGGCTACACATTACGGCCTTTCAAATGCATCACTCAATAGTACACAAACATCTATTACTTTACTACAAAAGAGCTTACATGCTCTACGAATTCTACCAAGGAGACAGCGCTCCCGAACTCTTACGGCTTACTCAAGGCAACCATTAACCATTACATTTGCACAATACTTTACAATTTCTGGCCTCTCTAGGCACAACCTACGTTTGACAAGATAGTAGCAGTTGTATTTGAGAAACAATACATGGGTATCGAGTAACCTTACAACCGAGCTTTCGTGAAAAAACAGGCTAAATTTCTGCCCCAAACTCAAAAATGTATGTACACTTGCGCTCGTAGAAATGAAGGTTAAAACCCTACTTCGGGTTGCAGCCCGACGATGCAGAGGCTAATCCCACACTACTGAGGTGACTAGAAGGAAAAGTAAATTTATGATTTACAAGAGAAAAACCGTTACAAAATCTTAGTCAGCTCAAGATTAATTGAAGGGGAATTCAAGAAGGTAACGCCCTCTCTATCCCCGATTTACAGTATAAGTCCTTAGGAAATACATGGAATTTTACAAGCGAAAGAAGAAAGTTTACATTTTAGGAAATTGACTATTACATAGTTAAAGACTGGAACCTTCCCCTCGGGCCAGCTTGCGGAGATAACTACTTAGATGGAAAAACTGTGGGCCATTGCCTTAGCTGATGGTCTGCCTGCCGAGGATTGAGGCCCCGCCATCTTTCTTAACACACACTCTAAGACGACGATCAGAAAGACATGTTAACTCAAAAAACGACAGCTCTTATACCCTAGAGGAAGCTTCGAGAAGGCTCTGGACTAAACCCGGACACACATTCTCATTTTTATTGGATGAACAAAAAGTTACAAGAAGCCTATGATTGGCTAAAAAATAAATACAGAAACTTTGTTATTGGCCAGACTCCCTTCAATCAATCAATACTGATCTGCATTTAGGGCAGTCGCCCAGGTGGCAGATTCCCTATCTGTTGTTTTCCTAGCCTTTTCCTAAATGATTTCAAAAAAATTGGAAATTTATTGAACATCTCCCTTGGTAAGTTATTCCAGTCCCTAACACCTCTTCCTATAAATGAATATTTGCCATCTTTGGGAGGGGGGAGGGGAGGTCTGTAGCGGGAGGTATACCTCAACCTCGTTCATTTAATGAAGCGCCTTGAAGAACGCTATCTGTCATATAAAAATTTAAACCTCTAGTACAAGAAGTTTGGACGGGATGAGAAGGAAGTATTGCAAACCTTGAAGTATCCAAAAATAAGGAAATAAAATTCAGTTCAGAAAACCTATGAACACAAAACTTCTTTAAATTTCTAGTTATTTCACTTTATACCATAATGCATGACCTCAGTTCTTTCATAGAGACATTTAAGGAGAAAAGTCCAAATTTCTTGAAATAGTTGTTGCAACCAGTGACACACCAAAAAAAACAAAGAAATTAATTCAGTTTAGGAAATTTTAAAATAATATCTTACTCCATCATTTAGTAGTGACATCTTTTGATCAACGTCCCAACTTCTTGTACTAGAGGTTTAAATTTTTATATGATAGATATCGTTCTTCAAGGCACTTCATTAAATGAACGAGGTGGAGGTGTACCTCCCGGTACATACCTCCCCCCCCCAAAGATCCTTCCCTGGCATGATACAGACAAAAAAGAAAAAAATCATGTTGGAATATCACAGATGGCAAAATTTCTGGCTGAAAGTTCATTTTAGAGGAAACTATTTTGTACCCCATATTGAAGTCTTCCCGAAGTAGTCTAAGTGCATGGTGCCCAGTTGTAGTATAACGGCAAGATCAGCCGTCGCCGCAAATACCGGGTCGGTGTCCTACGCCCACCCAAATACCCTCAGATACACCTCTACCGCTACTATAGAAGGGTTAGCCATGATGATGGTCGCCGTAGACCAGATTTAGTGGTACTGCTTCAAGATGGGTTGGCGGTTGAGTTACCGCACCTCAGCCCTTGCAGGAAAGATGGAGATCCGATGCGCCGTTCAGCAGGAGACAGAACGCCGGTATCGCTCGCCGGCTGAAAGGGCACTGAAACAATAATTAACTCGGCGACAGAGATTTTTGATGGAGTTGAGAGTACTAATTTCTTCATTTTGTAAAGATACGGGCGACATTAAAGAGGAGTGTGTGTTTGTAGGCCGGGATTTGGAGGCAGGGGGTAGGTAATGGCCACCAGGCTATGAACAAACGGGAGCCCTTATTTGAGGCGAAGGTTGTACAAATCTATTGACAAATATGAATTTTATTATGATCGATGCAAAAGGCCTCAATATTACAAGCATTCCTTGCCTAATCTATTTTAAGATACCGGACCATAAGTGTAAGGAATATAACACTTTTCTCTGCCAAAATTTAGTTGCCTATATACCGGTACAAGGAATTTACATTGTTTTCACCTGAGAAAGGTGAACTCTAAATATCCTCCCCGTGGCTGGGTTGCTGACAAATAAAGTGACCGGGGTTAGGAAATCCAAAATAATACACGGCCTATGAAATCTGGGGGCAAGCTTGCCCGCAGTTACAACATTTCTAACCATGACCTGATCTCCGACTTTTGAATTGGTGGGCATCCGTCCACGATCATATCCTTCTCTAACTTTTTCATGAGAAGCTTTAAGATTACTCTTAGCCTTCTTCCATAGATCTCTAGTATTATCGGGATCTATTGTCTCTGGTAATATGTCATTAAGTGACTAAAGATTAAATATCTTTTGCTCTTTGTTTTACGTCGCACCGGCACACATAGGTCTTATGGCGTCGATAGGATATGTAAGGCCTAGGAATTGGAAGGAAGGCTGCCGTGGCCTTAATTAAGGCACAGCCCCGTCATTTGCCTGGTGTGAAAATGGGAAACCACGGAAAACCATCTTCAGGGCTGCCGACAGTGGGGCTCGAACCCAATAACTCCCGATTACTGGATACTGGCCGCACTTAAGCGGCTGCAGCTATCGAGCTCGGTCCCAACCAAAGATTAGAGAGCGGCGTGTTGGGAACAAACTTAAACATGAGAGATGCCGGAGTGAACTCGTGGGAATCATGAACAGCCGAATTTAGAGCAAACGCTGACCAATGCAGGGAAGTATCCCACCTAGAATGATCTTTAGGATGAAAGTCAATTAAAGCAGATCGAAGATTACGATTGACCCGCTCAGCAGAGACGTTTGAGGTTAATAGGTTGTTACATGTGATATGGACAGATCAAAGCAAAATTTTCGGAATAAGTTAAATGTGAACGCCTTAGCATTATCAGAAAATATGTATTGACAAGGACCAAAAGAAACAAAGATAGTATTCAAACAAGGAATTGTGGACAGCGATGGACAGCTTAGTCGGAAACAACCATGAAAATCTAGTGAAGCCGTCTACATACATCACAATGAATTTATTTCCGTTCCCCTTTGATTGGGGGAAAGGTCCGGCGAAGTCTATACATAAACGTTCCATGGGGCGAGACACTTGAATCGATGACAATAGCCGTAGCTTAGTGGATAAGGTGGGCTTACTAAGACAGCATGGTTTACAAACTTTTACAATATCTCGAATTTCACCGTCCATACTCTTCCAAATAAACATCTCTCGGATCTTTTCTTGAGTTTTGAAAATGCCTAAATGCCCCCCTAATGGGGTCTCATGATAGTATTTGAACATCATAGGCACAAGTACAGCTGGAACCATTATTTTTATCCTCTGATCGCGCCTCGAAGCGTAACACAAAACCCCGTTCCTCAATACATACGGGACAACGCCTTCCCTATAAGAAAGGGTTTCTTTTATAGGACTAGCACTGGATCTTCACGTTGATATTTCTCGATATCTCGAAATAGGGGCATCAACCAGAATAGCATTAATACCCGAAGGTATGGGCGTGGGAAGAGCACAACTATCTTCATGTCCATTGGTCTTCACTGTATTTGAAAACATGCGGCTTAGTCCATCAGCAACTACATTTTCTGATCCTCTAATGTGCCTCAAATCAAATTGGAATACAGAAATCCTGATAACCCAACGGGCGATACGTCCAGTACGATGAGGCATAGCTAACACCCAACTTAAATCTAGGTTATCCGTTTCTAATTCAAATTTGACATGTTCCAGATGAAGGCGGAACTTCTGCAGGGCAAACAATACTGCCAAACCCTCAAGTTCATAGATTGAATATTTAGATTCTTGAGCCAATTAGGTCCTAGATGTATAGGCGATGGGCCGCCTTCCGAGTTCTGTTTCCTGAAGAAGGACAGCGGCAACAGCAGATGACTAGGAGTCTGTTTGAACGTGAATTTCTTAGAGAAATCTGGCATGGCTAATACAGGTGCGTTACAAAGGCTATTTTCAGATCTTGAAAAGCGGCTTGCTGAGGCGGCCCACATTAAAATTTGGCGCCTTTCGTACTCAGTAAGTTTAGGGGCGCCGCTCTGTTAGCGAAGTTAGGAATAAATTTCCTGAAGAAATTCACCATTCCTATGAACCTGGCAATGCCTTTGATGTCCTTAGGAGGTTTGATATCACGGATAGCTTGTGTTCTGGAATGGTCTATGGAAACACCATCGAGCGACACAATATGCCCTAAGAACGACATATAAGGTTTAGCTCAAGCTACCTTAGTTAATTTCACGTCAAGCCAGCCTTACGAAGGCGACTGAGTACTTCCTTCTGATGACCTAAGTGTTCTTCAAAGGTCTCAGAAAACACGACGACATCATCGAGGTAGTGATAGAGATATTCGAATTTGATGTCCGAGAAGACCCTATCTAGCAGTCTAGTAAGAACAGCTGCCCCGGTGGGGAGCTCGAAAGGCACGCGGTTGTATTCATACAAGTTCCAATCCGTGGCTAAAGCCGTTAGGTGTTTCTATTCTTCTGCTAGAGGTATCTGGTTATATGCGTGATTGAGATAAAGGATGGTAAAGAACTTGGCTTTTCGAAATCACGAAAAACAAGGGTGAAGGTCAGGAAGGGGCACAGATTGTAACACCACCTTACGGTTCAAAGCCCTGTAATCAATCACAGGCCTGAAACCACATTATTGTTTCGGCACAAGAAAAATTGGCGATGAATACGCCGACTTTGAAGGTCTTATAATACCATCCCTTAACATCGGATCGATGATTTCCTTAAGAGCCTTCATTTTAGGTGGGGACAGCCCATAAGGCGGATACCTAACTGGGATAGAATGAGTTAACTCGATCTTATATTCCATCAGGTCAGTAACGCCAAGTGTATCTGAGAATACATCAGGAAAGCCTGACACAACCTTCTAATCCTTTCAGCCTGTTTCCCAGGTAGATGCCTAAGAACTAACAACATCTCACCCTGGGTAGGCGAAACAGATGAACATGACACAGAATTACATTTCAAAAGGGGAATATTACAGTTACTAGGAAATTTGAAGGTGTACGACTTGCTCTGAATGTCGAGCACAAGGCCAGTGTTAGACATGAACTCGGCCCCCAGTGTTACAGGGCAAGGCAATTGTTTAGCGACAAACAACTCCACTTTCCAGATAAATTTTGAAATATGAACTTTAGCAAAAATGAAACCTAAAATTTCTAATGGAGATTTAGCCGAAACACATTTAACAGAACAGGGATAGTAGTCAGAAAATTTACAACAAGTTTATAATTTAGAATACGATTCTTCAGAAATAATGGAGCTCACAATTCCGGAGTCTAATAGAGGCGTGACGGGTTCGCTGTTTACTTCAATTTTCAGAAATGGCACGAATGCATGCGTCTCTGCCGCAATTCCGAGGCATCCTCTGGGGCCTTCGAATGATAAATTAGAAAAAATTTCACCCTTAACAGAACTCTTACTTGGTTTAATGGGGGTTGAGTCTCGGGAATGTGATCATGCTGACTCAGCCGATGACACTAGTCATTTCCTGTTATCAGGCTTAGCGAAGGTAGCACCAGAATTTGAGCAAGATTCTGTGCTGTTACTATTAGTGCAATTCTTAGCAATTTGAGCAAAATAGCCACATTTAAAGCAACCTTGAGAGGGACCAGCTCCGTTTCTAGTTCCGCTCGATTTTATCAAGCGCCATTTGCTTCGAAGGTGTTCCGTTGATCCACATGCATAACATTTGCGAGTTGGAAAAGTTCGGCTAGATGGTAGCCGAGAACTGTTAGAAGACGGAGTGGGCTCCTTAGCAACTCGTAAGGTATCGGCGTACCTTACTTCTTCGGCTGACACAGCCATTGCCCCTAAATCTGAGAAGGTTTGAGGTAGAGATGCAACACATAGATACGACCTATAGGCCGGAGAGATACCTTCGACAATCGTTTGCACTATTTGGTCTTCGGAGAAATGAAGAGCGTATACCCTAGTGTAAAGCTTAATATCTTGAATAAAGTCTGCAAGGTTTTCGTCCAACCGTTGTACTCTAAAGTAGAACATTTGGATTAACGACGACATGGCTCTAGCCAGAATAAAGTTTGCCAGGAGGTGGGCGTGGAAATCTTCTATGGAAAATCGGTCATCTGTTGCTTTAAAATTTTGTCGAAAGGACGCCTACAGAATAAGGATAATAATTTGAAGTATTTGGGAATGAGAGAGAGAAAACACTAAAACATTGTCTTGAAATTCCACTAAAAATCTTAAGATAGCGATGACCTCATTAGTCGAAATTACTGAAAACTTGGATATGCCCTTAATCAACATGGCCAATTGGTGAGTTAAACTACTGAAACCGGGTGACATAATAGGTGACGGCATAGGAGGTCGAGAAAGCTCAAACACTGCATTAGTCAAAAAGAAAGGTGGAAGTTGTGTTGAATGACCAAACTCAGTTTCCGATGGGGAAGATGTTTTTTGAGTGGCAACGGACTTCCTAATTCCATTAGATTTACTAGGATCCTCTTCCGTAGATAGATTTACCAAATGAACTTGGTCGGCCTTAGGAGTAGCGGCCCCGGTCAACAATTGACTAACTCTATTAGACATATCTGAAAGATGTTCAACCAAATTGCTAGCCTCCTCAGCAGGATCATCCTTTAATTTTAGAGACAATATGTCCCTAGCCTGTAATTTTTTAAGTTGGTTGGCAGATGGATCACTCACTTCAAAAAACTAACTACAGACGCTAGTACGGTGGTATTGTCAGTGATAGAGTATATAGCCTCATCACCTTCTTTATCCCCAAACACTGGGATGCAAATAGGAATTATAATTACTCTTTAAGTTTGGCAATATCTGCCACAAACATGCCTCCAGATTGGACCTTGCTAATGAGGAGCTCATAGATCAATTCCTCCTTGCGGAAGTACCCGGGAGCGAGGACTTCACGAGGACCAGACATGATGATAGAAAAACGTAATAATTTGGAAAATTTCCAGCAACCGGGAACTTTTTTAGAGTTCAGAAAGAATTCTACGTTTAGCCGTCAAAAGGGCCCTAAATCTAGACCTATTCAACCACGCTCAGCTACCACTTGTTCCGGGGTTATCTGTGGAACGCAGAGGTGAAAGAAGGTGCTGGTGGGAATGGATCTATCTACGATAGTCCAGGATTAATTTAAAACTATAAAATAAAGGTTATATTTGTTTTCAGATTTTAAATTTTAACAATCTCTTCACTTGGTGAAAGAACAAGTTTTCAGGTACATAGCAATTATGGTACAACACATAGAAACTAATAATCGGTAATTCGCAATTTTGAGCTTCAAGCTCATGTTACAAGGTCCCTACATCGCAAATGTTGCGTTTGGTTAGATATACAAGGAGAGGTATCTCCTCAAAACACAATTTTCAAGAGTACTTTGTTCCAACGGTTACAAATTACGGACTTCCAAAGGCACCACTCAACGTATGTACAGTAGGTTCAGTCCGTCAGCGATTCCGCTGGTGGGATCCTCAACAGCTCTGCCATCAGGTGTCATAGATGGCCTAGGCATTACTGAAGAGGCGTACTAGGGAAATGAGGAGTGAGTAGTTTCCCGTTGCTTTCCTCACATAGCCAGAGTTCCTATTACATATCAGTCTGCCCAGCCCACTGAAATGCATCAACCGTCCCTATGAGCAACATTTTCACACCATTCATAGCAGAGACTGCCTGCATAAAGAATTGGCATTACTAGCATCGCTCATACCTCAGTCACTTTCATGTTATCAAAGCCACGAATAACACAGAGACTGATCTATGAATGTAACAAAATTGCTCTAGCCTATACCAGGAGACATAGTGCACTGTAAGCACAAGGTCTTGCCAGCAAAAGCGGCACCACCCAATACTACGCAAATATCTATTACATTACCACTAAAGAGCTTACATGCTCTACAAATTCTACCAAGGAGACAGCGCTCCCGAACTCTTACGTTCTACTCAAGGCAACCATTAACCATTACATTTGCACAATACTTTACAATTTCTGGCCTCTCTAGGTACAACCCACGTTTGACAAAATAGTAGCAGTTGTATTTGAGAAGCAATACTGGGGAATCGAGTACCCATACTACAGGGCCTTCTTGAAAAAATCAGGCTAAATTAATGGCCTAAACTCAAAAATGTATGGAGGCTTACACTTGCGCTCCTAGAAATGAAGGTTAAAACCCTACTTGGGGTTGCAGCCTGATGATGCAGAGGATAATCCCAAACTACTGAGGTGACTAGAAGGAAAAGTAAATTTATGATTTACAAGAGAGAAACCGTTACAAAATGTAGTCAGCTCAAGATTAATTGAAGGGGAATTCAAGAGGTTAACGCACTCTATTCCGATTTACAGTTTAAGTCCTTAGTAGTTACATGAAATTTTACAAGAGAAAGAAGAAAGTTTACATTTTAGGAAATTGACTATTACATAGTAAAAGACTGGAACTTTCCCCTCGGGCCAGCTTGCGGAGATAACTACTTAGATGGAAAAACTGTGAGCCATTGCCTTAGCTGATGTTCTGTCTGCCGAGAATTGAGGCCCCGCCATCTTTCTTAACACACTCTCTCAGTATGACGATGATCAGAAAGATATTTTAACTCAAAAACGACAGCACTTATACCCGAGAGGAAGCTTCGAGAAGACTCTGGACAAAATCCGGACACGTATTCTCATTTCTATTGGATGAACAAAAAGTTACAAGAAACCTATGATTGGCTGAAAAATAAATACAGAAAATTTGTGATTGGCCAGACTCCAAAGCTGGCGGGATGAGAAGGAAGTGTCGCAAACCTTGAAGTATCCAAAAATAAGGAAAGTCAATTCAGTTCAGAAAACCTATAAACACAAAACTTCTTTAAATTTCTCGTTACTTCACTTTGCACCAGAGTGCATGACCTCACTTCTTTCATCGAGAAATCTATGGAGAAAAGTACAAATTTCTTGAAATAATTAGTTGTTGCAACCAGTGATACACCAAATCAAAACAAAGAAATCAAGTGTGTTTAGGAAACTTTATAATAACATATTACTCCATCATTTTTGATTAACGTCCCAACTTGTTTTACTAAATGTTTAAATTTTTATATCATAGATAGCGTTCTTCAAGGCACTTCATTAAATGTATGGCGTTCAGGTGTACCTCCCGGTACAAAATGTACAACTCATAAAGAACTCGTCTATTTTTATATACATGATCATTGAATATATGATCACAGTCCTTCCATATTCCCCTTTAAATGCTCTTCTATTCCTAGTCACAAAACCTAGTCAAATTAGAACCTTCCTGGTCCACAGATTAAATGTCCCATGAGCACCGAAAAGGAGACCTCTTACAACCCATGTGTAATCACCAGCGTTTTATTTCTAACTCAAATGAGGAATAGATAGGAGATAACTCCCCGTTTCTCATCACCAGTCTCCATAGCCTGCTGGAGGTTTTTTCAAATCGAATGGTTGGGTGAAGGATAACAGATTTTTTGGCGGACTATTAAATATTAAGATATACAATCGTTTATTACTGCCATCTTACGCCAAACAGTGAACCTCTTCACAAAATTCTAGGTTCAACTTTTTAAAAATTTGATTAAAATAAAAGATAACATTTTATAAATATAACATTGATTTAGCATTTTTATAATATTAAGAATTAAAATCATCATTAGAAGGGAGTACTGAACAGGTAGCTTAAATTCGTGAGGTTTAAATATATATCCAGTAGTTATGTATAATGTTGGGAATCATGAGCGTAGATGGACTTTGGAACAGCGGAAATGGTGAAAGACAACGTTATATTTAGGAGTAAATATGAGATAAATTTTCTGTCTTGTAGGTTAGAGAAGTGGACATCAAAGATGAAAATCCTAGCAGAAAAATTCTCTGAAACATTGGAATTAAAATGGTAGTGATAGCAATATAATTTATAGCCTTCAAAATGAAACAGATCATTCCAAAACATTCTGATTTTAATTTATCAAATTCTGAAATTCCTAAAACTGTCAACAATAATGGGTATCAATTATTTCTACTGTAGTATGTGAGATGTTGATACTTCAGTGCAATAGAAGGAGGCCGTATACGACACACAAAACAACCATTCGCTTTTAGCTGAGACTAGTTATAAGAATGGAGGAGACACATGCATGAAATGGTGTTCATACTGTCTGTCAGATGTCAAGGAATATTATATTTTGATTGAGATTACCGAGACCATCTACAATACTTTATCTCCCATGCCGAGACCAGATACAGTAGAGGCAATACGCGACAGTCTGCGAGATATCGAGGGACAGCGATTAAAGCTCTATCTAGCGGAGTGACCTGGAATGACTGATTCTGTCATAAGAGCACCTGTATTTGTTTGTGAAACATTTGACGTTATTTATGCGTTTGCAGTAAGTTGACATAAGTAAATCAGTTGAGTGCTAGTGTGCATCCCGTGTAGTACATTGTGATAGTTGCGTCGTGTGTACGAGATTAAGTGGTTTTTCGTCTTACATTCTGTGTGCTTTTCGACAAGTACTGTAAAGTACTGTAAATTGTCAACATGAACGAAGATAGTGGCGGAGACGAAGCTCCGGGGTCCCGCTCTCAGTGATAATCTGCATTATGAAGAAGTTGCTCGTATGCAAACGGACTTGTTAAATGTGCCTCCTCCTGAGAACACTTTGCAAACGCCTAGTAATACCAATCAGTCTAATTGTGCTATTTGTCCGCCCCCGCCTCCCGAGGAAATCGAAAGTTATCCGCAATCCCATCACAGGACATACATTGTTTTTGTTGAAGCGAATGGATCAAACAATATTGGAAAACTCCATTCCATGGCCCTTGGGCGTATGTTCTACGATATTTATGTCAAGAGAATCACACCCAAAGGCCGCATTCGCCTACAGGTTGAATTTACTTCTGCCGTTCAGGCTAATGCTTTCTTAAGGCATTCTTTTTTGTCAACCCACAATCTGAAAGCCTACATTCCGAGTTCAAATATTTTTCGAGTAGGAATAATTCGTGGAGTTGACAAAGATCTAGCGGATGATGTTATTCTCTGTCATCTTAAATCAGCGATCCGAGTCAAATCGGTTCAACGCCTAAAGCGTAAGACTTTTAAAACCGGTGAGGTCACCTATGTCCCTACGGGATCGATAAAATTGTGTTTCGCTCACATTTGCCCAAGTCTGCTTCCCTATATCAAGTCTATTTAGAAGTGCATCCGTTTATTTTTTCACCCATGATGAATATCAGTACTCTGTACCCCATCAAATGGTTAATACCAATGTTCAGAGGCAAAGGGCCCATTTGCAAAATAGTATACATCACATCCTGATTCATACCCAAAAGAACTCTCAGTCCAAGTCTCCAAGGTGTCGTAATTGTTCTCTTCCCACATAACATCTGACGGTTTAGAAAATGTACGCCGATGTATGCATTGAGGGCAGGATCATTCAACCGGATCCCCTGTATGTCCAACTCATAAGCATCAAATAGCAATTAAAAACTCATGTGTATGGAGAACATTTCTTTTTCTGAGGCTTCTTCACGCATACTGCCACCGGAATTTAATGTCACTACTAATGTCCAACGATTTCCACCCCTTCCCACTCCTAATATCTCGTCGCCTGTGGAAACACCTACGAAGCAAAAATTTACACAGGTGATAGTGAGAAACCCTACACCAACTCCACAGCCTGGTTATGACCGATATGGATATCTCAATATAATAAGACCACCATCTATGGCAAGGATTCCCAAATATATCCATCACAACCATCTACATTAGCTGTTCCGCCCATTCCATCTATGTCAAGACATGATGAGTATCAGTACTCTGTACCCCCATCAAATGGTTCATACCAATGTTTAGAGTCAAAGGTCCCATTTGCAAAATAGTATACATCACATCCTGATTCAACTGCAGCAAACTCTTAGGGAACCAGCCCAAATGAGAAACATGCCCTATTTCAACTACGTGATAGTTAACATTCTATGTTTACCTTAGATGTAAACTACAATCGGATGTTAGAAGTAATATCAATAAGCAATATGAATTACAAATTTTGTTAGCAGAAAATAATCCAAAGATAATAGCCTTGCAGGAAACTTAGTTTTCCGCAGACACTGACTTCTCTCTCAAAGAATTTAATATTGAACGCAATGATGGTATCGGGTATGGTGGTGTAGCCATGTTCATACATTCACTGATTCCATATATATTATTGCCCATTTCGTATCACATCCCACATACTAATGACATAAATATTATATATAATCAAATCCATATCGCAAATATTTATTTCCCGCCGGACATATATATCACTCACTTTCAGTGGAAGCAATTCTTCCAACAATTTTCATCTGCTAAAAATATTCTTATATTTGATGATTTAAATATACATCACACTGAATGAGGTGGTAGTGTTGACACTGCTCAAGGTTCTCACCTTCTTCTTGCGTCTCAAGCTCACGATTTAGTTATCCTCAATGACGGGTCTCTGACTTGATTTCCCCTCTTAGTGCTGCGGACTTATAATAGAGATCATTTCCACATTCTGATCACGTACGTTATAGGTAGGCCTATTTTTAACACCTCTCCTCCTGCCTTCACTAGCCGTACTCGTTCTTTACGTAATTTTGATAGTAAATCGTTCACTTCACTTACTATACAGCAATTGGAATCTATTCCTGATGGTGAGTTACATTATCATACCTTACTTAAAATCCTTTCAAATTATTTTGATATTCATCACCCCTTTAAATCTGTTTATTACCGTTATATACATTATCAGCATCGCTTAAAGTGGTGGGATAATGAATATAATCAACTAGTCCTCAAACGATGCAGATTGTTTCGCATATACAGAAAAACTTTAGCTCCAATGCAATTCTTTCGTCTTAAGCACCATTTTGCTCATTCCTAACAGGTTTTCAATAGTAAACGCGTGTTTGCTTGAAAATCTATCAGCTCCTCTTCAAATGCTCATATTTCTACGTCACATTTATGGAATGCTGTGCGTGCACTCACTAGGTCTCCCCATTACATTCCTCCATCTGTCATATCACCGAATATTTTGTCTGATTTTCTTACGCCGCTGACCCCTGATTATAACGTGCCAGATTTCACCAACCCGTCGCTTTCTCCTCCTCAATTTGCCGTCGTACTGTAACCAATTGAGCGTAAAGAATTGGAGACGTTATTCACCTAACGAACAAATCGTCTCCTGATCCTGTTTTCATTTCATACGTTATATTGAGAGCATTCCCCCAACGTGCTACAACTGTAATATTAAACTTATTTAATGATATTTTGAAGACTACAACTCCCCCGCATGGAATGACTTCTTTCTGATTCCTATTCTCAAACCACGACTTCATCCTACTGACTCCAATAATTTTCGCGGCATAGTCCTTAGGTTCATGCTTGAGAAAACATTCTTAAAGATATTGCTACAAAGGTTTATCTGGTCTCTTGAGCACTACTCGCTCATGCCCAAATATCAGTACGCTTACCTTAAAGGTCGCAGTGCTCAAGATGCTATAAATACGTTCATCATTGATATATTATTAGCCCTCCCCTGCGAACCATGTGACCTTGCCGCGGTGGGGAGGCTTGCGTGTCCCAATAATGCAGATAGCCGAGTCGCATGTGCAACCCCATCGGATTGGTATCTGTTGAGAGACCAGACTAACGAAGGGTTTATCGAAAGTGGGGTAGCAGCCTTTCGGTAGTTGCAAGGGCGGCAGTCTAGGTGATGACTGATACGGCCTTGAAATAATACTCAACATGGCTTAGCTGTGTTGATACTGCTACACGGCTGAAAGCAACGGGAAACTACAGCCGTACTAACTCCCGAGGACATGCAGCTCTCTCTGTATGAATGATGTATTGATGATGGCTTCCTCCCGGGTAAAATATTCCGGAGGTAAACTAGTCCCCCATTCAGATCTCCGGGTGGGGACTACACGAGAGGGGGCGATCATCTTCTGCGAGTCGGAGCGTGGAATGTTAGAAGTTTGAAACGATGTGGTAGGTTAGAGAATCTGAAAAGGGAGATGGATAGGCTAAAGTTAGATGTAGTTGGTATAAGTGAAGTACGTTGGCAGGAAGAACAAATTTTTGGTCAGGAGACTACCGAATTATCAACACAAAATCAAACAGGGGAACTGCAGGAGTTGGTTTAATAATGAATAAGAAAATGGGGCAGCGGGTAAGCTACTACGACCAGCATAGTGAAAGAATTATTGTCGTCAAGATAGACACCAAACCAATGCCCACCACAATAGTGCAGGGTTATATGCCTACTAGTTCAGCGGATGATGAAATCGGAAGAATATACGATGAGATAGAAGATTTAATACAATATGTAAAAGGTGATGAAAATCTAATAGTGATGGGAGACTGAAATGCAGTGGTAGGCCAAGGAAGAGAAGGTAGTACAGTAGGAGAATTTGGATTGGGACAAAGGAACGAAAGAGGAAATCGGCTGGTTGAATTCTGCATTGATAATAATTTAGTCCTTGCCAATACTTGGTTCAAACACCACAAACGACGGTTGTATACGTGGACGAGACCTGTAGACACTGGAAGGTATCAAATAGACTTCATTATGATTAGGCAGAGATTCAGAAACGAGGTGTTGGATTGCAAAACTTTCCCAGGACCAGATGTGGACTCTGACCACAACTTGTTGGTCATGAAATGCCATCTGAAGTTGAATAAATTGAAGAAAGGAAAGAATGCAAAAAGATGGGATCTAGACAAGTTGAAAGAAAAGAGTGTGAGGGATTGTTTCAAGGAACATGTTGCACAAGGACTAAATGAAAAGGCTGAAGGAAACACTATAGAGGAAGAGTGGAGGGTCATGAAAAATGAAGTCAGTAGGGCTGCTGAAGAAATGTTAGGAAGGAAGAAAAGATCAACTAAGAATCAGTGGATAACTCAGGAGATACTAGACCTGATTGATGAACGACGAAAATACAAGAATGCTAGAAATGAAAAGGGCAGAAAAGAATACAGGCGATTAAAGAATCAAGTGGATAGAAAGTGCAAGGTAGCTAAGGAAGAATGGCCGAAGGAGAAGTGCAATGATGTCGAAGGCTGTATGGTCCTGGGAAAGGTAGATGCTGCATACAGGAAAATCAAGGAAACCTTTGGAGAAAGGAAATCTAGGTGCATGAATATTAAGAGCTCAGATGGAAAGCCACTTCTAAGGAGAGAAGACAAAGCAGAAATATGGAAGGAGCATATCCAACAGTTGTATCAAGGTAAAGATGTAGATAATTTGGTTCTGGAACATGAAGATGCTGTTGATGCTGATGAAATGGGAGACCCAATTTTGAGGTCAGAGTTTGACAGAGCTGTGAGTGACCTCAATAGGAACAAAGCAGCTGGAATTGATGACATTCCCTCTGAATTACTGACTGCCTTAGGAGAAACCAGCATGGCAAGGTTATTTCATTTAGTGTGCAAGATGTATGAGACAGGAGAAGTCCCATCCGATTTTCGGAAGAATGTTGTTATACCTATTCCCAAGAAAGCCGGTGCTGACAGGTGTGAAAACTACCGCACCATTAGTTTAGTATCTCATGCCTGCAAAATATTAACACGTATTATTTACAGAAGAATGGAAAAAAGTTGAAGCTGAGTTGGGAGAAGATCAATTTGGCTTCTGAAGTAATCGTAGGAACACGTGAAGCAATCCTGACTTTACGTCCGATCTTAGAGGATCGAATCAAGAAGGACAAGCCCACGTATATGGCATTCGTAGATCTAGAAAAGGCATTCGATAATGTTGATTGGACCAAGCTATTTATGATTCTGAAGATGATAGGGATCAGATACCGAGAACGAAGAATTTTCTACAATCTGTATAAAAATCAGTCTGCAGTAATAAGAATCGTGGGCTTTGAAAAAGAAGCAGCAATCCAGAAAGGAGTGAGGCAAGGCTGCAGTTTGTCCCCTCTCCATTTCAATGTTTATATAGAACAGGCAGTAAACGAAATCAAAGAGAAATTTGGAAAGGGAATCACAGTCCAAGGAGAGGAAATCAAAACCTTGAGATTTGCCGATGATATTGTTATTTTATCTGAGACTGCAGAAGATCTCGAGAAGTTGCTGAATGGTATGGAAGAAGTCTTGGGTAAGGAGAACAAGATGAAAATAAATAAGTCCAAAACAAAAGTAACGGAGTGTAGTCGAACGAAGGCAGGTGATGTAGGAAATATTAGATTAGGAAATGAAGTTTTAAAGGAAGTAGATGAATATTGTTACTTGGGTAGTAAAATAACTAATGATGGCAGAAGTAAGGAGGACATAAAATGCAGACTAGCACAAGCAAGGAAGAGCTTTCTTAAGAAAAGAAATTTGCTCACTTCAAACATTGATATCGGAATTAGAAAGATGTTTTTGAAGACTTTCGTGTGGAGCGTGGCATTGTATGGAAGTGAAACATGGACGATAACTAGCTCAGAAAGAAAGAGAATAGAAGCTTTTGAAATGTGGTGTTACAGAAAATGCTGAAGGTAAGATGGATAGAACGAATCACGAATGAAGAGATACTGAATCGAATTGGTGAGAGGAGATCGATTTGGCTAAATTTGACGAGAAGAAGAGATAGAATGATAGGACACATCTTAAGACATCCAGGACTTGTCCAGTTGGTTTTTGAAGGAAGTGTAGGTGGTAAGAACGGTAGGGGTAGACCAAGGTATGAATATGACAAGGAGATTAGAGCAGATGTAGGATGCAATAGTTACGTAGAAATGAAAAGGTTAGCACAGGATAGGGTGGCAAGGAGAGCTGCATCAAACCAGTCCCTGGAATGATGACTCTTTATTAGCTAAATCCCGCATTCATAGTACCATTGCAGTTTTTCTGGATATAAGAGGAGCATTTGATTGTGCCCCTCCATATTTTATGGAACATCTTTACTCAGCAAGTATTCCCTGCACATTTTTTGCATATTTCACACGATTTGCTTCCATATCGGGACCTAATTCTTTAGTCTATGTGTCGTTCACCGATGATTCGTCAATAATTTGTAGGCGTTCCTCAGGGGATATATTTAGTGAATGATTATTTGCCTTATATATGAGTGATCTTGAATCTATTGTTACCCAATCTGCTCGTATTCTTGCATACGCAGACGATATATTCATATATTGTTCTCATAAAGATATTGATATATGAAGACGTCTATCCCAACTTATGGGTCACGTTTATACATGGCTTACGTTCCGCGGTTTAAACCTTTCCCCTACTAAATGTTCTGCTATGATCTTTACCCATAAGAGACAATTCAATACAAGTCCTATAGTGTTTGAGCCATATGATGTTCCTTTACGAACATTTCATAAGTACCTTGGTGTAACGTTAGATCGAAATTTTATGTTGAAACAACATACACTAGATTACGAAATATATTAAATTAAATTATTGAAGACTGTCACGCGTAGATCTTGGGGTGCTGATCCGTCTATAGCTAAGTTGTCAGATATGGCCACAATTATACCGAGATTCGATTATAGTGCCCATGTAATTGATATTGCACCTATTTCCTATCTGAAATATCTGAATACAATTCATTTTCGAGCCTTACGTATCTTATTGGGGCATTATCATCTACTCCCACGTCCCCCTGTGGGTGGGGGCGGTATAATAACGCCCACGGTATCCCCTGCCTGTCGTAAGAGGCGACTAAAAGGGGCCTCAGGGGCTCTGAACTTTGGAGCGTGGATTGGCGACCACGGGGCCCTCAGCTGAGTCCTGGCATTTCTTCCACTTACTTGTGCCAGGCTCCTCACTTTCATCTATCCTATCCGACCTCCCTTGGTCAACTCTTGTTCTTTTCTGACCCCGACGCTATTAGGTTTGCGAGGGCTAGGGAGTCTTTCATTTTCACGCCCTTCGTGGCCCTTGTCTTCCTTTGGCCGATATCTTCAATTTTCGAAGTGTCGGACTCCTTCCATTTTTTCTCTCTGATTAGTGTTATATAGAGGATGGTTGCCTAGTTGTACTTCCTCTTAAAACAATAATCACCACCACCACATCTACTCCCACGAATGCACTTTTAATTGAATCTGGCCAGTCAAACGTCGACAACTGATCACCTATAAGTATACTGTTAAACGATTTTCCGCAGTTAATAATCCGTTGATGTAAAAATTGCAATCCTTGTATGAATATTTCCTTCAACTACCTGCGAGACGTAGTAAAATACCTGCGTTATTACACGCTTAAAATATTATTCTCCTCTCGGTTGTTAATCTTCTGAAACCCAGTAGCTCCACATTACACTGTTTTCTATGACACTCCCTATTTTGTTCCTCCAATTACTGTTTCACGTTGGGATTGTTTTGATATGCTATCTTCCCGTCGAAAGCTCAACTCCACCTCTTCAAAAATACTTATCTCCTTTCACACTCCAGGTATTAATATTTATACTGACGGGGCCAAAATTTCTTCAGGTGTTGAAACGGCCTTTTAAGGCCGGTCTCCATTGATTAACAATTAACAACAATATATTAAATGTTAAAAGTGTTAAATGTTAAATGGTGACACCATCAACATGTTAAATGTTGAATACTGTTTCATTTAACATTGTGTCCACACTTAATGAACATGTTAAACTTGACTTTCTTTGTTTATATATAGGTAGTTCATCATATCAGTTGGCGGTAATACATTTAGGTGGCGTCTGGTATTTTTAGACAAGGACAATGGACTCAGATGAAGAGGTAGCCCCTGTATATAAAGGAAAGTGTGATAGACATAAAGCTGAAAATTACAGGCTAGTCAGTTTGACATGCATTGTATGTAAGCTATGGGAAGTTATTCTTTCTGATTACGTTAGACATGTTTGCGAAATTAATAACTCGTTTGACAGAAGGCAGTTTGGGTTTAGGAAAGGTTATTCGACTGAAGCTCAGCTTGTAGGATTTCAGCAAGATATAGCAGATATCCTGGATTCAGGAGGCCAAATGGACTCTATTGTGATTGAACAATCTAAGGCATTTGATAGGGTAGATCATGGGAGACTACTGGCAAAAATGAGTGCAATTGGACTAGAAAAAAGAGTGACTGAATGGGTGGCTATATTTCTAGAAAATAGAACTCAAAGAATTAGAGTAGGCGAAGCTTCATCTGACCCTGTAATAAAAAGAGGGGAATTCCTCAAGGCAGTATTATTGGACCTTTATGTTTTCTTATATATATATCAATGATATGTGTAAAGAAGTGGAATCAGAAATAAGACTGTTTGCAGATGATGTTATTCTGTACAGAGTACTAAATAAGTTACAAGATTGTGAGCGGCTGCAGGGTGACCTCGATAGTGTTGTGAGATGGACGTTGGACAATGGTATGATGATAAACGGGGTAAAAAGTCAGGTTGTGAGTTTCACAAATAGGAAAAGTCCTCTCAGTTTTAATTAGTGCGTTGATAGGGTGAATGTTCCTTTTGGAGATCATTGTAAGTACCTAGGTGTTAATATAAGGAAAGATCTTCATTGGGGTAATCACATAAATATGATTGTTAATAAAGGGTACAGATCTCTGCACATGGTTATGAGGGTATTTAGGGGTTGTAGTAAGGATGTAAAGGAGAGGGCATATAAGTCTCTGGTAAGACCCCAACTAGAGTATGGTTCGAGTGTATGGGACCCTCACCAGGATTACTTGATTCAAGAACTGGAAAAATCCAAAGAAACGCAGTTCGATTTGTTCTGGGTGACTTCCGACAAAAGAGTAGCGTTACAAAAATGTTGCAAAGTTTTGTCTGGGAAGATTTGGGAGAAAGGAGACGAGCTGCTCGATTAAATGGTATGTTCCGAGCTGTCAGAGGAGAGATGGCATGGGAGGACATCGGTAGACGAATAAGTTTGTGTGGTGTCTTTAAAAGTAGGAAAGATCTCAATATGAAGATAAAGTTGGAATTCAAGAGGACAAATTGGGTCAAATATTCGTTTATAGGAATGGGAGTTAGGGTTTGGAAAAACTTACTAAGGGTAATGTTCAATAATTTTCCAATTTCTTTGCGATCATTTAAGAAAAGGCTAAGAAAACAACAGATAGGGAATCTCTCACCTGGGCGACTGCCCTAAATGCAGATCAATAGTGATTGATTGATTTGGCCTTTGTTATTGCCATTGGTGCTTCTTGTTCTGATTTAGAAATGCAGTTCTATTAGACACATTTCCTCCCGTCATCCTGCTCATTGCTTCAAAAGCAAACCATTTTGAAGTATAAATTTGGTTGCTCCCGCCCCGACTTTTCTGAATTTTTTCCCAATACTCGACTGTACTGGGATCGGAGGGACGCTATGTTTAGCGATGCACTCGCGGGAACAATTATAGATAATTTAGAATTCCTGGAAAATGTCGGCTTTCTTCACTTTATCACTGCATTCCTTTGACGAGACATCTCACAAACAAGGTACAGCTATTATATCATTAAGTCCAGAGTTATCTCCTTGCTCCACTCCGTTTCTGACTATAAATTTTAGTATTGTGCAGAGAGAACGACACACGTGCGAGTATCGGTACCAGTACTGTATTTGTAGCTTATAACAAAGAGAATGAGTGTTGCGGAGTGTTGTAACTATAATCCTACTTCACGAGAAGCAAGTCGATTGCATCGTTGCTATCTGTTGACATGGAAACGGAAAGGAAGTTGCCGAAGTTGCGCCAACATCTCACGAACAACGGATTGACTTGACATGTTTTCCACTTGGAGCGGAAAACACGCCAACATGTTAAAAGTGTTAACCTCAACATTCTGAGTTAACATGCAAAGTCAGTTGTAAGACACAATCACAAAATACATGTCAATTGTTACATGTTTAATTTAACATGTTGGTGTTAAATGTTAAGCAGTGGAGACCGGCTTTTATATTGATACTACTCCAAATGCCAAATCATATCATTTACCATTTCACTTTTCAATTTTTTTGCGGAACTTTTTGCTATTCGCCAAACACTCTTGTATATAGGGTACTATTCCATTTACCAAGCTACCATATATACTGATTCCCTTAGTGTATTAAAGTTTTTACAGTACAACAAACCATTACTGGTATCTTTACATCAAATTTGTTAAATATTATTTACATAAATCTGGAGTTTTTTCACTCTTGTCTGGATTGCTGCTCACAAAGGTATATTAGGAAATGAACAAGCAGACGAGTTGGCGAAGAGTGCTGCTCTCTCTTCCTCCTCTCCGACACAGATTGCTGTTCCCACGATTGACTTCTAACCTCTGCTTAAAAACAAGATGTATCGTAACTGGCGGTATGAATGGTGTGACTCTGCAGCATTTAAAGGATCCTTTTACTATAATCTACAACCAGTCTTTCCATTTAAACCTTGGTATGTACAAGCCACTTACACACGTCGTCACATTACCAATATAATCCGCCTTCGATTTAATTATACCTTAATGCCACAGTATAAACACAGATTTAGTTTTACTCCAAATCCCTTTTGCATTCGTGGTTTATCTGATGCAGATGCAAATCATTTAATCTTCTAAAGCCCTGTATATGAATCAGTTTGTCGCCCCTTTTTGCACTTAATTAGTCTTCGCTACCCTCTACCTACGAATGTGTCTTGTTTATTATATAAACCTACTCCCGACATCACCATTGCACTCAGTACATATTTGGACAATGCAAACATACAGTAGTAAGATAGTACTTCTGGCACCAAAGGAGTTCATAGCATTCCTTCTTTTCGTAGTTTCTCATAATTTTCGTCAAATGAGTACCGGGTTGTTCCATCCTATGAGTTGGTACGTCTTCTAAGGTTATGCGGTCAACAGTCCTTCTGTACTAAGTGTACCATTTGAATTTCCCTAATACCGTGTGTATCTCAAGAAGAAAAGTTATTTGGTAACCTGGCGTTTTGTATGTATTTTGTGATTTCTTGCGGATGTGCATATGACCCTCTAGTTATTTTGATTTATGACTGGGTGATAAATACAAGCCCACCAAACCTTCCAGAAGAAGAAGAAGAAAGCGTAAGTGATTAGTAGCGTATGTCATTCATTTATATCTCCTCTCAAAATGAGTGGAAAGATATGTGCTGAGTTTGGCTGCAATAACTATGAAGTGCAGAAGGATTCGCGGTCTATCGCCCGTCTCCCTCGTGACAAGAAAATGTGAGTAAATATTGTGTTTGGATGTATATTTTTCCAGTGACAAAGATATTTTCTAGTACTTCCTAAACTTCTGACCCACGCGATCCATATTTAAGCTGGCTTAAAATATAATAAGCTTATTTTTATGTATAGCGCAGCAGTTAACATTCAATACCGATGTGTTTTTATAGGCGTGATCCGTAGGTTTTGATTTAATTCAGGAAAATGCGTATGTGTGTGGCTGGATTTGTTCCGATTTACCCTATTTGGAATGCCGTAATGCGCTGTCAAGCGCTGAAGAATAGATGGGTGACTTAGGAAATGTACATATTTTGTTGAAACAATATGATGATGCAAATTTGCTTGACCCTAATGAAATGGCAAATATTGCTTACAGGGAAATGTTGGATGTTTTGAGCTAAATTTATAGATTTCCTTTCTCTTATTAGGATTCAGGTTAAGAGGAAAATTGTCCAGCTCTTAAATGTTAATTCATTGAATCATGTGTGTAAGGAATGTGCTGATATTTTTATTGACAAGTGTCTTAATGTGATGATACAATGTTTTAAATGAAAAGCGACAAATCTAGCAGTGAAATTTCAGGCAGGAATGCTAAAGCTATAAATAGTAATGCATAAATGAAAGATCAAGCCCTTTCACAGCATTCCATTTCACATACTGATTATAGGTCTAATTTCATTCTTTAAATAACAACCTGTTAAATAATTCTGCAGTCATTTATCCAGAATTGCTTTAGCAATTTTGGAGCTAATATCTTAATGGCATTTTTTTCTAGACGTAATTTATTTATCAGTTTCCGTATATGCATTTCCATTGATATTTGAATTTAGCGCGAATTTCCAGGTCACGCCTCTAGAAGCGTCACTTGCGAATTCTCTCCTATTTTAACAAGGCTAAATTCGGAAGTGTCGTGTATTGTCTCTACTGTATTTGCTGAGACTTATTAACAAAATGGCTTCAGTCGTTCGTTGTAATCAGTGCAGTGAGCTAGTTGACCGGGTTCAACTGTTTGTTTTTGTGAGCCTTATTTCATCACTTGTGAATAAGAAGCGCAAAGGACGGCTGCCTCCAGTAGGTAAGATGAAGTCCCGGTGAATGTAGAATTTTCTGCAAACCACAGAGCTCAACAATCTACGAATGATACCTCATCGTTACAAAGACTTAGTAATGATAGCAACAATTTACAAACACTTGTGGAACGGGAATATTATTCTCATTCCCATCGTGGCCCATACATTGCTTTTATTGAATCGATAAATAACAAAAAACCTTGGTCAACTGCATTCCATGTCATTGGGACATTTCTATGAAAAGGGCATTTTCGTGACGTCAATTTCACGCAAGGGGCGAAATAGGTTACAAATTGTCTTTTATAATGCCGAACAGGCTAGTAACTTGTTAAGTAATTCACTTCTTGAATCTTTAAAACTCAAGGCATATTTTCCCTCCTCAAACGTCTTGCGTGTGGGCATCATACTCGACGCTGATAAAAGCTTATCTGATGATGACATTCGTATGCACCTTACATCCATAGTCCCCGTCAAAGCAGTCCAACGACTAAAAAGGGGAGTGTTTAATGATTATGGTATTGACTATGTGCCAACCGGGACTATTAATGTTTTCTTTCGTTCTCAGCGGTTACCACAACAGGTGTCTCGCTTTCAGGTGTATCTCCATGTTGAATTATTATTTTTCACCAATTATTCGTCCGACTCGTTGACTGAATGGTCAGCGTACTGGCCTTCGATTCAGAGGGTCCTGGGTTCGATTCCCGACCGGGTCGGGGAATTTAAACTTCCTTGGTTAATTCCAGGGGCTGGGTGTTTGTACTGTCCCCAACATCCCTGCAACTCACACACCACACATAACACTATCCTCCACCACAATAACACGCAGTTACCTACACATTGCAGATGCCGCCCACCCTCCTCGGACGGTCTGCCTTACAAGGGCTGCACTCGACTAGAAATAGCCACAGGAAATTATTATTTTACCAATTATTTGCCGTAAATGTTTACGCAATGGACATACCCTAAAATAATGTCGAGCGCAGTCATTTCGTTGTGGAAAATGTACAATGGGACACACAACTGTGCAATGTACGGCACAGCTTCACAAATGTGCGTATTGCAGGGTACACATCTAACCGGAGAATCGATCTGTCCAGAACACCAATATCAACAGGAGATCAAAAGAATGGTGAGTGTAGAGCATATTACTTTTCAAGAGGCTAAAGGCGAAAATAGCATTACCAGTGTACCACCCACCGCAAAATCCTCAGGACTTCCCACCCCTCCTTCAGGGTCATTCTTCTACAGCCAGTACTCCTGAATATCCAAGGAAAGGGAAGTACACGCAGGTAGTACAGAAAGCCACAAAACCTCTACCAGCACCGGGTTTCGATGAAGCGGGCTATATGGTGCTTTTACTTCAAGAAAACTTTCCCTCGGGACGAGCAGCTACTACGTCTCAGAAACAAAATTCAGCTAGACCCTCTACTTCTACGGCTACTAATTTGTCAACTACGGGTCCTCGTTACCCGACCTTGAAGCAGGAACAGCCTCTCCATATGCAAAGGAATCATTTACAGCAAGAAATTCAACGAATTATCTTCTATGATTCTGTGCCCTTAAGTCTTGATTGGAAAGGATTTCCTCCCACTTTCATAACATTATTAAAAAAGTTATACACATATTGTAATCTTATTAAATCATCCCACCCAACCATTCCCGGTCGTCAACAATCCCAGGGTTTGCCTAAAAAGGGATGTATTAAGCGGCGAGCTATTTGCGCTATTTATGAGTAACATATAGCGTCTTATTATAAAACGAGCAAGAGCCTTATCTTACGCCGATGACTTTATTTTATATGTTTCCCACGAAAATATTGATGAATGTCGAAGGATAATTGTTCAAGTAGTGAATGACGACATAATAATTCGTGTGGCTATTTCTAGCCGAGTGCAGCCCTTGTAAGGCAGACCCTCCGATGAGGGTGGGCGGCATCTGCCATGTGTAGGTGACTGCGTGTTATTGTGGTGGAGGATAGTGTTATGTGTGGTGTGTGAGTTGCAGGGATGTTAGGGACAGCACAAACACCCAGCCCCCCGGGCGATTGGAATTAACCAATGAAGGTTAAAATCCCCGACCCGGCCGGGAATCGAACACGGGACCCTCTGAACCGAAGGTCAGTACGCTGACCATTCAGCCAACGAGTAATGACGACATAGATTGGTTACAAGGGCATTGTTTCACTCTCTCTATCCTTAAGTGTGACGCTATGTTATTTACGCATAAAAGTGTATATAATTGATCACCCTTAATTTTTACACGCCTTTCACTTCCCTTCGTTTCCCAACATCTTTACCTAGGTGTACTATTGGATCACAAATTAAGGTGGAAACCGCATGTATCGATGATTAAACTGTAACGATCACTCACCTATTTTCGGCTGCCGTCATCTGGAACTCCACCTATTTTCATATACTCGCCGCTACTTTACTCATCTAACCGGCCTTGGACTTTCACTGCTGCCTCGCCGTGCATCCGTCCTGGTGAACTGCTCACTACACACTGAGACTCCACTGGATTACGTCACCCGTTGCGTCAGTGTCCGATATTTCTCGACGTTTTGTGTACTTTTTTCCTGAACTTTCTGCAGCGGTATAAAGGCTTCCCCCACATACTCGGTCTTCAGTCCAGAACTGACACCGAGTGTGGTTGGAGGGTCGTCTGAGGACTTCCCAGTATTTGCTGGGAAGCTCCACTTCTTTTATTTGTTGTATTGGGTGAGCAACAGAGTATTTATTTTATAATTACCACTATTCTTCTATGGATTTTTGAGTTATTTTCATTGCTGTGGCCGGTTTTCTTTTAAGCTTGATATGAGTGATATTTCTCCTTAACAAATGAACATCGAGTAATATGCAATTTCAAGAGTTAGTGAGTGATTGAACTTGTGGCCTGGACGGTACAACTGATCACATAAAACTGTTCCTGCATTTGGCAACGTTTATACTCAGGCGACTCCCATTATTGTGATCCCGTCCTTGGTCTTTCCCGTGCCTTTCTTCCCCCTTTGTTTGCCTTTTTGGAAATCTGTGTCAATATTCTCCGAGACTTATAGGTTACCATGTTCATTTGATTAGTCACACATTAGAACTTATAAATGGTCTAGGGATTCTATTCTAATGTACGTCATTCACGATGAGCGTTTTCTTTTATGTGCCAGATTACAAAATTTTGAGTTGTAAATTTGAAATTGATCTCCTTGTAGAAGCAATATACTGTTTTGATTAACTTTTTTCTTATTGTTACATCCACCGACCTCCAATTGGTCCCAGCCCTTTTCTCCTTGAACGTCTTGTCAAAGAATCTTAATTAACTACTACGTTGTTGCTTCGTTTTTCTATGAACTGATAAATTTGTTTCTTTCTACATCCCCAACACGTCACAAAATGGTAGCAGAGCGTGGTTCAATTTGTGAAAATAGGTGGAGTTCCAGATGACGGCAGCCGAAAATAGATGAGTGATCGTTACAAAATTAAAAACTGACAGTTTCATTAAAATCTTGCGCACGGTTACACGAAGACGCTGGGGAGCTGATCACAAAACCGCTATTCTCTTATACCGTGCCACCATCCGCTTTATAATGGATTATTGTGTTTTTTATGGATATAGCATCCACTACCACAATAGCACATTTAACTGCTATTTAGTTCCAAGCCTTACGAGTATGTATAGGAGCACTCAAACCACCCCTACTAATCCATTATTGATTTAAACGAGCAAATATCCTGTATGGATTCGTCGAAAGATTCTCACGTCCAAGTACCTCCTCAAGCACTTTACACTTGCTCAGTCTCCACTCATTCCCAAGTTGAGACTCTTGCATACATATTATTCCCAGCACTCTCCTAGAGGGAATCGATCCCTTGCCCTATACAACGCCTATAAGTCCATTAGCTCGCAGGGACTCGAATTTCTACGTATGCCTAAACTTCCTATGTACTCCATACTTTATGAAAGTCTATGTTTTATACCATCAATCATCATTTCTTCGCCTGATGTTTTTTTCACGTAAAACAAAAATATTATCATTCCTCTGCTCAATTTAAGCGTGTTCGATTTTCCTTCCATGACTTGGAAGTTAGTATCTATACTGATGGTGCTAAATCGTTTCATGGCACTGGAGCGGCACTCTTTATACCCCATCCATATACACTTCTCGAGTTTCTCCCTCCCTCTTCTTGTTCTATATTTACCGCCGAATTATTTGCAATACGTCAAGGACTACTTCTAATTAAGACTCATTCTTATAAAAAGGCTACTATCTATACGGATGCTCAAAATGTTCTACACGCCTTACGCACTAAATTGCCTTCATTCAATCGGCATTTACTATATTCACTTGAACAGGCTGGTGCGTATATCACACTAGTATGGATACCTGGACACGCAGGAATTCCTGGCAACGAGAAGGCTGATGTTGCCGCTAAACACGCATGCAATAAATCTTCTTTACCATCTCAATTGCGATACCACCCTTAGACCTTCTCTCTGAGACTCATACTGAAGTCTACCAGAAATGGCAGCATGATTGGATTAATTCTTCTCGTGAAAGGGTAATTTTTATTATCAACAAAGCTAATTTTTATTATCAACTCCAACCCACTATCCCTCCTAAACCTTGGTACTTTTACGGAACTTATACGCGACGGCACATCACCAATACCATCCGCCTACGTTTCAACCATGCGTTAACCCCTCAATATAATACCCGTTTTCATCTTGCTCCACAAGCTCCCTGTATGTGTGTGGTTTGTCTAATGGTGATAGCAATCACATCATCTTTCAATGTTCGGCTTACAATGTACTCAGACGCACTTTCATATCTCGTTTAGTGAAGACGGCTATACCCCTGCCTACCAGTATACCTTGCTTATTATCAACTCTTTCTCCTACTCTCACTGACAGTTTAAACAAGTTTCTTGATGACGCTCACATTGTTATAATAATATATATAAACTAATTGTGGCCAAGTACTTTCATTGTGAAACGGGTCTCTTAGTTCTGTGTTCCGATGAGTGTAATCTTCCCCACATATTCGGTGACCTACGTGTGTTACGTGTGCTACTTCCATACTTAGTCTTTTTGGTTGATTATTATCCACTATTCTCCAGTGCCTCTAATTCCAATCTTCATCATACGTACGGTGAACGAGTGTATTTATTAATAAGGTTATAGTGACTGGACAATAATTAATAGACTCCAACCCCATAACTGAAGAAGAAGAAAAAAATGGTACCCAAAATAATGACCTAATTGGCTTGTAATGAAATTAATTCCTTAATTCTGTTGAAATGCTGTCTTGGAATGTGTTACATAGGAATCATAGATAACTTTAAGCATGTGTGCTCTTCATTTTAACTTTAATCTACGACTCGTAGTGTTTTGTTTACATTCATGTGTCTGATGTGATAACCTGGGTCTCTAGCTACGTAGTGTATGCGTTAATTCGTGGTTCTGTTGAAGATTCTGAAGGCTTCTTCATGTTTCTTCATATTTCTACTGCATGAAGTAAGTAACTCAGTATAATAATGAAATGTTATATTTATGCTTAGGCCTATATTTGGTGAAAAATATAAGGCAGTGTTATTTTTAAGTTAGCTCTATTGCCAAATTTTATGTTCGTGGACTTCTTGGACTGAGGTTGTGTGCTAAAACAAAGACGTAGACTGTACGCCTAACATTCAATTTGTTCGATGTAGCAAAAGCTGCATCATGGATGGAGTACAGACGGGATCAAACGTCCTTGCACAAACGATATCGTCCGGTTAATGACACACTCATATTCTGTGAAACTATTGCAGATTTCTTGCTGGATTCAGAAGCACACACGGGCAGTGATGATGATGATTATTATTGCGACTCGTGATTTGGTCCCAACAAGAAGCGTAAGGCTACTGACCCACATCCATAAGCTTCTCTCTGGAAGAAGAATATCCTGCACATGCCAGAAATGTCAGCTGCTGGAAAGAACTACAGTGTCGCTACTCAGGATGTTCGAGTGTCATGCTCGTGCCCTTTGTATGAACTGCTGTGGGGCCGATGACCTTCGATGTTAGGCCCCTTAAAACAACAAGCATCATCATCATCATGTATGAACTGCAATGTGCAGCTTTGATTTGCGCAAAACAGGAACTGCTTCAGGATGTACCATGGAATGTAAAGGCACACATGCTTTCACCATGAATAAAATTTTATTGTCACCAAGAACAATAATTTGATTTTGAGTTTTATTTTTAAGATTTGATGACTTTTTGTCTTTTTATAATTTATTTATACAAGTTATAAATTTGTTTCTAGTTTCTAATTTAAATACCAATGTAAAGTCAATACCTGTGTATTCTTCCAAAATGTACAATTTATTATCATCCTGAGACCAAATGTGTCCTTATGATACACCAATTTCTCAAAAATTCAAAAATCAGAACTCAGAAATGATTGTCATTTTTGCAATAATACAAATGAAAATAAGATTTAATGAGATTTAGGTATTTTCTTCAATTTCTTGAATGACTGGGTCCGAGGAGGCTTCTTGACCTAGTATATGAATATTTTCTTTCCCTCATATGATACAGTGGTTTTACCAAGCTCCATAGCTGCAGTCGCTTAAGTGCGGCCAGTATCCAGTAATCGGGATATAGTGGGTTCGAACCCCACTGTCGGCAGCGCTGAAGATGGTTTTCCGTAGTTTCCCACTTTCACACCAGGCAAATGATGGGCGGCCACAGCCACTTCCTTCCCATGTCTAGGCCTTTCCTATCCCATCGTCGCCATAAGACCTAACTGTTTCGGTGCGACGTGAAGCAAATAGCAAAAAAAGAAGATACAGTAGTATAATAGGTAAGGTAAGGATTATTCTGCCCGAAGGCAGCTCCGAACCTCCGCAGAGGTGTTCCTGGGCCAGAGTTTACGTGCGGTAGGGTGGCCAGTTCCTTTCCGCTCCTCCATTCCCTTACCGCCACCAACAGCGCGTGGCAATCCATCCAACTCCTGACCACGCCCAATGTTGCTTAACTTCGGAGAACTCACGGGATCCGGTGTTTCAACACGGCTACGGCCGTTGGCAGTAGTATAATAAAATGACCAATAATGATGAGAGTAAGCATGTAGTTTTAAATGACAACTGATATCGCGAAATCCAAATTACATGGAATCGAAACCACGGGGATGTGGCTTTTCATTTTATGTGGCATTTTAAAAATGTCACGTACATTGGACCACAGCTGTCTTGGTCAGAAGCCAGTGATCATGATACTCGGTTATCATGCACCTGATGATTTGTATTTATTGTTGGGAATAATATATATACTAATTTAAAAAGTAACTGATGTGGAAAAGAAGAGAAGTGTTATGTTTTTCCTTATGCTGCCTTCATCGTAACGAAGATCTGCCAGCTATTTCATCTTGCACTGACCCATTGTTCCCTTCATGCCATTAAAATACCATGTTCATCGTAAAAAATAGCTTTAATTTCCTTCCCTCTTCTCTACATTTAGCACACCTGTAAGTACTCAGATAGACAATATTTCCTCTATTTACATTCTGATGGAATATTCTAAGGCTTCTGAATATCTTAGTTATAATTGTGGTAGTTCCTGCTTTCAAGATACAACATTAGGCTATCTCATACCTAAAACTGAGCAAGCTGAAACCAAGCAGATGGCATCATATAGGCAAATTACATTATAAATACCTGTTCATGAAAGCTGAAAGGGAATCGACTTTTTAAGTGCTGTGATCCAAATGCTAAATGTACAACACTCAGCCCTACCCTACAACGGCTGCTAAGGGTCTACAAAGCTTATTATGAGACGGGACTTGCTTGTTATTGAGTTATACAGGAGTAAATAAAATAACATACTCACAAACCACTATGATTTCACATTTTAGATACATTTTTAGTGTAAGAACATAAAACAATCACATAAATTTATTTACAGATGGTCTTGTAGTCTTATGCAATGACTGCTCTGAGGGCTCTACCTTCTTCAGAGAAGGTAGTCGATTGCGACTTGGGATGTGTAGATCGATATTCTCCTGCAAAATATTCGTGCATTCAGTTCTAGAACAATTCATGTATCATCAAAACCATAAACCAAGAAAATTCAAATAAAATTAATGTAGATGGCACTAAATATAATCAGTGAAAATAAATATTTAATATTGAATAACATCTCAAAACTCAAGGCATGTACACTCCAAACATTATTTTCTGCATAAAAGTATTTTTTGTCAAGGTAAATATGAGTGCATGAAATTATTCACATCCACAGCATTCCTTAAGCTGTGTGTGTCTCGTGAGTGGTGCTAATCGAATAACAATGCACAGGCTGTTACACAATCCTTGTGATATCTTGGCAAACCCAAGGGCCAGCTAGCAAGATATCTGGGACCTTTTCTTCATTTCCTCTGAAGTGAATTTTGGGAGATTCAGTGCTTCAAAATGCTATTATCTATCAAAACTTCTTCAAGATAATAATGTCAATGTCTTTCTACATCAGGAAATGCATACTGCAGATAAGAAGCAACAATGCTTTAAGGAGAACCTTCCTGGATATACCTGTATTGGTGCAGTATATCATCAGACATATGGTTTAGCAACATTTGTGCGAAGTGAAATACAGAATTTTAAATTCATGGATGTTTCCACCAACAACATTATTCAGATAATCATCAGTATCAACATTGCTTATATCAGAGTTATACACCTATAAGGTGGAATATTGCTGAGAACAGGAAGCCATAGTGTGTTCGTGCTCCGAATGCACCCCGTGATTATGCGCAATGCCTGGTTGAGTTGTACATTGATCTTCTTTGTGTGAACACTATTGATCCAAAAGGGGCAGCAGTATTCAGCAACAGAATATGATAAGGCTAATGCTGTTGATCTTAGAAAATGAGTATTGGCTCCCCATGATGTACCAGCAAGTTTCTGAAGCATACCTGCCAACTTTTAGAAATCAAAATTAGGAAGATTTTTTAATTCTTGGATTTCATCAAGTGTATTGCGCCACGGTCTCGGTAAAAAGAGGACAAGATAAAAGGCATACATATCTACAGTTACAATGCGAATTAACCATTACATTTAAAATCTTAAACTAAGAAAACACAAACGATTGCAAGAAAACGTACCTAATAATCATTCTAATTTATGACACATACATACGAATAGTAACATTTAGACAGATAAGTCAAGAACTGACTACAACTTACCAAATGGTGAAGAATATACACATGTAGGTGATACAGAGACTGCTGTGTTTACTTATTTAGCATTGATTCAACAATGCACTGTCATACTGCTGCTCATAACACTTTCCACTTAGACTTTTTTGACCACCAACAGTTTACTGAGATTTTCGTCATTCAGAGATGATCGGAAGTGTGTCCTCGTCTTTTTTACCTGGCTGAACAATCTTTCACACTCGGCATTGCTGTGTTGAATTGTCAATACTGAGAGCATTACTTTTGCGATTCTATCATATTTGAAACACCCATCTGCACCTCGTATATCCCCTATAGCAGACCAAGAACAATCTACTCTTTCTCCTTGCACAACAGACAATGGTAAATCCTCCACTTGGAGAGCACAAAACTGGCACTGTAATGCATCCATTGCTTCTTGTTCATCTTCACCATCTTTCACTGGCAATATAGGCCTAACAGGAAACTTTGAAACAAAATACTTTACAGCATTGAAGGAAGAAGCCTGCAAAGAATTTATCTGAGCTACTTGAGCATTAACAAAAACATCACTATTCAAATTAAATTTATGAATAATATAATCACAAACTGCAATAAAATAGTTCCTGACGTGCAAATAAAAGTTTTTCTTCTCCTCAGGTGCCAGATTTTCTACAAGACGAGATGTTGAACAGCCAATTACTAAATCATCATCCGCTTTCTGATTCTCTCTCGTGTGATAGACCACTTCTAAAACTGTAGGATATTGTTTTATAACCACTGGCTTAACAAACCTACACAGAATGTCCCTCAACATATCCGTCAGCATTGATCTTATGACATGAATCTGAGGTGCTTGCGACTGAAGAACTTTATTAGTTTTCTCAAATGTAGGGATGATAAATGCCAGAAATGAGCAAAATGCTTTATTAAAGTTTGAAGACAGAAAAAGAAATAGTCTCTCCTCTCGTGAAATACTGGCAGTGCAACTAGACTCCTTTATTTTCTTCACAGATGAGGATGAACTATTCTTAGCCTTCCTTTTCCCAGAAATAACAGAAGCTTGGTCTTGTACTCTACTGACACAAGGACCACGTTCCATTTCGGTATCTTCATGTGCCTTTAGTTTGGGAATTTGGAAATACTTCAGAGATGTGTCTGTGCCATTGGACTGCTTTACTTCATCCTTAAAAATCTCTGAAGTGGCTCCCACTCTGAAATCAATCTTTCCAAACATTTCCCCAAGGATAACCAGCGTGTACACACATGCTTTAATATTTTTCTAACATCAGTTTGGTACAAAGCTTGATACATTTTGAGATGATCTTTTCTCTTTGAGATTTTGTCTAAATAATAATAAATATCAATTAGCATCTGATCAATTTTGACAGGAAGGGAGTCTGCACCCTTCATGGCAGCCAAATTAATTAAATGACATGGGCATCTCATAATAATAATGTTTTCGCACTGCTCTCTTAGTTTAGCAGCAACACCGTTTTTTCTTCCCATCATAACAGGAGCATTATCTGCGCTAAAAGCTATACAGTTTGCCATCGGAACGTCATATCTTTTCAGAACATCCAGGAGCAAATTAGCAATATTAATACCAGTAGAATTGCCTTCCAAATTTTCCATGGATAGCAAACGATTTTCAATCTTTTTCAATTCTTTGTTGAAAAACGAGACGACGATAGGATAGAGCTTACTATATTTATCATTGCTACCATCAGTTGAAATCGCAAAAGGTTCAGACTTTAAAGTCTGAATCACTTGACTATCTGCATCACGGGACATTTCATTAATTATGGCAGATGCTTTTTGTTCTAGCACACGCATATTTCTTCGCAATGTCTGAATCTGGGAACATCTTTCTGAACAATGGCCCTGCGTGGTCCGAACAAGACAATGCAAGGTTATGTTCGACAATGAACGCCGTGAACAAACATTCTGCTCGAGTGACTGCATCATCTTCCTTCCCACCTACAAAAAAATTACTTAATTTTTTGTTCCTTTCGAGACAGCTAGCACTATCTTTGTGTTTCTGTGTGACACTGTGGGCTACAATATCTGTTTTCCCTCCATGTGAGATATTAATATCACACCGACACACGGAACAAAATGCATAATAGTTTCCTTTATTAGACTGTAAAATGAACGGAAATTCAGTTTTATAGGTATCCCTGAACACTTGGAGATAACGTTTGTTATGTTTTGTAGTCATCATGTGAAGAGAAAATACCACAAACTGTCACAGACAACTCTCTGAAATACATTTAAGTCATTAAAATTATGAACTCTGGTCAACACAAAAGCACTGAAATACGCGAAACTACCACATACAAAACAAATCAATATGTCTCGTACATTATTAACATATGATTTCCACAGGGGGAAAACACAGAACCGCAAGAAAAAACACGTTGTCTAAAACTCCACCGAAACTACGCACAGAAACAAGCGCGCGAACCACACAATAACAAACTCACTCTTTCATGCCGATCAACGGAGTCCCTAGTGGTCGCTAGTGCGCATGACCTTCTCTGACTCGTAAGACGATTGCCGTCCCGAATTCCCACCTGAAACAGCACATACGCTCCTGTAGTGAGCGGGAAATATGATACACGAAGCCGACGGATGATCCGCCCGCGAAATAAAGCATCAAATACCGGTAAATATGCTTAAAAATGAGGTTGCGGAAATTACACAAACACATAAGAATTCGTCCTAGGGGAAGAGTACTGACCATACTGGAGGTTATATTGGTAAAAAATAGGAAGAAATAAAAATAAATCGGAAAACCGGAAGATGAGTTAAAAATCGGAAAGTTTCCGGGTAAATCGGAAGGGTTGGCAGGTATGTGAAGAATATTATTTCTAGTTTTTACTTTAGCAGCTACATTTGAGAGATGTTGCTTAAAAGTCAAAGTTATGTCAAGTGTTATGCCCAAGTATTTTGGTGTACTGCAGAACGGCAACACTTGACCTCGGAATTTTATTGCTGGTTTGTAATTAGACTGCCTGTTGCGTAAGTGGAATGTAGATATAACTGTTTTTTGAGGATTTAGGTGAAAGCACCATTTCTTGAAGTATACATCCAAGGCTTCCAGATCAGTGGCTAAAGTAGTTTCAGCATCATAAAAGTTGGAGTACTGAGTCACCAAACAAATGTCATCAGCATAAATGAGTTTTCTTGATGATGTGTCTGGGAAGTCATATATGTACAGACTGAAAAGAAGGGGGTTAGGACTGATCCTTGAGGTAAACCATCGTTTAAATTAAACACTCTACTTCTGTCATTATTAGCGTAGATCTGGAAGTACCTTTTACTAAGCATATTGCTAAGTAAGGCCTAAAAGTTTAGAAGAAGTCCTCGCCAGACAGTATCATAGGCAGCTGATAGAACCAAAAAGGCATCCGCGCTTACAGATTTCCTCTCATATCCATTTTCGATATACGTGGTGAGAGACAGTACTTGATCATTGCAACTTCTTCCGGGTCTAAATCCTGCTTGCTCTATAGGTATGTAGCTGTTGATTGTTTCATAAACTCTATTGTAGATCAGTCGCTCAAGGAGTTTATATGTAACACTTAGAAGTGCTACTGGACGGTAGCTTTCCACTTTAGATGGATCTTTTTTTGGTTTCAGTATGGCTGTCATCTTTGTTTTCTTCATCAGAGGTGGGATGTTTCCAGTTTGCAGAATATTAGTGAAGAAGGTTAACCACTGTATTGCGGCTGGTCCGCAATGAGCCAAAAATTCAGGATAAATTCCATCAAATCCTGCACCTTTTTCAAGTTTCATACTTTTTATTGCGGCTTAGTTTACCCTTCTTTAGATGGAGTAGAGAATTCAGAAGACTGCGGCGCTGCTGTATTCTTTATGTTCAACTTTAATTTGATATCCTTTTTTGTTCGCTTGTCTTCTGTGTTTTTGGAAACTGATATTAGATGATTAGCAAAATCATTCAGATTGATGGCTGTTTTTGATCTCTTAGTTGCAGGGTCTGAAGAATCCAATTTCCTAATTATAGACCAGGCCTTTCTGCTAGAATGGGTGTAATCTAGGGATTCCACTGTTTCATGCCAGATCCTTCTTCGACTCTCATCCAAGGATTGGAGGAGACCAGCTGCATTGTCGGAATTTCATATTCTCGTAGTAATTCCTCACTCTCTGAACTCCAGCCAGGGATATACTCCTTACGATATCCTATAGGGATGCATCGTCTGGCTGCACCTTTTATAACCCCTACAAATCTGCTGTAGTTGTTGTATGTTGGTTTGATCCATCTTATATGGGAGTCTGTTTGCTTTGAAAATTCAGTCCAGTTGGATTTCTTGAAGGTCCACCTCGGTTTAGGATGTGATCGAACAACAGGTAAAGACATCTCAACCTTAAGAGAACAGGTCGGTGTTGACAATGTGGGAAATCGTTGAGCACTATACGTCGAACTTGATTGTGTGAATTATGAAGACGATTTGTGAAACAATGATCTGGGGTGTAGCCTCAAGACCAGCGAGCTGATTGAAAGGTAGGCAGGTCCTTAGCATCAAAAATCAGATTCAAATTTTCAGATTCCATCCAGTCCACAAGAACTTCACCATTAGATTCATCCTTGTAATATCCCCCAAAATGATGATGATTGTTGAAATGACCGAGATGTATAGTAGGATACTGCAAAGAAGGTATAGGAGGATTAGGCCAAGTAATATCTGGTGGCTTGTACACATTAACTATTGTCAAGTTTTCAATGTTAACTGTAGTAGTAAGAATGTCATTCTCAGAGTTTACTGAAAGTAATTGGTAATTTGTTATATCATTCCTGACATGAGTCACAGGCCATAATTTTTATGATAGTTAGACGCTACGACATTAAAACCTGGAATTTTCCCCTACTCTTTAACTGTAGTTCTGCTGTACGTGTTTCTTGAAGCACGATGACATCAACTGCATATTTCAGTATCCTGACGGCCAATAAGAGATTTTCAGATTTATATTTGCCATATTAAATAATTTTATTGAATTAAATTTCAGTCAGGCATGGTAAAAGTATTAGATCGCAGGATAGCTGAGACCGGAAGTCCATGGAGACATAAAGTCGCTGAATATTGCGCGATGCTTTCTCGGGACCGTGGGAAAGGCTTAGCATTACCGGAAGTTAGCACATCATGGAACGTGTAGAAGACGTTGGCCAAGAGGACCATTCAGCCTAATAGAACGCGTGGATGTGGCAAATACGGAGCCTGGATCGCGCGGAATTAAAATCCCAGGTTGACCAACATGGACATTTGCATGAAGAAGACATCCCTACAAAGGAATTAGTTCTGTTAGTTGAAGGATTTCCACAAGACGGAAAGTGTAAAATAATAAGGAATACGCTATAGAAATAATCTGAGTAATTTTTGTGTCAACAGGAGTGTGTTTTATGTTCATTTTAATTAATATAAAAGTCATTGTGTATAGCAAGCACGCTGATTGGTTGCTTCTTTAAATATGCGGGAATCCCATAGCTACTACGGCGTTAGCCAAGTTTCTCAAGCGTTCCAAGTTTTTGGGAGCTTCACTCTGACTAAGTGAATCGCAGGAAGTGAACGTTGTTCGGTACTGCTCTGATACTTGTGCGTGAATGTTACCACGTAGATAGATCCATAACAGTGTATGGTCTTTACGACCAAGAACAGTGCTCTTAGTCGTGAAGTTTACTGAATTAACTGGTGCAGTGCTAAATTGCCGATTTCATTATGGCGCAAAGTTTTACAACAGAGTAATAGACGATAATATAATCCGCAGACTGGAAAGTGAAGAAGAAACGCTCAGCTGTAGTGCATTTTCGTGTCGGTTGCGTTTCGCGAAGAACTTTCAACCGAACCGCGAGCCGCTCTAACTAACTTTATAAAACCCCAAGTGATATTAATTTTACGTGTATTTGTTTGTCAGATAAATGTTGGCTTAGTTCACAGCTAACAAGGGTTTATTCGGCACGTGCAAATAGAGCGGTGAAGAGGCATTTACCTGAAGTCTTCTGTGTTGCAGTGTACAGGAACTTTCATCAAGAAGATGGCACCGACCAGAGAAGAAAGAAGAGTGTTTCCATGTGTTAAAGCAGTGAAGAACATGGAGTAACCGAATCACCATGGCAAGGATGTGAGCCGTTGCCAATGTCCAGAGAGTCGTCAAAGATAAGACGGATGTTTTTAAATTAAATGGCATGTTATATGAATTATGTTTAAAATACTAGTAAAGTTTAGTGTAGGGATTTTTCTTTAACGTAAATTTTGCCTGACGGCATGTGTTTATTTTACATTTTTGATGCTGTAAATACGGATAGAAGGGGACTGCGTGATTTCTATATTTTTATTTTCTTTTCGATTAGTTAGATGGGATATTGAGGGACTTGTTAGGATTTATTTTATTTTTGTGTCATGATGCATGTTAATTAGCTTAATATTATTCCGATATTCTTGTATGTTAAAGATAGGAGGATTAGATTGATAAGATCATCCACTTTCCGAGTTAAACACTTGCTACGTTGAGAGTAAATTCAAATGTTTGTCACTTAGAAAGTTAGTAACAGTTAGATTGCATGACGCATGTTATTTCAGGAGCTGATACGGGTGGAGCTGTATCGCAACGTTGAATGAGAAAGGAGTCTTCCAATGTAAGTTGGAAACTTTTTCGAACAATGATCTGTATGGAAATCGAATCTGGATTTATAATGAGAAAGGCTGATGAGATTGTAAGAAATATAAGAGGATTTAATGCATGCTGACTTATGAAGTTGATTATGCAGGCCGATTGCATACCTGATGAAGTGATAAGGATTATGTGCAGTGAGTATAGTGCTGTAATTGTATTCTGAGAGAATATTGAGAATCAGAATTGACGGGAAATTGATATCAGGACAGTGAGTCTGATGTGTGTGATAAATTATTATAGCATGCCAGTAAGAAGCAAAATTGTATGTGAGTTTCCGTGCAGTTGAGGAAATATGAGATTGCCTTAGAGGTTTACTCATCAGCCGTGTTTACATATACAGCGTGAATGAGATGGTATTTCCGTAATACAATCTTGTCGAACTGTAACCAAGCCTCAGTGCAGTATTGAGTTCTAACATTTCTTTTCAGCCCACAGCAAAACAGGAAGTATGTGACGGATGAACGCGCTTTCTGGTGCGCAAATGCAGCAGAAGAAGGCAATGCTGTCCATTGCTTTCCACATGTTTAATAAAGGATAATATATCTTTTCTCTTACAGGATGGTGTTTTGTGATATTTCATGTTGTTTTGATATGTTGTTTTGTTGTTAAATGGGTAACAGCCCGAGTGCTGAGTGAATGTTGGTGGTCAATCTAGTTCTCACTAGATCCTTTTGGTGAACCGCGTTTCACGTCGAATCAGTGTAGTATGTAAGATTTCCCTTTCCGAATCCGATGTAAATATTTGAGATGCTTTGCTTATATTGTGTTCATTGTAAATATAGCGTAGGGAAATGCCACTAGTATTTTTTAAAATTCATATATTGTCCCATTGCGTCTTAATTTTCTTTCTATGTTAACTTTTGCGACGACTCTCCGGAATTTAAATCCGTATCAATGTGATACTTAACGTCGTGCTACTCCATGCGAATCGAATACGTACAAGTATACGCATATGAATAATATTATGAACATGAATTTTGGACAATCTTGAGAAGTCATTTGAAGTTTACAAGTATTTAATGTTGTGTTTGAGCTTACTTTTTGCATTTAATTATTTGAGCAATTAACGTTTTAATGTCCATATCCTTTTCAAATTTATTTTTGAGATAATGTTATTATCATTTTTATTATTTGATCTCATTTTATGTTGATTTTATGATTCGGGGTTATTTTATAAATAAACTCATCCTACCCCATATTATTGTTTCTCATTCGAGTTATACCTCCATTTTCCTGTCATATACTTATAATTAAGTGATAAACTTCGATTTTTAGACTTGCCCAACGACAACCAACCCACCTCTCTGCCCAAACCTGAGTTAGTCGGATGTTCAAAACAGGAATGGAGGCATCGTCCTAGAGGGTTATTACCCCTGGGTACGGTACAATAACATACTTTGTTTTGATGTTGTAAGTGATAGTTTTGTATATTTGTTGTTTAGAATCTTCTTCTCTTCTCTATTTTCAATTTGTTCTGTAGTAATTTTCAATTCATCCAAATCCATTTTTTATTTCTTTAAACCAAGGAGTTTTTGTTTTACTATTCCAAAAGAAGTCAAAAAGCTGTTTTATGAATCTAAAATTTGGCAAAGGGTATATGTGTCCAAAACATGTAATCCTCCATTTTTCATGGTGTCAATAATTGATTCACTTTCCTTGTAAATTACTGAATTGGGTAAAAGTCACCACTGGCCATCAACCTGATGTTTTTTATTAATAATTGTCCGGAGAATTCTTCTATCTACTTTCTGCAGTTTATCTGTTGTTGCTCGGGTATTAAGTTTGAATAATGTTTCACTTGCATAGATTGCTTCTGGTTTGATGACGGAAGTATAATGGCGAAATTTAGCATTAATTGAAAGAGACTGTCTTTTGTGACTTGGAAATGTAATTTGTTGTGCCCGTCTCAATTTTATATTTCTATTATCTACGGAGGCTTTTTCATTAGCATTCCAAGTGACAATTTCACCAAGACATTTAAATTTATTTACAACTTTTGTTTTCTGAGTATTATTTAATACTAGCAGTTACCCGCGGCTTCGCTCACGTCGATTACGGTATGTAATTTGATAAAAGTAATTGTTTCTCGGCACTGCACTAAGACATTATCTCAAAATCTCTACAGTATAAAAACTAACCGAAAAATAGAGTTTCATTTACCCCAGAAACTCTTTGAAAATCATGTTTGAGGTATTGCCTTTTGGGGCTAAGACGACCATGCGACACAGAACTGTACATGTGAGAAAGAGTCTTGTCTCAAGTCGAAGAAGTACACGTTTCTTTATTTTTAAAGGAGATTCCAAACACCAATTTCCATGTCTGTAACATTTTCATTTTCTGAGATATATGTATCCTCATAAAAAGTAATTCAACTCACTTTTCAACTTCCTTTCACCCCTGTTAAGTGCCTTTTCCGAAGACAAAAACGTACCTGTTCCTGCATTTTTAAAGGACTTTCCAAGGACTTTCTTGACATGTACTGTAGATATACCGGTACTTATTTTAAAAATTCACCCGCTTTTTCAATTCATTTCAGCCCCTTAAATGAATTTTCCGAAAGCAAAGAATACGTCTCTCATTACTTTTAAAGGAGATTCCAAATACCAGTTTTCACGTCTGTAAGTATGTAACACCTTCAGTTTTGAGATATAAGTATTGTCATGAAAATAATTAAAATTCTTCTTCACTTCTTTCCGTCCCTCTCCGCCTTAAGTGAACTTTCCGAAAACAAAAGGTAGGCCTACGTATTTCTTTATTTTTAAAGGAAAATTCAAAATACCAAATATCACATCTGTGACAGCTTCAGTTTTTAAGATATAAGTATCCTCATACACGGATTAAGCTCCTTCTTTACTTATTTTCAAACCCCCATAAGTCGATTTTCCAAAAACAAAAACTACTGTTTCTTTATTTTTAAAGAGGATTCCAAATACTAATTTTCACGTCTGTAACATCGTTAGTTTTTGAGATATAAGTATTCTCATACAAAGAAATCAACTAATTTCTCAAATCATTCACACCCTCCCCCCGTAAGTGGATTTTCCGAAGATAAAAGAATAGGTATTTCTTTACTTTGGAGGAAGATTCCAAATACAAATTTTCATGTCTGTAACATCTTCAGTTTTTAAGATGTAAGTATCCTCACGAAAAGAATTCAACTCCTTTTTCAGCTGCCCCCATCCTCGCGCGTTAATTTGATCACCACACCCAACCACACAAGAGTGCGTGTTTTCTTTATTTTTAAAGGAGATTACAAATACCACTTTTCACGTCTGTAACCTTCAGATTTTGAGATATAAGTTTCTAAATAATTCAATTATTTCACTTCCTTTCACTCTCCCACTTAAGTGAATTTTCCGAAAAACAATGCATGTTTCTTTATTTATAAAGCAGTTTCCTAATACCAATTATCACGACTATAACATCTTCAGTTTTTGAGATATATGTATCTTCCAAAAAAAAAGAACTGAACTCCTTTTTCACCCCCCCCCCTCCAAGTTGATTTCTGTCCCCTCTCAAAATGCGTGTTTCTTTATATTTAAAGGAGATTCCAAATACCAATTTTCACGTCTGTAACACATTTTAGTTTTAGAGATATAAGTATCCTCGTAAAAATAATACAATTTATTTTTTACCCCACACCCCGCCCGTTAACTTCATCCGCCCCCCCCCCCCAAAATACGTGTTTCTTTATTTGTAAAGGAGATTCCAGATACCAATTTTCATGTCTGTAACCTTCAGTTTTTAGATATGTTTCTCCATAAAAGAATTCAACGTTCTTCACTTCCTTTCACATTCCTCCTTAAGTGAATTTTCCGGAAACAAAAAAATACGCGTTTCTTTATTTATAAAGTATCTTCCAAATACTATTTATCACGACTGTAACATCTTCAATTTCTGAGGTATATTTATCCTCATAAAAGGAATTCAACTCCCCACCCTCTCAAGTTGATTTTCCACCAAAAATGCATGATTCTCTATTTTTAAGTGATATTCCACTTACCTGTTTTAACGTCAGTAATATCTTTAGATTTTTTAGATATAAGTACCCTCATACAAATAAATCAATTAATTTTTCAATTCTTTCACCATGTCAAGTGGATTTTCCAAAAACAAAAGAATCCGTGTTTGTTTCTTTTTAAAAGAGATTCCAAATACCAATTTTCACTTCTGCAACATCTTTAGTTTTTGAGATACCGGTATAAGCATCCTCATACAAAGAATTCAACTCATTTTTCTATTCCTTCCCCCCCCCTTTAAGTGGATTTTCCGAGAAAAAGAAATACGTATTACTTTATTTTTAAAGAAAACTCCAAATACCAATTTTTCACGTCTGTAACATCTTCAGTTTTGATATATCACTATCCTAATTTAAAAATTCAACCCCATTTTCAGTCCTTTTCACCCCATCCCCCTTATGTGGTTTCTTCCAAAAACAAAAAATAAATGTTGCTTTATTTTTAAAAGATTAAAAATACCACTTTTCACATCTGTAACATGTTAAGTTTTTGAGATGTTCTGTAGATATGCCCATTTTAAATATTCACCCCCTTTTTCAGTTTCCCTTAAGTGGATTTTCCAAAAACAAATTATATATGTTTCTTTACTTTTACAGGAAATTCCAAGTACCAGTTTTCACATCTGTAACATATAAGATAGTGTCTGAGATATATTGTAGGCCTAGATATATATATATATATATGCAGGACATGTAAATTATTACTAAAATTAATTTGTGTCAAGAAGTTCAATAAATCTGTAAGTATACGTTTCCAGACCCATGTTATCATAAACTTTTTTTCTTCTCTCTATGTGAGGAATCCATTCCTAAATTTTTGCCGTCGAGTTTTGGTACATCCTGTATAGATAATATGCGGAGTGTCAACTTTAAAGGATGGCATCATTTCCGTTTCCTCAAAATATATTTTCAATGAATATTGGCGGAAAAACCATAACGTTTGTGAGGTATGGAGGAAATGCCTACTCCCAGTCCTGAACAACTAGGATGAAATAAAGCAGAAAGCCTTCTTCACAGTTTCATAAAATCATCCTTCATCTCTCATCTTCACTTTTGTAAATAACATTTAGAATTGTAACTCAAGGTTGGCTCAATGCCGTTAAATAACAGCCGGAGATCATCTTGAAGCAAACACATTTCACAATCTCATTTTTCATCATATCATATTTCATTTATAACCTTTCCAGATTACATCTGGAAATGCAAACTCTGACCACGGTCAGACTCTTGGTGATGATGAACCTACTACGGTGTCGTAGCAGGCGGAGAGGTGATACTCCGAAGTGGCGCATTGCAGGTGGCGTATAGGGGGGTCCTCACTGGCTTACTGGCGGACTTAAGAGAAATAAAACAGTTCTCGCAGACCAAACACACAACATCAAGAAATTCACTAGAGTCTGTTCTGGTATCCAGCGACTAGTGGTCTGCGTCTGTTCATCTAGTTGGTGCGGCAGTGAAATATGGCTTGATCTCAACAATCAAGTCTGTAATTCACAACCAACTTCAACTTGAAGTAATCATAATGGAACAAAAGGAAAGAAACCCGCTACCTCAGGCCCCAGTCAACCCACTGGACTTTCCTGGTCATAGGTTTCTGGGGGACCAGGAACATCATGAGGAGAAGAGTCGAAGCTTCTCAAAATTTCTTTGCAAACATTACAATGGCACTCTCAATGCAAACACTCACTTCAAACTTGGAAAACTAAAACAACTCACTGACATGCTAGAAAAATTTCACATCAAAATTCTCGCCATTCAAGAGACGCGCTTCATAGATGAAAACCATTTTGAAACAGAAAATTACAGGATTTACAAAGGTAAACCTGCTGTCAGAAGAAGCACACCATTATTGATTGGTACAGGATTTGCCGTAGACAAAAGCGTCGTGGATAACATCATAGACTTAAATTCCATATCAGAACATATCTCCACACTCTCCTTCAAATCAGGTAATAAAGCATACACAATTATCAATGCATATGCACTTACAAATGACCATAACAGAAAGAAACCACAAGAAATTCACACAAACAAAAATGGGGAACACCTCACAAAATACTGTCAAAATTTTAACCTTAAAATTATGTCAACGCAATTTCAAAAGCCAAGACGAAATCTTACAACATGGAAAGCACCCAACACAGTGTTGGGAGAATTCCAGATTGATCATGTGGCCATTTTCAAGAAAAATACACGGGTAATTTTAAATGTCAGAACGCTTAAAGGATTCTTCGAGTTTGATCATTATTTACTACAAGTTAAGATTACGCCAATCCCAAGACAGAACAAAATAGTCAAATCTGATCCAGAATACTTGAAGATAAACAGGGATAAAATCATTAAAGAAATTCATAGACATTCAACAGGCACACGGACAGATCTTGCGAAGACAGTTCAGAAGGCAATACACTGGGGACAACCTTCTAGAAAACGAAAACACAGACGGTGGAACGTAATTTGTGATCAAGCCATTGAGAGAAGAAAACAAGCATGGGAGAAGTTCAGCACTAACAGAACATCAGAAACATGGAAGGAATTTCACTTAGTTCAGAAACCATCATAAAAGGAAATCACAAGAGAAAAACAAACATACAACAATAACAGGCTAAAAGAAATGGGGGGGAGATTTCAAGAGAAATAACACAAGAAATTTTTACAGAACTTTCAAAGAAAATATTAAGGACTATCAACCTCCTAGCCTCTGCTTCCAAAGAACGGATGGATCCCTAGAAACAAACACGAAAGAAAACTGTAAAATTCTCAAACATTACTTTGATAAACTTAATTGCAAGAAACTCACAGAGAAACTATCATTCCTAAAAACTACATCCAACCCCGATTCCAATCCACCCACAAAAAGAGATAGAGGAAATCATAAAACAAATGAAAAATAACAGAGCAACAGGAGAGGATGGTATATTCACCAAGATCTGGAAGCTCCAAGATGAAAACATCACCAAAAAAATCCTTAAGATTGTCACAGAAATTTGGGTCACAGAGAAAGCGCCAGAGGTATTTTGCTAGTACCAGTTGTGTACAAAATTTTCTCTATGGTGCTATTAAACAGGCTAGAACCACAAGCAGATCCACAAATAGGGGAATACCAGGCAGGCTTCAGAAAACGGAGATCATGCATCGAACAGATCTGGAACCTGAGAACACTTTTGAAAGTCAGACAAACAAGAAACACTGTAGTTACCTTTGTGGACTATAAAAATGCGTATGACTCCATAGACAGACAGACGCTCTTTGACGTATTGGAAGAATATGGCACTGACAGAAAAACCAGAGCATTTATACAACAGACACTTACAGACACCACCTCCGAGATCAAATTCATGGGAGAAATTTTGGAACCCTTCCAGATACACACAGGTGTACGACAAGGAGACGGGCTCTCACCAGTCTTGTTCAACATGATGTTAGACAAAATTATCAAGCAGTGGGAGGAACAAGTTAAAGGAATACAGCTAGGAAGAACACGTGAAACAAAAAGAATCATAAAATGTTTGGCATTTGCAGATGACATAGCCGTACTCAGCAATAATACACAGGAGGCAAAGAAAGCACTGAAACGCTTGCATGAAATAGCTGCCAAAACAGGCCTACAGATATCTTATGAGAAGACCCAATACATGGAATGACAAAACAACAATGTGCACACCATGCATACTGTATATGGATCCATAAAGAGAGTTGAAAAATTTAAATATTTAGGGGAATACATACATATAGTAGGATCAAACAAGGCGTCTAACATTGAACGAACGGAAAAATTCCAGAAAGCATACAAACTCACATGGCCACATTATAATAAGAAAAGCATATCAAGACAGGCTAAACTTAGACACTACAAAACAGTCATATTACCAGAAGCATTGTATGCGTCAGAAACGACCACAATTGGAGCATCAGGTATCATAGAGACAGAAAAAATAGAACATTAAAATTCTCAGGAAAATATCTGGACCAATACACAGAGATGGCATATGGATGAAACGACCTACCAAAGAGCTGTACCAGCACACTGACAGACTCACAGACATGATCAGGAAATGCAGACTAACTTTCTATGGGCACATACAGAGAATGGACAACAACAGACTTACGAAGAAAATTTTTGATGTAGTAGTTAGTTCCAGCAAGAAAACAAATTGGTATGATGAAATAGAGGAAGACTTAAGACAGGTGGGGATCAACAGGCAAATGATAGGAAACAGAAAAGAATTCAGAAACAAAATTCGGAATACAAAATTTATAGTAAATGAGAAGAAGACAGGAACATTGTGGACAGAACAAAGGAAATAGGAGCTCAGCCTAAGGATGAAGAGATTTTGGGAAGAGAAGAGAAAGAAGGGAAAGAAATGAAAAATTGTGTCATCATAAGATATTCGTGTTCAAACACCGTCAATAATAATAATAATAATAATAATAATAATAATAATAATAATAATAATAATAATAATAATAATAATAATAATAATAATAATAATAATAATAATAATAATAATGTATTATATTATATTATATTATATTATATTATATTATATTATATTATTATTATTATTATTATTATTATTATTATTATTATTATTATTATTATTATTATTATTATTATTATTATTTGATTGATGACATAAAATCATGTTACAGAGTTGCTAATATGTATCTAAGAAATTTTCATAAGATATAAAGTAGAAGTGATAATGTAAATATCAAATTATCTCATTATGTAGCATTATAGGACAAACAGGCTAGGTTACCTAATGATTATGATTTTAGTACATTTAATTTTTCATTAGGTGAGAGTGTGAACAGTCAAATATATCTATATCAAACTTATTCATATTTCTCATAATTCTTTACAATGGACTATGGAATGCATAGTTTATTCTGTGTCAGTTTGTTATAAAAGATTTAATCTCGTTTACCTAAGAGGAACATAAATGTTCACTTTTTTCAATAATTCCAAACAATTTATATGGGAGTGGAGTAATTTATAAACAAAACAAATATCAAAAACAAATATCAAAGTTCTCATGCCTTTCTTGAACAGACCGTAATTCCAGATAGTTTTTCATTTTTTTAATATTCTATGCAGTCATATCGGATACCAATTCTGTAAGAATAAATACATAAAAATTTATGTTGGACATATTCTATCCTAGGTAGCAGGTAGGGACCCTCTTCGGAGGCAGCCTTACCCAGGGAGTGGTGCCCCTGCTTATGTGAGTCCCAGAGCACACTGACCCGGTGTGTAACATCTGCTATGGGTTCCAGCTCAAGGGTTACGTGTGAAGACCTCAACGGCATCTACAACGGAGAAGGTGGACTTCGGTACGATGGATATGGCGGAAGGGGCAAACTCGTAGTGTCTGACTATACTGCGGCCTAATTTTGAACCTGGCAGTAGGTATAAAATGCCTTTGGGTGGGCGAGCCCATTGTAACAATAGCCTATATGGACAAAGCAGATAGGGTGCCTCGGAAAAGGTTAGGGCATCCTCCGCTAAAAGCGACGCGCAGTTCTTCAGGTGCTGGGGGAACTGTGAGAAATGGGCAACCAGCACCAAACTACATCAAGATTGCAGCAGTAAATGTTCTGACACTGACGGGTAAGACAGAAGAACTGGTTGACTTCATGTTAGAAAAAGATATAGCCATACTTGGACTGTGCGAGACCAAAAAGGGGAGTACAGGGGAGATTCCTCTGAGAGGAGGATACAGGCTGTATTACAGCGGTTTACTGAAGCAAAAAATGGAATGGCCATCATACTTAGAAAATAAATCAAGAATATGTGGAATATACAAAATACGTCCGCAATAGGATGATGGTGATGAGACTCTAGTTTGAAAATGGCGTGAAGGATCTATTTCAGTTGTATGCCCCACAAACTGGTTGCACAGATGAACATCTAGACGACTTCTTAGAGGAAGTGGAAAGACAGAAAGAAGATAAGGAAGTGCTATTGATGGGAGATCTAAATGCACAAGTTGGAATGGAATGACAAGGAAAGGAAGATGTTGAAGGGCCCTTTGGATATGGAAATGTTAATCCAGAAGGTGAGTTGTTGGTGGATTTTTGCATGAGGAATCAAATGATTGTTGGAAACACCTGGTTTAGGAAGAAGAACAGTCAGAAGATTACAAGGTATGATTGGGGAGATAGACGAATAAAGACCATGATTGATTATATAGAGAAAGAACACCGGAAGAACCTTTTAGACGTAACAGCCATGTCTGAAGAAGCCTTTGGTGGAGATCACAGAGTTGTGATAGGAAAATTGAAAGTGGGAAAGATTGAAAAAACCCCCTTAAGAAGAGAGAAAAGAATTAAAGTATAGAAGTTGAGGGAGAAAAGCATACAAGAAGAATTTCCAAGGGAAATAATACCCTTGGTACCCAGGACAGAGGTGGGGAATGTTGATGATGAATAGAAAAGATTTAAGGAAGCACTGGTTGGATGTGCAGAAAAGGTATGTGGTAGAACATCAGGAAATGTGAAAGACAAAGAGACACACTGGTGGAATGACAGGGTAAAGATTAAAGTGAAGGAAAAGAAAATGGCATGGAAAGCATGGAAAACATCTAGGACTGAATAAAGTAGAAGAAAATATGTGGAGGCAAAGAATTTGGCCATGAAAGTAGTGGAGGAAGAAAAGAGGAAAAGCTGGGTGTTATTCACACAGAAATTGAGAAATGATATGCAGGGCAGCAAGAAATTACTGTATGGTATCTTAAGAAACAAAGAGAGAGATCAAGTGAACACCAGATTTGTGAAGGATGAAGGTGGCATAATATTAACAAAGCCAGAAGAAATAAGAAATAGATGGAAAGGGTATTTTCCGAAGTTGCTGAACATAAGAACTGATGACAGTCGTTCAATGGACGGCCAGGAAAGGCAATTAGTTGACGAAGAAATGGATAAAGAAATTACAATGAACGAAATTGAAATGGCGGTAAGAAAGATGAAGAATGGAAAAACTGCTGGAATAGATGAAATTTCAGTGGAGATGATAAAGGCAGCTGGAGCTGTAGGCCTGCAGTGGACATATCAGGTTCTCAGGAATCTCTGGGAGAATAAGGAGGTCCCTGAGGATTGGCAAAAAAGAATAATCATCCCAAGAAAGGCAATAAGAAAGTTTTGAAGAACTACAGGGGGAATTACTCTAATATCCCATGTTGCTATGATAATGGAAAGGATACTGGAAAGTAGAATAAGGTTGAGGGTTGAGAATCAGATACAGGAAAATCAGTTTGGTTTCAGAAGTGGAAGGTCAACAACAGAGCCCATTTTCATTATGAGACAACTAATGGAAAAGCAATGGGAGTACGGGAATGATATGGTGATGACATTCATTGACATTGAAAAGGCATATGACAGTGTCCCCAGGACTAGAGTTTGGGAGAGTCTAGTGCAAAAAGGAATTGGGCAGGGATTAATAAAAATGATCATGGCATTGTACAAGGAATGTTGTAGTTGCGTGCAAACACAAGTTGGCAGGATAAGTTGGTTCAAAATAACTAGTGGGCTGAGACAGGGAAGTGTTCTATCACCAATTCTGTTTACAATAGTAATGGATGACATCATGAGAACAGCAAAAGCAGCATATGGAGGAAGAGAAATGAACATTTGCAGATGATATTGTGATTTGGGGAGAAGACGACAGGAAGGTTCAAGAACAGTTGAATGTGGTGAATGGGAAGATCGAAGAATGTGGATTGAAAATAAGTGTAGAAAAGAGTAAAACTCTTTGTTATGACTAGATGGGAGAAAGAAGGGAAAGGTCAGATTAGACTTGCAGACAAGCCTCTGCAAGAATGAATGAATGAATGAATGAATGAATGAATGAATGAATGAATGAATGAATGAATCAATCAATCAATCAATCAATCAATCAATCAATCAATCAATCAATCAATCAATCAATACTGATCTGCATTTAGGGCAGTCGCCCAGGTGGCAGATTCCCTATCTGTTGCTTTCCTAGCCTTTTCCGAAATGATTTCAAAGAAATTGGAAATTTATTGAACATCTCCCTTGGTAAGTTATTCCAATCCCTAACTCTCCTTCCTATAAATGAATATTTGCCCCAGTTTGTCCTCTTGAATTCCAACTTTATCTTCATATTGTGATCTTTCCTACTTTTATAGACGCCATTCAAACCTATTCGTCTACTAATGTCATTCCACGCCATCTCTCCGCTGACAGCTCGGAACATACCACTTAGTCGAGCAGCTCTTCTTCTTTCTCTCAATTCTTCCCAACCCAAACATTGCAACATTTTTGTAACGCTACTCTTTTGTCGGAAATCACCCAGAACAAATTGAGCTGCTTTTCTTTGGATTTTTTCCAGTTCTTGAATCAGATAATCCTGGTGAGGGTCCCATACACTGGAACCATACTCTAGTTGGGGTCTTACCAGAGACTTATATGCACTCTCCTTTACATCCTTACTACAACCCCTAAACACCCTCATAACCATGTGCAGAGATCGGTACCCTTTATTTACAATCCCATTTATGTGATTACCCCAGTGAAGATCTTTCCTTATATTAACACCTAGATACTTACAATGATCCCCAAAAGGAACTTTCACCCCATCAACGCAGTAATTAAAACTGAGAGGACTTTTCCTATTTGTAAAACTCACAACCTGACTTTTAGCCCCGTTTATCAACATACCATTGCCTGCTGTCCATCTCACAATATTTTCGAGGTCACGTTGCAGTTGCTCACAATCTTGTAACTTATTTATCACTCTATAGAGAATAACGTCATCTGCAAAAAGCCTTACCTCCGATTCCACTCCTTTACTCATATCATTTATATTTATAAGAAAACATAAAGGTCCGATAACACTGCCCTGAGGAACTCCCCTCTCAACTATTACAGGGTCAGACAAAGCTTCACCTACTCTAACTCTCTGAGATCTATTTTCTAGAAATATAGCAACCCATTCAGTCACTCTTTTGTCTAGTCCAATTGCACTCATTTTTGCCAGTAGTCTCCCATGATCCACCCTATCAAATGCTTTAGACATGTCAATCGCGATACAGTCCATTTGACCTCCAGAATCCAAGATATCTGCTATATCTTGCTGGAATCCTACAAGTTGAGCTTCAGTGGAATAACCTTTCCTAAAACCGAATTGCCTTCTATCGAACCAGTTATTAATTTCACAAACATGTCTAATATAATCAGAAAGAATGCCTTCCCAAAGCTTACATACAATGCATGTCAAACTTACTGGCCTGTAATTTTCAGCTTTATGTCTATCACCCTTTCCTTTATACACAGGGGCTACTATAGCAACTCTCCATTCATCTGGTATAGCTCCTTCGGCCAAACAATAATCAAATAAGTACTTCAGATATGGTACTATATCCCAACCCATTGTCTTTAGTATATCCCCAGAAATCTGATCAATTCCAGCCGCTTTTCTAGTTTTCAACTTTTGTATCTTATTGTAAATGTCATTGTTATCATATGTAAATTTTATTACTTCTTTGGCCTTAGTCTCTTCCTCTATCTCGACATTATCCTTGTAACCAACAATCTTTACATACTGCTGACCGAATACTTCTGCCTTTTGAAGATCCTCACATACACACTCCCCTTGTTCATTAATTATTCCTGGAATGTCCTTCTTGGAACCTGTTTCTGCCTTAAAATACCTATACATACCCTTCCATTTTTCACTAAAATTTGTATGACTGCCAATTATGCTTGCCATCATGTTATCCTTAGCTGCCTTCTTTGCTAGATTCAATTTTCTAGTAAGTTCCTTCAATTTCTCCTTACTTCCACAGCCATTTCTAACTCTATTTCTTTCCAGTCTGCACCTCCTTCTTAGTCTCTTTATTTCTCTATTATAATAAGGTGGGTCTTTACCATTCCTTACCACCCTTACAGGTACAAACCTGTTTTCGCATTCCTCAACAATTTCTTTAAACCCATCCCAGAGTCTATTTACATTTTTATTTACCGTTTTCCACCGATCATAGTTACTTTTTAGAAACTGCCTCATACCTGCTTTATCAGCCATATGGTACTGCCTAACAGTCCTACTTTTAAGACCTTCCTTTCTATCACATTTATTTTTAACTACCACAAAAACAGCTTCATGATCACTAATACCATCTATTACTTCAGTTTCCCTATAGAGCTCATCTGGTTTTATCAGCACCACATCCAGGATATTTTTCCCTCTGGTTGGTTCCATCACTTTCTGAATCAGCTGTCCTTCCCATATTAACTTATTTGCCATTTGTTGGTCATGCTTCCTGTCGTTCGCATTTCCTTCCCAATTGACATCTGGCAAATTCAAATTTCCCCCCTTCAATCACATTTCTTTCCATGTCCTTTCCCACATAGCTGACTATCCTATTAAACAATTCCGAATCCGCATCAGTGCTACCCTTTCCCGATCTGTACACTCCAAATATATCAAGTTGCCTATTATCTTTAGAAATGAGCCTTACACCTAGAATTTCATGTCTCTCATCTTTAACTTTTTCGTAGCTTACAAATTCTTCTTTCACCAGAATGAAAACTCCCCCTCCCACCTTTCCTATCCTATCTCTACGATACACACTCCAGTGCCGTGAGAAAATTTCTGCATCCATTATATCATTTCTCAGCCATGATTCAACTCCTATTACAAAATCTGGTGAATATATATCTATTAAATTACTTAATTCTATTCCTTTCTTTACAATACTTCTACAGTTCAACACTAACAATTTTATGTCATCCCTACTTGATTTCCAGTTCCCTGTTCCCTTATCACCGCTCCCTAGGCCATCCCGTTTCCCTGAATGTAGTGGAGACATTCAAATACCTGGGGAGTGAATTAATGGTGAATGCTTGCCTGGATGCTGAGATTAGTAAGAGGATTCAAGCTGGAAGTTGTTTCTATCATAGTGTAAGAAACATGTTATGGGACAAAGATGTGCCATTGGAAGCAAAGGATACTATGTACAAGATGTATTACGTACCCATAACAACTTACGGAGCAGAAACTTGGACAATGACAAAGAAGGATGAGAGTCGAATACAGGCAGCCGAAATGAAGTACTTGAGAAGTATGATACAGAAGAGTAGAAGAGACAAAATAAGGAATGAGAAAATCCGAGAAGAAATTGGAGTGGAAAAAATGAATGATAGAATAGAGAAGAGATGGTTTGGGCACGTAAAGCGAATGAGTGCTGAAAGAATGCCAAAAAAGGTGATGGAAATGCAAATGCAAGGAAGGAGAGGCCGTGGACGACCACGATTGAGGTGTAAGGATACAATCCAACGCAATATTATAGAAAGAAACCTGGACTGGGACACAGTGTTGGAGGAGGAGTGGTGGAAGGATCGAAGAAAGTGGAGAGGAACCATATTTGCCCCTACCCGGCTACAGCTGGATAAAAGGAAATGATGATGATGATGATGATGATGATGATGATGATGATGATGATGCTCTATCCTAGATATGGAAACAGTATGGTTAGGATTGATGCAAGTGTAATAGACTGATATAACTTGAAAACAATTTTCTTTAACCCATGGGTAAATAATGCCAATATCGAGCTTGAATTATTATTATTATTATTATTATTATTATTATTATTATTATTATTATTATTATTATTATTATTACGTCCGGCTCCGTGGCTAAATGGTCCAGTGGGCCCCAGGTTTGATTCCTGGTTGGGTCGGGGATTTTAACCTTCATTGGGTTAATTCCAATGGCTTGGGGACTGGGTGTGTTGTATTCAGCATTCAAATTCATATTAGGTAGGGCCCCATCCTCATAGATATAAAGGTCGCCTATACGGCGTCGACTCGAAAGACGTGCACCAGGCCTCTTCTGAAGCCACACACCATTATTATTATTATTATTATTATTATTATTATTATTATTATTATTATTATTATTATATAATTCGCTGGGGCCATCAAGGACCACGTTAAGTCTTGTTGCATTTGACACTGAACTTGGCCTTCTTTAGAGCCCAAATTTCCCTCATTCTTTGTGAGTAAGCCTGCTTACGCTCCTCTGTCCAAGGGGCACCGTGTCTTCTCTTCGGTTGCTCATCTCGGTTTAGCCCGTTCGTCAATGTTTTCTTGCGGAAGAGATCTCTGTTAAGGGCGTCTTCAGCTGAGATATGTAGCATTTGCAGGTCTTCTTTGGTATTTCTAAACCAGGGAATTGTGGTTTTGGGGTTTGAATAAAAAAAGTGAAAGATTTCTTTAGTTAATTTTCTTCTATTATTATTATTATTATTATTATTATTTTACGGACGATCGTATTATTTGTGAGGTTATGTCATGAAACATGTGCTGTATATATATTAATTATTTAGTTAATGTAAGAACCCATAATTAATAGTACATAATTTATTATTACCTGTATATATGATGTATAATCCAAAGAAACATTGTGCAACATGCTGTAACATCCAGAATAATGTATATTTGGCACCAGATGGTTGTAGAAAGTTCTTTGCATTATAACTGGGCTATTAGGCACTCTAGAATTTATTAGAAGATATATTGTGACATATCCTTCTAGAAGCCTGGCCAGGCAACATATATAAAGAGACAGTCTTGATGGTGGAGTGAAGTTATTGTTTAACAGGAGTTGTTTTAATGAGACTAGAAGCAAGTGTTTGAAGTATGTGAATTGGTTTTGTTGAGTTGGTAGTTGACATGCCTTTTCTGCAGTCTTTTTCTTATGCTTTGCGATAGGCAGTTCTTCAAAATGGTGTTTTATTGATGTGTAACGTGTAAATAAACAGTGTACACAAGTGATAGCAATATGAGTGCGTCTTTGTGGATACATCAGGATTCCATAACTGAGTGCAGTATAATAGACGACTGAATGTTACATAAAGATGTTTAAAAGTGAGCAAATTGGAAAACTCTCTGGAATACCTTGTTATGCAGCCATGTCTTTGCAAAGTTTTTTTTTTATACATATCTTTTCAATGTGATCACGAAGTTCAAGATATTTTGGATAATACACCTAAGTTATTTATTTGTTTAACACTACTCACAGGAATTTTGGAATTTAATTTATAATCAAAGAAGATATTTCATTTCCTTTTAGAAAAACAGATTATCCTACACTTTTCATGACTGAGCTTTAAACAAGTACTTGAACAATAAACTTCACGTTGATTTAAGCCTTTTTGTAATTTGATGCAATCACTATATGAATTGATTCTTGTAACAAATTTTACATTGTCTGCAAATATTAAGAATTTGTAATTTGCAAAAACCTCCTTAATATCATTAATATATAGCAAAAATATCAATGGGTAGGAAGGTGGGCACCTGTGGGACACCGCTAGTGGCATTATAAGGGCTAGAAAGGTGATTGTGTATCTTAACTCTAAATGTACAACCTTGTAGATATGGTCGAAACCATGATAGAAGAGATTTATAAATACCATATGCAGAAAGTTAATTTAGTAAAAGGCAATGGTCAACTGTATCAAAAGCTTTTGAAAAGTCTGTATATATGCAGTCAAACCATCCATGACTTTTCACAGCATCAACAACAAATTGATAATATAGCATGAGATTGGTACAGGTGAGCTTCCAGAAACAAATCCATGTTGCTCTTCTATCATGATTTGTTTGAAAAGAGTTGTTATTTCATAGTTATTATATCTTCAAACAGTTTAGGTATTTGAGACAAATTTACAACAGGCCTGTATTGTTTTATATTTGTTTTATCCCCATTTTTAAACACTAGAATAACGTTGTATCTATTGATGTTAATGTTCCTCAGATCAACTGAATGAGGGTAAACAAAAGACGTGTTACTTTTCAAACTGTAAGAAAACAGATAAGAAATGTAACGCAAAAAGATTTGCTGTGTGTTCACCATTTTCAGCTCTCATTTCATTTTGAAGAAGGGATGGGCTCATGAGACTGTTTTGATTTCAGATAGGCCCAGAAATATTGAGGACTGGAATCAAGATTAGATTCACACTCACACATATACTTGGAATACAGAATGGAATAAAATATGTCAACTGCTGAATCTATTGTTTGGCAATCTAATACCTTTTCCCAGTTAAAAGAAGTATGAAATCTATAGAAAAATTTTTTATCACCATTTTTGAAGTCATAATAATAATTAATCAACAAAAGGCCGAGATTTAACATGATTTTTCTGGTACAATGTCAGAAAAACAAAGGTGGAAAATGGCAAGAAGGAAATGATGTTGCCATCTATAGATTCACTCGCCTGCTGTTTGGTCTCACAAGTAGTTCATTTCTTTTGTCCGCTACACTCCGTGAACTAGCTGTGAGATTCAAGGATCAGTTTCCGACAGGAGCAACACTTATGGATCAGAGCACTTTCATGGACAACTTTGCTGCCGGTGCTGAAGACGACAATAGAGCTGTCACCTTATATTATAAGTTGACAGGTTTACTACAACAGATATGAATGCTGATGGCAAAATGGGCAACGAGCTCTGGACCACTCAAAAACATCTGGAAAGCTGAAGGACATGAAATGAAGAAGGAAACTGGAGTAGTAGGTGTATGATGGGATATCAAATCAGATTCACTATTTTTCAATCACAAATATATCACGGAGAATCTTTCATAAGATCCAGGAACAAAACAGAATCTTTTGAAAATGACCTCAAATTTCTACGACCCTCTCGGATTATTTTACACCAGTGTCTACAGTTGGAAAAATTCTCTCCCAAGACACTTGTCGTAGAGGTATACACTGGGACGAGATACTTCCCCATGACATTGCACTGAGATGGCAAGTTTGGATTTACAACCTCACGGATCTGTCAAATGTGATCATCCCAAGCTTGGCACCTGAGACGTCACATGTCCACGTGTTCTGCGATGCATCGGAACGGGCTTATGGAGCCGAACTGTATGTTCGAGTATCCACTGACATTAGTGCCTTTATATATCTGGCCTGCAGTAAGAACAACTACTAGAACTACTCGCCATATTAGTGGGTTCTCATCTTCTGAGGTATTTCTGCCAAGCAACTCATTTTGACATCACGAAATCTACTTTGTGGAGTGACTCCATTGTTGCAAATTGTTGGAAGACATTCATTTCCAACCGAGTGATGGAAATCCATAGCATTCTGAGTCCAGCTTCCGGTACTGCCCGAGCCAGGATAATCCAACAGATCTCATGTCACGAGGAATGTCCGCAAAGGAACCACTATCATATTCACTTTGGTGGCATTGTGCCCCATGGCTAGCCAATCATCCTGAATCTTGGCCCCACAAGAGTGTGCCTAACACCTCACTTCCAGACACTGGAAAGGTGGATCATCAAGTCCTTACTGTTGTCGCTTGCGAACCTCCTACTGAAGCCTCAAACTTCAGCAGTTACTGGAAAATACTGCACATCATGGCTTGGATTTTACACTTTCTGAACGTCAGACAGTCAGAAAAACTTCATGGTAATGTCACTGCCCCAGAATTAGAGGTTGTATGATTACACTGGATATATGTAATCCGACAGAGCCTCCGTAGTTCAGGTGGCAGCCTCTCACCACTGGGTTCTGTGGTTCAAATCCCGGTCATGCAATGTGAGATTTGTGCTGGACAAAGCGGAGGTGGGACAGGTTTTTTTTCCGCGTACTCCAGTTTTCCCTGTCATATATCATTCCAGTAACACTCTCCAATATCATTTCATTTTATCTGTCATTCATTAATCATTGCCCCAAAGGAGTGCAACAGACTTTGGCAGCCGGCACAATTCCTATCCTCATAGCTTCATTCATTCCATTCCTGACCTGGTCGAATGACTGGAAACAGGCTGTGGATTTTCATTTTCGTGTAGTCCAACGAGATAGTTTTTCTGAAGAATACAATGCCCTGAAAGAAGAAAGAGACTTGTCTGGAAAGTCCAAGATTGCTCGATACAGCCCATTCCTACAGGATGGCTCCACCATGCAGACCTGCCGATGCAACAGAAACATCCTCTGTTACTCAGCGGTATACACAAGTTCACTAAGTTGTTGATCTTCCAGACGCACATATGGCTACACCAACTCGGAGTCAGAATCGTCTTCTCAGTACTACGCAAAGAATTTTGGATCCTCAAGGCATGCCAGGCTGTAAAAAAGGTCATCAATATGTGTCTAATATTCAAGATTGCAAGAAGCCACCAAGGAAATGAGATTGAAGCTCCATTACCTGCCGACGGTGTCCAACATACTACGCCATTTGCAGTTACTGGTATGGATTTTGCAGGACCACTACACATTAAAGTGGGGAGCCATGTACAGAAATCTTATATTGTGCTCTTCACACGTGCAACTACAAGGGCCCTTCACCTGGAACTAGATTTGGACATGACTACAGAGAAGTTCCTGATGGCTTTTAGACAGTTTGTGGAAAGAAGAGGGCCTCCTTACTGGCCTCTTCCCTTTCACTTCTCTGTCAAAGTAATTCTTTGTTGTTTTTGTTCTGTCCATCCTCATAACATGTCCAAACTATTGTAGCCTGCATCTTCCTAAAAGCTCAGTAACAGGTATTTTGATGCCAGCCTCCTTTCTGTTTGCTTCATTTCTAATTTTGTCCTTCCTGGTCTTTTGGTTCATTGTTCTGATGAATTTCATTTCTGTTGACTGGATTTTAATATTAGCTTTGTTATGTAGGGTACATGTTTTGAGTCCATAGGTGAGAAATGGAATGAGGTAGGAATAAAACATGGTCAATCATCCCAGAGTAGATTTCTCACTTGAAAATAAAATTGAGAAACTTTTGAAGTCCTATTATTTCTTGGTTTATTGTGTAATATTTTGAAATGATAATCCCAAGGTATTTGAAGTTAGAAACAGATTGTAACAGAGTTCTCTCTAGGAAAATGTTCGAAACTGAGCCTTTCCTGTCATTTCAACGGTTTTTATTTTACTAATGTTTAGTCCATATTCTTTAAACTTGCCATTCCAAAGATTTAGTTTCTACTTTACTTCTGCTTCATTTTCTCCCCAGATCAGAACATCATCTGAAAATATTAGAGTGTTAGGTTCTTTGCATTCTTTAATAGATTTTATGATCTGATCCATGACAATGATGAACAGGAGTGGTGACAAGACACTTCCCTTCTGGAGTCCTCTTTTGGTTTCAAAGCAATCTGACCTTCTATCCCCTACATGGGTACAGCTAAAGCATTTTTGTTAGAGGATCTTTATTTTATCAGTCAGGAAGTTTGGCTCACCAATACCTTCTACACATTCCCAGATTATTTCCCTATGCACACTGTCGTAGGCCTTTTCGGTGTCCATAAAAACCATCACCAAGTTCTTACCATACTCCCAGTGCTTCTCTGTGTCCGACTCATTGGCTGAATGGTCAGCGTACTGGCCTTTGGTTCAGAGGGTCCCGGGTTCGATTCCTGGCCGGGTCGGGGATTTTAACCTTCATTGGTTAATTCCAATGGCCCGGGGGCTGGGTGTTTGTTCTGTCCCCAACATCCCTGCCACTCACACACCACACATAACACTATCCTCCACCACAATAACACGCAGTTACCTACACATGGCAGATGCAGCCCACCCTCATCGGAGGGTCTGCCTTACAAGGGCTGCACTTGGCTAGTAATAGCCACACGAAATTATTATTATAGTGCTTCTCTGTTAGCATTCTGATGGCAAATATCAGATCTGTAGTGCTTCAGCTGAACCCATGTTGCTCTTCCTCCAATAATGGTTCTACTATATTCCTGATTCTTCTTTCAGTTATCTTCTCCAGAAGTGTAAGCAAGTGAGTAAGTAGACTGATGCCCCTGTAATTTCCTCAACTAACCTCAATCACCTTTTCCATTTTTGCACTGGGTTGTGTAAACCCAACTATATTTACCAGTAGTTCATGACCTACCTGCTCAATTAATTTTGAGGCAAGACCTTTTCCATGACCGTCACTCAGAAACACAAGTTTACTCTTGTTTTTGAGGTTATATAGTGTGAGTTGCTCTTTTGCATTGTTAGGGTAATATTTCTCCTAGAAACAGCACTTGAAACAGGAACATGATTTTGCTGATCACTGTTAACTTCTGACAGAGCACAAATTTATTTGTCAGATGAACTGAAAACTCTGGATCATTTAGATTATAAGGTTCTCTCTTCGATTTGCCACTCGTAACAACAGTTTGCCTACGATTAATGTCAGTAATATCTTGCTTTAGGTTTCATTTTAACACATTGTTTTCAGCTTGAACCTTTATTAAATCTTCTCTTAGCCATTTTAAATCTTTATTTAAAAGTTTGATAGTCAGCTGAAGAGATTTAACTGTTTTACCATTTGAAACCTCCAGCATACCACACTGACATGTAATTACTAATTTTAAGGGGAATACCTTTTCTTTTTCAAATTTAATTAGGAACAAGAAATAATAGATTCTATGGGTGAAAACTGTATTTAAAACTCAAGATTGCCGTGTTTTAACTTCCCCCTTTTTTTTTTTCCCTTTCTTTAGCCCTTGTTCCCTTTTTCTCCTACATCTGCGCTTATTTTCCCCTTTTTAAGAATATACGGCAAAAAGCCTCAAGAATTCATTTCACTTTGAGGGAAAATACCTGCATAAAATACTGATGCAGCGTAAGGGAAGAAAGAATTAACACGGGTTCTACATATATCAAACTCACCCCAGAGTTGAACTCACCCCCTGTACCCCCCACCCCACCTGCAGATGTTGTTGGACTCGTCGCATCCCCTCCAGAATGTGTGAACCAGTTACAGTCGCTTGCTTGCTTCAATAGCAGAAACAGAGTCATAGAGAATAGCACGCACCGTTAAGTGCAGCAGGAAATAGCAGTTGCTTGTAATAGTGATGGTGAAGTTGTCTTTTAGCAGTAAACTGCGAAGTGCGGAAAGCACTTTCAAGGATGATTTAATCGAAATGGATGGTACTGTTATTCGATGTTCTCTATACAATATTGATATTAAAGTGGATGGAAAACATATAAAGGACAGAATAATTCAGCATCTCAAGTATGCCAAATATGAGAAAAGCAAAGCTATTTGTGCGAAAGTTTCAAAACAGTCATTTTTACAGGAAAATTTTCAGAAGGCCGAACAAAAAAGCAGGAAACAAAACTTTTTTCAGTAACCTCAGTTACCTTTGTTCAATGTGGAATTTCTTTAACTAAGGTAAATAACCCAGCAATGAAGAGTTTCTTGGAAAAATACACAGAACACACTGTCCCTGATGAAAGTACACTTAGAAAGAGTTATCTACAACCAATTTATGAAGCTAATGTACAAAAAGTTAAGGAGGTTGTTGGAGACCATCCAGTTTGCTTAATTTTGGATGAAGCAACCGATTCACTTTCAAGAGCTGTTCTAAATATTCTTGTGATGCCACTGACTGGAGATCCATCAAAACCAATGTTGGTTGCCATGTATGAATTGGAAAAAGTCAACTCTACATCTATAATGCAGACTTTTAATGACTGTTGTTTTAAATTCTGGCCATCAAGAATACAGTACAACAAAGTATAGCAAGTTGTTACGGACCAAGCATCATATATGGTCTCAGCATTTGCACAGTTGAAGCCTGTGTATTCTATTCTCCACCATACAATTTGTATTGCCCATGCTTTGTATAGGGTATATGAAGCAATAAGGGTTAAATATATTGTTGCAAATGCCTTCATATCTGAACTTAAGAAGACAACTATTAAAGCTCCAAGTAGAATACAGCTTTACAGGCCTACTACTACCTACCTAAGTTTCCCATCATAACTAGCTGGGGGACGTGCTGTTTTCCTCTGTCAACATTTCACTACGATAAAGCAATTTATACTGTCTTTGGACGATGTTGAATCTGTAGCTGTGGGACGAGCGAAGGACCTGCTAAGTGACCCGAATTTGGAGACAGAGCTGTACGCAGTGCATATGTTTAAGTTTCTTCCTGTTACCATCTTGCAACTGAAAGAGCAGTTCTTGTCCAAGGAGGTGCAATGGAGTGTGGATGAAAGAACTGACAACATGCTTGAGGGATTTGCAAAAGAAAAACTTAAGGCAAGCTTATCAAAGAATCCAGATATTGAAAAACCAGTGAAGTGCACTGATTTAGAGTAAAAACCAAGTATTCCCCACTGGTTTCTGATGATGTTGAGTGCTCATTTTCCTTGTATAAAGATATTTTAAATTCAAAGACAAAATTTTACCTTCAAACATATCGAAATGTTAAATGTCATTAGTTTCAATTCATCATAATGCAATAGACACTGTAACACAAGGACACTGCATAAAAGAGAATAGGCCTATATCCTTAACATACTGAAATGTTGAACATGTAATTGATTAAATACCATTCTTTAATGCAGTAAAGTTAAATTAGAAGTGATTAACTGATTATGCATACCTTTTCATTTCCTTTAATCTCTTAACCAGTTCCAGTTCCTTTTTTAAAATAAGCCCTTTTTAATGAATGTTGTTCCCTTTTTAGTCCTTTTTAATGAATATTTTCCCCTTTTTGGTCCTTTTTAATGAATATTTTCCCCTTTAAAATCCGGTCTCTAGTAATTACATCCATAATTATTAAGATTAAGGCACGTACTACATAAAATTATAGTCATAAGTTAAAAACACAACTAGTTAAACACTTTTTTATAACACTAGCAAGTCAGCAGACCAAAACACAACTAAAATGAATACTTTTTCACAATGTGTGATGCTGCTCATACTCAGGCCAGCAGCCATGATGAGCTAGGAGTGGGAAGGAAGCAGCCGTGGCCTTGCTTAAGGTAGAGCCCCAACATTTGCCTGGTGTGAAAATGGGAAACAAAGGAAAACCATCTTCAGCTCACAGCTTGCAATCCTAACCGCATGGCCAACTAACTTGGTTCTTTTTCGTTTGACACTTCATTTGTTGATTGTTTGGTTGTGAGAGCCACAAAATGGACCTGTACTATAGAAATAATTACAGTATATGAAAGCCAGGCTATGTAGCTCGGACGGTAGAGCGTTGGCCTTCTGAGCCCAACTTTGCAGGTTCGATCCTAGTTCAGTCCAGTGGTACCTGAAGGTGCTCAAATATGTCAGCCTCATGTCAGTAGATTTACTGGCATGTAAAAGAACTCACACAAGACAAAATTCCAGCACCTCAGAACCTCTGAAAACCGAAAAGTAGTTAGGGAGATGTAAAAATAATAACATTATTATTATTAATTATACGATAGTGATTAGTTCAGCCACTGTTTTCTTCATTCACTTCATTTTCTGGTACACTAATTTTCTTTTCTTTCTGCAAGCTGTGCTGTCACCATCACTTCACTGTTGGCAAGTATCTTTCTCCGCTTGGAAGCGTTAGTCTTGCTACTCGGAGTTATGTTTCCCGGCATCAGAACATTACCGGTATCTCTCACCTACCAAGCCGCAGCACACGTTGTTCCACATCGACAGTGGCTTTATACGCTTATAGCACGTCTAGTCCGAAGATGACGTCATCTGTATTTGCAGTGATGAAGGCCAGACTTGTAGGTGTCATCCCAGTGTCAAGTTGAGTAGCACCTCCTTCATGACAAGAATGGTATCTCCTGAAGCTGATCGCAGCACGTAGCGGCATCCCTCTCTGGCTCTACCTCAGTAATGTCTGGCCTGGCGATGGTTAATGCCACCCCCGTGTCTATTATGACTCAGCATGGCCTGTCCCCAAGCCACTCATCAGTGATCAAGCTGCCGTTGCCCTCCTTAGTGATCACATTTAACCGATTGAAGACCAAAATTTATTCTGAACTCGTTTGACTCCTGTGATTGAATATTTCTTAGCTTAGTTAATGTAAGAGATGACTATCCTTAATGATCAGAACACTGGAATATTTACTGTTTTTTGTTTATTTTCTAACTAAAAAATAGGTTTAGTATGGCCAAACTGACAACTGAATACATTTCAGGGGCATTCAAAGTTTTTCTTTGTGTGGTATATTTTGAAACAGTCTTCTGAGTGAAGAAGAACAAGACACATCTTGCACTGGAATATAAAGCTTTCTTTGTGCAACAGTAATAATTTAGGTTAGGTTTCATATTCTGTGACATTATTATGATGAGGGGAAAATAACCCTTCATTTCATGTATGGATATATCTTTCTATGTATTACCATAATCCCTACCAGCCAGAAATGCATTGTGGGCATACAGAGTGTGGCAGAAATACCTGACGAATTTCAGATGTAAATAACTCAGCAATGCAAGAAGCCATTCACAATTTATGTCACATACAGTAGATTGGAGCGAACTAAAGGCTGTATTGGCCACAGCTTTCAAACAGGTGTTATTGTCGTGGTGCGTGCGGTCTTGGCCTTGGGCTTGGAGAACATGTGCATCATCTCGTCCGGGCTAGTCAGTTAGCCAGCCAGTCACTAGCATGGTGTGGAGTGGTAAACACCGAGGTTTTGTGATTGAGACTTATTTCAAAAATGCCCACTCTGTTACCACAACACAGCGTTTGTTTCACAGACACTTTGGCTTAGGTCGACATGAGAAAGTTCTGAGCAGGAACGTCATTCTGTTATCGGTGAACAGTTTGAGAAAAAGTTGTTCGAGTGTGCGAAGCCGCCTGGTAGGCCTCGTAGCATCCGAACACCAGAGACCGTCCGTGCAGTGAGACATACCGTTATGCAATCTCCTCAACGTTCTGTGCGTAGGCATTCACGTGCTATGGGACTCTCGGATCGCACCGTAAGGAGGATTTTACATGCATGCATGAAGTTCCATCCGTATAAAATGCTGGGTGTTCAGAAACTCAGTAAACGTGACTGGGCCAACTGCAGAGCATGTTGTGAGACTATCCTGGAAGCTGTAGCAGCTGACACCAATGTCCTGGCAAGTGATGAAGTGCACTTTCATTTGTCAGACTACGTTAATAAACAAAATTTTCGGTACTGGTCCGCAACCAATCCTCAACAGCTCAATGAGCGACCTCTCCACAGCGAGCGTGTTACTGTTTGGTGCGCTGTTGCTGATTTCGGAATTGTAGGCCCTTACTTTTTTGAAGAGGAGGACAGAACTGTAACAGTAACATAGGATCGTTACGTGCAGCTGTTACACAACTTCCTGCAGCCGACATTCACCGACTGAGGGTATCCTGCTGTGTGGTTTCAACAAGATGGTGCCACTGCATGGGTCTCTTCAGAGAAGGTACAGGCTGCCTTGAGCAGGATGTGATCCTGAGACAGACCGTCTAGAGCCTTGTGAGCTAGCTGTTCGATCTCAGCAATGAATTCCTGTAGTGTCTTGTTGGCGTACTAGGTCCTCTTCATTGGCTGGACTCAGTAGGCAGCTGCCGGATGGTGGTCACAGTATCACCTGTCACGTGTTCCCATAGGTGATATCTGGTCGGAGGCTGTGTAATACCTCCGCTGCTTGTCCATGTAGCCCGCCAATCAGATGAATGGCCGTCTCCTCCGATGTCCAACTGTTGTGCCCATGGACGATCTTGAACTGGATCCAAAACATCCTCCAGAATGTGGTCCCATCACAGCGTTGGGGTTTTACTTTTGCGACGCTGGAGCCGCCATTGCTGCTGGTGGACTTGGTATGAGTCTCTATATCTGTCATTCTTGAGTGCAGGACACTCCTCCCTTGGGTCTCAAACTCTTGTCTCTACACCCTGTGGTATTTCTCTGAACTGTTTTTCTAGCCAATTCATTAATGACCTGCATAATACCACCCTTTAACATTGTTTCAAGAATGTGCACTACTTATTCAAACTTAATCTGTCCCTGTTGTAACTTTGGTTGTCCATCTCTCAGTTCACTTAACTCTGATTTCAGTTCATGCTTGACTTCATCCTGACTTAATTTTAGTTCACTTAATTCTGACTTTAATTAGTCCTGGTTAGATTTGGGTTCACTCATAATCTTACTTTCAAGTTGATCCTGGCTGGATGTCAATTCTATTTTAACACCCTGGATGTTTTCACCATCCATTTTGTTACTCACACAAGATTTCCTAAAATTCCTCCCCGCCCTTTATCTAAAGTAAGGCAATTCAACTTTAAAAACCAATTTACATCTACTGAGTGAGTTGGCCGTTTGGTTAGGGGCGCACAGCTGTGAGCTTGCATTTGGGAGATAGTAGGTTTGAACCCCACTGTTGGCAGCCCTGAAGATGGTTTCCTATGATTTCTCACTTTCACACCAGGCAAATGGTAGGGTTGGAAATTAATTAAGGCCACAGCTGCCTCCTTCCCACTCCCATATCTTTTCTATCCCATAAGACCTATCTGTGTTGGTGTGACATAAAGCAAAATTGTAAATTGCAATGTACATATAAATGTCAACTGTATTTTTTCATACATACCAATCTATTTTTGGCTATCAATGTGGACAGGTGAAGTAATTTTGAAGTACTGAATGTACTATACAGTAACATTTATTTAGTACTTACATTGGAAAGTAGATACTTGTATAAAAGTCTACGAAGTTCAGCATTTTGTATACGTAGCCGCTCAGTCTCTAAATTTAACTTGTGACGTTCTGCAAGAAATTCAGATCCTTTCTAAGGGAACTTTTCTCATAAAAATTAAGAGTTCATAAATATACAGGGGCATTCCTTACCTTCAAGTATAGAATGGTATTTCTGCAACCCCAACATGAAGCTGTCCCATACCTTCTCACGTTGTGGAGAGAAGATCTTTCGGAACCGTTCCCAATATGCTTTCACATCTTCTACTGTTAGGAGACGCGACACAGTAGAGCGTTTTTGAGATAGACGTGATGACATATTTATGTGTACCCTAGGTAATGAACAGAATTAATCAAGGAAGCATAGATAAGTCAGTTTAAATACATAGGTATGGTCGTGGAGAGAGATGCTATATACAATAGAATTGATCAAATTCTCAAGTAATTTCTAAGATATTTGAATTTTTTATTTATTCATAAAGACATCATTTCACCTGTTCTGACACTGATATCAGAGAGGAGACGTCAGTAGTTAAAGATGGTAGTGGAGAATGCTGAGTAAGTTCATTATGCCTATTACAATTTTCACTGGTATATTATGCTGAATTTTCAAGATTTTCAGGATATCCCATGTAAATTTTATCACACTACCTCTACTTCCAAATAGCAAACTTCTTACAGTCAGTTCTCAGGACAGGCGTTATACTTTGCCTATTCATCAGGGTTTCATATTGTTAAAAATGAAAGATCTCATTACAGTATGACAGCTGATACAATGTGCTCCCATGTTTAGCTTTTATAACTGTCGGATTAGGCAGTTATATAATTAAATCTACATCAATATGCAAGTTTAGCCAAAATTTTATCTTGTTTATATTATCTCTATATATAAAATAACATGTCCTGACTGACTGACTGATTCATCATAGGTGAGCCAAAACTACTGGACATAAAGAAATTTTGAGGATACATTTATATTACATTGTAGGTGCTCACTAAGGGAGGATTATTGGATATTCCTTTGCTAAGGGGGTGAAAAGGGGGTGAATTTTAAAAATAAGTGTATCTGTATCTCAAATACTTAACAGTTTAAAGGCGCAAAAATTGATATTTGTGATCTTCTTTAAAAATAAGGAAACACGTATTTGTTTGTTCTAAAAATCCCCTGAAGGGGTGTGAAAAAAGGTGAAAAAGGGGTTGAGTACCTTTTATGAGGATAATTATTTCTCAAAAACTGAAGATATTACAGTGTTGAAAATTGATATTTAAAATCTTTAAAAATAAAGAAACACATATTTTTTGTTTTCAGAAAATCTTCATAAGAGGGGATAAACAGGAGACACAAAGGGGGTGAATTTTTAAAATGAGTATATCTATGATATATCTCAAAAACATAACATGTTAAAAACATGAAAACTGGTATTTGGAATCTCCTGTAAAAGTATGCATAATTTGTTTTCTGAAAATCCACTTAAGGGGAAGTGTTAAAGGGGGTGAATTTTTAAAATGTGCAATCTATATTATGTCTCAAAAACTTAACATCTTATAGAAGTGAAAATTGGTATTTCTAATCTCTTTTAAAAATAAAGTAACACGTATTTTTTGTTTTTGGGAAAGACACTTAAGGGGTGGGGGGGGGGGGGTAAAATGACTGAAAGGGGGTTGAATTATTTTTATTGGGATGCTGGTATCTCCAAAACTGAAGATATCACAGACATGAAAATTGGTATTTGGAATCTCCTTTAAAAATAAAGAAACACTTTTCTGGGAGGAAAAAACACTTAAGGGGGTTAAAATGATTGAAAAAGGGGTTTAATTATTTTTATTAGGATACTGGTATTCCAAAACTGAAGATATTACAGGTGTAAAAATTGGTATTTGGAATCTCCTTTAAAAATAAACAAACACTTTTTTTTCTTCGGAAAATTCACTTAAGGGGGTTGTAAAAAGGACTGAAAAGTGAGTTGAACTCTTTTTATGAGGATACTTATATCTCAAAAACTGAAGACGTTACAGGCATGAAAATTTGTATTTGTAATCTTCTTTAAAAATAAAGAAACAAGTATTCTTTTGTTTTCGGAAAGTCCACTTAAGGGGGTGGGGTGGGTGAAGAGAACTGAAGAAAGTGTTGAATTATTTTTATGAAAATACTTATGTATCAAATAACGAAGATGTTACAGATGTGAAAATTGGTATTTGGATCTCCTGTAAAAGCAAAGGAACACACATAATTTGTTTTTGAAAATACACTTAAGGGGAAGTGTTAAAGGGGGTAAATTTAAAAAATGAGCATATCTACAGTATTTAAAAAAAATAAAAAATACCACATATTACAGACATAAATATTGGTATTTTTAGTCTCTTTTAAAAATGAATTAACACATATTTTTTGTTTTGGAAAAACACCAAAGGGTTGGGGGTTGGAAAAAGGGCTGTAAAAGGGGTGAATTATTTTTTAGGAGAATACATATATCTCAAAAACTGAAGATGACACGGACATGAAAATTTGCAATTGGAATCTCCTTTTAAAAAAAAAGAAACATGTATTCTTTTGGTTTTAGAAAATCCACTTAAGGGAATGGGGTGGGTGAAGAGAAGTGAACTTAGTTGAATTCATTTGGAAAATCCATTTAAAGCGGGCATAAAAAGGACTGAAAAGGGGTTGAATTATTTTTATGATGATACTTATTTCTCAAAAACTGAAGATGTTACAGACATGAAAATGTATATTTGGAATCTTCTTTAAAAATAAAGAAACACGCATTCTTTTGTTTGAGGAAAATCCAATTATGGCTGGGTAAATTTGAGTTTAATTCTTTGTATGAGGATACTTATATCCAAAATGAAGGATGTTATGGACGTGAACATTGGTATTTGAAATCTCCTTTAAAAATAAAGGAACACGCATTTTTTGTTGGGGTGAGGGAATCAACTTAAGGGGATGTAAAAGGAGTTGAATTTTTTATGAGGTTACAAATTAGAAGTGGACTTAAAACAATATACCGCTACGGCGTTTTGACTGGGGGATTAGGAATGATGAAAAAAATACACGTTTATATGAAACCGTTTGAATTACGAAGTTGAAATGTCAAATGATATCCTAGGTGTTAAATAACAGCAGGTATGAAACAAATTTAATCCCTCAGAGAGTTAAAAGGGGGTTAAGATCCAAAAACAAATATATTAATTCCTTCCTCTGAAACAGTTTTACGTACAAAGACCAAATTCCAAATAGCGGTATATATTTTAAATCCTAGGTGTGAAATAGGAAATATTTTTAAACGTTCCACCGCTAAAGTGTCAAATGAGGTTATCTCCGTACACTAAATTATTCATCTCTCCAAAACCGTTTGGCGTACAAAGTTGTAATTTTACGAGAAGGGTCTTTTTTTATGTCCTATGTGTAAAATACTTTATACTTCAAAACATTTCTCCCCTAAGAGGTCTAGATGGTAGTTGACTCAAAAGCATAATATCCATTCTTCTGAAACCGTTTCAGGCACGAACATACCTTTTTTTTTTTTTTTTATGAAGGGTTGTCTTCTATATCCATGGTGTAGGGGTAGTGTGCCTGCCTCTCGCCTGGAGGCCCCGGGTTTGATTCCTGGCCAGGTCAGGGATTTTTCTCTCGACCTGAGGGCTGGTTCGAGGTCCACTCAGCATACGTGATTAGAAATGAGGAGCTATCTGACGGTGAGATGGCAGCCCCGGTCTCGAAAGCCCAGAATAAGGGCCAAGAGGATGCGTCGTGCTGACCACATGGCCCCTAGTAATCTGCAGGCCTTCAGGCTGAGCAGCGGTCGCTGGGCAGGCCAAAGCCCTTTCAAGGGCGTTAAGTGCTGTGGGGTGTGGTTTTTTGTCTTCCATATCCTAGATTTAAATAAATATTTCAAATCATTCACCCCTTAAAATAGTATTCATTCCTCCATTAGTGTTTGACTAACAAAATCAAAATTTCACATGTTGGTCGCATTTAAGTCCTACATGTTAAATCAGATATGGTTTAAAACATTCAAACTCTTCCGCACGAGGTTCAAGTGAGTGGTAGATTATAAAATAAATAACCTTTCCCCCAAAACCATTTGACGTACAAACTGAGGACATATTTTACAGGCTCAGCTGTCAGTGGACTCTCCAAAATGTAAAACTTTGAATAATAATAATTTTAAAGCCATAGCGAATCACGGGTATCTTGCTAGTAATTCAACTTGTTGAGCGATATGTTATCCACCTTTTCAATACAATACATTATATATTCTAGTCATATCACTCCACATACCAGACCAGACCTTGCCTGTCTGCCAAATAGTGAAATAACCTTGGATTGTAAATTTTTCATATTCTTCTGCAGGCATTGTACTACTCAAATCATCCATATTTTGCAAATATAAATGGCCACACTTAGCGTATGAAAACTGGCCATTAGCATGGAAATACAGTAACATTTAAGCAGCTGTTTGAAGGTGGAGCTTCCAATTTCCCATTCTGATTCAATAAATTGTTTTACAAGGGTAACCATTTCAAAATATTGAATTCAAAGCTTACCTGTAAGGCAACAGTGTATCGATGTTTCAAGTTTGGACATGAATATCTCTGTAAGCCTGTGGGTTCGATGCTCATTAATTTTTTATTTTATTTTTTTCTCATTTTCTTCACATAGTGACTAGCTAACTTGAATAATGGTTAAATTCATAGATTCTACATGTTACGTATGAGCGAGAGTAGACAGGAACACCTCCGAACTCCCTTCAAAACACAACTGGTTCTACTACGGGGAGAGAGAACTAGTAATAGCCTTCGGTGTGTGTTGTGAAAAGACAGGAGAGGATGTCAGATGGTATAATGGTGTAAGGGGAATAGAGAATGGAGGATTGTGGGACAACAGATACCTCCACATGAAACCCCTACGACCTTCAACACACATGCTTGGTGCTTGAACTTGAGTGCCAAAATAATACCGTAACTTTAACCCGCATTTGTGCCTAAATGGTATGCATGGTTAAAAATATGGTAAGAACAAAAATTATACGAAATTTTGTGCAAATTATTTTAGAGTATTATTTTACCCAAATTGATAGTTTTCGAGTTATAAGCAAAAACCCAGGTGGAAAATATTTTTTTGTGTTTTTTGGCTATAACTCAAATTCTGGGAAATAATTTTACTAGCAAATCTCAGATTCATAATCAGCCAAGAAACATAAGGAGAAAAATATCATAACTACCCCACAATTTGTTTTAAACTATCTAATGACTGGACTAATATGCAGTCTTAATATGCCTATGTTTGAAAATTTAATAGTATTTCAGTACCCTATACAAGTATACCCTGAGTCATTTCATGTCTAACTGTGAATATGTGATACATACTACATATATTTCTGATAGAAATTAGCTTAAAGTAAGTGTTCACAATATAACAGCAAAAAACATTACATTTTACAAAATATTGACTATTATATTATTTTAAAGTAGAAGCTGTTTTAATTAATCAGAGAGTTTTTCACGCACTTCAAATAAGTCTTATTCATTGTTAATATGGCTGGATTAATATTTTGTGTTGCCACCCCTTCCTTTTATCATGGCATCACACACCTGGGCACCATAAGTACTAAATTCATGATTTGGTCGGCTGAAAATTCATGGAATCATATTCTATGGATGGCTTCTGTCAGCTTTTTTTAATTTCTTGTTTTTTTCTGTGCCACAGCATTGGCAATCACTATCCAGCAGTTCTCAATGGGCTTGAGATCTGGACTGTTTCCTGGCTATGTGAGGGTAGAAATTCCTTGGTCTTCGAGGAAACTTCTAACCTACAGCAGAAATGGTAGTTTACTTTTAAATTTAAAAAAAAATGAAAACATAAATTAGGTAACTCAGAATAGTTAACTTACCGTCAGGCTCATATGCTTTTGAATATTATCAAGTCTGGCCTGGTAACTCCAAAAACCATAAAAGTAATTAGTGGGGAATAAAATAATAATAATAATAATAATAATAATAATAATAATAATAATAATAATAATAATAATAATAATAATAATAATAATAATAATAATAATAATAATAATAATAATAATAATAATTGTACCGGGCGGTACACCTCCGCGCCGCTAATTCAAACATTGTGCCAGTTGAAACTCGTCTACTGGAGGAAGCCTGAACTTCAACAACCATGTTAATTCTAAAGTTTCTCAGAAGATGTCGCTATTGTAAATTTTGAAGAGTTCTGAACTGTGTCTTTTTCGATTTATATTTGTTTTCTCTGTAGTGAGAAGTGTGAACATTCTCTTCTAGATGGCACTACTGAAGAACTACAATTGTGCACCCTGGTGCGAAGTGAAGGAACTGTTTTTTTGAGAAATTTTTTGTTCATAAGTTTGTTCTCTGTTAAATTTCTTTCAGTCATTTTTTGGGTTGGCAGTATAACCCTTCTCTTTCCGCTTGTTTTGAATTTAGCCAATCCCGAATTTCCCTAATTAATTTTTGACCAATAACGTATGTCTTCTCTGATATGGATATGTTGCTTGATCCTAGCCAATAAAATTGAGGGGGGTGTGGGTTCTCATTCTTGAAAGGTCTCGAATGTTCCACGAGGGTATTTAAACTGCTGATTTTCTGGTCTCCGGGCCACTTCAGTAACATCTTTCCTAGTGTGATTATGTAGCAGGGGGCAGGAAGCGCCTCTTCCTTCGGGCAGCAGTTCTTCCATAAGGTAATGGCCTTTTAATAACTTCTTTACTCGCTAGCTCAGCAGTTTAACCCTCGGGGCAGGTTCGAAACTTTTATCATGTAACTTTCCTTTAAAATGTAAAAGACACTTGGTATAAAATTCTATCTCTTTAACTACAAATTGGGATAGAGAGTGCCTATCCCTCTCGAGCTTCCACTCATAGTGTTTTGAGGTGACTACGTTTTCATAACAGTTTCCCTTCTTTTTGTAAGGTAATAAAGTTTTCCTATCGTGTCACCTCCGTAGTATGGGATTAGCCCTTGCATAAGCGGCCTAAGAGCCAAATAGGTTTAAAAAAAAGTGTATTAGAAGTGCAAGTTACGCCTCCACTCAGGTTGGTATTTTGGGGCCATGTAATTGTCCTGTTTCTTTACTGAATAGGCCTCAGTAGGTTGGGTATTTTACCCCTGTTCTTATGTGCCTGGAGGGCAGCTTGAAAGTGGAGTTTGGTGTGGCCTTTTGATGGGCTTGAACTTTGAGAGCGGGTTTGCTCTTTCTTAATAGTAGATTTTCTGTGTGCCTCGAGGAGGCTTTACTGGGTAATTGGGAGCAAGTGCTCCTGGGCATGATTGAGGTTTTCTGCCCCTTTGTCAAACCTTGTGTATAAGTAAAGTTGGGCTCATTGCTCAGGGATTGTGAATCTGGGGCTCGAAGCCCAAAATCCATTAATAAACTGTAATTGTACATTCTTAACTTGTTGATATACAACTGAGTTCCTGTTATACTTGTTATTTCTTGATCTTGAAAAGAAAATATAACCTTTGTTAAATTTTAAATTAATTTTAATTTCGTTGTTGAGACCTATTCCACCCAGCACCTTCTTTCACCTCTAACTACCACGGATAATTCTGTAATAATAATAATAATAATAATAATAATAATAATAATAATAATAATAATAATAATAATAATAATAATAATAATAATAATAATGTCCGCAATAAGTTAAGATCATGTGTAGTTTAGGTGCACATTATTTACATCTATAAGAAAAAACAATACTTCATTTATGGTTTCCTGCAGTGTTCATGACAATATAATATATACTGATGGCGTGTTAGTGTTATCTTGTAAGTATATGATCGTTTAATAGTGATTTTAGACACAAATATTGCATCACTTTTGTGTCATAAGTGGCAGCCATTTTGTTTTAGCCTAAACCTGATTCATGGATAACACTCCAAAGAAAGCCACTTGATATCACGTTTATAATCTTTGCCCTAAGCGTCAACCATATTGATCGATTTGTCGAGACTGTCATGGAAACCATGAAGAAGACAGGCACAATGTATGTTCCTCACGGCGTTGCCTAGGACACAGAGTTTGCATAATTTATTATTGTTATTATACCCAATACTGTGGGGTAGTACAGTCAACGGTCTCGAAGGCGAAAGAGGAGTTCCATTTCCCAATGGCGGAGAGAATGGAAGAACTGAATGAAGCAAATCTTTCTGCGTCTGTACTCAGAGCGAGCGGTAGGGAGTCACTGTCTGTTCACCTAGTTGGTGCGGCTGTAAACAAAGCTCTGGAACTAAGCACTCCAGTTTTAACCACACAGCAAGAGCCAGACCCACAAGTGTCAACAAGTGTAGACATGGATCGTGAGAGGAATAACTTTGATACCCCAGGTGGTAACCAATCCACCGGTGTTCAAGGTAGCATCACAACCAGACTATCGGATTCTGGGGAGTCCGGCCAACCACGAGAACAGAGGGAGTCGGAGACCTCTGGCAAACTTCCCACCAAGACAAAGACGTACATAGGGACATTGAATATCAATACACTAATCAGAGCAGGGAAATTACTACAGTTGGAAAAGATGCTAGACAAACATAAGATTCAGATACTAGGAATCCAAGAGACGCGCATGACAGATGAAAATACGATAGACTTTGGCAACTACAGGTTACAAGTAATGAAAATGCATTTCCATATTAGTTTGTATATAATCATTTGTATTGCTCTATACTCACTTTCATCATTTTGTAACAATATTTTTAAACTTTCATTCATATTCAACATTGGCCATGGCTCAAGGCCATCAATATTGTTAATTTTCACTTGTACCTAAATCAAGTTACTCATATAATGATGGCTTTTTTAAAGTGAAGTTTTTAATGTATTCGAATTTGTAGTAGATTTTAGATCAATTTTAATCAGGTACCTGATATGGTTTGAGGTAATGATATGGCTAATGATCCCCATAGGAAAGGGCGAAACATGTACCAATTCTTATTCTAATGAGGATTTAACTCTAACTTTAACATATTGAGTTGTATTGAATAGGTGGAAGAGAAATAAATTTCTTACATTTATCATAACTACAGGTTATTCAAGAGCAAAACAGAAAGGAAAGTAGGTAAAGGAACACCGTTCCTGGGACCACACACACACACACACACACACACACACACACACGCACACACACGCACGCACGCACGCACGCACGCACGTACACGCACACACACACACACACACACCAGTAAATGAAGATAACAAGAGAGACAAAGAAGGAGTCAAACAGTACTGGGAACAACTTGAGAAAACAATGAGAAAAACCCCTAAAGGAGATGTAAAATTTCTACTGAGCGACGTCAATGCACAATTAGACAGAGGAACAATACGGCATTACCCCGGACATTAATTCACTAACAAGAATGGTCAGAGACTGGTGGAGTTGTGTTATCAGTACAATAGATAATGTCGAAGCACTTCAAGAAGGATATCGGTAAACCTAAGACCAGGGGGCCTATTCCACAAAAGTATGGTCTGCTGGGGCTGTACCTTAATTAAGGCCACGGCCGCTTCCTTCCAACTCCTAGGCCTTTCCCATCCCATCGTCGCCATAAGACCTATCTGTGTCGGTGCGACGTAAAGCCCCTAGCAAAAAAAAAAGTATGGTTTTGTACATTACAAGTAAATTCTCTAGTAACTAGTACAAATACCCGAGTTTCTGTTCCACAAAATAATTTTCTACAGTTATACTTTACTACTCCATACTTACAAATTACCAGTGAATTTTTATAGGTATGTTCCACAAAAGTACTAGTACTTGTAACTTACTAGTGAATTGGGAAGTATTCTCTACCGGTGAAAGGACAATAATATATAAATATACTAGTGCTATTTAAATATACTTATTTCAGATACATTTTGATAAATATGTGGTCTAGCAGTAGTGATAGTGATGGTAATGAAAATGAAAACTACCGTCTGTATAGGGAAAGAATAAACTTCCAGTTCAACACTGTTTGAATACAATGAGCGTTTTAGGTTAAACACAATACAAGTGATATCTATCCATCCATCCATCCATCTATCTATCTATCTATCTATCTATCTATCTATCTATCTATCTATCTATCTATCTATCTATCTGTCTGTCTGTCTGTCTATCTGTCTGTCTGTCTGTCTGTCTGTCTGTCTGTCTGTCTGTCTGTCTGTCTGTCTGTCTGTCTGTCTGTCTGTCTGTCTGTCTGTCTGTCTGTCTGTCTGTCTGTCAATCAATCAATCACTACTGATCTGCATTTAGGGCAGTCGCCCAGGTGGCAGATTCCCTACTGTTGTTTTCCTAGCCTTTCCTTAAATGATTGCAAAGAAATTGGAAATTTATTGAACATCTCCCTTGGTAAGTTATTCCAATCCCTAACTCCCCTTCCTGTAAATGAATATTTGCCCCAATTTGTCCTCCTGAATTCCAACTTTATCTTCATATTGTGATCTTTCCTACTTTTAAAGACACCACTCAAACTTATTCGTCTACTGATGTCCTCCCACGCCAACTATCCACTGACAGCTCGGAACATACCACTTAGTCGAGCAGCTCGTCTTCTTTCTCCCAAGTCTTCCCAGCCCAAACTTTGCAACATTTTTGTAACGCTACTCTTTTGTCGGAAATCGCCCAGAAAAAGTCAAGCTGCTTTTCTTTGGATTTTTTCCAGTTCCTGAATCAAGTAATCCTGGTAAGGGTCCCATACACTGGAACCATACTCTAGTTGGGGTCTCACCAGAGACAAATAAGCTCTCTCCTTTACATCCTTACTACAAACCCCAAAATACTCTCATAACCATGTGCAGAGATCTGTACCCTTTATTTACAATTCCATTTATGTGATTACCCCAATGAAGATCTTTCCTTATATTAATACCTAGGTATTTACAATGATCCCCAAAGGGAACTTTCACCCCATCAATGCAGTAATTAAAACTGAGAGGACTTTTCCTATTTGTGAAACTCACAGCCTGACATTTATCCCCATTTATCAACATACCATTGTCTACCGTCCATCTCACAACATTATCGAGGTCATTTTGCAGTTGCTCACAATCTTGTAACTTATTTATTACTCGGTACAGAATAACATCATCTGCGAAAAGCTTTATTCTGAACTTTTGATGGATATTGGGTATAGGTTGAAACATCCTACGAACAGAAATAAATCTCTCTCTGCTAAACAACAGTTAGGCCTACTAACAACACTGCTTTGGCTATGAAATGGTGGTCAGTACCATGGTATTGCACATATGCATGGAATGGCAAAATCTTCGGTCTGTAGGTCAATACATTCTGTGGTAGCTGCAATAAATGATATAAAATTTCCTCAAATTGTTTGTTGACCTGAAAATACTGAACAAACATGTTCCAAGAAGGACATTCCTGGAGTCATTAATTCCAAGTACAGTAATTCTAATCATTAATCCAACTTTTCCCCTCAAAAGCTCCATGAGCTTTTCCAAATCAAATATTTCCATCCAACCATTTATTTTGTCTTGTTTTTTCAGACTCTCGCTAAATGTACCAAAATGAATATCTTTCCTTGTTTCTATTTCCTTCAAAATGAATAACTTCCTTTCCTTGACACCATTTCAATAATTCATGCAGAGTGTGCAATTTTGTAATAATTAAGTTTGGCGGCCAAATGTCGTTAGTAGCGGCATCTGATTCCAAATGACAGACCAAGGTGGGTATGTCAGACTATCGTGGAACATATGCGAGGATCGCGGAAGAACAGAATGGGTGATAATAATGGAGTAATTTCCTATCCAAAGAAATAAGCTGAAAAATAACATTGTAGCATTGAGAAATTCACAGAAATATTAGAGTTCTTTGAATCTTTGCTACATAACTTAACTTAAAATATGATATTAAGATAAATGAGGCAAGCATAACCTAATTCAACAAATGGAATATGAAGATAAACAGCTGATTCATGCTATGACATAGTACGTTTGTCACTTGTAAAACTTGCAACAATTCATTAGTAATATACAAGAGACTATCAATCTTTTGTGGAACAGAAATGTACTACCCCATACATTACAAGAACCCACACTAGAAACTTGTAATGTACAAGACCATACTTTCGTGGAATAGGTCCCTGGCATTCACCAGTAACATCCTTAGGAGAATACCAGACTGATCATGAAGCAGTAACACACAAAAACCACAGAGAAATCATGAACATTCAAGTGAGAAAGGGAGCAAACATTGACTCCGATCACTACCTCAAGAGAATCAAAATCAAACTGATACCAAAGAGAATAAAGGAGAAGACTCCATGGATACCAAATTTTGATATGACAAAACTACAATCATCAGGAATGAAAGAGGAATGGGAAGAGGAGACAGCAACGACCTGGGGAGAATTCAAAGAGAAGATAATTAAGAAAGCTAAAGAGAAAATTCCTGGGAACAAACAATTGAATAGGTGGAAATTAGAACACTTGTAACATTCTTTTTCTTTACGTATGTTTCAATACGGACCAAATATGAGAATTATAACGTGTAACATACCACTTAGTCAAGCAGCTTGTCTCCTTTCACCCACATCTTCCCAGAACAAATCGAGCTTCTTTTCTTTGGATTTTTTCCAGTTCTTGAATCAAGTAATCCTGGTGAGGGGCCCATACACTAGAACCATACTCTAGTTGGGGTCTTACCAGAGACTTATATGCCCTCTCCTTTACATCTCTACTACAACCCCTAAATACCCTTATAACCATGTGCAGAGATCTGTACCGTTTATTTACAATCAAATTTATGTGATTACTCCAATGAAGATCTTTCCTATATTAAGACCTAGGTACTTACAATAATCCCCAAAAGGAACTTTTACCCCATCAACGCAGTAATTAAAAATGACGGGGACTTTTCCTATTTGTGAAACTCATAACCTGACTTTTAACCCCGCTTATCATCATACCATTGCCTACTGACCATCTCACAACATTATCGAGGTCATTTTGCGGTTGCTCACAATGTTGTAACTTATTTATTACTCTGTACAGAATAACATCATCTGCAAAAGCCTTTAATTTTACTTCTTTACACACATCATTGATATATATATATATATATATATATATATATATATATATATATATATATTTAAAAAACATAAACATCCAATAATACTGCCTTGAGGAATTCCCCTCTTTATTATTACAGGGACAGATAAAGCTTCGCCTACTCTAATTCTCTGAGTTCTATTTTCTAGAAACATAGCCACCCATTCGGTCACTCTTTATTCAAGTCCAATTGCACTCATTTTTGCCAGTAGTCTCCCATGATCTACCCTATCAAATGCCTTAGATAGGTCAATCGTGATACAGTCCATTTGACCTCCTGAATCCAGGATATCTTGCTGGAATCCTACAAGTCGAGCTTCATTGGAATAACCTTTCCTAAACCCAAACTGCAATCTATCAAACCAGTTATCAATTTCACAAACAGAAAGAATGCTTTCCCAAAGAGCAGTAGTAGTATGACCTGGTCTAGAATTAGAATTTATGCCTATTCCAAATTGTTTGTCCAACCCTTGTCCCGTTTCCCTACGGGGTTGGGTATGAGGTGAGATGAATCTGTCGTGGCGGGGTTTTATAACTGGATGCCTTTCCTGACGTCAACCTCATCAGACGAGTTAATGAGATGAAATGAATGGCGTGATATACGATAGTAGGGAGAGGGTGAAACGCGGTGCCGGCACATAGCCTACTCCTGTCAAATAGCACCAAGGTGTCTGCTCAAGGCTTAATGTCCCCATCCAACGGACGAATCACCATCAACAGCGTCATGTGCCCTCACTCCATATGAGCACTGTGGAGAGGTTTGGAATTTAATCCAGGCTTTTGGCACACAATCTAGTGATTAGAAATTCTACACCACCACCTCACCTACCCTGCCAACCAACATTCTGATAGTGAAATTTTTTTCGACCAACGGGACTCAAACCGGCTAACCTCGCTGTCAGAGCGTTTAGACTTCAGCGCCTTAACGATCATAGCCACCAGGTGGGCGCCTATTCCAAATCAAAATTAAATAACTCAAAAATCAACTCTGAAAAGATCTCTTTCTTAAGGAAAGCTTCTTCACTTTTACAACCTGTGACAATAAAGTTCGGTGAATGAAGTCAGAACGGTAGATCTGGCAAAACTGGTGACACACAACGCTGCACTTGCGTAGCAGCAGGTTTTGACCACCTGCTCCCAATGTTGTTCAGTTGAACATCGTGTGTGTGCCATGTAAGACCTGCTTGACACAGTGCGTGTTTAGTGCGTTGGTTCTGAACTACAAACAGGAACATGAATGACCAAAAGATCAATGTACAGTTTTGTTTTAAGCTTGGCAAGATACCAAAAGAAACATATGCGATGCTGGTACGTGTTTATGAAGATCAAGCACTGTCCTTGAAGTGTGTGTATGAGTGGTTCGCCCGTTTTCAAGGAGGCTGGGAAAGTGTTTCTGACAACCCCCATAGTGGAAGACCGGCGACCGCCGTCAGTGACGAAAACATTGAGAAGGTGAGGTCATTAATCATGAACAATCGGCAATTAATTGTGAGCATGATAGCGGATGAACTGCAGATTAACTGTGAATCTATGCGACAAATCGATACCCAGAAGTTAGGGAAGAGGAAAATGTGTTCTCGTCTTGTACCACACCACTTTTTTTTTTTTTTTTTTGCTAGGGGCTTTACGTCGCACCGACACAGATAGGTCTTATGGCGACGATGGGATAGGAAAGGCCTAGGAGTTGGAAGGAAGCGGCCGTGGCCTTAATTAAGGTACAGCCCCAGCATTTGCCTGATGTGAAAATGGGAAACCATGGAAAACCATCTTCAGGGCTGCCGATAGTGGGATTCGAACCTACTATCTCCCGGATGCAAGCTCACAGCCGCGCGCCTCTACGCGCACGGCCAACTCGCCCAGTACCACACCACTTGACTGACGATCAGAAGCAGGCACGTTTAGTGGCTTCACAGGATTTTGTCGAAACGGCGGATGCGACACCAAATTTCTTGAACTGTATTGTCACTGAGGATGAAACCTGGTGTCTCAGGTACAACCCTGAAACGAAACGGCAAAACACGGAATGGCGTTCTCCGGAATCCCCTCGTCGGAAAAAGGTCAGAGCCAAAAAGTCATGCATCAAAACGATGCTCATCACCTTATTCAATAGTCAAGGCATTATCCACAAGGAATTTCGACCTGACGGAATGACATTGAATGCTGTACCGGTTGACCCATTTCATGAAATGTCTACACAGGGTACGACCCCAGTACGCATAACAAGGTTCACAGTTTTTTGTCCATGACAACACTCACCCACACACAGCCAATATTGTAAAACAGTTCATGGCAAAAAAGGGGGTGGTGCAACTTGAACATCCCCCATACTCGCCAGATCTCAATCCTCCAGACTTCTGCCTATTCCCACGACTCAAACTCACTTTGAAAGGAAAGAGATTTGACGATATCTGTGACATCCAAAGCAAATGTGACAAGGCTTTTGAACACCATCCCAAAGAAAGCCTTCTTGCAAAGTTTCCAGGACATGTATCACTGATCTCAGCAGTGCATAGTTATGGCAGGGGAATATTTCGAAGGACAGTAAGGTCACTGTCGTGCATTGTTCATCTGTGTTGATAGTACAGGACTATTCACCAAACTATATTGTCACAGGTTGTATTAAATTAAGTTTATCCCAAATTAGCAGTGAGGAGGGGGTTTCTCCTCTGGCTTGGAAGGAAAATTTGCCTCCAAGTCAGATAGATTTTCTGTCGCCAGTGTAGTGAACTGAGATTTTCCTACTCATCGGGTCCTCCTACGAAACAGATTAGTAAAAGGGCATAGTTTTTGCCTTGGACTCTCCACTATTCGACCCCACCCCCCGAAAAAAAGACGAAGAGCGATCAGGGATCACGGCTGTCTGCAGCTTGGTCATTCCAGCTCTGTAACTTCAGAGTGTTAGATCGGCAGCGTAGTACTGTTCATTAAAAGTTAGAAAATGTGTGGATTATCATTTGATGAGTATTTCATATGAAAGCATTGCTTTTAATCATGACATTCCTACTGATGTCATTGTAATGGCCTATGTTCATTTCAGTTGGGAAAACCATGAAAACAGTCTTTCTGAGGATGCAAAAAGGCAGGTGGAGAGTGAGTGTCTGCCATTATAATGAAAACTCCCCAACGTGATTGTGACTGATGCTAGGCAAGCGGGCCTACCATTACAATGAAAATTCCCTAGCCCAGTCTTCAGATAAGAAAAGATGTTTGGTGACTTCCTCGTCGCATTTCGAGGGTAATTTAATAAAATCTTACTCGCAATGTGTACACTACATAACCTAGAATTCTGTATACAATGTAGAATTTCATAGCGAAGCACGGGTACATCAGCTAGTGCAGTGATAAAACCTGAAGTATTATATGCATCGGAAATCTTAATCATTGGCATAAATCACTCATAAAAGATATAGAAAAGCAAGAAAGAAAAATGTTACGGATAATTTTCAGCCCAGTCTGCATAGAGGGCATATGCACTGACTGACAGAGCAAATGCAACACCAAGAAGGAGTGGTCAGAACTTTATGCCAATTGCAGGGTAGAATGACGTCACTGAGGTATGCTCATGATGTGAAATGCGCCGCTGTGCTGCGCACGTAGCGAACGATAAATGGGACACGGCGTTGGCGAATGGCCCACTTCGTACCGTGATTTCTCAGCCGACAGTCATTGTAGAACGTGTTGTCGTGTGCCACAGGACACGTGTATAGCTAAGAATGCCAGGCCGCCGTCAACGGAGGCATTTCCAGCAGACAGACGACTTTACGAGAGGTATGGTGATCGGGCTAAGAAGGGCAGGTTGGTCGCTTCGTCAAATCGCAGCCGATACCCATAGGGATGTGTCCACGGTGCAGCGCCTGTGGCGAAGATGGTTGGCGCAGGGACATGTGGCACGTGCGAGGGGTCCAGGCGCAGCCCGAGTAACGTCAGCACGCGAGGATCGGCGCATCCGCCGCCAAGCGGTGGCAGCCCCGCACGCCATGTCAACCGCCATTCTTCAGCATGTGCAAGACACCCTGGCTGTTCCAATATCGACCAGAACAATTTCCCGTCGATTGGTTGAAGGAGGCCTGCACTCCCGGCGTCCGCTCAGAAGACTACCATTGACTCCACAGCATAGACGTGCACGCCTGGCATGGTGCCGGGCTAGAGCGACTTGGATGAGGGAATGGCGGAACGTCGTGTTCTCCGATGAGTCACGCTTCTGTTCTGTCAGTGATAGTCACCGCAGACGAGTGTGGCGTCGGCGTGGAGAAAGGTCAAAT